>NC_081295.1:94270000-94993125 GCF_030435805.1 Mustela lutreola
CCCAAACTTGTACTTAATGGATGGCCTTTCAGGGATGCATACCAGGTTAAGGAAAGGCTAAGAAAAACCAGTTATGTTGTGATCATAACTACCATTTAAAAAACACCTTCAGTGCATCAGGCATCCCACGTAACCTAATCTTAATTAGCCTATAAGGTTGGCTTACACATGAGAAAACGGAAGCAAAGAAAGTTAAGTAACTTGCCCTTGGTAAACTAGATCATCAGTGTCAGAGCCAGGATTCAAATCCAGTTCTGTCAGGTTCCAAAGCCAAAGCTAAGTGACCATTTACTTAAGTTACCCCTATTAGTAAATCCCCCTCCTGGGGCCGTCACTTCCCATGTGATGTGCAGAATGAACAAGCCTAAGAAGAAGGACCGATCAATCCTGTTACCCTCTGCTGTCAGCACCACCAGCATCCTCAGAAGGTAAGACTGAGTATCCCTAAATGACATCACAAGAAGTATCCTGGGGGCATTGGCCGGGGAGCAGGGGAGGGGGTGAGAATAGGAAAAAAGATAAAAATAAAAATCTTCCTTCTTAGATGTGTTCCAAGATGTGTTACGCAAAATGAGACTGTACATGAGATAACAAGATGCAGATCTGGCCATACAGTCTGATGCTTGAACGTACCCCAAACACGGTGATTCTCAACTTTGCACATCAGCATTATTTCGGGAACTTTTTCAAATGGTGATTTGTGGTCCTTCCCCTAGAGATTCTGATCTGACTAGTCTACAGTAGGGACCAAGTATCAGAATTTTCTTTTAAAGATTCTAGATGGGGGCGCCTGGCTGACTCAGCCAGTTAAGTGTCTACCTTCTGCTCAGGTCATGATCCCAGGGGAACTGGGATGGAACCCCACATCAGGAGAGTCTGCATCTCCCTCTCTCTCTCTACCCCTCCCATCAACTATGCACCCTCTCTCTCTCTCTCTCTCTTTTTCTCTCTCTCACTCCCTCAAATAAATAAGTAAAATCTTTAAACAAATCCCAGTTTAAAAAAATAAATAAAGTTCCTAGATGATTGTAATGGACAACCACTGAGAACCACAGCCCTCGAAGAGAAATGTATGTGAACCAAAAGACCTGATACCTGTATTTTTCCTTATTATGTATCAAGGAGTGAAAGGTTAGTTGGGAAGACCAACAACCCAGGTACAATACCTGGGCGGTATCTTCCATCAGTCCCCGAATCTTCTCCACCACGTCGTTACGCCGGTGCTGGCGTAGGGCGCTGATGAGCTGGGCAAGGCTGGCCTCGGGCCCCCGGATGGTCCAGTGCTGTAGGGCGGCATAGGCCCGCTCATGGTCAGCTGTGTACCCGTTGGAGAAAGCAGCCACTTCTCTCTCACTGGCGTTGCACAGAAACTGGTAGATGTCCTTCCACTGGCTTCCGACCTGGGCTGCGACGAGTTTCAGGATGTCAATCCCTAAACCAGAAAGAAAATAAAATTCAAGACAAATCCAGGCACGGGAGGGAAGGTCATTATATATAAAGCTATTCTGTTCTAATGGACTCAAAAAAGAAGCACGTTCTCCCATTGTTATTGGTCAAAGGGAACGGACTGCCTTCTCTAAGCACTCAGCATCCGAAGCCCCTCCTGGGGACTAACTGGGTTCCCTGCTGCAAAGTTCACTTCCTGAATGCAGAGTGAGAAGAAGGACTAATCCTGGAAAGACAATATACAGCCCCCGAAAAAGCTGCTTGGAAAGCCAAACCCGAACGAAATAATCAGTGATTCCTTTGTTACTGCTAAAAACAAGAGTAACCCCATAACCAAAAAAGTGGTGACTTCATGAAATTAAGGAAAAAGTAAACCACAAGTTAAAACTGACATGAAGTTGATCCAACATTGTCTAGTTACGTAAAGGGTCTTCAGATTCTAGCAATAACGTCCCTTACGTCAACCGACAGTAACCAGCCATTCCAGCCCCAGGGAGGCACTCCTGCAGGACTTCTGGCTCCTGGTGCTCCAATCCTATGCTCAACAAGCAACTTTCTGATCTATTATTCAGTCTCATAAGCTGACCTGTACAGTTATAATGGAGACAGTAACCCAAATGACAGTATAGTAACAATCATGAGAGTCTCCCGGGTTTTATGTTAAGGCATTGGCTCTTGGAACATCTTTATTAACGTTCCAAGTGCACAGAAAAGACATAACACCTAGAAAACTAGTGATTTGCCCAATATCACAAAGGGAGCTGGGTGGAAATGCAACCCAACCCACTGGGCAGTGTACTGTCATTCTGCCATCGAGAGCTGATTTTCTAGATATTTTCACCAACAACTTTTGGGAGCTCTTGTAACTGTCACTTGTAAACTGGGTCAGTGTGGGTCTGCAGTACTCAGATCTGAGGAGTGCAGTGTGCAATGCCAAATCCAATCCCGAAGCTGCAAGCTCAACAGGAACCCTTGGCACAGACCCTCTGTGAGGTATGGCTTTCCCTGAGCGGCACGCTGTAGTGTCCTCCTCTTCACAGCACCTTCTCTGGGCATTGGACACTGGCTTTGCCCAAACTGATACATGCGGTCATAGAGAACCTCACGGCATGGGATCTGGCAGTTTTTTGTTTTTTTTTTTAAGATTTTATTTATTTTTTTACAGACAGAGATCACAAGTAGGCAGAGAGACAGGCAGAGAGAGAAGAAGGGAAACAGGCTCCCAGCCAAGCAGAGAGCCCGATGCAGGACTCAATCCCAGGACCCTGGGATCATGACCTGAGCCTAAGGCAGAGGCCCCAACCCACTGAGCTACCCAGGTGCCCCGGGATCTGGCAGTTTACCAATTGACAGGGTGGGGGGCGTGGTGAGTCCTCTCAGCCAATACCACGTCTTTTAATGAAGCCATACCCACATGCCCAGATACCAGAGTTATAATAGTTAACAATGTCTTTAAAACACTAACAATTTAAAAAAAAAAAAAAGAGTCAAGTTTCCAAGTGAAGTGGGGGAATGGGGGAGAAAAGAGAATAAAGAAAAGCTTTCTTTTATAGAGAACTAAATTTTTCAATTAACTAGAGGGGAGCCAGGGGAGAACAATCTTTTTTTTGCTCCCATCAGTTGTTGGTGAAAATATCTAGAAAATCAGCTCTCGATTTTTGCCTAAGAAAAGAGCAAGGCTAATTTCAGAAGTTTCTTTGGAAATGGAGGACCTGGTGTTTCCTCAACATAAATCGTCACTCTGCGATGCCAACCTGTAAAGGTGGATGACCTCCAAGAGTGTATACACATCCTAAATCAACCACCCACAAATGGCTTTCAAAAACTAAGTTCCTAGGAGAAGGCTGCTTCCTTGTCAACTCTAAGAGTAGAATGCCACAGAGGGAAGCACTGGTACACTTTTCACATGATTTTCTCTGACAGTGTTAAATACACTTGAACTAGCTGCTTTTCAATTTTCAGGGCAATGTTTGGCCAGATACAGAGCTTTTGATTTCAAGTAACAGGCTCCTCTTAAAAAAAATAAAAATAAAAAAATAAAAATGCCATGTCTTACTTGAAACCCTTCAGGTAACGTTAAGGAGCAAAGTAGCAATTTGTGACTGATGTGGTAGGTTCTTCCAAATACCGAAAGGCATGTTAGTCCCTGAATCTTAATTTGGGTTAACTTGACGAAGGCCCACAGTGCCTTACATGAAAACATGACTGCATTTTCTTGTACATGGGACCTTTGCTTAAATCTTCATAATGCCAGTGATAGTGTGGCTTTGGGCAAACCACTAACTGTCATGTCCATTTCCTCATGTGTACAATGGACATACTCACTACAGTCCCTGGGGATGAGCTGATTAACATTTTCTATAGACTTGATTTATTTTTAGAAGTACCCCATCATTATAAATGTTCCATATACTGAACACTAAAACTTAAGACTAAATGCATTTCTGAGGCAAATACCCAGCCTTTATAGAGTAATTACAGAGTTTAAAAGGCTCAAACATAACAACAGATCCCTCTTCCAAAACCCAGTATTTATACTTTCTTTTCAGCCACAAAATAAAGAAAAAAGAGGAAAAAAGAAAAACACGAAGAATGGATACAATGAGATCTTCCATCAACCAACACTGACTGGAAGCTAAATATAAGGCCCACAAATCAGGTCTCATCTTATTTTTTTACTATGAAAACACGGAGTCAATGCGCAGAAACTGCCCCCGGGGCCGGCAGTGTTGTTCTCCACACCCCCTCTCATGGCACAGTTGATAAATCCAAAGGTGGCAGAGAGAACGGCTAGAGACAGCAGCCTTCTGGCACGGCTCAGGGTCCCAACAACGCAGCAGGGGAGGAGCCCCTGAGTGTGCTGTTCCTTGTCCCCACCCACCAAAGGGGAATGAAAAGCTTGCAAGGTATTTCAAGAATATTTGTTGAGCAGTCACTGCAGGTTACTGGGTTTGCTGGACTAATAACCTTTACAAAATTCTAATACAGAAATAATTTATCCCCAAGAAAATGAAGTAATGCCAATGAAACAAAATTTGTTGGGCTCTGAAAGTGTTCTTTGTTCAGAAAAAAAGTTTTAGGCAAAACTAAAGAATACAACTACAGAGAAAAGCAGGAAGATAATTAAACCAAATTAACATAGTAACCTGGGGGCTGGGGGTGGGAGGCGGAGGTTACTGGGTAAAGAAACAGAAGGGACTTCAAAGGGGGTCACAAGGTTCTATTTGCTAAACTGGATGCTGGGGAAATGGGTCTTCCTTTTATCTTATTACTTTATGATTGGTTCAAGGTCAGCTAGCTAGTTAATGGTATCTCTGTTAGTGGTACATGTAGTGTAGTGAGGAGCTTTATTACGCTGGAATTATAAACGCACTTAGGGTTGGATATGGTGTGTTGTATGCTGCTTCCTCCTGGCCTGTTATTACTGACCAAGCAGATGTTGGGAAAGTTTTCCCTGGGGCTAAAAAGTTTATTTCTTTTCTTTAAAATTACAGCATGGTACCCTTAGGGGGGAAAAAGAGAGGTCAAACTTTTTCTGTAAAGGGCAACAGTAAACGTATTAGGTTTTGAGGACAGGGAGGTCTCTTGCAATTCCTCCTGCAATATGAGATGGTTCACCAAGATGATAGTTCACCAACCCCTGAAACTTTCAACTTGAAGGGACCATCGCTAAATTATCAAATGGCATAAAGATTTAGAAAAGCATTGTGTTAAAAAAAAAAAAAAAAACCCTTACACACACACACACAAGATAATGCAAGCTCTCGCCCCAATTATGACTGTGACATGAGGGTGAGGGAAATGGAGACCAACTCTCTGACTGCCAGAGTGTCCCCATCACCTGCCCCATGAGAGTTCCAAGTTTTCATCCAGACTGGAGACAGATGTGTTGAATCCCTCTGACTACTTTAGCTGAAAATGAAGCCAAATATCTTTTTTCTTAGGTTAAAAAAAACACATCCCTCACCCCACCGAAATGCAGACAGGGGTGTGTAGCTTAACTTTGCTTTTCCTGTGATGTCAGGTCCTAGAGCTCCGAGAAGGAGTCAAGCAAGCCCTCATTCACGAGACGCTATTCTCACCAGGAGCTGCATGCAAGAAGGTGGCCCTGGCCCCAGGATTGAGCTTTCGAATTGTAAGGTGCTGGTCGTGGAAAGATCATGAACTTGGCCATCACAAGATAGGGTTTCAAATACCATGACCTGTTAGTCATGACCTCTAAAGTTTCGGCATCCACATCGATAAAAGAACATCACCACCTGTCGTCGCATAGGGTAGGAAAGGTGATTTATGGGATCAGTTAGTAAAACCGGTAAGTCAAGAGCCTGAGTACACACCGCTTTCACTTCCTCCATCCCCTCCATCTCTGCACAGACAAGTCATCAGGGCGATGGACCTAAAAGGTGGGAGGAGTTTTGCAGAGACTTGGGTTTCAGCGCCAGGACGGTAGGTATGAATGATCAAGGCAAAAGCCACAATCCTAGCTTCCTGCGCTTTCTGGAACCTCACCAGTACATGTCAAAAGTACCACCACACAGAAGGGCTCCATTCAGAGAAAGGCAAAAGTCCAAGAAAAAGACATGCAGGGTGTCCCATCAGTACTCACTGCTGACACTGCCCAGACCCCCATCAGAGAACATAAGAACAGAGGCATGAAGTCATCGACCAGGCTATTGTGGATGAAACGGCATTTTTCTTGTGCATTCTAAAATCCTGAATTAGATAGCATCTGGGTAACAACATTAACTTGAGTCTCTCTTTTTTTAAGCTCCATGTCAGCTCCAGTATACAAAAAAAAAAAAAAAAAAAAAGAGTTCCACATCTTTTCATAAAAACCTGAATTGACCTTTATCATCAGAAAGGATATTAAAGCTCTTTCCTTTTAGAGATAAATATCCAAAATCTTAAGGAGTGCCTTCCTTAAGAATCCACATTAAAGCCTCACTGGATGAGGGACGAAGGCCAGGGATGACAGAGCCAGAGGAAACAAAGAAAGACTGTCTGTAACACACAACACAGCACCCAGTCCATACTCCACCCAGCTTCACACAGAACGAGTGCATGGGAGAGTGAGGAGGTTATAAACTCTGTGATGGTCCCAAATTCTCATCATTTAAAAGACTCGAACATTTCCCATGGCATCTCCTATACTTGAAATGTAACATTGGTTCTCATTATTCTTCTAGAAAGAGAGATAGGCAAATAATGAGAAAATTCCCATCGAGGCAATTAATACACAACCTCCTCCCAGGACAGCTGACGCCACAGTCACCCCCATGCTGGTTTCTGTACACACAGCAGTCTCCTGTGAGGTCCACAAACAACAGGAGACCATGATCTCAAGATTCCCGCCCCTCTATCATCTCCCTAATTCCTGCCCCTTGGACATTGCTGTTAATCAGCACACGCTGGGGCCTCAGGCTTTTAAGCTGCAGTTACAGGGCAGCGCATTCAAAGTACATACACAGCAACAAATGTCAAGTTCGAAATCTGAATACAAGTGTGGCTTTAGCCTTCCTAGAATTGATATTCTTCCCAATACAATGGCAATGTCCTCATTGATGACTTTTTTGACCACCCTCTGCCCAATCCCCATGTTGACTTTGACTACCATTATCTCCAGCACCTAGCACATACTAGGAATAGGATGGATGGATGGATGCATGGATGGATGAATCCCTTTTTTGTTAGCTTCCCCTCTTTCCTGATCCCCTAACCACCTTTTATCATCTCATTAATCTTTATAACTGCAGCCATTGAGAAGCTGGGGGGGCCACAGGCTAACACTCCCTTGTCGTGAAGCCATGCCAGATCTCATGTGGTCCCTGATGGGTGGAAGCTGGGCTTCCTGGCACAGGAACCAGTTCTTATGCAAGAGTCTCTCCCCTGGCGGTGCCCTCTCCCCCATCAGGGTGGCCCACCACATCCATGTCAGGCGCCAGAGGAAAAGTCTTCCAGATTCTGCCCCTGCAGAGAGGAGCTGTCTAGACCAAGATCTGTCTGGCCAGATTACACAATAAGTGCTTCTAAGAGCAACAAACCCGAAACATGCACATGTGTTTTGTAATAACTAGTATATCATAGGATGATTTAAAAATGGGCTACCAACAGGGATCACTCCCAATGCATCACACAGGAAACTGCTTTATCAGTGCTTGGGAGCTCAGAATGCCCCAAGTTAAAAATAGTCTGCCTCGTTGAAGTACAAATGTTAGAGGAATTGCTTAGACTTTATTTTAACCCAAAAGTTGACTTCTGAAGCTGAATTAATCACTATCTTATTGAAGGTTCAATGGGCAATCATAATAAGCTCAGATGAAGTCCAGAAGCTACTAAAACCACAGTGCAAAGATCTCATAAAGCTAATGATGCATTGTTTACCGAACTACCGATACAAGTTCTATCAAAACTATATATAATTTTCCGGATGGAAAAAACAGATATCACTGAGGCCGTGAGGAAAATCAATAACCTTTTATTTCATCCCATGGAAGAAAACAAGAAGAACAAGGTCGAAAATGGCTCCTATCTCCTGGTCTTAGTCTATGTCTGAAGCTGTTCATTTATTTATCTAACAAAAATGTACAGAGCAGCGACCACACCGACACTATTCTAGGCTCCGGGGGCATGGCGGGACATACAACAAAACCAAAGCCTTTCCTTGTCCTGGGGGACACGGGAAGTAATAAAATACTCAGTGATAGAGAGTGAGGCATGCTAAAGGGAAAAACAGATCAGAGACCAGGGATGGGAAGGCAGGACTGACGTTTTAGAATTGGGGCCTCCTCCCTCAGAGCTAAAAGGAGGCCTGGCTGAAGTAACATTTAAATTAAAAAACATTTAAATCATGCTGAAGTAAGACAGCATGTCACGCAAGAATGTGAGACAATGGACTCCTAGGCAGAGGGAACAGCGGGTCTGGGGAAGGAAGGGCGTTGGCATGCACAAGGAGGAGTAGGGAGGCTGGTGTGGCGGAAGCCAGTGGGCAAGGGGGAGGGTGACGGGGTCACAGGCTGAGAGACAAATGGGAGTATGGATTGTTCTGGGTCTTCAGGCTGCTACTCCGGGTGCAACAAAAAGTCACTGGAGACTTTTAAACAAAGTCTCAATGTCTCAGTTTTGAAGGACATCATTTGACTTCCATGTGGACAGGATCATTCTGGATGCTGTGTCAGGAAGACATGGAAAGTGCCCGGGCAGAGGAGGAGCCCACAGACATCCTCCAAGGGAGGGGACTGACTTCATTTGGGGCAGAGGGGCCACAGTGGAAATGATAGGAAATGGTCAACTTCTGCATATATTTTGAAGGAAGAGCTGATGGGATTTGCTACCGGGTTTGCTAACTATGGGGTGTGAAAGAAAGGGAAGGAGGCTCTCTCTAACGTTCTGGCCTGAGGAACTGGAAGGCTGGAGGGGCCTCTTTCTGCAACGGGTGACTGACGTGGGAGTGTTGTTTGGAATTTGGTTTAGACATCTTAGCTGTCAAGCATCTAGACATCCGGGTTGGTCACACAAGTGAGAGGATATTTGCATGTTGCATCCAGATACGAGAACCAGGTTGGATCTATGCACTTGGGAATAAGGAGCAGATGGACGGTCTTTAAAGGTCTGGGTCACCACAGGAAGGAGAATGTGCAGGCAGAAAAGAGGTGCAAGTCCTCAGCCCTGGGGCCATCCACTGCTTACAGGTCCTGTGAAAGAGAAGGAGGCAGCCAAGGAGATGGAGAAGGAGTAGCCAGAGAGGTGGGAGGACCCCAGAGAACAGTGTCCTGGAGGCCAGGGGAAGGAAGTGTTCTGGGCAGAAGGGAATCAAGTGTGTTGAATGCTGGCGACAGGCCAAGCACAGGAAACTAAACTAACAGTTCAGTTACAATCATGTTGTCAGACTCTATAGAAAAGATGCAACATCGTGGCTAAGATCCTGCCATATTTCACGGATTCTAAGACATCTGAATGCGTATTTGAATCAATGCCTTTTCATAGCTTGGTCACAGTGGGTTTTCTTCCTTAGTGGAATATAAAAAAAATGGTATGTCACCATCAGTGGTGTCTTAGATCTGATAAAACATAGTAAAAGTCACTATTTTTTTAACATATAAACTTGAACCCAACTACGTTTTAAAAGTCGACATAACATCAACACACTTAATGTGTCAAATTCGGTGCACAGCCTTTGATGTTAACAACCAGTTATTCGTGAAGAACGAGCAACAGAAATCTAGAAATTCCTCCTCCTCGGCAAAAACTGCTTACATAACACCTGATCAGGCTGATTCAAGGGCACTCATTTTTAAGAATTTTTTTTGTTTCTATTTGTATTTTAGTCCTCTGTGGGGAAAACGCTAATTTGTCTTTCAATACCCCAAAGAGCTTAAATTTAAAAGCTGCTAGTTAGGTAAATTACAAAATAAAATACGCATTTAAAATTTAAATACCTTCTCCATAAAGCCTAGAGGAAGACGTTATCAGTGGGCCAACCTGGGGGGGTTGGGGTGGACAGCAGGCTGTGACACCACAGGGCAAATGCCCCTCTCTGGCCACTTTGTGCACGAGATGATGCTTTTTAGGCTACAGTGATAAGAGGAGCTTTTCCCCTGCAACAGTTCTGTCCACTGTATAACTGACAGACATCCTCAGAGGTTAAACAGAAAGGTGCTGTCTGCCGGAAGTGGCATCACTGGACACAAAGATGGAAAAGGCAGTGGGGTGAGGGGTTCATGGGGAAAAAAGCCGCTTCCAGCCGCTGGAAAATCACTGTGGGAGGGTAGCCCCTAGGGAGGGGGCAAAGGACACGGTGGCCTCTTCAGTGAGACATTGTACTCCCTTCAGCCCAGCTTCCTGGTGTTTCCACTTCAAGTTCTCATGGGAAATGTGGGCCAACAGTAAGGTGACGTCTGGAATTTTTGACAAGGTGGCTTCAGGCAAAAAAAGGAAGGTTTCTCTGCTTGCAGCTGTCTGCTATCTGAGGCTGGGAAAACCCAAGTTCAACAGATGCGACCTCTGATTAGCAAAGCACCTCTGACTTACTGGTCACAGCCTTTATTTATTACAAGAACCCTCGGAGCCATAAGCCCATTGGGTATCTGGCTTTCGAATTTTCTCCTTTCAAGCAATCGAAGAAAAAACCGAAAAGCAGGAAATCAGTGTGACTTCTACAAAGGACAACTCTTGACTGATGACAATTTTGTAGTTGGTTTCCTTCAGAACAAGCTGGGCTTTGCTAAAGGCAATAACGTTTTCTTAATGCCGTGTGATTAAAAATAAAAAAATCAGCCATAGAAACCTAGCCATTTCCAGCCTCAGGTGATTCATGGGAAATCCAGACTGTAAGAATCACGGGGCAGTATCTAGAGTCAGACTGGCGTCCAAGTTTAAAACCTGGCTTTGCCACTTCCTAGCTGCGTGACCTGGAGCAAGTTACTCCCTCCACCTCAGTTTCCCCTTCTGCAAAATGGTAATGATAGTGGCCTACCTCCCAGAGTTATGGAAATTAGGTTAATATTTAGAAAATACCTGGAGCAGGATATGGCGCTCAGTCAGCGTGAGATAAGTCTTTGTTGAAGAAAAGTAAACAAGATTTAATGGCAGCAAGAGAGAGACCTTTCTTATAAGGTTAGAAAAATAGATTTCATAATCACAGTGTAAGAGGTCATCTTTGCATCCCAGAATCACTTCATGATCTTGCCTATGTCAATACTAAGAGACACCCCAAAGGGTCACTTTAGGGGGAAAAAAAAGGGAGTGGAGAAGTACTTATTATCCAATTCCTAACACACTTCATTTGTTCTTCTCTGAATGCTGCATAGAGAAGTTTTCATAATTCAGTTGAAATGTTTTAAGTCATTCCTGAAACCTGATGGAAGAGAATATTGATCCTGTTCAAATGGGGCATATGAGGCAGAGCTTCTGGTTACTGGACATCTGTCCCCTAACCAGTCACTGAAACTTTGGGGAAAAACTCGTGCCAGAAACGCCATCCCTATGAGACTGCCTCCCTGGAAAGAGGAGGAAGGCTGCAGAGCTGGGAATCCAAGAAAAGGGTTTCCTTCACAACCCCCATAAAAACCAATTCTCCTGCACCTGACCCATCCTAAAGGAGGAACCACAGGTTGGGAAGGAAGGAAACACATTTCCTAAACCTATCATTGGAATTCCTAAGGACCAGAACCAAGAATGCTGTTCTTGAGTAAAACCTAAATACAATGCAGATGAGAAGGGATAGGTTTTGCTTGTTTGCTAGGTAATGTGGGACAATGTCACATATAGCTCTGCTTGAGCAGTGGCTTGTGGATCGGGGAAAAGATGGAAGAAACAAAAGATATATTACCAGAAATTCTCCGGATCTAAAAGGTAGCACGCGCCAAGGACTACGTCCTGAACTTTACACAAGCAAATTACTCCCGGTTCTGAAGCAGCACTGTTTCCCCCAAAGAACAGTCTTTACAACCAGATTGGGATACTCATCTTATACAAATAAAGTTATGCAACCAACTTATGCAAATACGAGGTTTAACCCCCAAGCCAGCTAGTCCACACTTGAACTTCATCTTGGGGTTTCAAGCCTGAGATATGGAAGCAGTTTGGCTGTGGACTGTGTTTAACTTCACCATTCAGTTTTTGCAACACTGAAGGATAGGACTTCAGAACGGAAGATGTTAGAGATAAATGAATCCAAGTCCTTCGTCACTCCAGTGAGCACCACCAGGCCCCACAAGCTCCATCCCTTTCCACAGCTTCCCTCTCCGTCAACGGTGGCTCACTGCACCTGTCCCCCGGGGCATAGGGTGCTCGCCACCCTCAATGGCCCCAGGCCACACTATCACCTCAGCAGTGCTCCTCACACCATGAGGGCAGGCTGGGTGAGCAAAAGCCTTTTGTCTCACCCTCAAGAATGCTGAGAACCAGATGCCATGTGCCACACTGTCAGTTCCCTTCAAGCTCTTCTTGTGCTGCTCAGTCAGGCCTTGAGGTGTATTATGGCCAACGTTCTTAGTATAGATGTTTTCTCCAAAGCCATTTTTCCCGGCCCCTATGACTCACTAAGTCTCACACTTAACGGAGTTCTACTTGTGTTGAACATCAGATACAACTGTGTCTTACCCTGACATCAGCTCTGCATAAATGCTTAGTACAGCTCAACTTCCTGACTATCCTCTGAGGAAAGGGAGAAAGGAAAAAAAAAGCCGAGCTGGCAGCTTGATCAATATTACAGATGATCTCATTTGATATTTAGAAACAACCCCATGAGACGGGAGTTCTGTCCACATTCCAGATAGAAAAACTGAGGAGAGGATCAGTAGCTTGGCATAGTTGCCTAGTGAGGGCCGAGGGTCAAAATCGGAGAGTCCAACCCATCAGCCCTCATCCCTCACAGCACCATGCTACCTCCCCAGGCAAAGCACCGCGTTACCAACCCCATCTTTCCTGAGTTTTGGTTGCTTCTTTGAACATACATCTTTTGAATATGTCTTTCGCCAACTCCTACTTCCCTTCATGGCATCATAGAAAAGGAGAAAATGGAAATAATGGACAAATGAGTTACAACAATATATTTGCAATAGTCTAGGCTTCAAATGTCTGCCCACACCACACCCCTCCTCCTCCAAACACTGGAGGGACACAAGTCAGCAGCGCTGTTGCACACTCGTTAACCAGCTCGGAATTCAAGGCCAACTGCCTGAGTGCCAGTCCTGGCTCATGATGGACTTGAGGTATGATCTTTGTCAGGTCATGCAACCCTTTTGTGCCTTCTACATTCTTAATATGTAAAATGGGCATGATCCTGACATTAGAAGGTTGTTCTAGGAATTAAATAAGAAACTACCTATAACCACAGAATAGTGCCTGGCACACACTAAGCATTCAATAACCATGAAGTATTATTTCTCCCTCTTCCCCCAAACCAGTGTGTCAATAATAAGGCTTTACACAGATTCCCTTGGAGCAATTTCCTTAGAGAGCAATTCTGGACAAGTAAAACTTGAGTTCAAGTCAGAGAATGTCAAGAGCAACCAGGAAGGTGCTCAAGTGCCTAAAAGACCGGCTAAGAGGGTGTAAAGAAAGGATAAATGAAGTGGGGGATGATTCTGCCTCTTCAAGGTCAAGGTGGGAATGTTCCACATAGACTTGAAGAGCTTTAAGCATTTCTTTACTTTCACCTGTAGCCCAGATCTAATTCATCTCCAGCCATCAGCTTCTTCACTTCTCCAAGTCTGAAATTACCCAATTAAGATGATTAATTAAGCTAAACATCACCACCACCTCCAGCCCCCACTGAATGACCACCTAGGGGCCATTAGCATTCCCATGAAGGCAATCCAGGGAGAAACAAGCCAGAAGATGTCCCCCTCCGAAACATGCCTTCATCTTTCTCTCCCTCATTCACTCCTGAGTCCCTGAGGCCAAACGGCTAACTAAGTTCTCAGGTCCCACAGCCACAGCCTTCAGTAGCCTCACAAGCAAACAGCCTCTCCATTTTGTCATTCAAGAAACTGGAGAAAATGCTTTCAAACCACAACAGCCTTTGTACTGGGCAGAACCCTATAGTCCTCTGAGCAGAGAGGCAACATGGAAAATATAAAAATCACCGTCCCAGGAGTTAAATTATGGCCACATAACCCTGGGCAAGGCACTGTTCTTCCCTGAGATTCAGGTACAAGTGTACCCTCCTTGTGACCAGTGCAAAGCTATTCTCGGGAACTCTGCTGTGGCTGGGGTTTCCTGGCCCATAGGAGACCACCAAGGTCTCCCTCTGCCTAAAAATTCAGAAATGCACGAGAGCCCTGGACACAGCTTCTCCACTGCAATGGAGGTGACACAGTTGAAGAAACTGAAAGACCCAGAAGTAGTTTTCTAACCGCTGCTTAGTCTCTACCATGCTACCAAAATGTCTCACACTCTCCCTGAAAGCTCGCACTGTTAACTGCACATTCTCTTGGGCCTCCCCAATTGTGCGTCCTGGCTTAAGTGGAAATTTTCGCTGCCCCGACCTTACTCTCGTGCAAGCAGGAAGGCAAGCTCTCCAATGCGGCAGTGAGCACACAGGCCTATCTTCGGCATCGGGCGTTGGTGTGGGGCTAAACCTGGCCTCTTATCTCTGCCCTGCAGTCCCTGCACTCTACTCCCCGGCACCCGCAGGATCAGTCAGGGAAGTGTTTCCCTGGACAGACTTCGATGGGACGGCAGTGCACTCAGTCACAGCAAAATGGCCACATAGATCAAAATCAGGCGACCCTGTGGTGAAGGGTTCAAGTTCTTTTATTTTACAAACAAAGTTGAGAATCAAACAGAGCTAGT
Source organism: Mustela lutreola (assembly GCF_030435805.1). Lineage (NCBI taxonomy): Eukaryota > Metazoa > Chordata > Mammalia > Carnivora > Mustelidae > Mustela > Mustela lutreola. The sequence goes on from NC_081295.1 coordinate 94,284,743, forward strand.
CTTCTGCTGGGAATCATGCAGCATTTGAGAAGAACCAGATCTGGACTTCAGGTCTCACAGGCCAATGTCATTTCTGCTGCCACGGCTCCTCCTGTGGGCTGCAGTCCAGACTCGAGAGAACTAGCCCATGGCTCCACTCAGCCAGCTCATCCTTAAAGGATGGCATCTGGTGAATGGATAAAGAAGATGTGGTATATAGATATATACACAATGGAATACTATGCAGCCATCAATAGAAATGAAATCTTGCCATTTGCGACGACATAGATGGAATAGAGGGTATCATGCTTAGCGAAATAAGTCAATCAGAGAAAGACAATTATCATATGATCTCTCTGATATGAAGAAATGGTGATGCAACATGGGGGTTTTGTGGGGGTAGGAAAAGAATAAATGAAACAAGATGGGATCGGGAGGGAGACAAACCATAAGAGACTCTTAATGTCACAAAGCAAACTGAGGGGGGCGTGGGGAGAGGTGGAGTTGGGAGAGGAGGATGGGGTTATGGACATTGAGGAGGGTATGTGCTATGGTGAGTGCTGTGAAGTGTGTAAACCTGGCGATTCACAGACCTGTACCCCTGGGGCCAATAATACATTATATGTTTATATAAAAAATTCAAAAAAAAAAAAAAGGATGGCATCTGGGATGTCCTGACCCTATGTGGCAATCAGCATGCCTCCCTTCCAACTCTCCTCCACAGCACTAGTCAGTCACTGAACCAGGATATTCACAAGCCATTCACTCTCTTGGTTTCTCTTTGAGGACAACAGGTGTGCGCTGGAGTCTACAGCGGGTTGCATCTGTCTCCTGCCCCTCTCTCCACTCTCTCCACTCAAAGTCTATCGGTTCCCTGAGCAAGCAGATGAAGGGGGGGGCAGACCACTCCCCAAACGACTCTTTCTCTCTCCACGGCTCTGGTGTGCCTGAGAGACATGTTGTAGCAAGTGCATGGTACCTCTGTGGGTGGCAGACCCGTGAGGTAAGACCGAGATGTCCTGGTAAAAACTAGTCTTTTTTCAGAAGGGCACGAAGGAGAAATGGAGCTATTTTTAAGCAAAATACAGGATAACTGCCGCGTTTTCCTCACTCCCACCTGTATCTCATGGTCCTGTTTTGTAACTCATCCCTTCAGCGGTCTGCAGACTGGGTAACAGTCTAATAGAAATATATTAAATAATTAAATAAATAAATAATATTAATATTAATTAATATAAATATACAAAGGAACACTTATGGCTAGAACTCAAGAAGCTCTCCAGGACGAACTAGTCTGCTTCCTTAAGTACAGCTGCGCTCATGATAAAGGCAAATACTTCAGCCTTTTTCACGGTCATCCTTTCTGGGGGTGAATCAGGAAACCAACGGAGAGATTACCGGAGGGGACAGTGGGGCTCATGAGTCGTCTCTACCATCATCAACCGCCCTCATCACAACTACTACTTGCAGACAATTGGCCCCACTGCCGGCAACGTACTGCGCGCTGGGCACACACTCAGTTCACTCTCACAACAAACCAGGCACTATTACGACTCCCATTTTACCCATAAGGAAAATGAGGCACAGGGAGTTAACTAATGGGACCTGGATCACGTAGCTAGTAAGTGGAACCAGATTCCAGAGTCTTTGCTCTTCAGCGCTTATGGTAACACCTTTTTTTCCCAACCTTCTAAACAGAGGCCCAGAGAAGTATAAGGTTTTCACTGAAAGGAACAGGGAATGGAAAATCCAGAATTTGAGAACCGAGCCAGCTTTATTGCTGTCGTTTCTAGTTCGTGAGACTGCTTTCCCTCCCAGGCCCCCTTATCTCTCGCCTCAGACCCAACCACAGGACTCTCTGCACTCTCCCCACCAGACCAAGCCCTCTGGTTGGTATAAGTAGAAAGTACACAAGCACGGAAGCATTCGCAAATTAGCAGTTTTCTCCCTCCTCACATCTCCCAGCTCCCCAGTGTCCACGGTCAAAGTTTCCACTTTGAAGAAGCGAATCAGATGGAGGAATACCAGAATTTTTTTGCATATTTTAAAGCACAGCTATCATGGAAGCCTCCTTTAGCTCTGAATACTAATTCTTGGTATCTGTGGCAATCTTGTATCAAGAACCCACCTTCAGATCTTTATGTTAAATCCCTAATACCAAATATTATCACAACTCAAAAGGAAAAAATCCAATAGTTCAATGGGTTGAAAACCAACCAACCTTGAAAAGGATTAAGTGGATTAATTAGCTCATGGGCAGAACTTTCTATGATGGAAATGTTTTCTATCTGTCCTGTCCAATACGGTCATTACTAGCCACATGCAGCCATCGAGCCTTTGAACTGGAGCAGGGACAACTGAGGTATTGAATTTTTTTTATTTTCATTCATTTCACCTTTAAATTACACAGGGCAGGTGGCTCCCATATGGGCCAGCTGGGCTCTAGACCACCCTTCCCAGGACCCTGTGCTACTAACCAGGCATGGGGTCACACAGTAAAACCCAGTTGCCTGCTTTCTAAGGACTTCAAAGCAATGTGGGGAGACAAACCACATACACACACACAAGTCAGCAGTGACATTAAGAGCTACGGGAATTACAAAACAGCATCTTAGAATCTAGTTCTACAGAAAGAGCCCTTTACCCTTTGGTTACTGGGTTTACAAAACAGTCAACTACAGAAAGAACGTTGTCAGCTCCTTGTACTATGGCTTTTGCGGTCCTTATATGTCCCGTACTTAAAGTAGCTACACCCGAAGGGTCACTGCCCCTGCCAAAGGCTTCCTATCTCCCCAAGACACGGGAGGAAGAATGCGCTAATCAGGAGCTAAGCTCAGTGCCAACGAGATAAATCCAATTCCTGTTTCTCTCATTTTATTTTCTCTTCATAGCCTTAAGTATGAGAGAAAAATAAAAAATGATCAGGGAGAAATACTGTCCATCTCTTGCTCCTTTGGTCACTTGGCAGGGCCCTCCTCACTGGATATGTTCTTCTCATCGGCACGAGCATTTTCAGCAGGATTTCTACTCCTCAACCTGTCTTTCAAACTTGCCCTCTGAAGCCCTAGGCCAACCGGTTGGCCGGGAAGCCAACTTCAACCTTCTGCAAATAGTGGAAGAGAACAGGGAATAAAGGAAGGAAGAAGAGAGACAGATAGGAAAGGGAGAGAGAGGAGGGAAAAGGGAAGGAAAGGAAAATAGAAACGGCCCATAAAGGAGCAGTGAAGACAGCGCAGAAGTTGATGGCCATCCTCAGGATCCCTGTTCTCAAGGGGGCCTGGACCACAGTTCTATATCTTCTGTGGTTACCAGGAAGCGAATGGCATGACTATTTCGAGATCGTTTGAGCTTCTTGCATTGCAACATATGGCCGGTTAAGTACAGACCAAATTTCACTATCTTCACTTTGGTGCCTTTTGTGACAAAACAAACAAAACAAAAACTACTGTTTCCCATGTAACCTCCCGGTTAATGTGAATCCACACTCATTCTTAACTTCAGATGGACTATTCTGGATGCACCACTTGCCTCATTGTGTTGGGCTCTACTACAGAAAGAACTAAAGTTTTTTAAAAGTGACAGAAACAGGGGCGCCTGGGTGGCTCAGCAGATTAAAGCCTCTGCCTTCGGCACGGGTCGTGATCCCAGGGTCCTGGGATCGAGCCCCGCGTCGGGCTCTCTGCTCAGTGCAGAGTCTGCTTCTCTCTCTCTCTCTCTCTCTCTCTCTCTGCCTGCCTCTCTGCCTACTTGTGTTCTCTGTCAAATAAATAAATAAAATCTTAAAAAAAAAAAATACAAAAAAAAAAGTGACAGAAACATGGCAATGGAGCGTTAACAAGAGACATACATCTTGATGACACTCGGACCCGGTAATGAACTCTCACACAGGCTCTTGTGTCTAAAAAATTTTTTTTTTTTAAGATTTTATTTATTTATTTGACAGAGAGAGATCACAAGTAGGCAGAGAGGCAGGCAGAGAGAGAGAGAGATGAGGAAGCAGGATCCCTGCTGAGCAGAGAGCCCGAAGCAGGACTCCATCCCAGGACCCTGAGATGATGACCTGAGCCGAAGGCAGCGGCTTAACCCACTGAGCCACCCAGGCGCCCCTCTTGTGTCTAAAAAGTCTGAAGGGACTTCTAATTCTGTTGCTGCTGGAGACCTATTATAGGGAACCACAGTACAGTCCCAACCTACCAGATGCAACACTGCGATGACTTCAGAAAGGAAGGAAGCCCACAAGGTACCACAGCACGTTCACTCCTCGATCCTCCTGGCTACATAGTGTCTCACCCACTGTTTCCAACACTAGCATTCTGTGAAAGTGGGATTGCAGTTTTCTAGAGTTCAACTTTAAAAAACCCGAAGTCCACAGTAGGTAGAGAGGGGTGAGTGGGGCCTAACAGAGAAGAGGCTGCCATTGGTGACAAAGATGGGAACCAAGACCCCAGTTTCAGAGTGCAGATGGTCTCTAAGGCACTCAGGATCTTGGGCACGTCTGCTGAAGGCAGGCGGGAGTAAGGGAGGTCCTGCACACCCTTTTATAGGGCATGCCCCAGAGCTAGGTGATTGTATCCCCACTCTCATCCTCATGAACAATTCAGTGGGAAAGGATGAAGACCACATTAAGACCTTATTATACAGGATCATCGGCTGCCCAGAACTCACAGTGATCAGATCAAACAGGGAGAGTTTCTAGAGGCCTCTCTGAGTCCCTGGGATGGTTTTTTTATGAAACAGAACCTCTCTTTGTAATGGGATTTTACCTGGTTGTACCTGTGAGAATAGCAATTTGGAAAGAGGAGACCCTCCTCAGGAAAAAAACAAAACCAAACCAAGCAAAAAGAACACCTTAAATATAAACATCTCGACGCAAAAACCTGGGGGAAAGGTTAATCTATGGGAAGAGGGAGTTGCCCCTGAATGAGACTGTTGTTATTTAACTGGAAAAGCATCTCACCCAGGTCCTGCTATCCTAGGAGGCATGGTCCGACTTTGTTTGATTTGGCACTGGTATTCTTTTTACGAAACAGAATATTGTTTCAAGGACACGGGCACGGAAGTTTACAAGGTGACAATGGTCATAGGAACGTCTAAGTTCCTGCATTAGGCTGCTTTTTGCTGCTGGACCCAGTTTTACTTCTACGATTCCCAGTGTTCTCAAGAATTCTGACAACGAGGCTGCAAAAGAGCATTTAGAAATACAGCTGATCGGGATCTAATCCGTAAGTGCAACCACTAGAGCCACAAAGTCACTTCTTTAATAAAGTGGGAGAAGAGTTCCAGACATTTACAAATCCAGCAGGATGTTCTAGGCTAATTTTCTCCTAATGAGATAAATCAGAATGAGTGTTCCGACCGGTCACTGAAAGGGCAATTCAATGAAATACCCGATCCTGGACGGATCCTAGACCAGAGGAAGAAGAGATGCTATCAGTCAAGGGCTTTCCTGGGTCAATCAGCAACACTGGACTACGGACAGTGAATTAAAATATCATATCCATATTAAATCGATTGAGTTAAAAATGACCACATTTTTTTTTTTTTAAAGAGACTGTCCTTATTGTCAGGAAATACATAACCAAGGTATCTAGGCATAAAGTGCCATGCAATGATTTAGAAAAATTACTGTACATATGTACAATAATGACTTATGATGGGGCAGCATCCTGATAAACGCAGCACAGGCTGAAAACATCATTTAATAGAGTAAGTCATGAGTGCATTTAATACATCTAACCCATTATGCTCAATTAAAAAAAAATACACCTCATCTACCAAACATCACAGCTTAGCCTAGCCTACCCTATCCATGCTCCAAACACTCTTATTAGCCTACACCAGGCAAAATCATCGAACACAAAGCCTATTTTGAAATAAAGCGTTGACTATCTTAGGTAATTTACTGAATGCTCTACTGAAAGTGAAAAACAGAACAGTTATTTGGGGCCATAATGGTTATAAGTGTACTGGTTGTTCACCCGTGGAATGTGATGGCGGACTGGGAGCTGCTATTGTCCAGCATCATGAAAGAGGATCATACCGTATCACTAGCCCAGGAAAAGATCAAAATTCATAATCTGAAGTACGATTGATTTCTACTGAACGCATATCATTTTGGCATCATCATAATACTAACAAATCTTAAACTGAACCATCATTAAGTCGGGGACAGTCTACATATATATACTGTATATCATGTGTTATAAAACATCAGGCACGCCTGGGTGGCTCAGTCTGTTAAGCGTTTGCCTTCAGCTCAGGTCATGATTCCAGGGTCCTGGGATCCAGCCCCACATTGGGCTCCACACTGAGTAGGAAGGCTGTCTCTCCCTCTTCCTCTGCCTTTTCCTTCACTCTTGCTCTCTCTCAAAGAAATAAAATCTTTTAAAAAATTATATTATATATACTATATAACATTATGTGTAACTAATATTATATGTAACATATTAGTCTATATTATGTATATGTCATAATATAAAGTCTGTATGTATTTTTATGTAAAAAGTGCAAATAAAGCAAAAGAGCAGAATTTAACAATAGTTCAATCTGGGCAAAGATATCACTGGTATTTTTTGTACTATCGCAAATTTTTCTGAAGTCTGAAATTATATCCAATCAAAAATATACTTTACTTAAAAGGAGGGGAGAATTAAAGCCTTTCTTCCCCAGCTGGGTTGCCAGCAAAGAGATGTCTTATTCAAGTCTATGAAAGCTCTATCCCAGATAGGACGTTGGCCTCAGTCTGATTTTCACTCGGTTTGGTCATTCACACAGACTAGCAAAAGGGAGTAAAATGAAGGGTTTTTTTTTTTTTTTAAACTTTCTCTAAATATCTGATTATAAAAATTCCATGTGCTTATTATAGAAAATTTGCGGAAAAGAACAGAAAACTAATAAAGAAAATGAAACATACATAAATTCCACCATACTCCACTGAAGTGGAAGAAACATTATTTTTATTTTGGTGTATTTCTCTTCAGTCTTTTTCCCAAAGTTTTCAGAATTAGGATTATATTGTATGAAATGTGTAGCCTGTTTTGGTTTTATTGTTTTCCTTTAACCTAGTATTAACATTTTCCTATGTCATGGGTAAAAAAGGAAAAAAAAAAAAAAAAACTTGATTCAGTCTTCAATGGCAATACGTTTTCCACTATATGGATATGCCATAATTTACTTATTCACTTCCCTAAACCTGGACAATCGATTATTTTCAATTTTTACTTATTATACATAATGCTGACTTAAATGTGTAAGACCTTTGTGCTTAAATCTTTTTTTACTATATCTGGTTTATACTTTTATGACAGTCACAAAAATTAAGTTACTGGGGCAAAGGGTATAAACATTGTTAAGATTCAATGCAAAAAAAGGTCAAACGACTTTTTTTTTTTTTTTTTATGTGGCCTATGCCTTTGTCTTTAAGGAAAAAGGAGACACCCAAAGGGGATTATCCAAACTTGGGGCTGACAGCTCAGGGAGGATTTAAAGAAAGGGAAGTTACTGCATCAAGCTCAAACCTGCAGTCTTCAGACCAAATTTCGCTGCGAGACGAGTTCTGTAAGCTGTTGCTTGTCTTCAGAAAAGGAAAAACTGAAATGTCCTGGCCTGTGTCAAGGCTGGCTGCTAGGCAGAAGATGTAGGGTCCGGCCTCAGATGATAACCAGTATATTAAGCTTAGGGTCTCTACAATCTAAAAGATCTATCTTCTTGATAGAAATGGGATCCTAAAAATTCAAGGAGGGGGAAAGCACATGTGAGAAAGTGATAGGAATCTCTAAGCAAGGTTCCAATTCAAAAAGGCAGACTTAATTAAAACAAGTTGGATTTTCTGCCCTCTAACTTTTCAGTAGTCTGGTATTGTAGAAGCAAGCCACCCAACAGTAAGAGGAGACGTGGAGTCAGGCCCGTCCGTCCTAAACAAACCACCAGCCTGGGTCAAGGACACTGCCAAACCTCCAGGAACACTACCTCCTCGCTTATTAAATGACACGGTTGAACAAAGTCCCTAGGTCTCTGGTGTGTCAACAGTCTCCTCTAAATGTGCCAAGGGGAGAAAAGGGCAGAGTGGTTATTCTCTCTGAACATATAGCCAATGCTGACCATGTCACTTTTCATAACACAACTAGATCAAATGGCCCTTGTGGATAGGAATACCTGGAAGCTTAGCATTTCCCCCTCTTTCCGGCAGCAAAGACTGAGAAAGGAAAGGCAGGAGGATGTGTGAGCAAGGAGAAAAGAGGGCTCACCGTGGCCATTGCAGTAGTAGATCCACTTCTCCCGGTTCTGGGTTGGGGTTGTGGATTTCTTCAGCCCTGCCTTTTCCACAATGGCGCTGGGATCCTGCCGGGGCCCCTTCTTCAGAGTCCTTGAGCTTTTCCGGATACTGCATACCACTATCACCACAAGCACCAGCAGCAGGAAAAGCACAATCATCCAGGGCAAGTGTTCATTGATGTCAAAATGCTTGTGTAAGTTCTGTCTGGGGTGACCCCTCTTGAGACCTTTGATGGGCGTGCTGGACTTCTCACCCCCAGTGGCCTCCATGGATGGCAGCAGCTTCAGGATGTGTCTATGGTGGGGGCCTTGCTGGTGGCTGACTACCTGGAGGTTTGGGAGGGTCTTGTTCACGCCTTCCTCACCCCTCGCTGAGCTTGTGTTGTCGGGGACTGTCCCTTCCTGGATGCCACTCGGTACCTTTGGTCTAACAGAGGCAGAAGAGTTGGATTCTGTTGAGTTCATGCCTAGAAAAAAAGGAGGGGGGAGAGCTTTTCTATATCTGGGGATCTGTATATGCCTCCTCTTCCTGCTCATCGCCACGCCAGGCCAGATAATGAAAGAAAAGATGAACTTTGGAGCTTAAGAATAAATTATATTGCACATTTTCGTAAAGACTCTAACAGCGCCTTTATGTGGAAGGTAAGAACTAAACGTCACAGCTTAACTTGCTTCCTCATGGCCAAGTCAAGATCATCTCAGGGACCCCACCATCTGAACTTCACAGAAGCTTCCCCTGTGCTTCACATACAGAGCAGACTCATGTATGCTCAGGGCTCTAGTCAGCTCTTCAAATTGGATCGATTATTCACAAAATTAGTTCCAACTGAATCCCTTTATTCTTCCTTTCCCGCTTTTTGGCCATTTCAAGATACAATGGTAAAACTGACAATATGACTAAGCTAGGGAAAAGAGCTCAAACTTAAATCCAAATCTGACCAGTGAAAGCTCTGGTGAGACCAATCAGTGAATAAAACAAGGCTTTCTTAGGATTTATTATTAAGAGATAAGTTTTGGGCTGACAGCTTAGTGGACTTCCTTCAGAGAAGCTTCCATAGTAGTCTTCACTAAGGAGTGTGAGAGCCAGGTATTTCAAGTCCCAAGAGACAGGACCTGGATTGCATCATTCTGTGAGAAAACCTGCACAGGTCATTCCAGCTCTCTGAGCTTGTTTCTTCATTTCAAAATGGCAGTCATAAGGCCCTCCTTACAGAATTATCATGAAGGTCCAATGTAATCACACATGAAGAGTATGCTAGAAAGCACAACTCAAGTTGGCAATCACCTCAAGGAAATTAACCAAAAAGGATTTGGGAAAAAAAGAGTAAATTTTTTATTCTGCCCCTGACCCAAAATCCTGAAGACAGCTAAGATACTCGATGAAGGGCATAAAATTGAAATCATTCAAAAAAAAAAAAAAAACTTATTTCCCAGATGTGATGTGAATGTTAGTTATCTTCAGCAGGCTACAAACGTGGTTGTTTCCCAAAGCTTCTAACTTTCGTTCCCCTTTTTTGCCCCACCTTGGTTCCCATATTTATCCCTCCCTTCCAGGCATCATGGTATTTTCTCCTCCTCTTCCTTCTTTCCTTCTGGCTATGCCTATCCAGGATTGATTCCATGTTGGAAAGCTTTGAATCTGAAAGGAACCTTGAGCATCTAAATCACTCATGTATTTGACAAGTTTGAAACCAAGGCCTGAAGAAGACTTACATAAGGTCATGCACTGTCCTTATTCCTCTCAGTTATTTTTTTTTTTAAGTTTGATGTGACCTAGTTTTTAGATATCTGATCCCCCCGAACAGAAAACCTGAGTCTAAATGTTTCTAATACATCCAAAGAAGACAGATTAAATTAGCCACAAAATGGAGGTCCCTTCTATAAGGGGTGACTTTGAAATACACAAAACGGAGAAAACATCCTTGATACAAGCCCATGTTGGGTAGTTCCACTGGGCTCAAAGACTTTTTCAAATAATGAACACATGAGGTTAAGTTACCTTTGGGAACATAAGTGGAGGAAGGGACTTCATGGGATTCCATGTGCTCCGGGTGTGAAAAGATGGCTGTGCCAGGGGCAGGTGAGGTCGTGCTGGAGGACAGAAGTGGGCCACAGACATTGTCTGCTTCCTTGGTCCCCGGCTTGATCACCACCATGTTCTGACTCAGACAGTCTGTGTATACTTTGCATTTCATCACACTAGAAGGCACATCAGAGAAGGTACCCCGAGCACACTGCTTACACCGTACATCCTCGGTCTCCGTCCCTTTCTTCCGCACACCCCAACCCACGGGACACACCGTGTGGGGGGCGCAGGTACCATTAAACTGGAACATGCCAGGTGGGCAAGCACATTCTCGGTCAGTCAAGGCAGCACAGGGTAATTTCTCAACCATTGGCCGTGGGCATGGCTGACTACAGTCATGGCATTTCTCTATGCCATTCTCATGCCTGGTAAAGGTCCCCACAGGGCAACTGCTACAGACACGCAGGCTCGTGTTGGTACAGTGCTCAGACACATAGGTTCCTGCCGGACACTTGTCACAGGTTAGCACCTGGCCGGTGGCATGGTCGACATGGCGGTATTTGCCAACGAGATTTGGGGCCTTCGGGTCTGGTTGAGCGGTGGTGGTGCTAAGGAATCCGAGCTGAAAGAAAGAAAAGGGGAGGGAAAAGGAACAAAAACCGAGAAGGGGTTACATAGGAACAGAGGAGAAGGAAGGATGGAACAATCCCAACACCACCACCATCATTGCCATTAAAGATCTCACCAGTCCTGCAGCCTCCTAACGCTACTAGACCACCATCATTGCCATTAAAGATCTCACCAGTCCTGCAGCCTCCTAACGCTACTAGAGCGACACAGTAGAAGGAGAGAAATACTCCAATTCCATCCTGGGGCCTGACCTACTAGCTATGAAGCTTTGGTTTTGTTCCATGACCTTTGCCTCAACTTCCTTCTTTTCTGTCTGTTCAATGGAGCTGACAATACTGCTCAAATCAATTGTAAAATTCAATTGAGAATATGAACATGCAAGCACTTTTCTTTATTTTCAAAATGCTATACAGAGGGTCCTGGCTCGATCAGTTGGTATAGCATGCGACCCCTGATCTCAGGGTCATGAGTTCAAGCCCCATGTTGGGGACATAGAGCTTACTTAAAATCTCTTTTTCAAAGTTAAAATTTTTTTTTTAATTGCTGCATAAAAAAGAAAAATCCTAATGCAAGAAGAAAATAACTTGCTGAGTAGCTGTCTTCCTTCCCATGGCACAAATGCTGTCATTTCTTAGTACCAGGATGAAGTAATGGAGAAGCGGGATGGAATATGGTCAGGCTGCTTCTGCTGGAGCACCAGATTACGCACATGGACTTCAGTGATAATGTCGGAGTTTTTCAAAGGTTTTGTCAATGCAAAGCCAAACATCTTTCAGTTTTGGTTTTGTTTTACTTGCAAAACAGAGGCAGGCCCTTGGCATTCTTAATTTTCTTTAAACAACAGTATTGTTGCTTTTAGAGGTATATCCTGTTCGCTCAGCCCCTAAAGGCCATGGTCACACTGGAGCATGAACCTGCAGACACCTAAGAGGTCCGGGCACAAAGCTGGGCCCAGCAGGGACTCCACCCAAGTAAATTTAATTCATAGGACAGAAACTTCTCCAAGCTAGACGGGATTTTATAGTACCTTCCCAACTGAAAAGTTGGGAGATAGGAAATTATATTTGTGGTAGTAAATCCTGAGTTCCCTCTGAGGGTGGGGGGGAAATATTTAAGAATGAATATCGAGAGAGAGTTTTTCTGCACGAATGAAGATTGAGAGGTTCCAATGGGGAAGTTTCCATGGTCTTCTACAAAATGGAGAATGGTTCTGTGTCAAGAAAATAGTGGCCATGGGGTGCCTGGGTGGCTCAGTGGGTTAAAGCCTCTGCCTTCGGCCCAGGCCATGATCCCAGGATCCTGGGATTGAGCCCCACATTGGGCTCTCTGCTCAGCAGGGAGCCTGCTTTCCCACCCCCGGCTCTGCCTACTTGTGATCTCTGTCTGTCAAATAAATAAATAAAATCTTTAAAAAAAGAAAATAGTGGCCACCCCATACGATCAGATGTCCATCAGGGCAAGCTTCTTCCAAATTAGTACCAGGAACTAACAGAATAAAACAAGAATCTCTTCCAAAATTGATCAGAGCTCCCGTCTTGTTAGCACCTTGAAAGATAACCCAAGATTCAGTTCCCCTCCACCTCAAAATTTAACAAATGTATCTCCCTTGAAGTCCCTCATCCTGTGCCATACCTGCCTCCAGTTAAACAACAATACCGAAAACAAATTTCCGGCTTGTGAGAATCTATTCATCCTTTCCTTAATGTGGGACACACAAAAAAGGGCTAGTGGTTGATTTTTCTCAGTGAGAAACTTAATGGCATTTGGGACTGAAGGGAAAAAAAAGTCTCTTGTTTGATAATGGTAAATTTTGTACTATCTCCCCTTTCTGCTTTCTGGCTTTCTTTCCTGTTCTTGGTCCCTCCATGTGCAAAATGCGCCCAGCCCCCCTCTTCTGCATCTGGCAGGCGTACTGGATGGAGGGCATGAAGCCACCGCCATCATGTGGAGCCCGGGTTCCATTTGGCAAGCAGCTAAGGAAAATCTCCTCCCTGTCTCCTTGATGCGAAGGACCCCCCCAGGAAGTTGCGAAAGGGCCCCTGTTCCGTATCTCTCCGAATTCCTTCCCATCTAGTTTCTTAGCGCAAAAGCACTTTTAGATGACCACAGGTTCTAGAATGTGAAAGATGTATAAATAACCTAAATGGCAGGTTATTACACTTGAGCAAGCGAGTTAAAAGCAGAGAAGGCAACGGGAGACAAGGTCAGAGGGCAGATCTAGTCAGAGGGCGGAGGGCGGAGGTCGGGGACAAACATCACCCTGCTGTGCTGTGGGCTCTGAGTCTGGCCCCCTACCTGTGCTGGAGGCTGGGCAACCAGCCAGGTACATACCTCGAGCACAGGGTGGTGGTGAACAGCACCAGTGTGTGCGCTTGTGTGTGTGTGTGTGCTTGTGTGCACATGCACATGCCCAGGCATAAGGTTGGGGCTTGTCTTCCTACAGCTTCCCTTCTTTCCCCAGGGCACACACTTGTTGGGGATCCATCAACCCCCCCAACTACCAAATTACCAAAGGCCCCTCCAGCAGCACACAAAACCCACCTCCAAATCCCACAGCACCCACACTCTTCCCCACTCATTAAGCAAGATTTTTCAGTTCCTGCTTCATTTAAAAATAACCAATCAAGTTTCTAACTAAAGCAAAGCCCGGGGCTCTTTAATGGCATCATGTGAAGTAACCCACTTTAGACAAGGTGGCTCTGTAAAAGGACCTTTCATTACCCCAGCTTACAGGCGGCAATTCCAGCTCCTCCACACAGAGTTAACAATGATGCCTCAGGATCTCACCGGGACTGAACACTAGAAATGAGATCTGGGCAAACACTAGGCATGACGAACGCACGGTCAGGTATTTGTTGAAGACCTACTACGTGTGTATAAGGCACTATGCCACAGGCTGACAACAGAACCTTGCAAACTCTATTCCAGCCCCACGGAGTATATCTTCTAAAGCAGGACAGACGGAAACACCTAATTACATCAGGAATTACTTAATTAGAACTGAGATTACTGCTGAGGAGAAACACAAGAGTCCTGTGAGGGGCAGGTGAGCAGGTATTTCCCAGCTGAGGGATGCTGCAGAAGTATGTAGACTCATTCTGAAGGACAGAGAAGCAGAATGTAATTCTGGGCAGGGAGAAGGGATGGCAGATTAGGCAGAGGGAGCCCCACAACAAAAATCTGAAGCAGAATGAAGCTCTCCCTCAAATGAAACACAGCAGCCATAGTTAAACCTGGAGAGGCTCCACGTTGATCCTAATCCAAAATGCAATGAGAAGTCACTCTTCATTTATATTGGGGAGTGGAGGGGAAGAGACATATAAACACATTTGTGAATAAAAAAGTTAACTGGCAGGAGAGCAGAAGGTAGAAATGGTTGGGGTGAGAGTGCATGGAAAAACCCCACTCAGAAGGTGAAATTCAGGGGTGGCCTGGGTTAAGGGGGTCCATGGAAAGAGAAGACTGCAACAGATTTGAGAGGTCAGGACATCAAGATTTGGTGAATGATTACCTATGGAAGGAAAAAACCAATAATCTTCAAATTGGACTCAGGAGACCCCAGGATGGAACACCATTCTTGAGCCGGGAGGGTGTACTTGTGGCCCATGGCAGGGTCCAAAGCTAGGGCTCTGAACTCCCCATTTCTGCTTCAAACACAAGAGCTCCAATTCACCAATTTGCTAAAGAGGGGTGAGGCAGGCAAGTAAGAACTCCTTTGAAGGAAGGATGACTCCTTAAAGAAGTTTGAAGATCACAGCGCTTGAGGGGCCTCTAAAATCTCCTCCAATTCCAAAGTTCCAAAACCCATCTGAGCTACAAAGCCGGAGGACCGGCTCCTTGGGTTCTTCATGATCACCGAAACCCTCCTGTAGGGAAGAGGTGGCAACATCCCTTTCTCTTAAGAGAGATACGGGTGGTCCCTGAGAAGTTACTGCCCTAAAGCCTTTTAGTTGCCTGAAGGCTAGTCTACAACTAGAACTTTTCCCACTAGCAGGTCCTCCAACTTTGTAAAAATGATGTAAACATCATCCCCAAAGACAGTTCTGGGGCTGAAGCAATGGGCAATGGAGAGGGGGTAAATCAAGTTAAAAAAAAAAAACAATATTTAAAAATGTTTCCGGGTGCCTGAGTGGCTCAGTTGGTTAAGCGTCCAACTCTTGATTTCGGCTCAGGTCATGATCTCAGAGTTCTGAGATGGAGCCCCACACTGGGCTCTGCCCTCAGCATGGAAT
Source organism: Mustela lutreola (assembly GCF_030435805.1). Taxonomy (NCBI): domain Eukaryota; kingdom Metazoa; phylum Chordata; class Mammalia; order Carnivora; family Mustelidae; genus Mustela; species Mustela lutreola. The sequence continues at coordinate 94,299,884 of NC_081295.1, forward strand.
CTGCTTGTCCCTCTCCCTCTGCTCCTCGCCCAGCTCTCACGCTCTCTATCTCTCTCTCTCAAATAAATAAAAATCTTTTTTAAAAAATATTCCCTACAGAGGCTCCTGGGTGGCTCAGTGGGTTGAAGCCTCTGCCTTCGGCTCGGGTCATGATCCCAGGGTCCTGGGATCGAGCCCCGCATCAGGCTTTCTGCTCAGTGGGGAGCGTGTTTCCTCCTCTTTCTCTCTCTCTCTGCCTACCTCTCCGCCTACTTGTGATCTCTCTCTCTCTATAAAATAAACAAATAAAATCTTTAAAAAAAAAAAAATGCTCCCTACAAAATGTAAAAACAAGTTTAGATGATTCCTAAAAGCGAATGTTAGGAAGACTCCTGAATCAGGAGACACGGTCATTGAAAACTTCAAGAGAGGGAAACAGAGCACTTGAAGCTGGTTCCACCAGATGAAGATCTTTAATTCTCTCATTTGTACACAGGCAGACAAACTAAATCAGAGATTCACCCCAAAGCCTCAGGCTTCAAACACAGTATCAAAGCAGTTACCTGGGAAGCTTTTTAAAAAAAATCCATATCCCCAGTCCCTCCATCTGAGACTACTGTGGGTCTGCAATAGAGCTGGGAATGTATTTTGTTTCTAAGCTTTCTAAGTGATTCTGATGCCCTGGCCAAGTTTTGGCCTCCATGAACTAAGGCAGGACCCCTCTGGCTCTAATCTTCCCTGATTCTGAGAACTCCTCTGGAGAACTCCCAGTTTCAATGTCAGAGTCTTTTTCTTTGCCTCCTACCCAACCTGCTATACTTTTTACTGTTTTAACAACAAAAATCAACCTTCTTGGAACGATTCCAACAATTATCAAATTGAGTAAAATGCTTAAGTCTCTACCTAAACCCCACTCCTCCTCTGAGAAACTCACAGGTAATTTTAGTGCGTATCTTCCCAGACCTTTATCTGAGCTTTCACACATAATACATACCCCTGAACTTCAAGTTGGCTGTTTCCATTACTTTTGGGTTTGCTTTGTCTCACATACCGAAAAGGAATAGGCCATACAAACTGTTCTGTGATTTGCTGTTGTTCATCACTGGACTCTTTCCCTATCAGAACACAAAGTCTATTTTATTCCTTATAATGGACCAACTTCTCTTCAACAGGATGGCTGCATCTTAATGTAGAGATTTTTTTCCGACTAAGAACATGTGAATAGCCTCCTTATCCATGCGTCAGGGTATCCGTGCATTCTTCTGCATTCCATATTCCTCTCTTTGCCTTCCCACTCCACATCCCTATTTCCCTTCTCTGTCCTTCCCATCCCAAGCAACAGATACCACCAAGCTGCTCTCAGTCTTTCAAGACTCACTTCCTTCAAGGACAAAAGAAACCTCCATATAAGCCATACCTTGGAAGCTCTCACTCACACCCCTCCTCCCTACTAAGTCGAGTCTACTATATTAGTGTTCACAGCCTCTGGGAGGACCAGACCTGAATAAGAAAGAATACTTGGGCAAAGATTTAGAAAACAGAAGACGTGTTTTTGTCCAGGCTCTGCCTTAAGATCAGTTGGACCTGGTCTTACTTGCGTGTAAAATTAGTATGTTGGACTAGGTCATACTGAACTCGAACCTTCAAGGTATCTGTGGCTATTGATACAGTTCTACCTTCTCCACAAAGGCTTTACAATTCATCCTAGACACCGAGATTCCAAGCAGATGAGTAAACTCTTTCTCACATTTCCTGTTTCTATTCTTCATTTTGGTGCCTAATTACATCTTGCTGGTAATGTTTGTTGATGGCCTCACAGGTGCATGTATTTATCTTCCCATAATGATTAGAAGCAGCTCAGGGCCAGGGACAACCAGGTAGATTGCATTTCCTTCCTTGCCCAACCACCTCAATAATGAAGACCATGGAAATCATAAACAAAGCAGCCTGGGGTCACCAAATGAAATCCCACGTGCCCTTATTCTTGTAAATAAGTTTTATTGGAATGCAGCCATTCATTTAAGTATCACCTATAGCCGCTTTCACAGTACAATGGCAGAGCTGACTACTTGCAAAAGAGACCATATGGCCCACAGATCTAAAATATTTATTATCTGGCCCTTTACAGAGGAAAAAAAAAAAAAAAAAAGTCAGCCAATACCTGCTCTGAGCAGTCTAAAGAAATGTCAAAAAGTACCAGGACCAGAAGCCCATTCATTCACAGGAACCCTCAGCCCTCCTCTAAGCCTAGCAATGAGTATTGAGTTCTTGATTTCCTTTATTGGCATTCCAACTCACACACCAAATCTGATCCTTTTCTCCCCTGCTTAAAACTCACTGGCTTCGCATAGGACTTAAGATGAAACGCAAACTCTTCCAGGGAAAGATCCTCCCTGCCCTCCTCTTCCTAACTTTCCCATTCTCCCCTCCCTTTTCTTCCCCTACATCTACCATCATTGTGTAGTTGTACATTATCGGTGTGCTGTGTATTCCCCTCTGGACTGCAAACTCTGTGAGGGCAAGGAGTCTATTTTACGTACTGATGCTATCCAAGCCCCCGCAGCCAGTACCCAACTCGTGATTGACCTGACAAGTCTTTCTTGACTGAATGAAAGAATTTTCAGACCATAAATAATTGGAAGCAACAAATTAAAGGGTAATGGCAGAGGAGGTTGCTGGAGCACAGGTATAAGAGCAAGTGCGAGAAAACCAAAATGCCTCCACAGTGTAACCGTAATAGTTCAAGGGGGAAAACTGCCTGGCACCCTTCAGTAGAAGGCCAAACAGTGTGTTTCACCTTCAAACACCCTAAGGCCACATCACTGTTTTAATAGAACCATAGCTGGTGTACAAGAATTACACTCAGCAGGGTGTTTTCGATGACAGGCACATGTAATGAAGAATTTAAAACATCCCCCCTCATCCTGTAAGAAATGACACTAACTTGTTACTTGTAATTGTGAGAAATACAATGCGATTATTCTTCAGAAGTCATTTATGTTCCACCCTGGTTTAAACTTCAGTTATTTGGAAAATTTCAGTTATCCAGGACAACTGATTTCATGGACAACAATGGGTAAACCACTAAATATCAGTGTGCCATTCCAAACTGTACAGGATATAGGAGGGCTATAAAAACTTGTTCAGCAACCAAAAGGTAAACACCAGGACAAAGCACATTTCAAAAGAAAGAAGAGGTAGCTCTAGAATGACCAGCTATAAAGGCAGGAAGACAGACTGTGAGTTTGCTACAGAAAATGTTTAATGGTGCATAAAACTAATATTTTAAGAGGGATCTCAGTTACTGTGATATTATAACAAAGATAAGGCAAGCAAATTATTCCTGAGACGTGACCATAAATATGCCCACTGATGATCAAAGGCAAAAGCCAGGCAGAGCGAGGCACCCCCAGAATATCTGGCCATTTTATTATGAGAATCACATTAAATTTACAATAACAAGACCCTGACTGCTAGGAGTTCTCCAGATTTGAAGGGAAAAGAGAAGGGTACAAAAAGGAAAACTCCAAGGGTAAAAGCTTCCCCAAAACACAGACCACACTGTTCCTAGGTATGTTATATAAATTTGGTCAGATCTTGCATTTCCTATTATCTTCCCTGACTTAAAAAAAAGTCTTCTGTTGCTAAGGCAAAAGCAAGGACTGCTTTTAATGCCAGAGAATATAAAGAACGCCAAGGCCAGAATGTGCTGACTCCAGGACTGGAAGGAGGCAAGCTCAGGGCACACTGGGAAAAGGAAAAAAACAGGCACAACTTAACCCAGATGCTGTCTTCCCGGGAACCTGCAATGCAGAGGAGCATGCGCACCCGGCACGGAGTCCTGGGACCACAGACTTCGTCCTTCTGTCCATGCCCACGGCTACTTCTATAAGCTAAGACCCCCACTTACATAGAGAAACCACGTTATAAACAAGACAGTGATCAAAGGTTTGGGGGAAATACTCTTCTGTGCTCACTAAGAATTTATAGAATCTTTCTATAAACCAAGGCAAAAACTACCACCACCAGCCAGCACAGCAGTTCCACCAAGAAAGCATCAATAAAACCTATTTTAGCCTGGCGTGTGCTTGGCAGGCTCTGCCTACCAGGTCCTAGCTGGACGATGTCGGGGAGTGACCCAACCCATGTCTCTGTTTCCTCAACAGTAGAGTATAGATAATGGTAATACCCACCCTCCTAAGATTGTTTTCAGAATTATTAAGATAGGTGAAGCACATGGGACATGTGTGACACAAGTCCCCCATATAGTTTAGTTATTTCAATGATCACTCCTCCTTACTTAGCATATTACTATAGTGTAGCCTCATTCCCTTGGGAATCTTTTTTTTTTTTTTTTAGATTAGTGTTTATGTTTGAGAGTAAGAGAGAGAGAGGGAGACGCAGACTCCCCACTGAAAAGGGACCCCGAACTCTGTCTTGATGCCAGGACCCTGGGGTCATGACCTGAGCCCAAAGCACACCCTTCACTGACTGAGCCACGCAGGTGCCCGGGGATTGGGCTATCTTTTAAGACACCCCAATTAAAATGCAAATGTCCGGGGCGCCTGGGTGGCTCAGTGGGTTGAGCCACTGCCTTCGGCTCAGGTCATGATCTCGGGGTCCTGGGATCCAGTCCCGCATCGGGCTCTCGGCTCAGCAGGGAGCCTCCTTCCCCCCCCCCCTCTCTGCCTGCCTCTGTCTCCATCTACTTGTGATCCCTCTGTCAGGTAAATAAATAAAATCTTTAAAATGCAAATGTCCAATTCCCAAGAAGTATATCAGAGACTCCAAATTTATAAAGCTGTTGCCCTAAAACATCCCGTACTAGACTTGGAGCATTCTACAAAACAAAACAACAACAGCAACAAAAAAAACAAAAACAAAATACAGACCCCATGGTGATGAGTTAAAAGACAAACAAGGGCCATCCAACACTTCAAAAAAAGACTTAACAAGGGTGGAGCAGCCAAGCGACTGACTCTGGATTTCGGTCTGGTCAGGATCTCAGGGTCATGGGATCAAGCCTGGCACCGGGATCTGAGCTCAGCGTCGTGTGTGCTTGTCTTTCTCCCTTTGTTCCGCTCTCTGGAGCTCTCTTTCTCTCAAAAAAATAAATAAGTAAAACCTTCAAAAAAAGGCTTAACATATAAACAACGTGTAGCAAATGAGAAAGAACAAGAGAGAAGAAAGGATTTCCTACTGACAAAGTACACTTGAGACAAATGGAGCAGAATCTCAGCAAGCACTTTCTGGAGTGAGTTTTCCTGATGGAGTCCCACAAAAAGCTGAGGACCCCCAGGTACAAACACTGGCGAACAAACTCCCCCCACGTGCCTGCGTTTTTATAGCCCGCAAGTGAAGAATGACTTTTACATTTTAAACAGTTGCAGCAGGGGGTGGGAATCAAAGGAAGAATAAAATCTGGGGACACGTGGCAATCTGCAATTCAGATTCCGGGCTCCACAAATAAAGTTTTACTGGAACACAGCCACGGCCCTTCTTTTAGGTACTGCCCAGCTCTGCATTCAAAGTACAAAGGTGGAGGTGAGCAGCTTCCATAGAGGTCACATGGCCCGCAAAGTCAAAAATACTACCTAACTCTTTAAAGATAAATTCTACCAAGCCCTGGCCTACAAGCTGAGGAAAGGCTTCTGTCGGCAGCCCTCAGAGAGGCATAATTAACATTAGCTATTAAGGGGCTGATGGCTCCAGGAGGCCCAGCAGGGGAGCTGCAGAAAACAGTGACTTTGTTGAAACTGGCATCTCCCCAGCGTATCTGCCCATGCGATCCGCTACTCGTGCAAGATGTATGAACATCCTGCAGAACACGCGGACCCAGTTTCCACCAACACAATAGGGACGGCCAGAAAAGTCAACGAACCCAACATTAAAAAGATCAGGACCTACTTTAAAAAAATGTATGTCCTACACAGCTACTAAAAGCTTATTACAAAAATGTTCAGGAGGTTAACATAAATTCCACTCAATAGTTGAGACAGAGGGTGACATGAATAATCACAAAGGTAATTATCACATGGATAAACTTAGGACATCCCTAGCAACTCCTGAAATGTACATGGGCACAACCAAGGACCCTTACCTATCTATATTAAAGCAGCCTAAATAAATAAAAATGATAAACTCCAATGCTGGCAGCCTTGTGGGTTAGAAGGCACATTTATGGTTCCTGGTGGCAGTCTAAATTAATTCAGTCTTTCTAAAAACAAGTTGGCAATGTGCTGCTAGAGCCATAAAACCATTCATTCATTTCCTGTGACCCAGCTCCATTTTGGGCAATATACCCCAAAATACCTCACTTCTGGGAACAACCCAAAAGGCAAAAGAGCGAGTGATCTGTACAGAGACACCTTCATCAGTGCTGCCAGCCTGCAGAACAATGACAACTGCCCAAGTGTCCGACAAGAGCAGGATGGCTCCACACACCGCCAACCCGGGGATTAAAGCTTGAACTGCAGAAATCATAGGCACCGCAAATTACTAACACGCACGCAAACTCTGGGGTCCCCAAGCCCACCCACCCTTTCCCCAGCTTTGCCCTTCATAGTAATCAGACCACCAGCTCAGGAACCAGGGAGTCAGCCTTGACTACCAAGTGAAAGTGGTCATGCTTTCCCTCGACTCCTGCCCTCTCACATCTCACCAGCAGTAGACCTTGTTCAAAACCTTTAAAATCTATCTAGTAATTCCCACCTTCACTGCCACTCCCCCGACAGAACCATCACCCCCCCACACTCTGAGCTAACTGCACAAGAATCCAATTGGCCTTCTGTATCTCCACTTCCCCTTTCAAACCCATTCTCCACAGAACTGCCAGAGTCATCTTTAAAAAAAACAAACAGACAAACAACTCATTAAAACCATATTATATGGGCACCTGGGTGGCTCAGTTGGTGAAGCATCTGCCTTCGGCTCAGGTTATGATCCCAGGGTCCTGGGATAGAGTCCTGCATTGGGCTCTCTGCTCTGTAGGGAGCCTACTTCCCCCTCTGCCTCTGCCTGCCTTTCTGCCTACTTGTGATCTCTCTCTCCCTGCCAAGTAAGTATAAGTAAATAAAATCTCAAAAAAAAAAAAAAAAAAAAAAAACCCTTGAAAAAAATAAAATTAAAATAAAAATAAAATATTATAACCTTGCCTATAATTGTACACCCAACAACATCCTGACATGTTCAGACCTCTAAAAGCCTTGTCCTATCTGGCCCCTGCCTGCTGCGCAATTTCAATACACAGTCCTTTTGCCCCCGTTTGCTGAGCTCCAACCGCGGTGGCCTTCTTTCTACTCTCTGAGCACGTAGGTTCTTTCCTACCTCTGGCCCACTGTACACGCTGTTCCTTCTCACTGGCATACTCTTCCTTCTGCTCTTCTAGAACATCACCCTTTCTCTCATCTCCGATAAACTATTAACTCCAAAGGGAAGGACCACGAGTGGTCTTTTACTATCATATACCCAAAGTCTAGCAATGCCTGATATTTTGCGAAGTAATTTAGCAATGCACCAGAGCTATTTATTAAACTGAGTGAAAAATATAAATATATCTCTGTAAGATAAAAAAGCTACATAAAGAAAAGCAGCCTGCTTTTCTTGCTATAAGCTACATGCTACAAGCAAGCATGTAGACATTAGTTTTTACCATACACAAATGTTTGTGTAGTTCAAAGAATAAAAATGAATTGGGAAGAGAAATTCGTATCCACTAAGTTCTTCTAGTTGCCAATTTGCTTGAGTTTAAAATGTTCTGTGTTAATAACTCAAATATCCTTCAGCTGTAGCTCAAAGTATTGAGATGTAGCTCAAGATCCAACTACCTTTAACCTGTCTAGAATGAATGAACAGTCAGTTTAGAGCAAGATCCTTCTGGAATTCATTCAACAATCATTTATTGCTTAACTAGTGTGTGTCAGGGCATCAAGCCAAAATATGAAGATGAATAGCACATTGTATATTGTCTTTAGGAAGCTGAAATGGGGGATAACGATATTGGCCTTGAGCATTCCAAATGAGGAGTGAAGCACATCCAAACCTTGTCTAATTTGGTATTTTTCTCCTAGACCAGATACACAAGATTCAAACAAAAAAGGAGAGAGGAGCCATGGACTCCCAGAAGTAAAGGAAGAGCCAGGAGTGTATCATAACTAGTTAAATTATTCTGGAAACCTATCACCATGTGCCTTTGAATCCTCTCCACCTCCTGCCCTCCATTTCTCTTAATCCTGGTTACGCTGACCTGGCCATACCTAGGATGAAGTCAAATAATAGTCTGGTCTCATGTGTTCCTTGGGAAAGCAGAATTCCATCCTCTTTCCCAGAACCAATGATTAAGTTTCTTCTCACTCTTTGCCTTTCTTTAGTCTGCTCAGCATCTGCAATCTAGGAAGAGACGAGGAAAGCCTGCTGACAAGAACGCTAAAAAGTGCGTGGGATACACCATACACAAAAACATGACTTCTGGGACCACGCACATGGGGACGTCAGACCAGTTTCTATGAGACCCCAAAAGTTAACCAGTACTAGTAACAGATGAGACAAACGTATGCTCTAATCCCATACAAATGATCAGGCTGGCAGCAAAGAAAGCCCTACCCGGTCCTCAAATTCTCAGAAGTGAGGGAAAACTCCTTGCTAAGCAGAACCCATGTCACACTGTTACTCACTAAGCAAATATTTTTCAAAATGACCCAACTAGCAGGCAAGCAAAGCATCCATTCCCTATTTTTAACCTTTCAATTTGCGAGAGTATCTTTCCATCTTCACCATGGCACCACTGCCTGTCAGAGTCACACCATAGGAAAATGCTTGCCAGTGGCTCCACACCCTCGGCTTTCAATCCACACCCGCAGGTTGCTCTCCCTTACAGACTCGGCTCTTCTGGCTAAACTTCCAGGCGCCATCATGGAGGCGAACTGCTTCCCAGCGAGAAAGGGAATGTTCAGCTCTCAGGTAAAATCAGCCCCTTAACAAGAAACAAAATTCCAGGGGCATGTGAGTAGCTCAGTCGGTTAAGGATCTGCCTTCAGCTCAGGTCATGATCCTGGGGTCTGGGGTTGGAGCCCTGCATTGGGCTCCCTGCTCAGCAGGGAGTCTGTTTCCTCTCTCTCCTTCTGCCCCTCCCCCCACTTGCACTCTCTCTGGCTCGCGCACTCCATCTCTCTCTCTCAAACAAATAAAAGCTAAAAAAAAAAAAAAAAAGAAAAAGGAAAAGGAAAAGGAAAAAAAAAATTCCAGTAAATTAAGGTTATTTGTTTCCTCCCACAACTTGGCAGAAAAAAGCAATGTGTATCAAGCCCCTGGGACCTAGATGAGAATCCTCTCTCTGGAAGCTGCCGATTGCTTAACTGACTCCTCTTATACCTCAAACCCTCATCTACCAAATGGGGCGAATACCATTACATCATGGACTTGAAAGATTTACGGAGATCCTTTGTAGAAGGTATTCAACACAATGTCAGTGGTAAGGACTCAATAAATACGAGCTCAGTAATTCAATATAAATGATTAATATTAACAGCCATTAATATTCCTCCCTTCTGGGTTTCTGTTCCAAAGCCCTCTTGAATCCACAGTGGCTCTCCTGTGATCCAGGACTCATAGACTCACTCCTCCCCTTCCTCCTAAAGCCATTAAATTCGTGTTTCTTCTCCCAAAATGGATCTGCATACAGCTCCAAGCCGTGGATCCGCCAAGCCCTTCCGTTGGCAGAAGAGCAACGGGAAAATTCTGTAAAGATCAGAGAATGAGCCTTGCTAGGACTTCATTTACCAAGCCCCCGCTCCTTTTCTGTGGGTTTAGTTTTGTTCTTTAGTTTAGAACAAAGCCTTCGACACAAATTCCAAATCTTCTAAAGAGGAGATGGGGCTCCATTTAGCTCCGTGGCCTGACTCCTCCCCTCTGCCAGGCCCAGCCTGCCCCTGCCTGAGGTCCCTGTGAGCAAACTTTCCCACCACTCTAAGGGTCAGTCTCTACCTTCCATGTGCTGTCGTCTGTTGGGGAGGGGGAGGAATCTGGATAGCCAGAATCCAGGAAGATTGGACCATTCCTGGCGGCCTTTCCCCCTCTGAAGAATGAGGTCAACAGCCTCATATCACTGAAACCACAGCTTTGAATCAACAGCCTGAATACGAGTGCGCTCCACCTCCCTGCAGTGCCAAGGTGAGCACACGCTCCCTGACATCTGCCAGGTGCCTCCCTGCTTCTAACCTCTGCCCGGCTCCTCGCCCCTGGACTCGGCCTGGAAATGGGAGCTGGTGGGAAAGCCAGATGGCAGCATACAAGCCAATTTAGGATTCTTTGTTTATTTTTTGGTATTTGACAAATACAAACACTGGGGTAAGGCCCGTATTTATTCATGATTTGCACCCCCATTCTAACAAAACAAAAAAAAAAATCAAAACTCAATAAGCCACTATCCCAGCAGCACCAAAACCCAGTATCCTCACGCCAAACCGGGATTCAAATTTTGGGGGATAAGTTGACTCCTATTAAGGCTTCAGGTTTCATTCCATCAAACACACGAATCTGCGCCTGATGATCCAGATTGAATCAGCTTCAAATGGTCATCGGGCACATGCCCAAAGGCGATGACATACTCAGGGCTCCTTCTGTCACAGAAGAGCAAGCATCTGAGTTTTCCAGGAAGTTGCCGGTGACCCGGCCTCCACAGAATTTGCCAGGCCTGTTTGGGGGAAGAAGGCCAACAGCGTTGAGGGCTTACTGGAAAACAGACACCACCACTTTTGCAGTAAAAAGTCACTCAATTCATGTGGGCTCCTTGAATAGCCTGGCAAAGCTTCTGACCATTTCCCAGCATCAGTCAGTCAATCAGTCAAGTTTCCTTAAGTCAATTATGCTTTAAAAAGGGCCAGCAGAGTACAAAACCAATTTGCAGCTTGTCTATGGAGTCACCAAAGAAGCTTTACCCTTCATCTTCGCAGATGGGAGTCAAAGGTACAGTTCAAGTGTGATGTCTCCATATTCTGATCTACGATGCACTAAGTACACAGACCACCCATTACTTGGGCCATGCCTCCTTGCCTCTATCCAATCGGGCACACCTGGAGGCGCCTTCTGCACCCAGTCCTGAAAACAGGGCATTAACCCTTTGGACCACATCAAGCTTGCTTGCCTTTGTGCAACTGTGGTCACACTAAAATATGTCCTTTAGCTGATTGGTGGATCTACATCTATTCAGTCTAGGGTTTTTTCTTTAATGTAAAGTAGTATAATATACATTCCATCACAAGGAATTTTTTTTTCATGCTGATTTGGTTTGATTGTGTATTTGACTTATACTGGAGCCCTGTGGGTTTGGGGCTAGCTCTAGGCTAGTTTAGTTCATTTGAAAGCTTGATCCTCCACATTTTGGCAACAGGGATGGCGGCTTCATGGCATACATTAGAAACCCTGCATTCCAGTACATGTCAGCCCTCCCTATTCTGAGTATAAGTGGCTTTTCCTACTAATGCTAATGCATGTTATTCTGAGATTCGGGAAAATTTTTCTTCTGCCAGCTTTCAAATTAACTAAACTAGCCCAGAGCTACTGTAAGTAGTTTAAAGATTTTAACATCAACCACATATTGTATTTTACTTTGAATACATTCATCCACTGATTCCATATCAGCTCATGAAACCCAACTGTCCCCCTTGATAGCCAGGTACGTTTTACATACCATAAAAACTGTGTGGGGCACGATCCAAATCCTAATTCATCCCTGGGTTCCCACTGCCTAGTACAGTGCCTCTGTAGGAGTGGGTGCTCAGTGTAAGTTTGCGAACATGGGACTTTATCCATATGGTTCCCTTCTCTTCGGACTGCCTCACTGCCAACACTCTGTGGGTCCAGGCAAAGCAAGCCCCCTAAGGGCAAGAGGCATCTAAGAGTGTCCTGTCATTCTGGACAGCCTTTCTAGGGCATTTCTGAGCACTGACACAAACTTAGAGGCTTCCCTTATCTCCCCTCCAGACTTTTGGCCTGGAACACATAAGTTTTTATCTTTCCATTTGTGGTTTACTTCCCAGTATCATGCAGACACCCCAACTCATCGGAAACAGAAGTACGAGGAGCAAGAACACTTTCTTCCAAAAGCACTCATGTAATTCTCATTAATATTCTGCAACAAACCAAACCACCAGTCTCAACTTTGCTCCAGTGAGCCTTCTCTGCCCCTACATTTCATCGTCTAGCAATTTGGAGTTGTGAAATAGGCAATGTGGCACAGGAGGGAGCAAGGGCATGAGCTGAAGAGTCAGGTGCTCTCGGCTCCTGGTCTGAGCGTCATCACTGGCGAGCTGTGTGGCCAGGAACAAACCAATGAAGTTTGCCCAGCATACATCTTCTCATCTGTGAAATGGAGATAACACTTTCCTGCTTCACAGAGATGTTGGAAGTAAATGAGATACTGTATATAAAGCATAGTTATACACTGACACATAGTAATGTGTGTGTGTGTGTGTGTGTGTGTGTGTGTGTATGGCATTATATGTTAGGTAGCATGTGTTTTTTTAAAGCTAATTAAAGCCATATGAAAGTTCTCTTCCATACAGTTAGCTGGTTGTCACAAGAAAAAAGTGTAAAAAATGATGACAATAACAAATATTGTCACAAAGAAGGAAATACTTGAAAAACCATAGTAACTGGAAGACATAATAAACTGGACATTTTATTGAGTTTTTTTTTTTTTTTTAATCTAACTGCAATAGATGGGTAGGGCATTAACTTCCCTGCTATCCCGCGGTGTTCTGAGTACTTGCCATATTTAGGTGGGCTCCAGTGCCTGGTGTCTGTCATTTTCACATGGCTAAGAATCCCAGTGGGATAAATAATCCTTATACCAATATCATGACAGCATCGTTTTATACATGAACAACGTCTATCCTGAGGACTGGAGCTTGTAGACTGGGATGGAAAAAAGAAAAGACATTGCCTCCCCATCCTGGTTACATCAAGGTTACAGCAAAATCCCTGGTGATCCCTGGTACATCCTCTCCATCACCCTTCAGGACAACAGGGTCAACCCCAAACCATTCCATGGACTGAAGTAGAGCCTTTCTATTAGTTAGCAGGAGAAGGAGGACTCTTATATTAGTTAACAACATGAGATTGCCTCTAAGCTCCATTACAAATTTCATTTTTTAAGAAAGACAGCCAGGAGCACCTGGGTGGCTCAGTGGGTTAAAGAAAGACAGCCAAACTTAAATTCTCAGGCCTTTAGTTTAGCAGATCCAGTGCACAATTTTTAAATAAACTGAGTTTAATGATTTAAGAAAAGGAACTGAGCTCTTTCTCAGTTGGTTAAAGCAACCTACACTTTCTTACATGGAGACTTGACTTTGGAACATCTATTTATCTCATGCTCAACTGTAAAATGAATGAAATATCACACTGATTTAGGATTTAATCTAAGAGTACACTCTATAGGGCATGTAATGATCAGATATTTAGAGAACCTGGACAGGCATGGGGGGGCGGGGTGCAGGTAGAGTAGTAGATGGAAGGGGGAAACTCAAGGATTGATTTAACTCCACTGAAGTTAGAGTCATGGACTGAAATGGGTTTCTCTACACACCAACATTGTCAATCCAGATGCATTACTGGAAGAGACTCCCACTTACTGTTCAGCAGCCCCCCACACTTGTATCAAGGATACAGATCTTGACTTTGCCAATACTATAAACGGGCAGGCAAGTCTCTGAAAGGCGACTGGGACTTGCCTCATTATAAATGCTAACAGCACCAAACTTTTCTTTAGTCTCTCTTTCCCCCTTAAAACCCACACTCACACAGGGAACCAGAGCGTCTGTAGGATGAATTCCCAGGCCATAGCAACTGCAGTGCCCTGGGATCTAAGAGATCTTGGCTGACCAGGCATTAAGCCCTTTTTGGGAAGGAGACAGCAAGCCTGCCTTCCCCTTACACAGCCCTGCCGTGAAAATAGGCTCTTGTCTTTTGTTTTTGTGTGAGTTTCAGCTAAGAATCTCTGTTCTCCCTGCAGAGAGAAAAAGATAGGCATGGGAAGCTTATGGTGACTTAAAGGTTTGATCTCATATAAATTTTCTTCCACTTAACCCGGACCCTCCCCCTCTAACTTTTAGAAAGGGGAAAGGATCTGGGGGAAGTTGGGGAGAAGTTCTGGGTCAAGGGTGGTTTCAGGCTTTGCCCAGGTAGGTAAGTGAGGGAGACGAGCCAGAGAACACGCCTTGGAACTAAATGCACCTTGGGTGCTTAAGAAGAAACCAGCTCCACTTTGCAGGGTCACCTGCCTGGCCACAGGTAAAGAAGGGATAGGACAGACTGGAGAAATTCATCTTCCTTTATGTAGAGCCCTCTCCCCCTCCCCCCACTCAAGGGCCCGCGTGCTGGCTGGCTGGCAGCCGGCGCTTTGGAGGCGCCTGAGAGTGGGTCTAAGGGTTCTTTTCTTGGCGTGCAGAAACTGGGACCCACCCGAGCCAAGGAGGCGAGGTGGGGGAGGGGCTGTGCGCCCTGCTCGGGAATGCACCGCGCGGGCGCTCCCGGGTCCCCGGCAGCCGGCGCGCACCGGTACCACTCTCCCACTGCGGTAGCATCCCGACATGACACTGCAGCTGCAACAAAGCGGCGGCCGCCGCCAGCCCTCACAGCCCCGCACCGCACCTCCGGCCCCGCACCACGCGGAGTGGGCAGCGGCCGGTGGTTGTGGGGTTGTGTGGAGGGGGGTGGGGGCACCAGAGGTCCGAGTAGGGGGGAAAGCTCTGAAATGCGCAGGAAGCCGGCTGGCCACCTCTAGCGCCTCCTCCAGCGCAGCCAGACTGCAAGGAAAACAGTTCGCCTACGTTCCAGAGTCCCGGCTGAGTCCGGTGGCTCCCCCAAACGACCCGGATACCTTCCCGGGTGGCAAGCCCACCCACCCCCCACCCCAGCCGGGTGGACCCCGCTCCTTCCGCAGCCCGGGCCCGGGGACCCGCCCCGCTCCCAGAGAGCGGCGCCTTCGGCTCCGGCGCGGCCGTCCCCGGTCCCCCAGCGCGCTCACCAGGAAAAGCGAGCCCGCGATCATCGTAGCTCCCGCGACGCGGCTGCAGGAGGCGAGGGCGGTGCTGCTGCTCGCGGAGGTCCCCATGGCTGAGCCCGGGGCTCGCAGGGGCGCCCGGGGCGCGTGGCCCCCCGGCAGCTGCAGTCGGCGGCTGCTTCTGCCCAGCGCCGCATCCACCGCCGCCTCCCGGGCCGGGAGCCCATCTACCTCCAACACCCCATGTGCACTGCGGCAGCCGGGCGGCCGGGCAGAGGAGGGAGGCGGCGAGGGGGCGCTCAGCACCTGCCCAGCGGTGCGGCCACCCGGGCGGGGAGAGGCAGCGGCCGCTGCAGCCCGCGCCTCCCCGTGCTCTCCTCCGACAGCGGCTGCGGAGAACCAGGGAGGAGGGCTGGGCGCGGGAGAGCAAAGGAACAACTTCCCATAGCGAAGCCTCCAGCCACTGCCAACCACCCTCCACCGCTGCCCAGACCGGCCGGCGAGGGACTGAGTCGGGTGGCCGCCGGGCGCGGGGACACACGTGGTGGCGCCGAAGGGGCGGGGGATCGGCCCTTTGTGATGTCACCCAGGAGGAGGCCGGGCTCTTTGTGCGATCGAACTGGGAAGGCGTTCCAGGTAGAGCGAGGAGGGAGAGGGTGCCCCTTGGCGTTGGCAGAAGAAATTGCAGCTCCTTTTTGACCCAGGCAAGCCGCTGCGGAGGAATGCACGCCCCTGACCCAAATTTACTTATTTTCCTAACATGATTCTTAGGAAATTATTTCTGCGACAGGCACGGTTCTGCTGTTTTTGACGACAGTGATTAAAAACAGCCAACGACCATGGAACACCTGGATCAGAGGCGTGCAAAAATTATACCAGTGACTTAGTTCTCAAACCTGGCTGCCCTTTTGAATAACCTAGAGGGTTGAAAGCGTATGTATGTATGAATAGACCCACCCCAGAGATTCTGATTTAATCGAAAATAGGGTGTGGTCTGAGCATCGGGATTTTTAAAGGTTCTCGGGGTGATTTTTAATATAGAGCGAAGTTTGAAACTTCTTGGCTAATAAATGCAGTTAAGGAAATCCAGACTGAGAGTTCCAAACTCAGAGGCCCTGGAATTGGGTCCGTGGGTGGTCTTCAAGAGGCCTTGGAAATCCTTGAAATGTATGGGCAGGTGCATCTTTCTAATTAAGGATCCAGTGTTTTGAATCTGATTATCACAGAGATTTAAAAAAAAAAAATTTTCCCCCAAACAGCGTTAAAAATTTTTGAGTTGAGTTTCAAATGCCTTTGTGGGTTGTGGGCGGGTGGAAAGTAGGTTAGCACCCTGCTTCGGAAGTAAGAACAACCAGAACATTATCCTGGCTGGTTGACATCTCCTACATTTCTGAATGTGAGCGAGGACCTGACATCCTTTTCTTTGTTTCACCTGCAGGGAGTCAGTCCCCCGACTGTGACTACCTTGTGTGGGACAGTGGTGTCTATCATCTAGCTTCTGACTGTTCAGAGTATGCTCTATTGAAATTACCACTTTCACCATGTTGGTTCCCCAGTCCTTTGTCAGCCTTGGTGGTGCGGGGCTTATTCCAGCTTTCTCGACCCTATTTCAAGATAACACACTTTCTCAGTTACCTGTTTCAAGACTCACTATCCAGTACTCCTGAAGATAACCTTCTATTAAATACAAGTGTGAACTATTCATTTTCTGATGAATATATTTGCTTTGGTCTTGTTCTGTGCATGCTTTGAAGATAATAAAAATACGAAAATGTATTCCAATCTTTTATTTCAAACATCTATTAGTAAAGAAAATGATTATCCATAAATATTGGAGGTGGGCGATGGCCATAATATATCAAAAATTTTCCTCGTTGCTCCTCTTCTAGATCCCTTCTGCATCTTACCTACACACAAGCCTCATGATTGGTATCCCTGCCTCTGGTTTTGCCTGGACCTCTCAGTTCTGCAGTAAATCTCTTCTTCACACCCTAAGGAAAATGAGCTTTTTACAACCCGTCTGATCATGTCATTCCCTTGCCGAAAGCCCAACAAAGAACCCTCATTATACCCAATTTGAAGTTCAAAGTCCTAATAAAACTATTCATATTCTGAACTCTGGTTATGACTCAACCCTCACCGCTGCTACAAGGTTGAGTAAACATCACAAATATGACACACAGAGCCTTTACTTCCTATACTCAGCTCAGTTTTCTATCCCCATTGCTGCCAAGCCTTACAGACCCCAAGGTCTGCATAGCAATCCCCTTAGATCACTGTATTTCTTGACTACGTGGTCCCTGTGATTCTTCCAGACCTTTGTTATGTGTTGTTTTCATTTCCCCTCCTCTGCCTTGGAATTCCAATGAATCCACCCTTTACCACCAAGCTCAAGCGTTACTTCATCTAGGAGCTTCCGTGATGCCCTCTTTTCACCTTCTCTACCCTCACTTGGAAAGACTTAGTTGTTTGTTCCTCTCATTTTTTTTTCCCAGATGGCTCTGTTACAGCATGTATGACATTATACTATAGTTCTTACCTCTCCATGTCCCTACCCAAATCTTGAGCTCTTTGTGGCCAAAGTCTTTATCTTAATCATCTTCAAATCTCCATAGCCATAGTCAAGATTCAAGATATTTACCTAACTCAGTAAATATTGGTTCAGTGAAACAAACTTGGAAAAGTTGACAAGCAGCAGAATAGTTAACACACCTGATTGTACATTTTCCTTTTCCAAGCCTTAATTTAAACATCCTGAGTTGTTTGATGCAACAATAGGTATAATCTCATATATTATCAAAATACCATGTCCCATAGTTAGGTTAAATATTTTGTCCGCAGCTCTGTTTCCTTCAAAAATTCATTTACGAGCTTGCCGTTCATTCTTTGGCCTAAGAAGGCATTTCAGCCATTCAGCAACAGATTAGAAGATTAAGTGCATGAGCATGAGTTTGATCAGGTCTCCATGGTGACATTCTACAAAGAAGGCACTCTTGGATAAGATCAAATGGGAATGCAAAGTAGACACTGTTCCAGAAGCTTCCTTCTCTCTTGGATGATAAAAGAGGGATGATTTGAAAAATAAAATAGACAATCCTTTGAAGGTATGACAACTTAGTCTTACTTCCAAGAACAGTGAAGTGATTAAGTTAGTTCATGTCCCTAAAGGAGAGAACGTTGGCACCGGGAAAAATGGGACTCACCTTGAATTGCCCATTGTCCATGCACCTTTGGAGTCCATGCCTATAATATCTTCATTTTGCCATAAGCTTTTTAAAAAAAATTTTTTTTCAGTTCATGTGAAAGTTGCTAAGAAAGTTTAGTAGCTTTATATCTAATTTTTGTATTTTATATTTATAATATTATATAATTTTAGATATATATTATATATATTTGTTAAATATATTTATATTTTTATATTTAAAATTTACTGGTTTAATCGAAAGACAATGGGTTTGAGGCACCTGGGTGACTCAGTGGGTTAAGCCACTGCCTTCGGCTCAGGTCATAATCTCAGGGTCCTGGGATCAAGTCCCGCATCGGACTCTCCGCTTGGCAAGGAGCCTGCTTCCTCATTTCTCTCTCTCTGCCTGCCTCTCTGCCTACTTGTAATCTCTCTCTGTCAAATAAATAAATAAAATCTTAAAAAAAACAAAAAAGACAATAGGTTTGAGGAGTCACCAGATATAGGCTCAAATCTGTTATACCACTTACTAATTGGGTGGGTATGAGAAAGTACTTCAATCTTTTTGAGCCTTTCCAGTAATAAGATATAAAAACTATCCCACAGTGATGATATGAGGAATAAATGGAATAAAATATGTAGAATTCCTAGCACTGTGCTTTTCCTTTAGTATGTACTCAATAAATCAACTCCCTTTCTCCAGTCCCCTTTTGAGAGGATAATCTTTCACAAACTATTCTAATTACAGAAAAGTGGGGAAGTGTAATATTTCTTCATAGACACATTAGAATTTGGGGTTAGAACAGATCTTTTAAAAATTGCTTATTCTGATATAATGCAGTGTAGTGTCAAGAAAGGAACAACAGGCAATCTGACTCCTGGGCTTGGTTCTGGCATTAGCCAGCTGTGCAAATTTGGACAAGGCACTGCACTGTTCTGTGTCTGGTTGGGTTTGTTTAAGCTTCCTGATGTGCAAAATAATAAAGATGGACTAAGTGACCATTTGTGGTTCTCTCGACTACCCAAGTCCTAGGATTCTTTTTTAAGACTTTTATTTATTTATTTAAGATTTTATTATTTATTTGACAGAGGGAGACCACAAGTAGGCAGAGAAGCAGGTAGAGAGGCAGGCAGAGAGAGAGAGGAGGAAGCAGGCTCCCCGCTGAGCAGAGAGCCTGATGCGGGACTCAATCCCAGGACCCTGAGCAGAAGGCAGAGGCTTTAACCCACTGAGCCACCCAGACACCCCAAAGTCCTGGGATTCTAATTGGCTCCAAGAACATACTTTCTCCTGGCCCAGAGGGGTTCAAGTTGTTTAAAGTCTGAAGACATGGAAGATTGAAGAAGAAAGTATTTGGGGAGGAGGAGGTCCGAACCGATGTGGGGAGGTGTGGGGGGATCACGTTGGAGCACAATTCGCTTCTGTTCAGGAGTTGCTCATCCATTTAGGGATTTATCAAGTCACCGGCTTCTCACCTTTCCTCACTTGCTCGCTCTCTGCCTGATCTTTCACCCACTCGGTGACCAAGTCATTATGGTGAGCAGGCTCTGTGGTGGCGATCAGGCTTCTTTCTTTTCTTCTCTTTCCCTCCAATCCTCTCCCTCTACCTCCGCCCCTTCACCCTCACCTGACCGTCTTGCTGATGATGGTTCTGCCATGTGAGCTTTCTCTGCTCCCTTCTCCACGAGCCTGAATTGTTCTCCGACTTCACCTCTTTTTCTTTCCTTACCTCCTTGTCACCACTTGAAGCACCTGTCCTTGCCAAGGCTGATGGTCTTGAGTTCCGCTCTTTGGCCTCTTAAATCATCACTCTTTCTCCCCCTGCTTCTCAAAAATCTCTCTTTTCTGGTTTTCCCCGCCCCATAATATCCAAGGACATTCATCCTTAAGTACATAAATAAAGTAAGTAAATGTATAAACAAATAAAGAAACCCTTTCATTGCTGCATTTCTTTCCTAAATAAACCAATGCCCCTTTGTGCAATCCCTGTTTTTGTTACTGGCACCACATTTTTCTCATCCACATCCTGGATTCCCAAACTGTCCCTGACCCCTCCTCCTCTTTGCCTTCTCTCTCCCACCTCCCAAGCTTCCCATCTGCTTTGCTGCTAAGACCTGTACTTTAGCAAAGTCTCTTTCATCTTTGCATCTATTTCCTTTTCTCTCTACAAACAATCTAATCGAAGTTTTTAACATCTTGGCTTAGATGAACTAATTAGTTTGATTATTGGCCTACTTCTCTTTGCCCAACACTCTTACACACCATGGCCAAAGTCTGCTTCTTAAATCACGGGTTTTGTTACTTCTCACATCTACTGAAGAACAATCAATGTCTCCCCATTGATTGAAAAATTAAGTATAAAATTTTTGTTTAGGGGCACCGGAGGGGCTCAGTGAGTTAAGCCTCTGCCTTCAGCTCAGGTCATGATCTCAGGGTCCCGGGATCGAGTCCCACATCGGGCTCTCTGCTTGGCAGGGAGCCTGCTTCCTCCTCTCTCTCTCTCTCTCTCTCTCTGCTTGCCTCTCTGCCTACCTGTGATCTCTCTCTCTGTCAAATAAATAAAATATTTAAAAAAAAATTTTTTTTGTTTAGGCTTTAAGCTTTCTATAGTATGGCCTCAACCTCCCTTTTCTGCATTATCCTCCAGCACTCCCTTAGTTATGGAGAATAAGAACTTCTCATGTTCCTAGCACACACCACGCATTTTCCTAAGTAATTTCGTGGAGTGCCTTTTCTCTGCCTGGAATCTCTACCATTTGAAATCATCAATCAAGACTCCTCTTAATGTTTCACCTCTGTTATTTAATTCCATCCAACTCAGCAAACATCTATTGAGGACTATGTTCAATGCATTATGCTAGGCAAAGTAAGTCATACAATGTATGACAAAGTAAGTCATACAATAAAAGTGACTTCTGCCTTCAAGGGGTGACACTATTACTGAAAGACGTGTTACTGGAAGTATATAAATACATTCAGATTTTGACCCTCTGCCTTAAATACCTAGCCAGAGCCGGGCACACAGATTATGCAATGGATGTTCGCTGAATGCCTAAATAATTATTATATTAGATGCAAATGTAGAGTGACAGTAAAGTATAAGAAAGTTTCATTTCAAGTGGGAGCCCATCTGGGAAAGCCTAAAGAAAGAGTCAGATTTCCAGCAGAGGGACACCCTGCAATATAGTGGTTACCATCCAACACAAAGTTAGATTACGTGCTTTTGTCCTGAGGTCCATTTGCCTGTTAAAGGGAGCCTGAGCAAAGCAGCCTTCTCTCCCCTGAAGATTCCCACCTTGCTTCTTGGACCAGCCACTCTACAGAGGCCTTTAAAGCATCTTTCCTCCTCCTAGCCTCCCTGCACTTCCCTAAACCTAAGTTCTATCTTAAGAGAACCCCAAATTATTTTGCATGGAAAAATCTATACATCCTAAGGAAGAAATCTTTCACTTTTTATGTACAGCCCTTTAGTTTCCTTTGCTTTGACACTGAGAACCTTGCCTTTCAATCGGGCATTTTGCAAAACGAAGGAGCAGTTTCCTCCTTTTGCCAACTTCAAATGGAGAAACATGATTCCATTTATGATGGGACCAGAAACAGGGTTTGGGCACTGTAATCAGAGTGACACTAACAGTCAGCAACGTGTATTGAACACTTCGCATATACCAGATACCATATACGCCACAGAAGCCCTTCCCATGCATTATTTCCTTTGGTCTATACAGCAGACTTCTGGGGGTATGTATTACTGATATCATTATCCCCTTGTTGTTGTTGTTGTTGTTGTTGTTGTTTTAAGATTTTATTTATCTATTTGAAGAGAGCAAAGTGAGAAAGAGAGACAGTCCAAGCAATAGGAAGGGGCAGAGGGAGAAACAGACTCTATGCTGAGGAGGGAGCCTGACCATCAGGGCTCTATTCCAGGACCCGGGGATCATGACCTGAGCTAAAGGCAGATGCTTAGCCACCTGAGCCACCCAGGAGTCCCTCATCATCCATCTGTACCAATTGGCAAATTGAGTCTTATAGAGCTTCTGTAATTGTGTGGTCACATACTCAGACATTGGTGCACACAGGATTTGAACCCAAGTCTTATCGCTTCATAGCTCACCCGTTTAGCCAATACATAGATTATCTCACTAGAATAGGTGGTTCGTTGTAGAAAATCGCTTGGATAAACAGACACTGTAGCACGTCTCTTGGGCTATTCTTTCAGCTTCTATAACTGATAAGGGCAGCATTAACTTCATCCAGAGAAAACTGGATCCAGGGTCATTTAAGCAATAGAAATGTCAGTAATATGATCCCATATCCCAATTCCCCTCCCCACACACACCCTGCCTCACCCCTTCAAAGGCCTTTGTGGTTTTCTAGATGACTGGTCTTTGGTACCCTGCCTGCAACAACTGATCTGAAGAAAAGGGGATTTTTTTTTCTTGAGAGAAAATTTCGCCTTCTGATTAAATCTTCCACCTTTATTCTTCACAGCACTTACTATACAGAAACCCTTTTCCAAGGGGTACCCCAAAGGTCTTAACGCGGTTTCAAACGTCAGTACTTGCAGAAATATACATGTTACAAACTTACCAAGAAACACTTGAAAGTTTAATTTTTAAACTTTTTTGTATAGTCACAACATATTGTGGGGGATAATACACATTTAATCATAATCTTTGTCCTTCTAACTGAAGATGGTGAACATTGACAAAAACAAAAAAGAAAGTTAAAATAAAACATTGATTATTCAAACTTCACAAAGGCAAAAGAAGTTGAAATAACATTTTCGAATGATTTGTAATTGTTGTTTGTAGCATACACACTTTTCCAGTAATTAAAGCTTAAAACTGTGTTAAGATTTTAGGACATCCTGCCTGTATCAAGCCTTAGGTTCGGCTGAAGTAATTTGTTTGAATCTAAAGTCAGTTCTCAAGCAACATGGACAACCACAGCTGGCTTGGGAAAGAATCATTTTACTGAAATATTTAAAATATTTAAAAGGCTGGGGCGCCTGAGTGGCTCAGTCAGTTAAGTGGCTGCGTTGGGCTCAGGTCATAATCCTGGGATTCTGGGATGGAGCCCCACTTGGGAACCTGCTTCTCCCCCGCCCTCTCTCTCTCTGTCTTCCAGCTTGTGCTCTCCCTGTCTCTCTGTCAAATAAAATCTTTAAAAATAATAAAAACTAGAATAAAATATTTAAAAAGCTTAGTGTAAACAAAAATGTTGTTTCATCCCTCCCTCTTCACAGCACTAAAACTAATGCTACATAAAGAATTCATAATGATTAACACTGTAGACATTTTATCTTAAAGCAGTTATTTCTAGAAATGACTTAGGAACAGTGTCATTTGGAAACCTATCCTACTTACATTCCTACTCCACAAATCTGTTAAACTCTGTCCTTAATATAGAGCTGTTTACTATTTTAAAATGCTAAGGTTGTACATGATTTTATTGGTTGTTAATTGGTATTTTATGCAAATTTTCTCTTCAAAGTAACTGTAAAATGAGTTTCACCTTACGGTATTAAATTACCATTTCCCTAATAAAGTAATTTATCTATTTACAAGCCATGAAAAAAACCACACCCTCATTTCTATTGCTTCTTTTTCAAATTCTTCTGTCAGTGGGCTGAGTTAGAAGGATTTGGAAGGTAGAGAACAAGACTTAAGGATGGGGAAGGCAGGGTTAAGGGGTGGAGTGTTATCTCTGTAGAGCTCTGAGAAGGGTATAACTTGAAATTTCATGGGTCAGAAACTTTAGCTTGAGTGAATACTATATGCCAAACATTTTCACAGATATGTTCTATTAATCCTGTGAATCAAGAATCCTAAACCATATTTTGCAGATGAAGAAACAGATTTTCAGAGAAGCAAGCAACTAGTCCAAGTTCATGTGGCCAAGGGATAAAGCCGAACTCTTTCCCAGCCCCTTGGGGAGGACACCTGTTGGTGACAGGAACAAATGACACATTTCTGAAAATGCAGTGCTATCCAGCCAAGAATCAGCTAAGATCAGAGAAGAAGCGGAGGGAGATCTGTCTCCCCCTCACCAGTTGACCCTCACTGAAGACAGCTCTCTAAATTGCATTGCCCCCAGCCATTCCATAGCCAAACTATTGAAAGATTATTTTTGCTCTCTTGTCTTTTCCTTTACTACCTATTCATTTCAAATGTTGGTTAATTACCCCTGATGCACCAGCCATTTTTCTGAGTTCTGGGTACAAGGCAACAAACAAAACTCATGATAACCCTTGCCATCTTAGAACTTACTAAGAAATAGATGAAAACAAATACTTAAGTTATTTTTATGACTGAACCCCAATGAAACTTATATGTTAAAGTTTGGTCCCCCAGTACCTCAGAATGTGACTGTATTTGGATATGGGGTCTTAAAAGAGATATTTAAGGTAAAATGAGGGCATTGGGGTGAGCCCTTCTCCATAAGAAGAGATGACAACACAGACATGTACAGAGAGAAGACCAAGTAAGGACACAGGGAGACAATAGCCATTCCTGCAGACACCTTGCTCTCTTTCTTTGGGCCCTAGGACTGTGAAAAAATAAACTTCTGTTCTTAAGTCCCCTAGTGTGTGGTACTTTGTTATGGCCACTCCAGCAAACTGATAGAGTTCTACAGGATGATGGTGACAAGACAAAACAGAGAGAGAGAAAGATTGCAGTTTCTGAATAAGATCATCAAGGAAGACCATATTTGCATAAAGAGCTGAGAAAGGAGAGGGAGAGAGCCAAGCAGGTGTCTGGGAGAAACAACACTTGCCAAAGCCTTGGCAGGAGTGTTCCCATTATTCTGGAGGTACGCTAAGAAAGCCAAGTGCAGGGGTGCCTGGGTGGCTCAGTCTGTTGAGCGTTTGCTTTCGGCTTGGGTCATGATCCTGGAGTCCCAGGACTGAGCTCTGCGCTGGGCTCCCTGCTCAGCCAGGAGTCTGCTTCTCCCTCTGCCCCTCTCCCCTGTTTCACGCTCTCACTCTCTCTCTCAAATACAAAAGTCAATAAATTCTTTAGGGAGGAAGAAAGGAAGGGGGGAGGGGAGGAGGAAAGGTGAAAGGAGGGAAGGAAGCCACATGCTCAAAGTGGTAGGAGAGAGGACAGAGTGACAACGGGAACAGGATCCCACGGGGCTTTGTGGACCACGGATAAAATGTTGGCTTTTTTGCAGTGAATCAGGAAGACATCGGGCAGAGTTTCATGATCTGAAGTGTGTTTGTCTGGATCAGTCTGGCTGTTGTGTTGAGGATAGACTGTGGAGGAGTTGGCATGCCAGTTAAGAGGTTACTGAAATAACCCAGACTAGAGAGGCTGGTGGATTGGACCAGGGCTGGTGTCAAGAGTGCCAACTTTGCCCCACGTCCTCATACCTTCTGTAGATATTAATACCTCAAACACCTGTAGAAAGGACAATTAGGTTATTCGGTTCTAACACATGCTCTTTTTATGCATGGCGTTATAGTTACCGTACTTCCATAAGATTGTATGCGACTATAGCTAGAGTCCTAGCCCCTTGAAAGGAGAGAACGTTCTTATTCATGTTTGTATCACCTCACAGCACCTGGAACAATGCTGTCCATACAGAGGCTTGAAAAACTTTTGCTTACTTAACTAATTCAAGATTCACAGTAAATCTAATTTTTTTCTGGAATACATTACTTGTGTTGTTATAAAAATATGTTTGGAAAACTTTCCCTCCAGGAATGTATATTCTGAGAGAAAGAGACAGAGGGAGAGCAGGGGGCAGGGGGTGGGGGGGAGGAAATTATGTAGATTTTCCTTCCTTTTCTTCTCTCTCATCTTACTGCTATGAGTTTTGTATGACACCTGCAATAAACACTGACATGTTTCCTAAGAAAAATATCCACATTTTTATTAAAATTATTTTTGTACATTCGTACTTTGTAAGTTTCTTTGGAATGCCATACAGCTCTTTAAACAATCAGAAGGAAGAAGGGGAGAGAAGAGAGGAGGAAGGAGAGTTAAGAAGAAGGGAGAGTGAGCCTTCCCTACAGGTTAGGAAACTTGCTAGATAGATCCCCTTAGTTAATCCACACATCTATAAGCCAGGTATTCTATCCATATTTACACACAAGAAAAACTCTGACATGAAGAACTATAACCATATACCAAAGTTATACATTTTTTAAGTACCAGAATTAGAACTCGAACTCAGGCCCGCCCAGCAGGACTACTCTTTGCACTCTTTTTAGGTGATGAGATCTGTCAAAAATAAACAAACAAAAATTACATTTTGTTTTCATTACAAATGTTATTGTTACTACTGATTTTTATCTTTAAGTCCTCAATTTTGACCAGCTTGATGGCCAAATTTAAAACCAAAGGCACAAATATACAAATATCTGTTGCAGTTCTGTAACAAACTATCAAGGGGAAGTTAAGAAAAAAAAAATCCCATTTACAATTATATCAAAAATAACAAAATATCTAGGAATAAATCCAACCAAGGAGGTGAAAGACCTGTACACTGGAAACTATAAGACATTGATGAAAGAAATTAAGACACAAATAAATAGAAAGATATTCATGCTCATGAATTGGAAGAATTATTATTACTAAAATGTCTATACTACCCAAAGCAATCTACAGATTCAATGAAATTCCTATTAAAATTCCAATGATATTTTCATAAAAATAGAATAAACAACCCTAAAGCTTCTCTATGGAACCACAAAAGAACCTGAATAAGCAATGTTGAGAAAGAATAAAGCTGGGAGCATTACACTTCCTGATTCCAAACTATATTATAAAGCTATAATAATCAAAAGAAAAACAGTAGTGTTGGCATTAAAACAGATACATTGATGAACAGAACAGAGTCCAGAAATAAACCCATACATATATAGTCAATTAATTGACAATAAAAAAGCCAAGAATTGACAATGGGGAAAGGACAGTCTTTTTAGTAAATAGTGTTGGGAAAATTGGATACCCACATCTAAAAGAATGAAACTGGACCACTATCTTACACATACACAAAAATGAACTCAAAATGGATTAAACACTTGAATGTAAGTCATGAAAACATAAAACATCTGGAACAAAAAAGGTAAGAAGCTCCTTGACATTAGTTTTGGCGATGATTTTTTGTATTTGACCCCAAACAACAAAGGCAACAAAAGCAAAAATAAGCAAGTGGAACTACATCAAACTGAAAATCTTCTCCACAGCAAAGAAAATCATCAACAAAATGAAAATGCAGCCTACCAAATGGGGGACAATATTTGCAAATGATATATCTGATAAAGGGTTAATATCCAAAATGTATAGAGAACTATGCAACTCAATAGTAAAAACAAAAATAAAAACAATCCAATAAAAAGAAATGGGCAGAGGATTCAAATAGATGTTTTTCCAAAGAAGATAGACAAATGGCCTACAGGCACATGAAAAAGTGCTCAACATCACTCACCATCAGGGAAATGCAAATCAAAACCACAGTGAGATACTACTTCACACCTGTCAGAATGGCTGAAATCAACAACACAAGAAACATGTGCTGGCGAGGATGTGGAGACAAGGGGAAGCCTTGTGCACTGTTGGTGACAATGTAAATTGGTACAGCCACTACAGAAAGCCAGTATGGAGGTTCCTCAAAGAATTAAAAACAGACCTATGTCACAAGGCTCCAAAATTGTCAAGAAAACATAAGGGACAGGTCATGGTGTCAAACACTCGTTGCCCCCTCATCATTTGTGGATTATTTTAATATTGGAAGAGATTTGAAATTATCAGGAGTTTAAAATATTCCTTTGGCAGTTCTCCATTCACCTCAGAGCCCAACATGAGGTTCAATCCCACGACCCCAAGATCATTACCTGAGCCAAATCAAGAGTCAGATTTCAACCAACTGAGCCACCCAGGAGCCCCCAGAATGTCTTTCTTTATAGAGCTATGGTCCTAGCTCCTATGAAACATAAGAACATAGGAATAACATAAAATCAATAAAACCTTGAAGATTCTCAAGCAAACAAGCAAAAAGCAAAACCATAAGGTCCATTTCTCACCCATATCCTTGAAGATAAGCTCTGCAGCCCTCTGACGTTTCAGCAGCAGGAGGCAGGCCATGCCAAGCCACCCCTAGTGGAGACAGTCAAGGACATCTGCTCTATTCCCTGGATCAGGAAGAAGGCATTAGCAGCAATGTTGTGGAAGCTGATTTCTCAGGGGTGATCAGACTCCTCCTTTGCTCTATTTTGTTTCTTTACCCTTGCTTTAGTCATATGATCTCACTTGTCCTTCTAAGTTCCAACCTCTTCTCTCACCTCTCCCTCGTACCTGCTACACTTTTGAGTCTGTCTTCAACCTATAGGTGAAAAACGCAAATCATATCACAAAGGAAAAAAATATGAGAAGTAAACAAAACTAGACAATGGAGGAGACAGCAGAATTTCTTTTCAAATATAATAGAAAGAAGTAAATCCTCTAAAAAATCTGACATGTAATGCTGACTCATGTGTTGGTACTTGGAAAGAGATGTGTGTCATTTTGACTCTCTCAGAAAGGTAGAGCTGGTCCAGTGCAGATGCTGAGATCTTGAGAAGCAATGACTTGCCCATAGGGAGGTACTCCAGAGCCAAGGGACAAGGCAGGAGGCTGTGATTAGTTATGTTTCCAGGGCATCCAAGGCAGCTTCCCAGCAGGCAGGACACAAAACTAGGCATGGTTGAAGGCAGCACAGCTCTCTAGTTGAGAGGAGGAGATGGGGCATCTTTCTCCCTGACCAGAGGAGCAGCAGGAAAAAGACATCAAGACCCTCCAAGGGTCTTCCTTGGAGACCCTTCCAACTCCAGGCACCACTCCCTTCCATGCCACACTCACTTCCATGCTATTCCTCAACCTCACCAAGCAAATCTTGCCTCCGGGGCTTTACACTTGCTGTTCTCCTTGCCTACCAATCTCTCTGTGAACTCCCTCACTGCATTCTGGGCTCACATGCTACCTCCTCAGAGAAGTCCTCTCTAACTCCTCTTTCTAAAGTAGCAATCCCTCGGGGCACCTGGGTGCATCAGTCAGTTAAGCATCTGCCTTTGGCCCAGGTCATGTCCCAGAGTTGTGGGGTGGAACCCTGCATTGAGGCTTCTGCTCGGTGGGGAGTCTGTTTCTCCCTTTGCCCTTCCCCCACTGCTCGTGATCTCCCTCTCTCTCTCTCATAAAAAATTAAAATCTTTAAAGAAATTAAAATAAAATAAAATAGCAATTCCTGCTATGGCCCATCTTCCTCTCTGTTTTGTTTTTATCAGCATTTTTCTCCAACTGGCATTATTTTTTATCCTCCTCACAGTCAGGATGAACATTCCTCACAATTGATTTTTAATCCATGTAGATCATCTTATCCCCCATTTAAACTGGTCTACCTTTTTTTCCCCTTCTATTTTACCAATTGCCTCAAGGTGAATGATTCTCTCCCTTGTCTGCCTATGCCCTGGTCTATGTCAAGAGCTTTGCCCATAATGCAAGGGCCTGCCTCAGATCTGAGGGAAAGAAAGAAAGAAAGAAAGAAAGAAAGAAAGAAAGAAAGAAAGAAAGAAAGAAAGAAAGAAAAAAGAAAAGAAAGAGAGGCAGGGAGGGAGAGAGAGAAAGAAAAAGAAACTAAGGTGGGATCTGCTGGCTCAACTGCATGTTTCTCCAGACTCATTGAGCTGCTTGGATGCAGGTACATAGTCAGTGGAGGGTTCAGTTACCCAGGGGTGAGGCTCACAACAAAAGTGAGAACAAGGGTGTTGAGCTTGTATGCAATGGAGGCCTCACAGATCCTCCTAAATCTACTTTGGGGAAGTGGGAAATGAGGATATGATGGGTGGTTGTGGTAGGCTGAATAATCCTCCCCGCAAAAAATATCCACATCCTAACTCCCAGAACCCGTGAATGTTCCCTTAGATTGTAAAAGAGACTCTGCAGACATAAGGTTCTTGAGTTGGGGATATTATCCCAGCTTATCCAATAGGTCATAAACGTAACCACCAGCATTCTTATAAGAGGGAAGCAAGAGGGCAAAGGAACAAGAAGGCAATGTGATGAAAGAAGCAGAGACTGGAGTGATGCACTTTGAAAATGGAACAATGCCATGAGCCCAGAAATGAAGATTGCTTCTAGAAGCTGAAGAAGCCAAGGAACAGGAAGGAAGCCCCCTTAAAAGCTTCAAGAAAAACCAGTCCTGCTGACACCTTGACTTTTAGCTCAATGAGACTAATTTCAAAATTCTGACTCCAGAATTGTAAGAGAAAAAATTTGTGTTGCTTGAATCTCACCCCCACCAAAAAAATAAAGAATTCTCCCTTAAGGCTGTATGAGAACTGTTAACTCCAAGGGTGTTCCCTGACTTCAACCAGGAAGCCAGTCTTCTTGCATCATCATCATCTTCATCATCACCATCCTTATCATTAGCACCTTCAGGCTCACCAGCGCAACACCACATGTCCGCAGTGCTTAGGTTTACCAAGCACTTACCTTACATCAGGTTCCTTGATAAGTATTTGACATGTGTTATCTACTTTCGTATTTAGAATAACCTTGTACGGCAGGTACTGTAATAATGCTTCTCTTAAAGATGAAGAAAATGAGGGGCACCTGGGTGGCTCAGTCAGTTAAGAGTCTGACTCTTGACTTCAGCTCAGCTTATGATCTCAGGGTTATGAGATGGAGCTCCACATCGGGTCCCCCACTCAGTGCAGAGTCTGCTTGAGGTTCTCCCTTCTTCTGCCCCTCCTCTCCACTGTCTCTTTCACTCCCTTTTTCTCTCTCAAATAAATAAATAAGCCTTTTTTTTTAAAAAAAATGAAGGGGCGTGTAGTGGCTGAGTCATTAAGCATCTGCCTTCAGCTCAGGTCATGATCCCAGAGTTCTGGGATTGAGCCCCGCATCCAGCTTTCATCTTGGCTCTCTGCTTCTCCTTCTCCCACTCCCATTGCTTATATTCCCACTCTCGCTGTGTTTTCTCTGTCAAATAAATAAATAT
Organism: Mustela lutreola; assembly: GCF_030435805.1. Classification (NCBI taxonomy): domain Eukaryota; kingdom Metazoa; phylum Chordata; class Mammalia; order Carnivora; family Mustelidae; genus Mustela; species Mustela lutreola. Next base: position 94,331,030 of record NC_081295.1, read on the forward strand.
TTTAAAAATTTAAAAATTAATTATTTTAATGAAGAAAATTTTAAAAATTAAAAATAAATAAAAGCCTTAATAAAATAAAATGAATAAAATGGGGCACCTGGGTAGCTCAGTTGGTTAAGCACCTGCCTTCAGCTCAGGTCATGATCCTCAAGTCCGGGGATCGAGTCCCACATCGAGCTCCCTGCTGGGCGGGGAGTCTGCTTCTCCCTATGACCTCTCTCCTCTCATGCTCTCTCTCCCTCTCCCTCAAATAAATAAAATAAATATTTTTTAAAAAAAATAAATAAATAATGAAGAAAATAAAATTGAGAGTTAACTTTCTGCATGGAAGTTTCATGGGCTTTCTGCCAGATAGAGAAATACTCGTTTCCTATTTCATGGTTTGCCAAATCAGGCTACACAGGGTTTGAGGTTGGGAATAGTTGGGGAAGGATGGTGAAATGGATTTTACTCCTTAGCATATTTCTTTCTTATATCTGCTCACTTATAGCTTATATCTATCTCACTGCTACAACTGGCCAAATGCATCAGAAATTCAACAATAAATAGTCAAGCAATGCCAACTACATGCCAGTCACTCTGCTAAGCTCCAGGTTTTTTCCAGATTTTACATGGTATGCTCAGAACCTGCTCTCCCATCATGCATAGGAAGCAGATGGGGGGGGCAGTAACAGAGAAATAAGTAAAATAATTGCACATTTTAATAAGTTCTGAAAAGTAGATGAAGATTGAGTGCTATGGTCAGGTAAGAAACCTCTGAGAGGGAATGCTTAAATTGACTCCTAAAGAAAAAGAGAGATCTAAGTCATATAAACAGTGTGGGGAAGAATCTTCCAGACAGAGAGAAAAAGCTGAACTAAGGTTTTTTAAGAGTGCTTGGCATGTTCGTGCCACTGAAGGAAGCTAAGGAAGGGAAAAGTGTCACAAGGTGGTGGTAAAGGCAGTCAGAAGGCAGGTGGTAGGGATCTTGTGGGCCCTGGATGGTATTCTAAGAGTAGTCAGAAGGCTGTTGAAGGGAGAGTATGGTTTAAGCAGAGAATGGGAGGGGCCAAGGATGTTAGAGGACGGACTTATTTTCCAAACTCTGGTTACATATTTCTCCAAAAAAAGGTAGACAAAATGGAAGTCACCCCCCAAGTGGGCTCCCTTCCCATGATAGAGGAAACAGAGTATTGACTCGTCAAGTTTTCTCTGTACTTGAGATGAGGGTCCTGGCATTGTTCCTAGATCAGCCCCTGCATCTTCTTTACAACTCAACCTCTAAGATAACTTTTTTAAAAAAAGATTTTATTTGTCAGAGAGAGGGAGTACAAACAGGGAGAGCAGCACGCAGAGTGATAAGAAGGCTGAGCTGAACAAGGAGCCCGATGTGGGATTCAGTCCTAGGACCTTGGGATCATGACCCAAGCTAAAGGCAGCTACTTAACCGATTAAGCCACCCAGGCGTCCCAAAGACAACTTTTTTTTTGCTTAAAAGATCATCGTGCTTTTCAGCTCACTATTTCTAGATCTGAGAATCTATCTTAAGGAATAATAATTAATGCAAATCAGGATGTTTTACAGATCATTGTAATAGTGAAAATTTGAAAGTGACCTAAATATCCACCAAGAGGGAAATATTTAACTTATACAGTATATCAAAATGGTGAAATATTATGTAGTTTATTAGGATAACATATTTTGAAAATAACATCTTTCACATGTTCAGTTACATAAAAATTTCTGTAATATAACATGAAATCAGATAAATAGAATATTAATACACACATATGCATATATATACACATACCTATTCTCAATTTTATTTGAAACATGTATAAAATAAATGTAAAAATAAAGATATTTACGGTGGAGGGCACCTGGTTGTCGCAGTTGGTTAAGCAACTGCCTTCAGGTCAGGTCATGACCCTAGAGTCCCAGCACTGGGTCCCACATCAGGCTCCCTGCTCAGCAGGGACTCTGCTTCTCCCTCTGACCCTCCCCCTTCTCATGTGCTCTCTCTCTCTCTCATTCTCTCTCTTTCAAATAAATAAACAAAATCTTTTTAAAAATATATTTATTTTTAAAAATATATAAATATATTTTGGATATATATATTATGGATTCTCCATGGGGGCTACTCACTCTATACTGGGTGCTAATGGGCTCTTCTTAAATCTTACCCAATCCATAGAAGGCATGAGGATAATGTTGTTGATTAATAACTCTATCCTGAAACACAAGACAACTAATTCCAGGTCTGTGAATGACTGTGCCATTGCCTTGCAGTAGAGCGCAATGAATAATAGAAAGTTTAAGAATTCTTTAAATTAGAAAAATTTTTCCCTTACACTGGAACTTTTCATCCTTCACCTTGTGTTGCATAAGCTTCTTTTGGAGCATAAAAAGTGGTTATCTGTGCCAGTCTCAACATCCTTCATCTGGGTTGTGCCCAGAAAATTTATTAACTTCTTAATCTTCATCAGTGAAATAAAGGTGGTGGTGACAGAGAAGATGATGTATGCAGAAAGGCTGAAAGGTCTGTTTATTGGCACACAGAGTAAGTTGCTGTTTATATGGTAATTGGAGCAGCCCTGGAAAATTTGCTCCTTCCCAAATTCTTCTTTCCTACTTGAGCAGTCTGAAATGCCACATTAGAGGGTAATTTGCTCAGCTTAAGACATTATTAAAATGTAAATACCCAAGGAAGGAGACCTAGTCATTCTTAGTTATAATTACTCTATCAGGTCCTTTTCAATCATTCTGGGATCTAAGCGTGGACCTTGCTCTGTGGGAGAGTGAATGCAATGGAGTGCTATGCACAGCTTGAGAAGCTAAGGGACAGGCAGGTGGTGAGGAAGAAATACACAGAACCATCGAGAACTCAGGCCAGTTTGGCATAATGGGAAAGGTACTAAAGTAGGAGTCTGAACCTGGACTCAAGCCCTACCTTAGTCTCTAAATGTTATGGAGAGTCTACTTGGAGAGGAGTTTCAACACTGCCACCTGTGCAGTCCCATCTTACAAAAGCAGACTCCTGCCTCCCTGGTCACAGGTGAAGGGCCAAGGACAGTGGATCCATAGGCCAGGCGGCTGTCTCCAAGAAGGGCTGGCACAAGAATTTTGTCTACAAAGAATAACTATGAGACTAAATGAACCAATCAGTTCCTCTCTCCTAGGGAGTTTGAAGGCTAGACCAAAGGAGAGAGAGTTAGCAATGGGCTCCAACTGAATTATCCACAGAGAGAACCAACAAGCAGAAACCACAATCAGGAGAAGCCAAGAGTCAGCATAAGCCATAAAGATAAAAATAAGGTTTTTCTAAGTCATTATCCTGAGATAGAAGAAGCAGCTGGAACAGTAGAAACAGAGATCTAGAAGAATGGGGATATCACAAGGTGTAACCCTTAAGGAGGAATTAAGAGATTCTGATGTTGAGGGCATGGCCAGATGGCCTAGATTTCGTGCTCATTCAACTCCTGCAGAACTTAAAGAATGTTCCAGCATCTATAAAGCCTAGCTGTGTGGCTGTTGAGATTGTGTCTTACCTTTTCCACTTTCCCACAAAGCCCCAAGGCTTTCTACCACACACTCCTCTTCAACACACACACACACACACACACACACACACACTCGCTCATAGACGCTCACACGTATCCCCCATTAATTAAGAAATTAGAAAGAGCTTGTGTTGCTTTCAAATCCAGAGCTTTCTTAACTTTGGATAAATTCCTGAGACCTTTTTTTTTTTTTTCCTAAAACGAAAGAGAGAGATTTCACTAGACAGTCTCTTAAGATCCCGTCCAGATCTTGCCTTTACAATTTCATGAATCTAATAAAATGTAAGGAGATTAGGATCAGACTATGTTTTTTATTTTAGTACCTTCCCCTACATTAAGGGAGATAGGTCCTAAGAATTTACCCCTGCCTTGCTATGGCAATCCAGTGAGTATTACGACTTGCCCTAACAAGAATTAAGATAACAGGAGGGAGACAGAGTTGGGCAAAGTGTGTGTGTGTGTGTGTGTGTGTGTGTGCGCGCGCGTGCAAGCAGTCATGTAGGGAAAAAGGGGATGAGGGTTGGGAAGATAGAATAGTAGAAATTCAGTAAAGAGACAGACTGAGCAGCAGAGTGGGCTGAACCAATCAGGACTGAATTAGAGAGACCCGAGGTTTGCTGCTTTCAAATGTAGTCCTAATCATGTTATTTGAGTGTGTGTAATGGGTCTGGTGCCTTTTCTCCAAATGATGTTGACACATGTCTGCTCAAATAAATTAATGCTCCCATCTCCACTGACTCATTTGGCGGGAATGACAAGCATGCATGCTGACTGGAATACAGAGGAGGAGAGGGCACAGCAGCAGGGGGAAGAGGAAGGCAGAGACATTGCACAATTAATCAAAGCTTCCCCTTACCACAGGATAATACCCAAGGTCCCAGCTCTGTGCCTGACTGGCCCTTCCTCATCTCCTTCCACCTTTGCCATCCCACCACATATCCTATGAGCCAACTATGTTAAGTTTCTTAGGGCTTTAATTATATTTTATGCTATTTCTTACATTCAGGCCTTTTTATGTCCTATTGTCTCTACTGGAAAAGTCTTGACTCCCTTACCTACACAGTGAACCCCTATCCTTCTGGCAAGACATCAATCAAAATTCATATCTCCCTACTAGAATATAAACCCTGGTAGGGCACAGCCCTGCGTCTTTTTTTCTTTTTCACTTAATTTTATTTTTTCAGTGTTCCAAGATTCATTGTTTATGCACCATACCCAATGCTCCATGCAATACATGCCCTCTATAATACCCACCACCAGGCTCAGCCCTTGCTGTCTTGTTCATGACTATAAACCCAATGGCTAGACTAGTGTCTGGCACATAGCTAGATCTCAGTCAGTGCTGGATAGCTGGATGGCTGGATGGCTGGATGGACGGATGGATAGATAGACTGATGGATGATTATTCACACCCTTTCCCGCTGTAAGTCCTCCTGCCCAGTAGAGAGCACATAGGAGGACTTAGTAACCAACTGCGTGTTCACAGTGCACGTATTCTCCACCATCACCCCCCACCTTCTCTTTCCACACTCATGGCCCGAATTTAAGACCCCAGTGTCTCCCGTCTTATTCTTAGAATGCTATCATAACTTCCCGACTGGATTAACAATTTATCTCCTCACAACTGATTTCCAACCTACCATCAATGAATCTTAAAATGCCATCTTGATTCTGCTTTCACCTGTGCCCTATTATTTGAAGAATTAAGATTAGACCCTGCCCTTGGCATGTCTCCTGGGCTTGTTCTTTAAGTCTCTACTACCTTGGGCAGAGTTTAGTCCTTCCTGTTCACTAGACAGAGTGCTTTTTATACTTCCCTACCGTTAGAATTAATTGTGTCTGCGTCTGCTTCCACACAAGATTGTGATTCCCCCCAGGACACAACCATGCCTTAGCCCTGTGCAGCTCTGTGGCTCTGGTCCACTGTATGCACCCTGTGACTATTCATTGAGTCAAGGATAAGCATGAAATAAGTATTTTTTAAGTAATTTGGAAGCTCCAGTATCCAAAGCTCCCTATAATTTAGAGTGAAACAATTGTGGTAGAGTGAAAGAATCAAGATTTGGGGATAGACAAATTCAGGTGTCCATCTAATCTTTGAGAATGAGCATCTATGTTGGGCAAGTTCCATACATCTTGGAGCCTCAGATACTTTGATTTGGTTGGTAAGAGGATCGGTCGCAAGTCTGTTTTCAAATCCCAACTTGACCTCTTGCCAGCTACGGGATCTTATACAAAGTTACCCAACCTCTTTGCACTTGAGTTTTTTTCATCTATAAATGAGAAAATAATTGTACTTACCTCACAAGGTGGTTAAAGAAAATTAAATAAGAAGATATATGTAATTTGCTTAGGACAGTGTCTGTCAACGTAAATCAACATTAGCTCTTGTTACTATAATACCCAGGCACAGCCTCCACATGTAAGCCTCTTACCTTTGTTTATGCTATTCCCTCCTTACTATTTCTATTGAAATCCTACACATTTTCTTAATTTTCCAAGCCAGAATTTTTAGCTAGCTTATTTCTTATTTAACACTTACTTAGTATTTATGAGAAGTACCGTAACAACCACCCCCAAACTTGGATGTTCATAGAAATCATTTGTGGCACTTGTAAGAGGATTCAGAATCACAAAACTTCTGAATCTGTAGCTGTGCATTTTTAATGACGTACCAGGTGGCTCTTCTGATGAGCAGGTTTCAGAAGTACTGTCATAGAGCATAGCTCACAAATACTCAGACCCATCTGTTTCTTTAACCTCCCTCTTTACCAAACACCAAGACCTCAATAAGTTCATCAATTTCGACTCTAAGTTTCAGCTTAAAGATGTATCCAGACGTGTAAACTAGGGCTGATCGTTATGCAGAATTAATAAGATTGTAGTAAAGATGAAATGCAATATGATGTAATGTATTTACCACAATGCCTGGCAGGGTAGATGCCCAATTAATGTAAGACTCTACCAAGTGCCTACTGTGTGCAAATTCTTGGTGCATTACCTCTGCACTTCCTGCCAAGGTATCACTATCTTCATTTTGCAGATAATATTAAGCTACATATATATCCTGAATGGTTACTGTGAGAAAATAGGTTCGTAAAATTTGGCTACCTTATCCAAGATCATAAAGCCAGTCACTTACAGAGCCGGGATATCAGTCTAAACATGTGTTTCTTGAGAGCCCACCATCTTGACACTGTAGCACACTGAGGCACACAGGAGATCTTTTCTTCTTTAAATTGCTATAGCTTTGTTTTTGTATCTTTCATGGTATTACTGTTTCTGTCAAGCTTTTGGCGTATTTCTAGTTAAGCCTTGTTGCCTTTGTAAACCATTGGTTCTCAGTTGGGGCCAATTTCCTCCTGGGGACATTTGACAATGTCTGGAGATATTTTTGGTGGTTTCAATTTGGGAATAGGGAGAGAGAGTGTTACTAGTACATAGAGACCAACGATGCTGCTAAACACCATACAGTGCACAGGAGAGCCCTTTCACAAGAAAGAATTATCCAGCTCAAAATGGCACTAGTGCCTAGGTTGGGACAGTTGTAGACTATAAGTTCCATAAGAGTGGGAACTAGGAAACACCTGTATTTGTATCCTCTGCAGCAGTCCTTTTCCACATCCTGCATTCCACAACCACTTGGGAAGCTGCGTAAATCACCCTCAAAAAGTCTGACTACAGGGGCACCTGGCTGGCTCAGTGGGTTAAAGCCTCTACCTTCAGCTCAGGTCATGATCCCAGAGTCCTGGGATCGAGCCCTGCATCAGACTCTCTGCTCTGCAGGGAGCCTGCTTCCTCTTCTCCCTCTCTGCCTGCCTCTCTGCCTACTTGTGATCTCTTGTGTCAAATAAATAAATAAAATCTTTTAAAAAAAATTTAAAAAGTCTGACTACATGGGTCTGGGTGTCCTGGGCATCCATATTTTTTTTAAGACTCCAGACATGATGAGAATGTTCCGAAATTGGATTGTGATAATGTTCACACAAATCTACAAACGTCCTATAAGTCATTGAATCATTCCCTTAAAATGGGTAAATTTTATGAGTATGTAAATTAAACCTCAACAAAACTGTTTTAAAAAAGGAAAAGAAAAGCTTTCCAGGCCTTCTTCTATTCCCTCCATGAGTGAGAACTGCTTTTCCTAATCATTTATATAATGCTTTATTCACAGTATCTACTCCACAGATACCAATTGAACTATAACTGGATTGATGTAAATGTGTGGGACAAATGGCATCTATATTAAAACGTAAATATAATTACTCTAAGATCCTTTGAGAGTTATAAGCTTGTCGTAGAAATTTGTATTATATGCAGAGGGGTAAAGACCTTGACTAGAGATCCTTGGCAATAGGACATGTGGAGCTGGCTCAGTGACTGGCTCCTGGGAACTACTGGCTCTCTGGGAAGGCAGGAAACTGACAGGGCATCCCATGTGCCTTCCCACGAAGGAGAGCACCTTGCTTTCTGCACCCGAAAAATAGGAAGCATCTCTTTTCCCAGTGAATCTTAAGGATTCACTGGAAAAATTCACTGGGAAGATGGAAAGTCCTGAAATCATCCATACGGCTTAAAGATTTTGTTATAAAATGTATTTATTTGAGAGAGAGAGGGTGCGTTTGTGTGAACAAGTAGAGAAAGAAGCAAAAGGAGAATCTCAAGCAGACTTGAGATTCCCTCTAGTTCTAAGTGAACTAGAGGGACACTAGGATGCACAGTCGATTGAGCGTCTGCCTTTGGCTTGGGTCATGGTCCCAGGGTCCTGGGATCAAGTCCCGCATTGGGCTCTTTGCTCATCAGGGAGCTTGCTTCTCTTTCTCTCTCTGCTGTTCCCCCTGCTTGTTATCTCTCTCACACGTGCACTCTGTCTAATAAATAAATAAATCTTTAAAAGTAAATAAATGGGAAAAAATAAAAGAAATAAATGAACTAGAAAAAGAGAACCCTTTTGACTACAAGTGTTGCCTTATTATCTGGAGAAAAAAGGGATTATCTACTTTAGATTTATCTTAGAAGAAATAAATTGTCCACCTCCCTTCATGGCAGCAGGATAAGGAGAACTTGGGGTCTTAAGGGATGAGAGAATAGAAACCAGTTGGTTTCTCGGGTTGCCTGAGGTTGGCACTATAAGGCAAAGTTCACTCACTAGGTACTACCTCTGCCTTGAGATTGTAAGTCCAACAGTAACATTTTCCTTCACTTTCTGATAATGAGCTTTTCCCCCACATTCATCCAGACATTTTGCACCTGACTGAGATGTTTTCCTGGAGGCTTCTAGGAAGGCTGAGAGCATCCTTATCATGATGCCCACAAGGTTTTAATAAGTATCAGGTCTGCTAAGCACAGGAAGGGGGAAATGGGTTAGGGAGGCAGCAGGTAAGGTGAAAAGAAGGGAAAGAAAATTCATGCCAAGATTTTCCTGGTGAGATAAGACTTACACCATGAAATGAGATCACAGCCAAGATAGGAAGTTATTGAGGGGCGCCTGGGTGGCTCAGTGAGTTAAGCATCTGCCTTCTACTCAGGTCATATTCCAGAGTCCTGGGATCAAGCCCCATGTCAGGTTCCCTGCTCCATGGGGAGCCTGCTTTTCTCTGTCCCTCTGCTGCTCTCCCTCTTTGTGCTCTCTCACTCTCTCTGTCAAATAAATAAATAAAACCTAAAAAAAAAAAAAAAAAAGATAGGAAGTTATTGAGTTGCACCTGCATATTTTAAGGAAGTTCCAAAAAGGGAGACATGGACAGGGACAAGAGTAATCAAGGCAGGTGAAGAGGAAATAATGTGTAAATATTAGCTCAAGCATCTGCTCTGATTTTTTCACTCATACAACAACTTGAAAGTTAGGTATTCACTACACCCCTGCCATTTTACTCGGGAAATCACAGCACAGTGAAATTTAAAACTATGCCCAAGTGGGGCACATGGGTGGCTCAGTCTATTAAGCGTCTGACTCTTGATTTCAGCTCAGGTCATGATTTCAGGGTTGTGAGATTGAGCCCTGTGTCAGGCTCTAGGCTGGATGTGAAGCCTGCTTGAGGTTCTCTCTCTCCCTCTTCCTCTGCAAACCCCCTGCCCCTCTTAAAAAAAAAAATAAAAATAAAAATAAAAATAAACTTATGCCCCAAGTTTATGCAGCCAATAAGAAGTTGATCTAAATTTGAACCCAAGTTTGTCTGTATCCAATGCCCTTTCTTATTCCACTCTCTCTCTTGGACCTGAGATGAAATTTGAAGAGTGATTATGACTTGGATGGGTGGTGGTAATCAAGTAGGGACACTCCTGGATTTAGTTCAGTAAAAGTAAGTTTAGTTTGGGCTGGTGTTTTATTAGGGAAAACCCTCACTTTCTTTACTTTCAGAATTGAATTGTTGTGCAGAAACAAGACAAAAAGAGTGAAAGCATCCCAGTGGCCTTCTTCCCTTGGAAATGCTCCTGAAGATCTGGTGCCACAGAATTCTGTGGAGACCATCCAACCCAGTGCTGGAAAGTTCCTACAGCCTCTCCATGATTTTATGAGCAGATGGCACTATTTGGACCATATTTCCAAGTTTACAGATTTTGTCCAGGAATTTTTTGTTTTCATTTTCTGTGTCTAATTCATATGTGCCTTGACCGCTTTCCTTGTTGAAATATTTTCTTTTTAAACTCTGTCCTCTCAGTTGGTCTCTACTTGACTCAACCACTGGCCAGCTTAGAGGAATTAATAGTCATTTTTACAGCTGTAATTCATGCCTAACTTTTACTAAGGTAATTCAAACTATAATTTTTGCAGGAATCTGCAAAGTCTCTCTTGAGTGTTTATCTCCCTGATTCTGCTGCTCTACTTGTAAGGTATTCAGAAAGGGAAGGAGAACTAGCAAAGATGGTAGGTTGCACAGCTAGTCACTTATACATATATCATCTCATTTTATTATCATCAAAAAACACTACTGGACTCATAGGCACACAGAATTGCATTAATGGGACCAATCATGCTTCTTAGTTTGGGACATATTACTGACAGCACTATGTGCATAGTCTTTTTTTTTTTTTCTGTGTCCTCGTATGGTCCATTTTTAACTTAATTTTTACGCATTCATTTTTTTTTTTTGTCATTTTCACCTCCCCTACCCACTGCCATTTACCATCTTATCTCCCACCATGCATACCCATGCTCCCGTATATCAGGAATATTATTCCACCATTATTATCTTTATTCACAAATCTGTGTAACAATGAACAACGTAAAGTGTTATTTTATGTTCCACATCAATTGTATTAGGCTAGACATTTCATTTTGCTTTGCTTTCACTTTTTATACTCAATATTGCATCGGTGAACTGTCCTTATGTATGTATGTATATATACATATATATATACATATATATATACATATATATATGCATATATATATACATATATATATATACATATAATCTGGTTCATACTTGCATCTGTGCTGTCCTTATTGATATATCTAGTTCATTATTTTTGACTAATACACTGTATTTGTTAATATGCCTATACCACACATGTTCATCCATTCTCTGTTGATGCACTTTGAGGCGGATTTCAGATCTTCATTCTGATGAACAATAATAACAATGTTGCCATAAATCACCTTCCCCCAGTTTCTTTGTGAAGATTTTCTAAAGTATTTACCAAATGCTTTTGGTAAATACTTGAAATTTACCAAATGAAATTTGAAATTTCATTTCATGAAATTTCCTAGGTCATAGGCTAAATGCAGAATCAATTGTATTAAATGCCACCAAATTGCTCTCCAAAAGCTTACAATCTCCCCAACAGTATGTGAGGTTCTTGTTCCCAATTTTTCATCAGTATTTTTTGTTCATTTGTTTCAAAGATTTTATTTATTTTGTTTGACAGTGAGAGAGAGAGGGAGAGAAAGAGAGCACAATCAGGGGAGCAGCAGTGGAAGAGGGAGAAGGAGGCTCCCCGACCGGCACCCTTCATCAGTATTTGACAGCAAATAACTTAATTTTCCCATTGGGATTAAAGTGGAATCTTATTTTAACCACATTTTTATGACTACTAATGAGGCTTTCTCTCCTCATGAACCTATTAGCTCTATGAGTTTCTTCCTCCTGCAAACCGGTTATTCCCATCCATTGCCCATTTTTAGTTTCCCCATCATTTCCTTGAAGATCTACAGGAATGCCTATATATTCTGTTTTTCCATTAAAAGTATGCAATATTGGGCGCCTGGGTGGCTCAGTGGGTTAAGCCGCTGCCTTCGGCTCAGGTCATGATCTCAGGGTCCTGGGATCGAGTCCCGCATCGGGCTCTCTGCTCAGCAGGGAGCCTGCTTCCTCCTCTCTCTCTCTGCCTGCCTCTCTGCCTACTTGTAATCTCTCTCTGTCAAATAAATAAATAAATAAATAAAATTTAAAAAAAAAAAAAAAAGTATGCAATATTTAGGGGCACCTGGGTGGCTCAGTGGGTTAAAGCCTCTGCCTTCTGCTTAGGTTGTAATCCCAGCGTCCTGGGTTTGAGCCCCACATCAGGCTCTCTGCTCAACAGGGAGCCTGCTTCCTCCTCTCTCTCTCTGCCTGCCTCTCTGCCTATTTGTGATCTGTCTGTCAAATAAATAAATAAATAAATAAATAATCTTTGAAGAAAAAAACAAAGCAATTTAAAAATGTGCAATATTCTATTTATTGATGTCTTCGGTAAGTATTTTATCACAGTCTGCCACCTGGTAGTGACCCATTCACTTCTTATAGGTTACCCATTCTTGAAGAAAAACCTTTTATTCTAATATAGTACTAATAAATTGTACCATTTAGGTTTTGGAGTTTTGTTTAAAGAAATTATTAGTATGTCCACTTCCAGAAGGGCACCACGAGGAACTCTGTGGATTCATTCCACAGAAAATACCTCTGATTTTGGTGAAAATTGCATATAAAAAACCACTTACAGTTTCTGAAAGTTGCACTAATGGCATACAACAAATGAAACATTTATTCATGAAAATCGACTAAATCTCAGTAATCTCAGACACCAAGGGTCTGCAGTGTTGTAGTAACACCAAGGGTCTGCTTAAGCCAACACCTCTCCTTTCTTCCCTCAACTCTATCTTGGTGCCATGACAGAAGCTCCAGTCCAGATGCGTGTGGCCCAGAAGACAAGGCTCCCTTTACCAGAAGGGACAAAGCATCAGCATTTTTCATCCTCTCCATCTCCGAGGTGCTGAAGTTAAATTCCTGGTGAGTGTAGCCCAAAGAAAAGGGACTCCTTTCCTCCATCCATCTCACACTTACAGGGCCACAGGCTTGGCCCCAGAAGTGGAAGGTGGAAAACTCTGAGCAGCCTTGCCCTAGCTCGCTCACAAGGTGGAGACTCCATGCTGAGAGAGACAAACTAAAAAGACCAGAAGCTCTTACCCTCATCCAGTCCCCTGCTCATTTTTGGTTTGGTTTGGTTTGGTTTTTTCATCACCCTGTTTGTTAAGCAGCAGTATCACTATAGGAGAAGGGAGCCACTGTTTCTACTCAGAGATTTTTGCCCAGGAGGAGAGGCAATCCATAAGGAGAGAAAGTTCCAAAGCTATTCCCAGAGGAACTGACTTTCTTTGAAACAAAATATGGAGAATCTCAAGCCTAAGATCACTCTTAAAAATGTTGGAGATTTGGGGGGTAGCAAAGAAGAGGAGGCTGGTAGTTCCAATTAGAGCAACAAGTTAAACCATCGATCAGCTGGTTTATCAAAAAGAACCAGGAAAACACACAACTAAGGAGAGCCCTCCAGGGATCAAAACAAACCTCAAAGACTTGCCTCAGAAGCCACCTCTGTAAAAGACTCAAATTTAGCTAGATCAGAGGGAGAGCTAGTTGACAACCCAGACATTGTCAAAGTAATAGAGCAATCAGCCAGCAATTGGAGGGGCACAGAAGCTGGGTGTGAAACGCCCAGAGGCAGACAGCTTAATGGGGAGATTAGAGGAAGGGGTCCAAGCCAGTCCTGATGAAATCACTATCATCCCAGTGTGACAATTCCATTAACGATAGTATCGATAAAATAAAAATTCTTAGGAAAAGATACAATCAAGTTTTTGTGTACATTGAAAGCTACACAACATTGCAAGAATAAAGTCAAAGAAGACCTAAATAAATCTTCATGGATTGGAAGAAAATATTGTTAAGATAACAGCATGGTCCAATATTCTAATCTACAGATTCAGTGTTGATCCCTATAAGAATTTCAACTGCCTTTTTAGCTGAAGTGGACAAGCTGGTCTTAAAATTCACATGGAAATGCAAGGGACCCAGAAGAGCCAAAACAATCTTGAAAGGAGCCTTGGGGTTCCTGCATGGCTTAGTTGGTTAAGCGTCTGACTCTTGATTTTTAGCTCAGGTCATGATCTCAGGGTTGTGAGATTGAGACCGAGTGGGGCTCCATGCTCGGCAGGGAGCCTGCCAAAGGCATAGAGAAAATACTTTCAAGTCATTTATGTGATAAGAGTCTAGTAGAACACTTATAATTTAACAACAAAAAGACAGACAACCCAATTTAAACATAGGCAGAAAACTTGAATAAACATTTCTCCAAAGATATAGAAATGGCCAATAAAAATATAATGCAAGCACAGATGCTATTTTAAATTTTCTAGCAGTGGCATTAAAAAAGATAAAAAGAAACTAGTGAGATTCATTTTAATAATATATTTCATTTAACTCAATATGTCCAAAATATTAATATTTTGACATATCAGTAATATAATAAAATTAGTTATAAGTTGGCTTACTTTTTTTTTTTTACTAAGTCTTCAAAATTTAGTGTGTTACATTTACAGCACATCTCAACTGGGATAACCACAACTCATATGCGATAGCCACATATGGCTAGTGGATGCTGCATTAGCCCACACAGTTATTTTGAGAGGCATCTGTGTTCACCCTTGTCATAACACTTACCATGCAGGATTGTTATTCTGCTTTCCTAGCCTAGCTCGGCTTCGTCCATAATACCCCTGAAGGCAGAGACTATCTTCACCGCTGTTATATCTTTGGTATTTGGTATAGGGTTTACATGTTTGTTAACCGTATTTGGTTAGGAGGTAGGTATGCCAACCTTATTCTACTTGAGATTTTCACCCTGTGGTACTTCTACCTCCTCAGGGCACTCAGAAAAACTGGGGCTTGAGAGCCCTTCTGTGGAGGAAATGCCATTACCACCTTCTCCAGCTGACATTAATATTAATCATTACTACTCTCGGTCATTTTGGGGTTTTCATTGTTATGTGACACAAAATCCCTGTGAGATGGGTAGAATGCATTTATTCTCCTTCACCTAAAGGTGAAGGAACTGAGACTCAGAAATATTGTTACCTGGTCAGTACCCAGGGTTAGGCTGGTAAATATCTACCAACAAGCTTTCTAGGGAGAGGAGTAGATAAGAAAGCCCTGCCTGATGGCATTTGCCACTTTCCATGGTGTAATTAATGCTGCCATAGCAAATTTCCAGCTACAAACATGAAGTCCCTGAAATGAAAGTGGGGCAGAAACTCATGCAAAGGGCCCTAGCTCTAGTATGAGCCAACTGCAACACATCACCATACAAGAAAGAGGATCAGTGGAAAGCATGTGGCAGTTGATACTTTTTAGTGCCTTTTAAGTGTTGGGTAATCTATAAGGCACTTCACTAACATTTTCTTACTTAATCACAGTAATAAACATTTAAGATAGATATTCATTATCTCCATCTCAAAGCTGTGGAAAATAAGACTTAGGTTAGGTAACATGCCCAAGGTTCCTTGTTAATATATGGGGTGATATCTGGGCTAACCCAATGGTAACCACCCCCCCTTCTCCTTGACTTTTCAACTCGCCCCTTACATCTTTGAGTTCTCCATTCCTGACCTTTGTAAAAGTTTATTTTTACCCGGACTTCATTTCTACATTAGCTCCCTCAAGGCTCTGCCCAAGAGCAGTTTGTCTCACAAAAGAATCTGACAGCTGTAATTCTTGCCCCAGGAAACTTCATGAGTTCTTGTAAAACATGTTAGCGTTTCCACAGAACAGAAGGCTCGCAGACACTAGGGGTGAGGAGCCCTCAAGGCAAATAAAAGAGCTGTGTGGTCGCTCGGGCCCTAGAAGGTCCTTCTGCAGGCTTGAGTCCATATTTAGTGTCTGTGTGAGCAGGGAGATGCAGAAGAAGACAACATCACCAAGGTACTTGGAATGGGAGAAGAAACTCATCAGGATGAGACAAGTTTACATTTCATTGTTCATTCCCGCCCAGTGACTTTAGCCACAATCGAGGGTGAGTTTATGAGAGATTTTCAAGAGAAAACCAAAACTAAACAAAACTGATGGGTAAGGGAGGCAACGGACTATTTTTGAAGCAAAATTTCATCTTCAAAATCTAGCTACCGGTAGCTAGTAGATCATAGTTTCTCCTAGCATGTAAGAGCACAATGGGCTACTTTCTTCCACCTGAGCTGTACGTACAAGGGGAGTCATCAAACCATACCTTCTCTCTCCCCAGAGTGTCTGAAACAGTATCAGCTGGTAATTATGAATGATACAATGGAGTGTGTGGTTTACATACGCATCTTGGATTCTCATGACAACCCCAGAACCTTTGGATGACGATCCCCGTTTTAGTCTTGGAAAGAGTGTTCAGGCCTTTAAGTAACTTACAGAAAGGCCCTCCTCTGGGATTTGAAGCTCAGCCTGCTTAATCCAGATCCAGAGACATGATGTCTCAATCACACTCTCCTGAGACACAGAACCCAGAGCAAAGGTCTGATACTCAGCAGCCTCTCTGGGGCTCCTTTTTCTGGTTTTTGTTTCTATTGTTCCATGTTTCTTTCCTTGGCTGGTCTATTTGATGCCAATCTCCATCTGAAAGCTGGATGCATGGCATCTGGCATGTGAGGAGACAGATAATTAAAAAACACTTTCCACCTCTCCTATGTTCTCTTTGGTTAGGCAAACAGCCGCTAATGAAGCTTGCTGACGTCAAAGTTACAGTCCTTCTGGAAGGTGTGGTGTTCACACACCCATTTCATAGATCAGACAAACAGAGGACTAAGGAAAGAACCAGACACACTCAAAACAAACAGGTGGAGAAAAGCCTACCACTTTTTCCCATTGCCTCATCATTACATGAGTACCTGTTCACATAGATTACCTTTGAGATAATGTCATTATTCTAAAGCTTGATATCTAGAGGTACATTTCAGAACTTTTTCTGAGGGACAAATTGTCTCGGCTAGATGAATGGTTTTTGCCCAGACCGTCTAAGACCTTGCTGATATGATTCAGTGTTCCCTTTCATGGCAGAGTATGGTTTATTTATGCACGAAGGGGACTTCAGATATGCACTCTTTTGCAAAGAAACCTGAAGATAGCAGTGGCACTGGAAAACTTATAAAGGCAAATGAGGACAAACCCTTCCTAGGGAAAAAGAATAACAGTCACAAAACACGCCGGGGTCCATAAGGATGCATAGAACAGTTCACATGATGTAGTGGTGACAAAGCCTGTGATGGAAAGAATGGTATGACATCAGAGTATGAGCTGTTCTCTGACTTTCGTGTTAAGAGCAGCCCTGTACTTCTGTGTCCAGGAGACCAAAGATGTATGTTTTCACCCATTTTGACTTCAACCTCCTTGGGAATATGAAGTGATACCTGTTTCATTTATTCATCGAAACAAGTGTTTGTTGAGTCTCTGCTGTGTGCAACACACTCCATTAATCTAAGGATTCAAGAGAGAACAAGTCAGACAATGTCTGCCCCTGTGGAGCTTATGGTTCAAGGGAGAGGCCAGATATTATTCAAGCAGTCCCTGGAATACTAAGTTTGCTAAAGATAGCGACACCTGATCTCATTGGGAGAGGGAGAGTAATCCTTTTAGAGATCGAAAAACTGAGACTCAAGGAAGTTTTGAGTCACAAGTCTAGAAAATCGAATTGACCAGGACCTGACCCAGATTTTTGGACTTTTGTATCCAATGCTGTGTCCAAATGTGGAAAAATCAGGTCCAATTTATGTTAACTTAATTGACAGGCTGTACTAGGAATGTACCTACAAAATAAATGAAAGGGTTACACTATTAATTTGTTATGTTGGGTCAGGATCCCAGTGCCTGCTCAGGGTAGCAGGGCACAGCTGAGATCAGTAGGTGGAGGGAACAGAACATGCCACTTAGCCTGTCTGCAGATCGAAACTGGGTTTGTCCTTCTCACTTCCTTTCTGGGAAGGTAATTAAGTGGCGCCCATCTGCCACCCTCCAGGTGCTCAGAAAGAGATGGGTAAACAGAGTGAAAATGTAGGCTGGAAACTCCACCCAGACCTGCTTCTTCTGCTTTTGATTCTGTCTGCATAACCAAAGCCCCAAGTGAGCCTCCTAACCTCAGACATAGCTTGACTGAGTAAGGCATTTAATGGCGGCCTACCAAGTACAGTTGGCAGGGGATGCAGCTCAGATCACAAGCCATCTAAGGCCTAGAATGCCCTAGAATGCCCTTTTCCAATGCCTTCTCTCCTTAATCCAACCCCTGCTCCATCATTTGGGACACAGGCCAAGTACTTCTTGATAGACTTTTCCGACGGTTCTATGGAGGCCACACTGATCTCTCTGAATTAACTTTCCTTACAGTGAGTTCAGGCAAGTCCTTCATTCTGAGTTTCCACTTAGGAGTTGAGCCAGGGCAGCAAAAGAGGTTCTAATTTGGCAGTATTTACTGAAGAGTGGATTGTTATATAAACATAAATTGTTATATAAAATTAATCTTCACCTGATCACCCCACCTCACTGATAGGAAACTGCTCACATCCCAAGCCAAAAAGCCCTTGGTGAACAGGCCCTGGCAGGGTGCTACTGGTTTACAGTGGGAGAAAAAAAGATCAACACTGATGACAGGATCAGCCTGTCCAAAGAGATTGATCAGAATGCCAAAGGATTAGGAAAGACTCTTAGGAAAATTGATGGCAACTCAGGTTTTTTTAAGATTTTATTTATTTATTTGTCAGAGAGAGAGACAGAGACAGAGAAAGAGCACAAGTTGGGGAGCAGCAGAGGGGGAGAGAGCAGCAGGCTCCCCGCCCGAGCAAGAAGGCCAGATACAGGACTCGATCCCAGGACCCTGAGATCATGACGTGAGCCGAAGGCAGATGTTTAAACAACCTAGCTTCCCAGGCTCCCCTCAG
This sequence comes from Mustela lutreola, assembly GCF_030435805.1. Lineage (NCBI taxonomy): Eukaryota > Metazoa > Chordata > Mammalia > Carnivora > Mustelidae > Mustela > Mustela lutreola. The sequence continues at coordinate 94,349,732 of NC_081295.1, forward strand.
TTGTTTTTTAAAAAGAGCCTCTGGTGCATGCATTTGTTTCCTATGGCTGTTGTAACCAATCTTCACATGCGAGGTATCTTAAAACTACAGAGATGTATTTTCCTACAGTTTTATAGGCAAAAATCCAAAATCAAGGTGTCAGCAAGGCCACACTCCCTACAGGGGCTCCAGGAGAGAATTCATTCTTTGCCTCTTCTAGTTTTGAGTCACTGTTGGCATTTCATGACTTGTGGTCCTGCCACTCACTGTCCCCTCCTCTCCTAGGTGTCTCCTCCTCTGTGTTTCTCTCTTACGAGGAGTGTATGGGAGTGTATTTAGAGTTCACTTGGATAATGCATGATAAGCACTAACTTAATCACATCTTTTGCCATAAAAGATAATAATCACAGGTTCTAGGGATTAGGACAGAGAAATATATCTTGGGGTCCACCATTCAACCTATTACAGTGATCATGATACAAAACTTGATCACGTAGTAAAGAATACTTTTATTGTTCTAGCACAAAATCTTGTGAAGAAAGAATTTCAAAAGTAACACTCGAAGAGTTCAACCCTTCTTATTCTGAGATGATTGATACTGTTAGCTAAGTTTTTCCAAAACTAAGATAAAATACATCAGTGAATCTAAGAATGTGACGGTAAGGCTCTGAATTATTCTGCTGATAATAGAAGTGTGAAAGAAAGGCATATACATAGAAATATTGCCTGTATTGGGGCACCTGGGTGGCTCAGTTGGTTAAGTGTCTGACTCTTGATCTCATCTCAGGTCTTGATTTCAGGGTCATAAGTTCAAGCCCTATGTTGGGCTCCATGCTGGCCATGAAGCCTACTTAAAAAAGAAAAGAAAAGAAAGGAAAGGAAAAGAAAAGAAAAGAGAAAAGAAGAAATATTACTGCCATTACTTCCCAGAGTATCTTCTTGCCCCCTTCCCAATGGCAGTATTCCTTCTTTCATTCAGTGATTTATTCAAAACATCTACTGAACCCCAACTCATATACTAGACACTGTTCCAGGTCCTGAATACACAGAGGTGATCAAGAGAGACAAGATATCTATCCTCATGGACTTATAGTCTACAGTCTAATAACCAGTAATTATACTATGATAACCAGTAACCACTGTTTTTCCCAGTACATCATAAATAATAAACAGTTCAGGCAGTCCACATTCCCATCATCTGCTGTAAATCCCCTTATAATATTCTATTAATCTTGCCCATGTTCAATGGTCTCTGGTTGCAAAATCTACATAATGAATTAGCTGAGTCATGTTTGGAGGCCTCCAAAACCTAGCTTACCTCTATAGCCAGATTTCTGACTAGTTCTTTAAACCATAATCAACAAATTGGTTGAATGGAAATAAAAGCTGATCAGACAAAGCTATTTATTAATTATCAAAAGGAAATCCATAAATAACAAAAATGAAGACCAAATCTCTTGCCCCTAGAAAAGAATATCACTTAAATCACAAAGAAAACATGCAGAAGGGACTTCTGAATAAGTATCAGCCTGGAATTAAATATAGATCTGGTAAAAAATATAAATTAAGAAAGAAAGATCAAATATTTATTGGGAGCTCACTATATGCCATTCTGTTCTGGGCATGAAGGATAAAGCAGTAAAGTAAACAATGTCTTCCATTCCAGTGGGAGACAAGAGCAATAAATCAATTATTGAATAAATGTGTAATGCGGTGCCAGCTGTTAAGATGAAAAATAAAGTAAGGTAAAGGAATCCGATTGATTGGGAGGGCTATTTTATATAAAGAGATCAGAAAACAAAGGTACATGACATAAAATATGGGGCATGAGGAAATATGTGGGAGAAGAGAGTTCCAAGGGGAGACACAGACCCTAAACCATGGTTGACTTTCAAGAAGCAAGACAAAGACACTGAGGACTGAGGGAGACAAAGAAGCAGGACGGGGGAGGATATGTCAGGAAGCCAGATCTGGTAGAGTCTTTTAGGCCATGGTAGAGATTCCATTTGAAGGCCACCATCCATGAGGAGCTGCATCTTGGGTTCCCTGGTCTTGGGTTCCCTGGAACTCCTTTTCCGATTCTTTTAAAAGATATTGTTTTGACACTCAATGTGAGAGTAGGGGAACAGATGTTAAAAACATAGGTCATAGTCTACCATTAATGGAGCTAATTATAGGGCCACCACTGGAGAGTTTGGTTTTGAAGTATGGACTATTATCCTCCCCCACTTTCTTATCTCCAAATGTCTGCACTGGTAGGCTATGGGACAGAGAAACATATAAGCCTTGATGAGCTTTCCTTCTATTCAAAGTGTTCCTAATTCTCAGTATCTCATTCGTATTTAAATTCTCACAATTTACTTGGGGATAATTTGATTAATCAGATTTATCTTTAGACAATGATCACTGGATGTATGATATTTTTGTATGAAAGATAATAAAGTTAAGTGTCAGAGAGGGTGGTCACCATGTTCCTGGGTCACCCAACAGAACTGGGGAAGAGGTCTCGCTACATAGTACTCTTCTTCCCATCTAGAGCTAGGAGCTCTAGATGGTTTCCAAGACACTGCCATGAACTGTGGTTGGATCCAAGTATGCCTCAGTCAAGGAGAGGCTGACAGTTGTAATTACTTTAGGAAATGCTAATAAAATATTCCCAACTAGAAAATTCACTTAAAAGATTTGAGAACAACACCTTAGGGGGATTTTTTTTTTTTCCTGTAAGTGACTTTCAGGCCTATCAGACCCAACTACTCCCTTTTACAATAAATATTTTGTAATGTCCCTTTCACTACCCTAAAGTCAAATCCACAGATGATCTAACCTTCTTGTTGTTTGTAAGATGGAGTTATGTGCTCAACCCAGATGACAGTAATAGGTTTTTCACCTACATCAGTGACCTAGGGGACTTACGAAAGTTGGGTTTAACATGGGTCAGTCCTTTATGCCGGAGTGTCCCATACGTGGCAAGGCAATGAGCATGCCAAACCCTTGCCATTATACCTGTAGTGTTCCAATCGTGGTCACTCTCAAATTTTCAAAACTGACCCCCAAGGTGACATTGCATTTCACATCAAAGTTTTTTCCTTTTGAAAATTAGTATATTTGATCTACGGAAGGAAGCTGGATCGTTTACCTTTAATCCCTTGTAAGGGGTTAATTGTTGCTCCCCAAAATAAACGTCTGGCTCCCTTCCTTTAGAACCTGTAAATGTGAGCTTTTGGGGGGAAGAACTCAAGATGGCAGAGGAGTAGGGGACCCTAATTTTTTCTGGTCCCTGGAATTCAGCTAGATAGTTAGCAAATCATTCTGAACACCTGGAAAATTAACCCGAGATTTGAGAAAAGAACGGCTGCAGTTCTACAAATAGAAAACCAACCACTTTTTGCAAGCTGTTTTCTTATTTTATCAATTCTAATTTTAATTCTTTTTAAATTTTTATTTTTACATTTATTACATATATATATATATATATTTCATTTTGGGTAGCCTTTCATTGTATTCAATCTTATTTTTGTATATACATGTTTTTTCTATTTCCTATTTTAGGATCTAGTTTCTTGTAGAATGAACAGGCCAAAATACACCAGGATGCAGTGTATTGTTGTGTTCTGTTCTACTTCTGATTTCACCTCTCTCTCTCTCTCTTTTTTTTTTTTTTTTTTTTTGCTTATTTTTTGTTTCTGTTATCTTCTGATTTGTTTAATGGTCATTTTCCTGTTATTGTTGTGAGCTTATTTGAAAAAAGGATCTTTGCAGATCCAATTAAGTTAAAGAATTTGAGCCAAGATCATTCTGGATCATAAAAGTGGGACCCCACATCCAATGACAAATGTTCTTATAAGAGACAAAAGAGAAGACACAATTAAGAAGGAAAAGGCCATGTAATAACAGGCAGAGATTGGAGTTATGCTGCCCTAAGCCAAGAAATATGTAGACCCACCAGAAGCTTGGAAGGGGTAAAGAAAGATTCAGCCTCAGAGCCTTTAGAGGAAACATAGCCTTGTTGATACATCAATTTTGGACTTCTGCTCTCTAGAACCATGAAGACACACCAAGAGCCCTCAGCCCTCAGGTGTCTCTGATACCAGCCCTCTGCTGAAAAGACCTACCTCAACCCAGCTTACAGCATTTCTACAGTCTACAGTCAAGGGCAGATTGGCATAGGATTTAAGGTCTGGCTTCCTTCCTCCATCTTGGACAACTCTGAAGGGTCATCTGAATTTGGAGCCCTGTGGAATTGGCTCTGGCCTTTCTTGAATCTGAATCACACTCTGCCAAATTCTCCCTCTGCTTAATCCTCCTTTCTTCCTTTCTCTTAACAATTATTGATCCCCAAAGAACTCCCTAAGTAAAAAGAAGAAGAAGGAGGAGGAGGAGGAGAAGGGGGGGGAGGAAGAAGAAGAAGAAGGAAGAAACACACACACACAGAACTGTACAGCATCTTAGATCTGAACTTCAGAGAATATCAACTGCATCACAGGCATAAAGGATACACAAAGATTGGTGGGTAGAGCCAGGATTGAAAGAATATCAAATGAACTGATTTCTCAAGTTCTTTTTTTGCTAAGAAGTAATGGATTTTAGAAGAAGATCTCCCTACTACAACAAATGAAACAATCATAATGCTGAACATATATTTACAATGTATTAGGCACAGTAGTGGTTTTCAGTCAAAGGCTATACCATCCTTATGAGGAGCCTTGGAAATTAATAAGAGCATTTTTGTGGTCACCATGACTTACAGATGCTACTGGTATTTAGTGTTGAGTTTCAGGGATGCTAAATGTCCAGGAATGATAAAAACAGTCCCAACAGTGGACAAATCTTCTTTGCTGACGTGGACATAAAGAGTTATATGATATATTCTTTTCTATTAGCCCCTATGGGGCCTATTTTTTCATCATGGAAAAAAGGAGGGGCGCCTGGGTGGCTCAGTGGTTAAAGCCTCTGCCTTCGGCTCAGGTCATGATCTCAGGGTCCTGGGATCGAGTCCCTCATCGGGCTCTCTGCTTGGCAGGGAGCCTGCCTCCTCCTCCTCTCTCTCTCTGCCTGCCTCTCTGCCTACTTGCGATCTGTCTGTCAAATAAATTTTTTAAAAAAATCTTTAAAAAAAAAAAGGAAAATATGATAAGTATACCAACAGTATATACATTATGTGATGATTAATTTTATGGTCAATTTGGCTGGATCACAAGGAGGCCAGATATTTGGCTACACATTATTTCTGGATATGTCTGTGAGGGTATTTCCAGATCAAATTATTTCAATCAGTATCTGAATCAGCAGACTCGATAAGCTGGTCCCCTCTTTAGGGCGAGTGGGCATCACACAATCTATTGAGAACCTGAACTGAACAAAAAGGCAGAGGAAGGAAGAATCTGGTTTTTCCTGCCTGATTGCTTGAGCGACATCAGTCTTCTTTGGTCCTTGGTTCCCTCGGTTTTCAGGCCTTGGTGGTGAAACTGAATTTTACCACTGGCTTTCCTGGGCCTCTGGTTTGTAGAGTACAGATTGTGGAACTTCTCGGCCAATTACCTTATAATAAATCTCTTCCTATATATATCTAGGCTGGTTCTGTCTCTCTAGAGAATCCTTACTAATTTGTATGAAGAGTCAAATGGTTTGTGTAGATGCTAAATACAAAAATGATCTAAAGGTTGAAAGTATTAACAGTGGGTTGGTGGGCACAGGAAGAGCTATGACATTTTAGAAATTGACAGAAGAGTGAATTCTTAGGGATTTCACTCGGTGAAAATTTTGTGTCTCAAAATTTGTGTCTTGTAATTTTGTGACAAATTACATATGATTCTGCTAGTTATTGGGAAGTCTAGCTTTAAACTCAGGGCTGTCGGATTCCAAAGCCCATTCACGCCCTCTCTACTCCACTCTGCTGCCTTTATTTATGATAATTCAGTCTTGAAAATGCCCACATTCATTTAACAGTGAACCTGTCCCCCCTTCCAAATTGAGAATTGACTGTTCTTCAGAGTTGACCCCATTCATTTCTGTTGGCCACAGCAGAGAATGTCAGAGGCCAGCTCTCCCTAGAATGCACTGGCAGAAAGTTTCCAGCTGTCAGCTTGGATGTTTGCCATGTCCTGACTCCATGATCTCTTTAGTTTTTTCCTGTCCCTATAGATACCAAGATGCTGGAGGGATGGCCATAAGAGCATGTTCTTCCTCATAGTGAGAAATCAAAGTCACTATGGTTATTCTAGACTCCAGCCTCCCACACTGCTATCCACCTGAATTTAGGAAAAAGAAGTTGCTAGAATAACAGGAAGAGCAAAGATGTCTGAGAGTGGGAGTACAGCATACCATTATGCCATATTTTTAGGTTGTTAACTTAATGCCAAAAAGGTTATTTCCTCTTGAGCTATGTTGCTTACTGAAGGTTTCTAGACACCAGGAAAACAGTCACAGGTTTGGTTAAGCTCTTGGAGAAACAGGAATCTTTTTGCCATGGAAGTGGTTTGCTAGAGTTGGAAATTTTGGCATAAATAAAATAAAAACAGAACTGCATATAAAAATAGCTAACTCCATCAAGTGTTACTAAACTATACTAAGTCTATCAACAAGGGATTAAGAATAGAAACAAATATTTTGTCTTTTCTTCACGCATTCTTACTAAATTCTTGTGATCCTAAATCATTTTCCTTTGGTCCACTTTTCTTCTTAGATTCCAAAGAGAAACAGTTAACCCTTTGTTTTCCCTCATTTGACTTGATTCTCAGAATTTTTCTCAGTTCATTACTCAACTCTGTGGAATTCTGGGGATTAAAGACTCAGATTCTCCAGAGCCTTTGCAATGAGCTAGACTTCAGTTTCTCCCTCCCTTCCTGGCAGTAGATTCACTGGGATAAAGATATTGCCTCTCATTGCTGGAGTGGAAGGGGGCAGGAAGGACGGGGTGGCTGGGTGATGGACATTGGGGAGGGTATGTGTTTTGGGGAGGGCTGTGTATTGTGCAAGAGTGATGAATCACAGACCTGTCCCCTGAAACAAATAATACATTATATGTTAATAATACTAAAAAAATAAAATAAAATAGACATTGCCTCTCGTTTGTGACTCTCTCTTAGACGTTTCTTAGTTTTCCTTTTCATGACAGAAGCTAAAAAGCTAACAGGCACATGGCACACAGAAGTACGGGACACTCAGGCACAGAAGAGATTAGTTTACCTTCCCTTTCCATGGATTTCCCGACAGTGTGCCACCTTGGAAAGGACCAAATGACTTCTCGTCTTGGTTTTTAGATGCCATTAAGAGCCTTGCATTGGGCTCCATGCTCAGTGTGGAGTCCGCTTGTCCCTCTCCCGCCGCCCCCCTCCCGTTCAGGCGCTCTCTCTCTCTCTCTCTCTCAAATAAATAAATAAACTCTTTTTTTTTAAAAAAAAAAAAAAAAGAGTTTATTGGTCACGTAAATACTGCTTTTGCCCCTCTGATGACAAGATTAGGCCTAGCAACCTGTTTTCACATATTAACAGATACAGTTACTATTTGAGGCAACTTGTCCTTAGAACCAAAATCAAGCAAACACCATAACACAGCCTTTTACAAGACTGTTTAAGTAAAGTTTAACAAAGAGTCTTTTTTTTTTTTTTTCAACAGATGTCTGGGGTTTCTCATACTTTGCTGCCAAGCAGTTATCTTCTTAATTTGTTTTAAATTCTAAATCTACATACTTAGGCAAGTACCACCTAATATTTCTACCCATTCCCTGAATTAATTCAATCCACCACCATGCACCTGAATGTGCTGTCAGGTTACAGAATGTCTAGCTCTTTAGAAGTTCTACATGGCGTCTCATTTTGTTAAGTGTCTAACTCTTGATCTCCGCTCAGGTCTTGATCTCAGGGTCTGTGTTCAAGCCTCTCATTGGGCTCCAGAGAGCCTATTTTAAAAAAAAAAAAAAAAAAAAAAAAAAAAAAAAACTTTTTTTCCATTCACACCAAAGCATCTTGTGACTTTCAGAAACTACAGGCAATGCCTCATCATGAACTGGCCAACTTCTTTTAAGGCATATGCCATTCTTGAACACCCTCACCACCATTCTCCCTAGCTCTTCAGCCCTGGAGTGATAGGTACACTTTCCTCCTGTTTTCTTTAGAATAGTGCTTTATTCAGCTTCTAGAGGTTCATCTTCGTTTAGGGAGTGGCTTCTATCGAGCATCTTCCCAACAATGGCAGATCTCACCCTATAAGGAAACCTGCACCACCTACTATAAAGCTACTGTAAAAATAAAGATCCTCCAACTCACTGAAAAAGTAGAGAGATTCCATGATGGGAGAGTCTGGATCTCTCTGTGCGAAGTAGAACCAGCAGGCTCTTTTGTGTAAGACTGGATTACACAAATGTAGGGTGTGTCCTCTTTGGGAGTGTAAAACATTTCTTCCACTGCTCTGCCACAATATCTGTAGATCCCAACTCTATGTTAAAAATAATAATAATAAGGTTAAGTTATTAAACTTAATAACTAAGGTTATCAGTTAAGCCTATGCCTTCTGCTCAGGTCATGATCTCAGGGTCCTGGGATCGAGCCCCGCATCGGGCTCTATGCTCAGTGAGGAGCCTGCTTCTCCCCCCCCCCTCTCTCTCTGCCTGCCTCTCTGCATACTTCTAATCTCCAACAAATAAATAAATAAAATCTTTTAAAAAATAAATTAAAAAAATAATAATATATAAATATTTGGGGCACCTGGGTAGCTCAGTAGGCAATGGAGAAGGAAGGACGTAAGCCTCTGCCTTCGGCTCAGGTCATGATCCCAGGGTCCTGGGATGGAGCCTCACATCAGGCTCTCTGCTCAGCATAAATATATATGACAAATATATAATATATTAAATAAATATATGTTATATAAAATGTATCTTCTTAATATTATATGTATATGTGTATAAGCATGTTACTGGAAAAGACCAAGCTGTGAATGATTGTGATATTGGCTACCCCTTTGGAAAGAGAAGAGTGCAGAAAAGGCACCAGGAGAGACTGTGTCCTTTGAGGAAGGACTGGAAGAGAGTAAGAGAGAACTATGTGCCAACTGGACTCTTCACACCAAGGACAGACAATGATGGGCCAGCTGAGTGAGGGATAACTCTATTAGCCAGGGCTCTGTAGGTCACAAAGAGAGGCATCCAACTCAAACTAGTTTAAAGGGGAAATAAAAAGGAAAGCCATCGGCTCACTCCTTGAGGAAGGATACTAGGGCAATTCACATGCCTGAAGAGCGAGCCGAGCTGCAGAAACCAAGCCCCAGGAGAGAGGGACTCCCTCACGCCCGGACTCATTCTCTCTTCTTCATGACCCATCACCCACCATGCCTGTTTCTCCACATAGGCTCGCTCGACCCTGTAGACTAAGACTGCTTTGGGGAGCCCTGGCCTCAGGTGTACACGTACACACACACACACACACACACACACACACACACACTTTTTCCACATCACTTCGAGGAACTTCAGATAAAGCCCTGATTGGGCCTGCTTAGGTCACGTGACTGAGGGCTCACCAGGCTCACAGAGGGAATAAAGGGAACAATTCCCCAAACAAGACGAGAGCTAGATCCTGGAGGAGGAAGATGAGAAAGTCTGAGAGGCGGACAAAAAAATCGGTAGTTGTCACCAAGCCCCCAAGAGCTGAGAGTAGGCTCAAGACCAGGAGGCAGCCAGGAAGAGTGTGCGCTGAAAAGAGGGAGATTCTAGGAGCAACACACCAAAGTCTTTGCAGAGCCGCAGCTCTCCTTGGCCAGAGGTAGGATGACCGCAGGAAATCTGAAGGTGTGGCTTAGCTGCTTCGTGTCGCCCAGCACAGGAGCTGTGAGGTCGTTCACCGACAAAATCCTGAGCAGCCGAAGCTGGAGTGGGACTTTCACAGTGGGAAACAAACACCGGATAGAAGCTGGAGACCCAGTCTGGAAACCACTGTTTTACAATCCAGAAGGTCTGGGACTTCCACAACCCCCTCCACCCTCGCTGTGCAGCCAGGAACAGCTCTGAGCTCACGGCAGGAGGAACAGGCTGACTTCGCTTGCGTCCTTCCTTCTCCATTGCCTACCCTGGTGCATCTGTGAACCAGACGCTATGAGCTGGAGGTACTGTCCTGCCACTTGCTATTTTCATTCAGCCCTCTGCTTTTGAGATTTACCCAAGATGACCTAAACAGTTCCACGCCATTTCTTTTCATGGCTCTGTAGTCTTCCAACACATGAACATAACACCGTTTATTATCCACTCCCTTATTGATGGTCACTTTGGTTAGTTGCAATATTTTTTTTTTACTGTTTTATTATGCTTATTGTTTTTGTTATAAAGACGGCTAAACTGAGCGTCTTTGAATGTTTTTCTCTCTGTGCACATGTTTCTCCTCAAGCATACATTTTTCCCAGGTACTCCCAGTTGGCTTCCAAAATGTTTGTACTTTATGTTCTTACACTTAGTTCCTGAGAACTCCAGAGAAAACTGTAAAACATTTACATTACACTTTATAAAGAGACTCTCGTTCAAGTAGTACTAGGAGACAAACCCCCAGACTCTTTGAAGGTAGAAAATGAGGCTTCAGTTAGCCCAGGAGGTGTCTAGGTTTGCTGTGTGAGACTAAGGAGGAATGCAGCCATGGAAATTCAATTTCCAGACGCTCTTTGAAGTATAGAAAATGGTAATAACATATTTAGTTTTCTTAAAAAGCACACAAAACTGTCTTAAATTATGTCCCAATGCTGTGAATGCGTATGTATCTGAAAAACGGTAGAAGAACTAATAGCAGTGATAACAGTAATAATCGTCTTTCTTTCTGGGTGATTTGTTTTTCTTCTCCATTATTCAGCCTCAGCTGGGAACATGTGCTTCAGGTGACTCAAAGTTTTCACCCTCTACGCACATCTGTAAATGACTACAAAAGCCCTGTGAATATTGATTTGGGGGTTACAAATAAATTTTAGCAAATAAACTCAGAATCCATGAATAATGAAGATGAACTATATATACTTATGAAAATCAGTGACACAAATTATAAATGGCAACCATATCTGAACAAGACCCTATAAGTAATACCCAATAATTTTGGGGTATCCATTCAAGGACAGACATCATCTGCCTTTAGTCCTGCTGAAACTCGTCCTCGTTGTGACATTTAACTTGATCATGTCCCTCAAAGACCCCATCTACTTAGCCAGTAGAGATTTTGCACCTCTGTCTAGAACAACCCAAGCCTCATGGGTCTCCCTTTTCTCTTTCAACATAAAATACAACCAGTTTTATATTTTGTTTTCAGGAATCTTTTCCTACGTAGAGAAACCAGGGCTGTATAGGTTGGTCTTTGCATTGGTTATTAAATTTCCACTCTACTCATTTTTTGTTGTAAACAATCTCTGAATTTTAAAGTCCAGAAAGGATCCCATGTGTACACTTTTAATTGGTCTAATTCATCCCTGTGTAACGGAGAGTAAATTTTAAGAGAAACATTTTTAAAATTAAACATTGGAAAAAGGAGTTAGCATACCAAAATCAAACCCATCAGTTTAAAAGCTTTAAGACCTCATGCTTAAATTTTCAGGTGTAGCTCTCAAAGATGGATTACTGCAAACACTCTGCCAAGAATGTGAATGAAGAGAGATGATTTGGAAAAACCTGATCATTGCCTCACAGCAGACCCCTGTATACCTGCCAAGCTGATACCGAAACTTCAGACACTATGCTTTCTGAAATTTTTTTTTTAATTACAAAATGCTTGATGAACATTATCTTTAAGGCCAGCCTCATTTTTAATGATTTTAGTCATATCCTAGATGGGTAGCTCTTTCTTTTTTTTTTTTTTTTCTTCTATGATTATTCTCAAGTCCTAAATCATTCCAAGATAAAATTGCAAGAAAATGCTCTAAGAATCTTGTGGAAAATCTCCTAGAAACTCATTGATATGGAAGGGATGAATATTGAACGTGATGAAAGCAATCACTTTGGTGGAGTCCCAGAAGATTTAAACATAAGCCTTGTGATGTTTGGGAACTACAATAGCCAATATAAATAAATCATCTGTGAAACGGTAACCTGAGGGGAAAAAATGCGAGAAGAGATAGGAAAATGAAAGAAATTACTTTTGCCAGTGTGTTTCTCAAATAATGGGAGGAAGGATGAGGAAATAAATAATAGATTGGGTGTTTTTAAGAAGGCTTAGTAACGGTTTAGCACATTGTTTTAAATTTCTGGAATTTTTACCACAGAGAGTTAGAGCTTACATAATCCATGTTGATGAATTGCCTGCCATTGAATTAACACACACGCACACGCACGCATGCATGCACGTACTTTTCAAGCCATATCTTTTAAAATCTCCCCTTAAGAAGACCTAGGAAATGGAAAACAATATGAATTATTGGTTTATTTTACCCAAGTAATGAAAACCATGCAAAATGCTTAGGTTTTTGGTGCAGGCATATTTCTGGTGTCAAACCCTCATCTTTAGATTCAACGGCATCAGCACAGTTCTGTCTACAAAATCTCCCATGGGACATGGGCAATACAATTAAAGGAATGGTCTGCCTTTGACAGCAATATCAGAAACTGAAACACACAATGACAATTTCACTTTTTTAATCTTTTAAATAAAGATTTTATTTATTTATTTATTTGACAGAGAGAGATCACAAATAGACAGAGAGGCAGACAGAGGGGGAAGGGGAAGCAGGCTCCCTGCTGAGCAGAGACCCTGATTTGGGGAGGAATGGAGGGGCTCGATTCCAGGACCCCAAGATCATGACCTAAGCCGAAGGCAGAGGCTTAACCCACTGAGCCAACCAGGCTCCCCTGACAATTTCACTTTTAAATAGATACAGGGGTACCTGAGCGGCTCAGTCCGTTAAGCATCACACTCTTGATTTCCAGCTCAGATCATGACCAGGGGTCCTGGGATGGAACCCTGCATTACACTCTGTGCTCAGCAGGGAGGCTGCTTGTCCCTCTTCCTCTGCTCCTACCCACCCCTCTCCCACTCTTTCTAACTCATACATAAATAAATAAAATGTTTTTAAGATAAATAAATAGATACAATATGATTTAAAAGTGAGACCACTGCCATGTTTTAGTTTGGAAGAGAAGTAGTAAGGTAGGAAATTGAATGTAGCAAAAAGAGTATCCAAAGAAGCTAAGATCATGCAAACTTTAACTCTAAAACAGTACAGGTCAAATGAGGGCCAACAATTATAGTGTAGAGTTGCAGGGTCAGATCTGGTTTGTAAAAGATGTAATCTGGAAGAATCATTGCAGAAGAATCAGAAGCTAGGGGTCAGAAAAGTCAGACAATGTCGGGATGCTCCATAGTTCTCCTTTCCCTGTGATTCCCTTAGCTCTGAAAACTGGTTTTATTAACCCAATTTCAGTCGAATTTCTTTTTTAATTCTTCAAATTTACTCTTGGCTAAGGTACCCAAAAGCTTTAATTTCTTTCTGAAATTATTTTTTTTTAAGTGTCTTTAAAAGCTCAATGTCTTTAAAAGATCTGTGTAAACATCAAAATGTTTGTCTCTTTTGCAAATCTGCTAACAACAAGTCTTGGGAAATAGCCCCAAGTTTATAACCATCAATGGGACCAGCATAAGCAAGGCACAAGTGGTTGGCCAAGTGCTCCCAATGACATGAAAGGCCACCAGACAGCGAGTCAGCATATACCTTGAAATGACAATCATACGTTGCATTTCGAAAGTATGCTTAGTATCTTTAGTGGCTACTTTTATTGACTGGGTTTTAACTGAGAGTGTATGCTCATTTTAACAAATGAGGACGAGGGAGGCAACAGAATGGAAATCTTTATGCATTTGTCCACTACACCACCTGGCCTACAAATGCTTACATAAGTATGCTGTAAAAGTATAGCCAGTTAATAATCTTTCTCCTCATCACTTCCATTTCAACTCCCCCACCCCCCGCCACCAACCAACACACCCCACTCCCGCTTTCTTTTTTCTTTCTTTTTTTTTTTTTTTTTTAAGATTTTATTTATTTATTTGACAGAGTTCACAAGTAGGCAGAGAGGCAGGCAGAGAGATAGGGGGAAGCAGGCTCCCTGCTTCCATTCGGGGCTTGATCCCAGGACCCTGGGATCATGACCCGAGCCGAAGGCAGAGGCTTAACCCACTGAGCCACCCAGGTACCCCACCCACTCCCACTTACATGCAGACACTTTGAATGCCAGTAATCCAAGTGCTCGCAAGCAGCTAGCTGCAAGTATCATTTAGCACAGGGTGAAACGGGGGTCAGAAAGGAAGCCATTATAAGGGCTCCTCCTTCTCTTCTATGGACAGATGAACTTGGGCTGGGTACAACTAGATACGGCAATGGGGTTGTGCTCCAGAAGAGGGATTCCACCTCTGTAAATCTTCCTTTTTATGGGGCAAGTATTGGAATGTGCTTGCAAATAGGGAAAAACAGCCTTCAGCTTGGGGACCCAAGCTGTGGGTCCTGCTCCGTGACAAGATTTTCATTTTTGGTGAGAAGATTTAAAGGATGCAATGGTGTGGCTGCCTGCTCTGTGACAAGATTCTAGGACTATTATTTGCTAGCATCTGAGAGTCTTGGGAGAAATCGAGTTGGAGTGCAGATTCACCACGCATCCCTGAGCGGGGATGATCCCTGGCCTAGTGAGCTTAGTGCCAGTAATGAAAAGAGAGACTTAGAGGCCAAAGAGGTAAGCATTTGATGAAAAATTTTCTTTGTCTTTATGCATGTATGTATATCTGTATCTTTTTTTTTTAAGATTTTATTTATTTATTTGACAGAGAGAGATCACAAGTAGGCAGAGAGGCAGGCAGAGAGAGAGAGAGGAGGAAGCAGGCTCCCTGCTGAGCAGAGAGCCCAATGTGGGGCTCCATCCCAGGACCCTGAGATCATGACCTGGGCTGAAGGCAGCGGCTTAACCCACTGAGCCACCCAGGCGCCCCGTATATCTGTATCTTTATGTACTTCTAAACATACTATGTATAAATCTGTGTATTATATTCTCCATATATCTATATATACTATATGTTTGTGACCCTCACAACACAAATAGAAAAGGTTTGTTTTTTATATTATCCAGGCAAATAAGGAAATGGGATCCTGCTAGAAACATTTTTGCAATTCATTTTCTCACTAAATGTATCATGACTTTCCCTGATCAAAGTTGAGGAAATTAAGGCCCAGAGAGGAATCATTTAGTGACTGAGCAGAACTGAAATCTTTATGCCTTAATCCACTCCACCGCCTGGCCTACACTCTACCTCCCAGCAGCGCAGACCTTGGCTTGGAGATGGGTTTGGCCACTGGGAGACCCTTTGCCCGGTAATGCTTCACAACTTCCCGTGCCCTGCACAAGTGCAATTTCATTCCAGACCCTGCAGAGCTGACAAGGCAAGTCGGACTTTTGTTCCTGTTTAGCAAAAGGAAGACAAGCCCCAGGAAGGGTCCCAGGCCTAAAAGTATCGGACACGCCAGAGGCAGAATCAGTAAGTTGTACGAAAGAATTGTCTCTAAAATTTCTATGTTCTCTAATCCTTGTCACATGAGTCTGTATGTATCTCATACAGACACCTATTTACCATAGTGGAAGATAGCAGCTTGGTTTCGTGAACCTCAAAGATGACAACACAATAAATTTGTCTCTTCTTAGCCCAGTGCTATTGCTCAGTTTAGGGGGATGTCTTCTCTGTGTTTTTATCTTGTTCTGTATAATGTAGACAAAAAAGTCAGAGGACAATTGTCAGATAGTCCATTGTATTTCTTGGCATTGTTTAAGAATAGAGAATGTGTATGCCCATAACGAACTCCTGTTGCTTATCCTTAAATGGATTATGATATTAACAAAGGTATAAGATCTTCTAAATGGATGGTAAACTGTTATATTGCAACCATTGAGAAACAACATTCTATCAATAACTAGTCTGCTTGCTTCTTCTTTTTTTTTTTTTTTTTTTTTTTTTTTTTAGATTTTATTTATTTATTTGACAGAGAGAAATCACAAGTAGATGGAGAAGCAGGCAGAGAGAGAGAGAGGGAAGCAGGCTCCCCGCTGAGCAGAGAGCCCGATGCGGGACTGGATCCCAGGACCCTGAGATCATGACCCGAGCCGAAGGCAGCGGCTTAACCCACTGAGCCACCCAGGCGCCCTGCTTGCTTCTTCTTTCACCTCCTTTCAATATATTTTCAACATGGTAGCCAGAACAATGCTGTTAAAATAGAAGATGAACTGTCCCATTGACTCCCAACTATGCTATAATGATGGCAATGCTTTGAGGAAAAATAAAACAGAATAGGGGACTAGAGAGGCAAAGGCACCATTTCAGATAAAGTAGTCAGAGAAGGCCTCACTCAGTAGGCGCCACTGGAACAGAGTCTGAGCAAAGTGAGATAGTGAGATGTGGATAGAAATGGAGCTGAAGGAAAGACAAGATTTGAGTCCTTGGTGGACAAACACCACCATCTCAATGCCCTACTTAGAGAAAGGTACTTCTGCATCCATGGGAACTTGTTAGTTTTCTTTCCTACACAGTTAGCCACACCACTGCATCCTTTATATCTTCTCACCAAAAGTGAAAATTTCCTATATAACTGAAGCCATCAACTTCCAGAGTTCTTTCAATGATCTAAAAATCCTCCCCTCTGTCCTGCCTCCATCCCTCTCACCTCCTTGCCCAATTCCCTCTCTGACCCTACTTCCTCCTACCCTCAACTCACTCCTCACTCAACTCAGCCTCTCTTGGCCTCCTTAGTGTTTCTGGAACTTTCTAGCTTCAGGATCTTTGCACTATGTTGTCATGGGTCATTGGTCATTGGTTGAGAATGCCCTACCCCCACCTGTTTTTCATGACTTGCTCCCTCACCCCTTTCTGGTCTTGATTCAAATGTTGCCTTCTCAGGAGTCTTTCCTTGGCTAAACTTTCTAAAATTGCAGCCCCTCCCCACCCCATACACTCCATTCCTTATCTCTCTCCCCTGCCTTATTTTTCTCCTTATGGCTTCATATCATCCATCCAGCATACTTTTTCTATAATAGCCTTATCTAATTTTCTTATCGCTCTATGAGGCCAGGGACTTCTCGTTTGTGGGGTTTGGGTATCAGTTTGTTTCTGTTTTTTTTTTTTTTTTTTTTTTTTTTTAGTTGTTTTCGTTTTGTTTTGTTTTCTGACTGTTTTATCATTAGCACCTAGGACAGTACCCAGCAACATGTAAGGTACTCTGTAAATACTGGTAGGTTGAATGAATGAATGAGTGACAACCGTACTCAAAATGATCAGCCTTTTGACACTGCTTAGCATTTCAGGTAGTCACATCAGAGTCATGGAGACTTGAAGCTGGTTTTTCCAACCAAAAACACCCCAGATGACAGAAGAGTTAACTCAGGTTTAGTTTAGACAGGTCAAATGCACTGTAAATATTCTATATCAGGGATTGTCAGGGTCCAGGAAAGTTACAAGGTTTGGTTATTAAGCCAGCCAAATATACCAATGGGAGCCAAGATACAGATAGACAGAGCTCGTGCACAGAGTAGCTCCAGCTGGAGGGCTGTGTAACTCACTAGGGAGAAAGACCTCCAGAACCTCAGTAGAGACTTGCTGAAGAGCAGACGGGACATGGTTATGCTGGCTTCCAGCAGAGCTGCTCTTCCAACCTTCCATCCAAGAATACCCACTGTAGTGGGTTCACATCTGGCCTTTTCCCTCCTCCTCCTCTGTACTTTTCAACCAGAGTCCTCTCAGCTCTGCTCCCCCTCAGGATCTTGCTGTTGCCCTCCAGTGGAAGGGTAGGTAAGATTTGTTTGTTGTTATTGCAAACCCTATGGCTTCCCCACACCCAGATGGAAAAATGGACCCACCCAGCCACTAGGAGAACCCTTTAAAGATCTTCAGCCCCTTCCTACCATCCTGTGGGATATCCAACACTTTGGTTTCAGTAAATGCTGGTTCATGCATTAATGATCTTTTACTTATATCTCTGGTCAACACAGAGCAGTTCTTCCAGAGTTCTCTGCACGACTGTGGGCATTATACCTTGTCGGTAATGAGATCATGCTCTAGGGATCTGTGGATAAAAGTAAGCCTGTCTCAGATGTCATGTTTCAGAATCCCTAGTATGAAAATCCATAATTGACTGCCTCTTTAAGAACAAAGAGAATGATGTCTGCTCCAAGAAAGATATGCAAGAGGAACACAAACAAAGAATTGTTGCTGTAGGGAAATGAGATTTTAAAATGACCTGAGAAAACCTGGTGGTAGGGTGCCCTGGGGTGAAGGCTGCCAATGTACAAACCAAGCTGGGAGCATGGCTAATCAATGCTTATGCAAATGTTCTCTATGCCTGTCAGGTCCCTCAGGACACTGGAGAATTTTGAAGATAATCACCTGTGACACTCAGCCTTTCCTTGAGACACAATTTTAAACAACTGACCTTATTTCTGAGCTGAGTGGATGCCAAAATTGAATTTCTGCTCAGTTGGAACCAAATTCATTCCTAGCCATCTCTCAAGTGAGTTGGCAAGCATTGCTTTGAATTCTTTGTCCCACTTATGCAAAATTCATTTGGAGTCATTTTGAAATCTTTCGCCTTTGGACTGGGAAGTGGCGAGGAAGCCCCATGGGTAGGTCAGGCCTTATGTCAACCTCTCTACCTACACATCTGCTTGGCTTTCTGTTTCCTTAGAAGCCTTGCTCACTTGATATGGGGAGCAAGTCTCCACCGGGATTCACCTTAGTTCCTTGAATGTTTGTTGAATAAACACAGTAGGTTGGGGACTCTGTGACACTCGAGAGCAGGGGGACTGGGGTTTACGGAGGGTGTGATGCAGGAAAGATTCCAAGCTCTGGAATCAGACTGGCTTCTGATTCTGGCTCCGCTACAGAGCAGCAGGGGGGCTTGGGCAAGTTATATAAGCTGGCTGACTCCATCAGGGGAACATGTGACTCTTGATCTCAGGGTCGTGAATTCAAGTCCCATGTTAGGTGTGGAGATTACTTTAAAATGAAACAAGATGGGATTGGGAGGGAGACAAACCATAAGTGACTCTTAATCTCACAAAACAAACTGAGGGTTGCCGGGGGGAGGGGGTTGGGGAGAAGGGGGTGGGATTATGGACATTGGGGAGGGTATGTGATTTGGTGAGTGCTGTGAAGTGTGTAAACCTGGTGATTCACAGACCTGGGGATAAAAATATATGTATATAAAAAATATATGTTTATAAAAAATAAAAAATAAAAAAATAAAAAAAATAAAAAAAAAAAAAACAGCAACCCTCTTAAAAAACATATATGTGACATGAGCCTTGTCCCCTCAACTATAAAACTGGGATGATAATCCCAAATCTGAAGACATTGCACACAAAGTCAAAAGAGCATAAAATAGAACAGTGAACAACCTAAAATAGAACAGGCAACACATAATAAGTCATTACACTATTTTCAATGTATTGTTCATCCCAAATCTCTAGAAGCTGACAGCTGAAAAAGGAAAATCAGCCTCACACACTCAAAACAAGTAGAGGATAGCAGAGGCCAAATGATTAAATTCATATAGCCAGTGTAGGAAGGAGCAGAAGGAAAGCAGGCACCAGTTTCAAAATGTATATTAAAGGAAGTAAGTGCTGTGAGCACTGGGAAAGCACATCACGGTTCCTGCCTGGAGGTTTCCTTCCCATCATCTATCATCCAAGCCTCGGTGCTCACATAATTAGAAAGTGCAGGCTGTTTCATTCTCTCCGTGGTGAGGATGCCTAATTGAAATTCCATTGCAT
Source organism: Mustela lutreola (assembly GCF_030435805.1). NCBI lineage: Eukaryota > Metazoa > Chordata > Mammalia > Carnivora > Mustelidae > Mustela > Mustela lutreola. The sequence continues at coordinate 94,369,461 of NC_081295.1, forward strand.
TCCAGTCCAATCACATGAGATCAACCTATAAATTAAAGGCAGTTTGAATCTCTGAGACGAGATGTAACTTTTGACTTTTCTACTTGAAGGAACAGAACATTATCATTGCTGGTCTAGTGAATAACCCCCCTCCAAAAAAAAGCTCTTCTCCACCCTCGCCACACTCCCATAGTCTGCAAAACAAAAAAGACAGGGAAAATCATGCCTAAAGTTTGACAGAGGAGTAGTCTGATTTATTAATAAAATTTCTCCCAATATGTATGATTTTATGATGTACCATGAGCCTCTCTTTCTTTAAATATATATATAATACATATGTAGTAGTCATATATGTATACTAATGTATATGTATGCATATGTAAAAGTAATCTGTGTATGTAATAAAGTATATGTGTATGCACATATATGTAATTGTATAATAACATAGCAACTATTGTCAGTGGACACTCTATTTAACCTCTCCCAGTCCATGCAAAACCCCATTTGCGGTTGTTCAGAGCTCCAGGAAACAGGTGACATGTGAGTGAAGCAGATATTTAAGGCATCGACTATCCTCCATAAGTGAGCATTTCTGGTTTTCTGACTGGAAGATGTAGATATTTTCAACCTTTTAATTCTAAGCTGCCTTCTGCTTGGTCTTCTCTCCTGGGGCACACACCCTGGGAATGGTGCCTGTCTCATCCAAGAAAAACAGTCTGAGCAATAGGCCACTTCCTCATACCTCACCTGGGGCAAACCAGTTTGCCGATCTTTGCCTGACATCCACACGTGGAAATATACACCAATGGTCACTTTGCTGAAGCTCCTAAAATGTCCATTAAAAACCATTTCTCTCTTATTCTAGTAACACCCCTCTCTCTTTTAAAACTAGTTTCTGGTCAATAAAATGCTTGAGTCAAATGATTGTGTAATCAAATTCATTCCATACCCCACTGACACAGCTTGATGATTTTAATGAGTGATTGCTTGTAACTCTTTCATGCAATTTTTTTTTCCCTAAAGCATTTATGATGCCAGTATTTCAAATAAGAATTTCCCTTCTGGGCAACTTTGGCAGACCATATGTTTTCTTTCTTTTTTCCTTCCAAGGTGAGCTTATATTGATTGTGATTTTATAATATCACTGATACAGTGTTCCCTTTTTAAGGAATTGGATTAGTTGAAGGTGGGGAGAGTGCAGGTATGTAAAGGAGAAAACACTCTCTTTTCATATGCTTATTGAGTAATCTACATGTGTTCTGTAAGATGACGGGGCTGAATTGAATGTCGTTTCTGTCTCCCTCAGTTCAGCATTCTGTGAGTCTAACAGCCACTTGACTTTGAACTCCTTGGGAGCAGTCAACAGGTATTAATCATCTCATGAAAATTAATTATTTCCAAAGCCTCTCTTGAGGTCTTGGCACCCAGTAGGGCCTTCTGTGTTAATAAATGAGTTAATCTCCTTGCTTTTTTTATATGCTTCATTCCAGTTCCTTCTGAACATAACAAGAATCATATGTTGCTATTAATGGCTCACAGTTCTATTCTAAGGACCACAGAATCTTGAATATAAAATTTTCTAGTTGGTGTTTTATTCTGTTGCTAGAGGGCACACACCCATACACTAAGGACATACGTCGCAAAATAAATATTTGCAGAACACCTGCCAGGCAGTGGTATTACGATGCTGAACTACATATAGTTTTTTCTATCAAAAATCTTCCAGTATAAGGAAGAAGTCAGACAAGTGAATATAAAATAAGTGTTATGAAGGGTAAGCTCAGGTACCCTGGGAACTGAGAAGCTGACCCACTCTGAGAACTTCAGGGAAGGTTTCCCAAAGGAAATAAAAACAAACAAACAAACAAAAAAACAAAACTTGGAACTTGGAGCTAACTAGGAGTTAACAAAGTCCAAGTGGGGAGGAGGGGGGTTGGCATTGAAGGCAGTGAGTGCTACAGGTTGCTGAGTTGGTGTTTATTTACAGGGCAGCAAAGGACCCTGGGAGGAAGTTCAAGCAAGGAAGTGACATGATCTAAATTCTATTTTAGAACTGTCTCTCTAGCTGAAGTTAGACAATTGGAAAGGGACAAGACCAGAGGCTAGAAGTAAAGGAAGGCTTTTTGAGGGACACTAAGGATGAAGACGGGAGCAGCAGCGATGAAGAAAATTAGGTGGATTCTGGGTATATAGAGAAAGATAATGAATGGTTTATGCACATGTTGGGGAGTGATCAGGAAAAGACAAATCTGAGTTTTGCTTGGAGAAACGGGGTGGATGGTGTGTCATTCACTCTGATAGGAAATATCTTCTAAATCAGTGGTCCTTTGGGAGGGGAGAGTAGTGATGATGAGTTCCATAGGGTAGCCAAGAGATATCCAAGAGGAGATGCCCAACGGTCGGTGGATCGGGTGGGTCTGGATTTCAGGAGAGAGTTTGGGGTCGAAAACATAGAGTCGATAGCCATCAACACAGTGATGGAACTGAAGCTGTTAGAATGTCTGGGGAGGAGAAGAGGGCTGAGGAACCCTAAGAAATACCAGTCTTTAAAGTCATTCAAATACTTTGCTTGCTGATTAATATCACCTGCTCAGTCCCTAGGGCTAAGAACCGGATTGACTCTAGTCTTAAAGGATCGGCAAGTCATTTGCCAAAGCCAAGCCCAAGGCACTTAAGGATGTCTCGAATACATTATCAATTATTCAACCAAAAGAATTTGCGAATATGTCTTGGTCATATGAGTGTGGAGAATAGGAAATATTAGTATGAAATACATGGGAGTGAAGCATGTTCTTGATCTTAATGTGAGAATGTTTTTGTTGATTTCATCAAACATTACAGACAGAAGATACAATATCAAAAAAATCCATTTGGGGTAGAGATCTCTTGTTTGTCACTAAGCTGTTACTGTGGTGGGGTAGGAGAGGTAGCAAAATTCTCTGCTTTTACCAACTTCTCAAGTCACAGGCACAACTTAATCAAGGAGGAGGAGGAGAGGACAGCTGTGGTACATCAGCAAAGAAGAGCCAGGACCCAAAAGAGCACTTAGATCCCCGATAACAAACTGAAATTGAGAGCTTTTGGCATCATACCTGGGTAGTAGATGTATGATGTCTCAATAGCCATAAATGCTCATCTTGGAAGCATTTTAGTAAGCACGGTGAGGCAGAAATTCATAACTAACAGATAATAACTCTTTTTATAATTTTATAAAACCCTGAGAAGATTAGAGCTATTTTTTTAGTTTGTTTTGTTTCACATAATCTGAAGTATTCCAGAACCAGTTAAGATCCCATCTGTTGAGAATTCCCAAGCTCTTGTCAACTTTGGAACAAATATTTTGATGTATGAAGGAGCTTAAATCAGATAAGAGACCTGGGGGGATGCAGAACCATCCAAAAATTGTTATCTTAAAAGACTTAGTTGTTTTCTTAAACATGCATCTGCTACAAACTCACATTTTTAAACAGCTAACTTTTTGTAGGCACTCCAGTTCTGAGGATATAATGAATCCCTAAGATTAGACATCTCGGTAAAAATAGACATGTGGATTAGTGGCAAATAATAGGGTACCAAAAATGGAATCACACATCCTGCTTAAAAACCTCTCACGGTTTTGAACTCTTTGAACTTTAACAGGAATCTGGACCTTAAACATTGGCCCAATGATTTTGTAAATAAAAATCCATCACTTTTAATTTTCTTTGCAGAGGGATGTTCTAATGGAAATGAAGCTCTTTATTTCTTTTTATTGAAAATGGAGTGTTTATTATATTTCAAACACTTTACATTTATCAACTCATTCAATCCTCACAGCCTTACAAAGTGGGCACTATTATCAACCGCATTTTCCAGGTAAGTAAACTGAGATCCAGAAACTTCCCAAAAGTTGCATAGGTAATAATAGTAGTATTTAGAACCTAGGTTCAAAGTCTTCATGCTTAGTCACTATCATCTTGGAGGTAAGATTTCCCCCATGTCGTGCACAGAACCACTTGGAGAACTTGTTTAAATATCCCAGTTCCAGGCGCCTGGGTGGCTCAGTTAGTCAAGCAACTGCCTTCTGCTCAGGTCATGATCCTGGAGTCCCAGGATCCAGTCCCACTTTGGACTCCCTGCTCCTCAGGGGACTGGCTTCTCCCTCTGACCCTCCCCCTTCTTATGCTCTCTCTCTCTCATTCTCTGTCTCTCAAATAAATAAAAATTTAATTTAATTTAAAAATAATAAATAAAAAAATAAAAATCCTAATTCCCAAGGGAAACACTTTCTCCATGCTCTGTCTCACAGGTGAACCCATCCTTCCCATTACCTTCTAAAGCCTGTGGATCTCCTACTCCAGTATGTTTCAGACTCGGGGCTCATCAGAATCATCTTGAGAGCTTGTTAAAAATGTGGGTTCTAGATATTAACTTTTTTAAGTATATTTTCTTATTTTAAGTCATCTCTACACCAAGCATGGGGCTCAGACTCACAATCTGGAAATAAAGAGTCACATGCTCTTGTCACTGAACAAGTCAGGGGGACCCTAGATTCTAATTTATTGAAACCTTTGTGATTAGCACAATGGGAGGCTTTCAAAGTTTTCATGTTTCTTCTGTATTTTGAGAAAAGAGGTTTATTGGATCTTTGTAGTATATGTGATGTATTAAGAGGCCAGGTCTGGAGGATGGGAGGGAGCTGCTTACGGCTCTGCAGATCTATTTTTCATGGAGGTGTGGGATGAGGTCAAACAAAGGAACCATCAGGAGTTCTGATTTCTCCATAAGAGAGTCATGTTCAAGTGTATTTCTGCTGAAGAAAGACACATTGCACCGCAGCAGAATTTTAAGGAGGGAGACAGTCCAGGGGCACCTGGGTGGCTCAGTGGGTTAAAGCCTCTGCCTTCAGCTCAGATCATGATCCCGGGGTTCTGGGATCAAGACCTGCATCGGGCTCTCTGCTCAGCAAGGAGCCTGCTTCCCCCTCTCTCTCTGCCTGCCTCTCTGCCTATTTGTGGTCTCTCTCTGTCAAATAAATAAATAAAATCCTTAAACACACACACACACACATGAAGGAAGACAGTCCATAGAGACCCCAGGCAGATGTCTGGTTGGTAGATTCTGGAAGAATTATAACCACCATCTCGTTTTATGGTGACTCATCTCTGTAATTGGCTTATAAGTTACATTGTTTTTCAAAACGATTTTAGTAGTTGGCCTTACAGTTTGCCTTCAATAATATAGGAGCACTTCATGTATAGTGTGAGAACCTTACAAAATGTTCCTCCAGCTGCTTTTCCTCTCCTTTGTGCTCACGTTTCCACACATTCTGCTTTTTCATATATTATAAACTCCTTTTACACTGTTGGCATTTTCACGCTCAACAATCACTTTAAAAAGTCATTAAAACTAAAGAAGGGGGAAGACTTTTTAAAAAATCTCCATTTTTACCATTTTGGTGTTATTTCTTTGTGTGAATTCAGGCTCCATCTGACATTATACTCCTTCTGCCTGAGAATCTCCTTTAACATTTCTACAGCACCAGTCAGCTGGCCCTTAGTTCCCTCTGCTTTTGTTTGTCTGAAAATACATTATTTTGCTTTCATTTTTGAAAGTTGTTTTTTACCAAGTATATCATTTCAGGTCAGCAGTTTTTCTATTAGTTTATGAAAGATGTTTTGCCTTTATCTTTGAGTTTGCTTAGTTTCTGAATGAGATGACTCTTGTTGAAATTTTTTGTTTGTTTGTTTTAAAGATTTTATTTATTTATTTGACAGAAAGAGAAAGAGCTCAGAAACAGGGGGAGTGGTAGGCAGAAGGAGAGGGAGAAGCACGCTCCCCACTGAGCAGGGAGCCCAATGAGGGTTCCATCCCAGGACCCTGGAGTCATGACCTGAACCACCCAGGAACCCTGATGAAGACTTTTTTAAAAGCTCTTTAAAAAAAAAAAAAAAAAAAAGATTTTATTTATTTATTTGACAGACAGAGATCACAAGTAGGCAGAGAGAAAGGCAGAGCGAGAGGAAGGAAAGCAGGCTCCCCGCTGAGCGGAGAGCCCGATGTGAGACTCGATCCCAGGACCCTGAAATCATGTCCTGAGCCGAAGGCAGAGGCTTTAACCCACTGAGCCACCCAGGCACTCCAAAAGCTCTTTGATTATAACTTAACATTTGATGAGTTATTTGGGCTTTCCTGGAAATTCAAGGAAACACTTTAATCACTAAATACATCAAGTCTAAACTCCTTGCCCTGGCGTTCTTCTTGCTAGTATTATATTGTTAGTATCTGGCAGGCCTTAAGACAGCCCTACGCTTGGGGCACCTGGGTGTCTCAGTGGGTTAAGCCTCTGCCTTTAGCTCAGGTCATGATCCCAGGTTCCTAGGATCGATCCCTGCATCGGGCTCTCTGCTCAGCGGAAGCCTGCTTCCTTCCCTCTCTCTGCCTACTTGTGATCTCTCTCTCTTTCTCTCTCTCTCTCTCGGTCAAATAAATAAATAAAATCTTAAAAAAAAAAAAAAAACTATAAAGACAATCCTATGCTTGTTTTGTTCTGTCCTCAACCAGGGTGATATGGCTCTTTCAATTATGATATATAATTTATACTTATTGAATGAATCTCACTTTTCCAATCACTGAGGAGAAGAATTTCCGCTTGGTCTAGCATCCTGGCATTTTATGGAGAGTTCTCAGAAGAAGGCTGTGTGAAGTGCAGCGTTCTGAATGTTCTTACCTCATACAGTTGTACCCAGACTGTCGCAGGTGATAGGACTGGGGGCTGATGACTCCCTCTCTCATCTGTTTCATCTGAGCTTCTGGGAAGGCAAGCGTCAGGACTGTTAAAGAGGAGGGGAGTTTATGCTCATGAAGCTTGGGAAATGATGTGGAAAAAACTAGAAGAGGGCACCTGGGTGGCTCAGTGGGTTAAAGCCTCTGCTTTCGGCTCGGGTCATGATCTTAGGGTCCTGGGATTGAGCCCCACGTTGGGCTCTCTGCTCAGCAGGGAGCCTGCTTCCCCCTCTCTCTCTGCCTGTTTCTCTGCCTACTTGTGATCTTTCTCTCTCTATCAAATAAATAAATAAAATCTTAAAAAAAAAAAAACAAAGCTAGAAGAGAAGTAGGTGATGCATCATCTGTCCTCCTGTACAACCTCTCTCATATATCTTTCTACAGATTGTGAGCCCCTGTCTCCTTGCACTTTCTACAGTTACATTTGTGTGGAGATATTTGATTAGTGCTTGAATTCTCTAAATATAAACCCTGGGAGTTTGTGTTCACTGTTTATTCTTCATCTGAAGTAGTGCTTGGTATAGAATAAACACTTAGCAGGTACTTGTTAGATGAATGAATGAATGAATGAATGACCTCATCACTCATTCCTGCTAGAAACAGATTCCAAGAAGAGATACATAAAACTGCAAATAGGGCAATGTTGATAATGCAGGGGGTTATACATGTAGGGCCTGTGGGCACGTGAGAAATCTCTGTACTTGATTTTGCTGTGAACCTGAATCTGCTCTAAAAACTAAAGTCTATTTTTAAAAACTGCAAATCATCATGTTATTTTAATTGTTTTTCTCACTAGATGATGGAGATGAATAATTTCCAGCTACTGTTACACATAGTGTGGCTTTATAATACGAATACAGTTTTGAGCCGTAGAAGACTTTTGCTGTAATGAGTCTCTGCTCTAAAAATGTCATGATCTATCTGGGGCACCAGGCTGATCAGTCAGTAGAGCATGGGATGCTTAATCTCAGGGTCGTGAGTTCAAGACCCATATGGGGTGCGCTGCCTACTTTAAAAAAAAAAAACTGTGACTATGTCATGATATTCTGCTACTGACTAATATTATAATTTGTCCTTCATGCAATAGAGATTAAGCAGCAGCCTGGGGGTGGGGAGGGTAGGCAGGACTCCACAAGGCACCGTCTACATGGGTCTCAAGTATGTTTTCCCTTGGAGCCGCGCAGTAAGGTAATCCTGGTTAGGGTCTTAAGTAAAACTACCTGGCTGATGATGGACTTTGTGAGACTTTGGGGCTAGGATTGAAAATAAGGAGTTTTCCTTTTCTGGGTGGCTCAGTCCGCTAAAGATCTGCCTCCAGCTCAGGTCATAACCCCAGGTTTTTTGTATTGAGTCCCACATGGGGCTCCTGGCTCAGTGGGGAGCCTGCTTCTCCCTCTATCTAATGCTCCCCCTGCTTGTGCACACACACACACTCTCTCTCTCTCTGTGTCACAAATAAATAAATAAAATATTAAAAAAAAAAAAAGGAAATGAGGAGCTACTTCAAATAAGGGCAAAATTTCTTTGGAAGCTAAGGGAAATGTTCTAAGATTGAATTGTTCTTGGGATGCCTGGCTGGTTCCGTTAGTAGAGTAAGTGACTCTTGATCTCAGGGTCATGAGTTCAAGCCCCATGTTTGGCAGAGATTACTTAAAAAAATTGGATTATTGCGATGGTTGCATAACTTTGTAAATCTACTAAAAGTCATTAAATTGTGTACTTAAAGATGAGTGAATTTTATGTTGTATAAATTATACTTCAATTAAGCTGCTTTTTTAAAACAAACATTGTGTTCAAGGAAGTCTCTTCTATCCCTGCCTTCAACCCTATTCTCTCCCACCCCCTACAGGAAATTATCTTTATTAGTTCTTGATATATCCTACCAGTTTTCCTTTAACAAATCAGCAAATACCTCCGTATTAAGTGATACCTTAAGTGATTTTAAAATGTTGTCTTATGCCTGATTTCAGTTGGAGTCATTAATCTTAGAGTCTTGAGATAGAGCCCTGCGTGGGCTTCTCTCCCTCTTCCTCCTCCTCTGCTCCTCCCCACACTGGCATGCAGGCACGTGCTCTCTCTCTCTCAAATAAATAAATAAAAACTGCTTTAAAAATGTTGACTTAAATATCGGTGATTGAGAAAAATGGATCTAATTGAGAGATAAGGAGAAACCCCCTGCAAACTTTATGAGGAAAGACGAGCAATTCTGAGGAACACAAAAGTTTTAAAATGTATAACATTGGTTTCAATGTGCCTCATCATATGTGAAACATATGCTTTCCATTAACTTGAGTGAAGGAAGTTACAAATTAAGAAAAAGAAGAAGGACAGAGAGGAAAATAACAAAATTGCCTAGCGGAAGAGCAGGAAAAATTAATTTGCAGCAGTGGGGAGGAAAGGTTGTACGAGGAGTTTGGTGTGTATGTATGTGTGTGTGTGCATCTTTAGTGTGATTTGCTGAGCTGGAACAGTGACTATCAAAAAGAAAATCTGGTATATTACAAGTTCACCGTGCTTCTGAAGGAGAAAGAAGGTGGGCAGACATTAGACAGTTCCCTATATTGGCCACGAGGTGGTGACATCCACTCAAGACGGTCCTCTTCTCAGACCCAGAAAAGAAGAGGTATGGCTATAAGTACACAATAGTTGAACATAGAGTACACTTTTTTTATTAACAGACTTTATTTTTCTAGCAGTTTTAGATTCTCAGCAATGTTGAGCAGAAGGTACACAGATTTCCCATGGACCCTCTGCCCTCCCCCACATACGTTGCCCATTATTATTATTTTTTTTAAATTTATTTATTTGACAGACAGATCACAAGTAGGCAGAGAGGCAGGCAGAGAGAGAGAGAGGAGGAAGCAGGCTCCCCAAGCAGAGAGCCCGATGCGGGGCTCAATCCCAGGACCCTGGCATCATGACCTGAGCCAAAGGCAGAGGCTTTAACCCACTGAGCCACCCAGGTGTCCCATACGTTGCCCATTATTAAGATCCCCCACCAGAGCGTGGCCTTCGTTATAATTGGTGAACCTCTGTTCACACATCATTATTAGCCAAAGTCTTCCTTTTACATTAGGGCTCATTCTTGCTGTTGTACATTCTATGGGTTTGGACAAATGTTTAATGACATGTACGCACATTAGAGCATCCGACTGCACAGTTCAACAGCTGAGAATGTCCTGTGCTCTGCCTCTTCATTCCTCCCTTCCCAACCCCTGATATTTTTACTGTCTCCATAATTTTGCCTTTTCCAAAATGTTAGATATTTGGAATCATACGGTATTTAGCCTTTCAGATGGGCTTCTTTCACTTAGTAACATGTATTTAAAGTTTCTCTGCGTCTTGTCATGGCTTACGAGCTCATGTATGTATAAATCTAATACAAGCCAGACAGGTAAATGAAAAGCAAGAACTCCTCCATGGTTAACATTAACTTTTCCTCTCACTAAATCTTCCAGTTGAGGAATTTCCTGGCATGAAAATGGGTTTTGGCGGTGCCTGGGTGGCTCAGGCATTAAGCATCTGCCTTCGGCTCAGGTCATGCCTGGGGGAAGCCTGCTTCTCCCTCTCCCTCTCTCACTGCCTATGTTCCCTCTCTCACTGTATCTCTCTGTCAAATAAATGAAAAATCTTAAACGGAAGGAAGGAAGGGAGGGAGGGAGGAAGAGAGAACGGAAGGGGGAAGGAAGGGAGGAAAAATGGGTTTGGTCTCCAAAGTGAGAAATGGTAAGACATTTTGTCTTCAAGGCAAAACCTAGTTAAACTGTAGTGTTGTTGTCAGTACTTAAGAAATTAATCATCACACTTTGCAGTGTTTCCATGGGGGAAGGTTTTGATACAATGAAGCATGCCAAGAGACTATGGTCTCATCTACCCACTCCACCAGATGGTGGGGATTCCTTCAGCTTCAAGACAGAGTGACAAATTATAGTATGCTGAGGGTAAAAGGTACGGTGGGCTCCTTTTTTTCTTCCCACTTCATGAGGCAGGAACCGTCAGCTTTCATTTTCAACAGCGTCTCCAAGAGGATTTCAGTCCTCCCCGTGTCCCCTGCATTGAAAAAATGTATGTGACTCCATGATGCCCTTAACATCCCATAACCTTTTTAAGGTTTTCCAAGGGCTTTTTGTTTGGTTAAGTTTGGGGGGTTTTGTTGATTATAACAAGAAATGGGTAAAATACCAAAGAGAAAGTTGCAAAGTTTCAAACAATGCTACAATAAATAGTCTCCCAAAGTTGTCCCTGGTATTCGTTGCAATGTAAATGAATTTAGCTTTGATCTTTCTCCTTTTATAGGCCCTCTTAGCTTCGTTCTTGGATGCCCTTCCCAGCTCCTATACTCAGAGATTTCTCCATCCTGGCCTCCCCTTCAACCTCACCTCCTTCTTTTATTTAATGACAGGAAAAGCTGTAGATATTTATAGACGTCTGGGGACATAAAAATAACTAAATGAGCTCTAATTACATTCAGAAGAAAACAAATTTTTGGCCCAAATTTTCCTTCATGAGGAAGGGAGTTAGCGGGGGCTTTTCCTTACTAGAGCAGGAGATAGGATTAGACTGGGGAGTGAAAAACTTGGGCCAAAACCACAAGATACTACAGAGTAGACAGTTCAAGGTCCCACAGTCACAGTGGGGATGATGGGGTGCTTAATATATGCTCCATGTCCCATAAATCCTATCCTATAGTATTGAAGTCCTGCCTCCTTGAGAAATCCCTTCCTATTTAATTATGCGATCCATTTGAATTGGGTTTTTATTTTAAGTCTGAATTAAATATATTGAGGCAGACCTTGTCAGTGCCTCAGCCTTTAGTATGTCCAGGTGACAGATAAGGATCCCTTTGCCGAAAGACTTTATCAAGTCACAGGTATCCACTTTGCTGCACCTGCTCAGGGGAATGAGTAGATGTTTAGGGAGTAGCCTTTTAAGAACGGCTGATGGGAACTGGTGGACCAGTTTTCCTTTCCCTTCACCCAACCAGGGAATTAGCTCTCAGGTTGTGCTATACTGGATCCCAGAGTTCCCAACCAAATTCATGGGAGTGTCTGGCTTAGTAGCATAAACCATCTTGCTTGCCTTCTCTTGACTTTCTTCCCCACTTGTCGACAATGGTTCTGGGGATTCCAAATAGACTACTCATTCTCAAACCCTTGTCTCCCAGGATCTGCTGTTAGAAAAGTTCAGATTAAGAACATATAGACAAATGTGTGTATTTTTTAAATTGTGCTAAAATATGTATAACACAAAATTTACCACTTCAACTATTTTTCAGCATGTGGTTCATGGCGTTAAGTACATCCACACTGTTGTGTAATCATCATGACAATCCAGCTCCAGAACTTTCTTATCATCCCGAACTGAAACTCTCTACCTGGTAAATAATAACTCCTCGTCACCTCCTCCCAAGTCACTTTACTGCCCCTGCTTCTCAGCCCTGGTATCTACTGTTCTACTTTCTTCTCCATAAATCTGACTATTCAGGTACCTCATAAAAGTGGATTTATGTACTATGTGTCCTTTAATATACAGCTCTTTGCATTTAGCATAATGTCTTCCAGGTTCATCCATGTTGTAAGCATGTGTCCTTTTCTTTTTTTTTTTAAGATTTTATTTATTTATTTGACAGACAGAGATCACAAGTAGGCAGAGAGAGAGAGGAAAGCAGGCTCCCTGCTGAGCAGAGAGCCCCATGCAGGCCTGATCCCAGGACCTTGGGAACATGACCTGAGCCGAAGGCAGAGGCTTTAACCCACTGAGCCACCCAGGTGCCCCAGCATGTGCCCTTCTTTAAAATTGAAAATATTTCATTGTATGCAGTGCTATATCTGGTTTATCGATTCATCCGTGGATAGACATTTGTTTCCACCTTTTGGCTATTGTGAATAATGCACCTGTGAACATTAGTATACAAGCAGCTGTTCAGGTCCTCGCTATCAGTTACTTTGGTATATAGCCAGAAGTGGAATTGCTGGATAGTATGCTAATTCTACATTAAATCTTTTGAGGAACCTATACTGTTTTCCATAGTGATTGCCCTGTTTTGCATTCCCACCTATGTATGCATGAGGCTTCAATTTTTCCACCTCTTTGTCAAGGCTTGTTATTTTCTGTTTATTTCTTTTTTGTAATGGCTATTCTAATGGGTGTGAGGTGGTATCTCATTGTGGTTTTGATTTGCATTTCCCTAATGATTAGTGATTTGGAACTTTTTTTTTTTTTTTTCCAGGTACGTATTGGCCATTTGTATATCTTTTTGGGAGAAAGGTCAATTCAAGCCTTTTGCCTGTTTTTTTAGTCAGGTGATTTGTCTTATTGACAAGTGGGAATGAGTTCTTAATATAGTCTACATATCAACCCCTTATCTGATGTATACTTTATAAATATTCTCTCCCATTCTGTGGGTTGGCTTTTCACTCTTGATAATGCCCTTTGATGCACGGAAGTTTTTAATTTTTAAAAAGTCCAAAATTTGTCTATTTTTTTGTTGTTGACTATGCTTCTGGTGTCATATCCAAGAAATCACTGCCAAATCCAATGCCATGAAGCTTTTCCCTGATGTTTTCGTTTGAGAGTTTTATAGTTAGAGGTCTTATGTTTAAATATCTGATCCATTTTGAGTTAATTTTTGTATATGGTATAAAGTAAGAATCCAACCTCACTCTTTGGCAAATAATGTGGTCTGTAAGTTAATTTTTAAAATAAATAAAGCCTCGGGGTGCCCAGATGGCTCAGTGGGTTAAAGCCTCTGCCTTCAGCTCAGGTCATAATCCCAGTGTCCTAGGATGGAGCCCCACATGGGGCTCTCTGCTCAGCTGGGAGCCTGCTTCCTCCTCTCTTTCTCTGCCTGCCTCTCTGCCTACTTGTGATCCCTGTATGTCAAATAAATAAATAAAATCTTAAAAAAAAAAGGATATGAAGAAATGAAACATTGTTCAAAAATGTGAGCAAATGAGCGGTGGCTGGCTGGCTCAGTCAGTAGAATATGTGACTCTTGATCTTGGGGTCATGAGTTCAAACCCCATGTTGGTCATAGAGCTTATTTTTTAAAAATATAGCAAATTAGGAAAAAAAATTTTTAAAAGATGAAATAAAGAAAGAAAGAAAGGATGGATGGATGTAGGAGCAAGTCTTGTTCTGAGGCCTTAACAGTAAACCTCCAAACATTTTCTTTTTAAGCTTCAAATCATTCCTAGGTTTTGTGAAAAATCTGTCTTTCAGATTTAGTGTTTTATATCTTTGGGGAAACATTAGAAGATAAGTTTGGTTTAAAAAGTCATAAAGAAGAAAGAAACAAAAAGAGCTTAGAAAGCTCTTTTAATAGAGAATACTGGAAAGAGTTTTTAAAGCCTGGAGTTACCTAATGAAAAATTAGTGTTACAATGAGTCACTAAGAGGGAGATAACAATTTAGAAAGTAAAAATAAGTAGAAGGTCAGGAGTAAACATTTCAGAACCACACATTTCCTCTTTAACCAAAGTTGTCCTCCCATTGGCTTTTTTCTGAACTCTAAAGTTTTAAAATGATAATATTTCCTGCAAAGGGAAAAAACAAAGGGGCATAGTCAATCCACTTTCTAAATGTCTTCCCTACACTAAGTATGATTATGGTTTGCAACCAATTAAAGAAGAGGTATTTCTCTCAGTGATCAAGCTCCTTGGCTTGGCTGTTACTGCTTTTTGTCCAGAAATGCTCTGAGTGTGTATCAGCCTGGCAAACCCTCCTTCCCCTTGGATAATCATTAACCAGCATATCAAATCCCAGCCACTGACAATTAGATCAGGTTGACTTTCCTTTCCAGAAGTTCAGCAAGAGTGAAAAAGGAAGGAGGCAATTTAAAAGCAGGCTTCTGTTTCTTCTGACTTTCTAGAGCTGGATAACGTTGGCATGCCTTCTTCATTTTTCCCAAGAAATAGCCCAAAGATTGTACAATTTGACATCATAGTATTTATAAACAATTATAAGTTTCCCTTAGAGACCCTATGCCCGAAAGTCAGGAAGACAAATAAAAAGACAGCAAGAAGCCAAGATATATTTATTAGATACGTTACTTATTTTTGTGCTTAGCAATGATGCCAAATATAATGTTTATTTAGCTGAGTTTGGCTCGAAGTTTCTTAGAGTTCAACTTCCATATCTCCTACTTCCGATCTTGGCAAATATTTTATCAACATACTAAGAAAAAAAAAAAAAAAAAAAGCAACCCCCTCCCCTAGCTCCATCTTTCTCAACTGTATTTTGGATGTTATTCTGTGTCCCCTTAAAGAGCAAACAGGTGAGGGACGCCTGGGTGGCTCAGTTTGTTAAGCGGGAGCCTTCGGTTCAGGTCATGATCCCAGCATCCTGGGATCGAGTCCCACATCGGGCTCCTTGCTTGGCAGGGAGCCTGCTTCTCCCTCTGCCTCTGCCTGCCACTCTGTCTGCCTGTGCTTGCTCTCGCTTCTCTCTCTATGACAAATAAATAAATAAAATCTTAAAAAAAAAAAAAAAAAAGAGCAAGCAGGTGAAATTCCTGGCCCCTCCTTGCCCTCCTCTCCATCAGCTAGCTCCAAAGCTGCTGAGCAGTTAGGAATGCAATGTGGCTTCGAGGGGGTTGTATCAGATGCTCAGTTAATCACGGCATCAGGGTTCAAATATTTAAGTGTCCAGAAGACAGCTGTGGGCAGCTGAAGCTCAAGGCTTCTGAATTCTGAGTCATCTCCCTGGAATGAAAGACACACAGCGAACATGTTCGCACCCACCCAATCTATCTCGACTGCTAGAAGTTGTCTCAGACAAAGCTGGTATTGCACTGCCCTGGTCCTCAGGTTTTTCCTTCCCAAAAACAAACTCTTCTCACTGGGAAGACTCAGACCTATTTGCTAAAAACTCTGAACCATCAGGAAGTTTTTTTTAAGAAAAAAAAAAAAAAAAAAGCCTGTCCTTCTGTGGTCCCCTTTTTTCAGCATACAAACGCTAAAACTAAACTTTAACCTAGAGTCTATGTCAACCTGTCCAGCTATATTGCAAAATGTAATAGACGGGGTTTTTTATTAATGAATTGAGACACTGGCAGTTGGCACTGATTGCTAATACTCCTTTGCTTATGTGCATAAACCTACTCTGAATTACCATAGACATTTGCCTTCGTGATGTCATCCCTCTACCATTTTGTTTCTGGATTGTCGTCCTGTGGCATAATTTATCTTGGGCTTCAGTAATAAAATGCATTAGAATTTAATACGGCTGGGTAAAATAACAAATAGTTAAAATTATATGGAAAGTGAAATATTTGCATTATTTATCATTATTTTAAAATTGTTTTCTCTATTAAATTCATTGCCTGATAAATATTTACATATAGTTTAACTATGTGTGTGTACAATAGCCACTTTTTTTTTTGAGAGAGAGAGTGAGAGCACGAAAGAGAGTGAACACGAGTTTAGTGCAGGGGGAGAGGCAGAAGCAGAGAGAGAGAGAATCTGTAGCAGGCTCCACACCCAGCACAGGCTCAATATGACCACCCTGAGATTATGGTCTGAGCTGAAATCAAGGGTCAGACACCCAACTGACTGAACCACCTAGGCACCCCTACTTAGCAACCACTCTTACTAGTTGTTATCCCTACATTGGCCTCACAATCTCCACCCTAAGAGGTATTTGAAAGGGGAAAAAAGTGTGTGTGGGAAGGGTGTTGAACAGATCAATGAAACGATATAGATGATCAATGGTCGAATCAGGACTGGAGCATATCTCTGTCCTTCATTTTGCTTCTTAACATACCCTGACTGATCAAGGTAACCCATTACCCAAAGTAAAATAAAACCGAATACTCCATTCAAGGGGTTTTTATTATTCTCCACTGCTGATTTTTTTAAAGATTTATTTATTTATTTATTTATTTATTGAGAATTAGAGAGAGAGAGAGACTAGAGGGAAGGACAGAAGGAGAGGGAGAGAGAATCCCTAGCAAACTCCACCCTGAGCATAGAGGCCAAAGTTGGGCTCAATCCCAGGAGCCTAAGTCCATGACCTGAGCCAAAACCAACAGCTAGACTTTTGACCAGCTGTACCATCCAGGCGCCCCCTCACTGCTGATTTTTTTCCTCCCAGAATTCAGCATTATCCTCTGTATAATATATCATTTCCTTGCATTTGTTAAACAGGTCTAATTATCTTTGCACAGGGGTTTTGTTTATTTTTGTTTATCGGTTTGTTTTCAGGTCTATGCCTCAGGCAACTTGGCAAAAATCCTTATTATTATTCCTATTAAACGTCACTGGAGCAGGTTTGAGTCTGATGTGACTCTGTCCACCTTGCGCTCTGAACAAAGTTTCCTTGCAAGAAAACCTTCTTACATCTGACTTGGTTTCACCAATACCATTTTCTCCAGCATGTGCCCAAAGACAATATGAAAGAGAGGTTCCCGGAACTACTTACACACTTGTTTTGAGAACTGTGTCTGACCTCCCCCAAACCTCATCTAATCTTATGGAAAGGGAAGCAAAACTTGTCAAGGTTTAAGTTCCCTTATCTGTCACATAAGGGAACTAGGCGAAATGACATGAAGATCTTTTGAGCTTCATGAATGCTGATTTTTACTTTCTGTAATATTTTAAGACCATACAGCCACAGAAATGGGATGTATCTTTAGAGATTTATTTTGCATGCTTGCTTCTAATGAGATTTCTCCCTTTCAAAAGACCTTATTTTTCTTATCCCAAACTCCTTACTCAGGGTAGTTCGAGATGGCTTTATATTTATCAAATAATCCATGGAACAGTTCATTTCTATGAAATAAAACAAGAACCTAGATCTGGAACCTAAGTGTCTTTCTTTGGGTTTCTGAAAAAGTTAGAATGAAGTCCAAATTTGCAATGTTTCCAAGTTCAGTGCTAAATGATCCTTCTCCCTCCTATGTTTGGTGACCAGAGAACTAGATCTGATTTGTTATTTACATTTCTTGTCAATGTAATGCAAGAATTGTGTCCCTGGGTGAGTCAGTCTGTGATGTTTACTGAGTGAATAATAGCTACAGCTTTCAAAGGTAGGTGTATGAGAAAAAAAGAATGGACATAAAAGATATATACCCCTTTGGGGCAGCTTTCAATCTCAGCAAAAATAGACACAGATACTTTTGCTTTATCTAAACTGTTGAAATTCACAATTACACGCAGTAGTTAGTGACATTATACAAAATTAATACTGTGTGACCAGCTGTCATTATTGAAACAACTGAGACAGGGTGAGTTGAAGAAAAAAATCTTTTTTGGAGCAATTTGAGTTTTAAAGTGAGGGAGGGACTTGTGTAGGTGGGAGAAGGAGAGGCGTTCTGGGACAGAGGAGTGGTATATGGTATGACTCTGAGACAGGTGAGAGTATGCGGAGAATTGTAGGTGATTCAATTTAGAAGGAATAGCAAATTGACTTTCAGTGTTTGATATCATGTTAACTCTCATTCACTTCCTCATACAGAAAATACTAAGTACCCACTATGTAACATTTATTGTGCTTGATGGCATGTAACTAGCTATAAATATCATTACTGCGAAGATGAATTCCAAAGAAACAGCGTCCCTTTTTAACTCCATTTTTTTCATCTCCTACTGATGTGGTTTTGGAATATAGATAAAGGTCGGTGGGGTGAGGTCCGGAGCCAATAACAAAGAAAGAAGTCTTGAGACGTCTTTGGTGCAAAATGGTGGTTTATTAAAACACAGGGACAGGAAACCGGAAGAAAGAGCGGCTGCCCAGAAGCTGTGAGGGATGGTTGATTATATATTATGGAGTTGGTGGGGTGGGTAAGGAAAAGGAGGTTTCAACAGAGCTCTCATATGCTAAAGAAGACCTACCAGATACAGAAGACCTTGCCATTGTCAAGTTAAGGTTGTTTTTCCCCTGTAGCAAAACATTAACATTAAGATAGTTGAAGAATGTCACATGTGTCCCACCCAGGAGTGGGGGTGGGGGAGGTTGCTGGGTGTCAGCTTATGCTCTGTCTTCAGCCAGCCTTCTGCTCGCTCATCAGTACCAAACACTGATGCCACTCTATCACGGAAGGAAGTCTTCCTTAATTTCAGTCTGCCATATATCAGCGTAACTGTTAGCTGGTCCGACCACCTCATATAATCCCAGAGAATGGCCAACAAAAACTCAACTAGAGTGATTTATTCAAATAGGGATTTGTTTACCTAAAGGAATAAGAATCCGAGGCTTTACTATGAGAAAGTAGGCATCCTTCCTTCCCCTGCTTCTTCTCTATTCCTTAGTACTGACTGCTGCGGTTCCAAGCATTATATGTATTCCAAATATAAAGAAATAGAAAGCTGAGAATTTCTATTTATCTGTATCTCATCTGCCAAACTGAGTCACATGGCCAGCCTTAACCACTAGGCAGTCTGGGAAGGCAAGATTTTTGGTTGGGGAAACGGTAGGGAGAAGAAGGCTGGATGGATGTTGAGTGTGCCTCTGCCACAGATTCCAAAGTCCTACCTCCCCTTTCTTATTTCTCTGTGTGAGTTGCGGTCATTCGTAAACACGTCTACAACTGCAGATGGATGGGCTGAGTATACGTGTTTGGGAGTGAGGGTTGCTCCTGATCAAAGAAGAGCTTCATGCCACCTGGCTTCAGACAGAATAAACAAAAAATACTTCAACCTGTCCCTGGGAAGATTTACCTCTCCCTAGCATTTTTATGCTAAAATCCTGATTTATTGTTTTGTGAAAAATATATCTATTGCCTTTCCAGACTGAAGCTACATTGAGAAAAAGCTACTTTCTATTCCTTTGTTCTCCACAGATGGCAGACTACCACAGAAGAAAGAGATTGTTAACAGGATCACTCTTCCAGGCGGGATATTTACATTTGGACAGATAATTATCCCATCAGACTCAACAGGTGTAAAGCTCACATCCTTATCTTATTCTTGCCCTTCTGGAACTACTTCCTAGCCCCTACAAATGCTTCCCTTATCTGACTTCCTTATTTTTGTTACTGGCACTATTCAATCGCTCAACCCCAAAACTCAGAGTCATATTGACAATTTCTCTATTGCATCCTTCCTTATAGTCCCTGGAAGTCCCAAAAGGAAAGAAGCAAGAGTTTGGTGCTAAAAATGTTTGAAGACGGGCTCCTGGCTGGCTCAGTCAGAAAAACATGTGACTCTTGATTTCAGGGTCAAGAGTTCAAGCCCCACATTGAGCGTGGAACTTACTTTAAAAAAGTAATAAAAATAAAAATATGTTTCAAGAAATAATGGTTGACACTTAACAAAAAAGATACATAAAAAGAACACTTGAAAAGATACTCGGTATGGTTAACCATTAGTTAAGTGAAAATTAGAACCATAATGGAATAGCATCTTAAATCTATGAAAATGGCTTTAACAAATACTGACAGTACCAAGTGCTAAACTCTCTCATACACTGCTGGTGGGAAAACAAAATGGGACAGCCATTTTGGAAAGCCATTTGGCCATTACTTACAAAGTGAAACATAGCTCTGACATATGACCCAGCAATCCTCTCCAGCGGTACTCACCCTAGAAAAATGGAAACTATGCTCACATAAAAATCTGTACATCAATGTTTTTAGTCGCTCTATTCATAATAGCCACAAACTGGAAACAACCCAAATGTCCTTCAGTGGGCGAATAGCCAAACAAACTGTGGTGCATTCATCCAATAAAATACTACCCAGCAATATAAAGAAACAAACGACTGAAACAGGCAGCAATTTGGATGCATCTCAAAAGCATTATGCTGAATGAAAGAAGACAGTCTCAAAAGCATATGTACTGTAGAAATGCATTTATATCATTCTCAAGAGGACAGAGCTATAGGGTTAAAGAATAGATCAGTGATTGCCATTGTAGGGATAGGGACATGGCATGACTATAGAAGAATAACCTGAAAGGCTTTGGCGGGGGAAAGGGGGGCGGTTCATGGAACTTTTCTGTATCTTGATTGTGGTGGTGGTTATACTGATCTCTACAATTATGTCACTATTCATACAACTGTACACCGAAAAAGTACTTCTTAATATATCCTAATTTAAGAAGGGGAGAACGTATCATTGTTACTCTTCACACAAACAATTCAACAGATGCAAGTAGAAGAGAGCTATTCTAGTGAACTCTCAGTAGAGAGCTACTCTAGTGAACTGGCCATGGGCAGCTGCCAGAATGTTACAGAAAGAATGGAGAGGATTGGCTAATCTGGACTTTTGGTAAAGTGGGAGTGTGTTAGGAGAGCCTCTGCTCCACTTCTATAATTTCGCTCTTTTTTTCTAAGATCTATTTATAATTTGAGAGAGAACATGGGAGCAGGGGGAGGAGCAGAGGGAGGGAGCATGTAGCATGATGAGGGAGCATGACCCCTCAGATCATGACCTGACCTGAAAGCAAGAGAGATGCCTAACGGACTGAACCATCCAGGTGCCTCTTTACACTCTTCCTTTACACACACACACACACACACAATATTTTAATAGTTTGAATTCTCAAATTTAAAAAAAAACTGTAGAAATATCCTTCATCCTTCCGCTTAAAGATTTTATTCATTTATTTATTTGAAAGAGAGAGAGAGAGAGAGCATGCAAACACACAAGTAGGGGGAGGGGCAGAGGAAGAAGGAAACAGACTCCCCGCTGAGCAGGGGACCCCCCCCCCCCCAACCAACACAGAGCTTGATCCAGGAACCCAGGATCATGACCTGAGCTGAAGGCAGACACTTAACCAACTGAGCCACCCAGGCACCCCCTTCTTCATCTTTTGATTACTAAAAATCAGAAACACTTTCAGTGCAGGGTGTTTCAAATTCTTTCCCAGTTCAAAGTCCTTGGTTCCTCTTCACGGCCTTCACTTAAACTTGATGACCCTTGTTACCCTCCTGTGGGGGGTCAGCGCATCTGGCTAAGTTCTCCATTGCCCAGAAGTAACCTACCAACTCTATCACTCTTCCAGGGGCTCACCATTTTCACACAATGCATGATGGGTGACAGAATGGAATAGTAACACCAGGGGAACATTTACTTGCACCTCAAAAATAATTTTGAATATGAGCTCCACTGAGGTCTGGCCTTGAGAATGTTCCTTCTGGAGATAGACCAAGAGACACCTATCATAG
Organism: Mustela lutreola; assembly: GCF_030435805.1. Classification (NCBI taxonomy): domain Eukaryota; kingdom Metazoa; phylum Chordata; class Mammalia; order Carnivora; family Mustelidae; genus Mustela; species Mustela lutreola. Next base: position 94,391,310 of record NC_081295.1, read on the forward strand.
AAATTTGAGCAAACTTTCCACCTTCCTATTTCCTTGTGTCCATCATCTTTTCCCTCTCCAAAAGTCTCAGAAGAAGGGGCCCTTCTCATAGGTTAACAATCCTTCCACAGTTCCCACAGTCAAAATCTCTTCCTTTGTGCAATGGAGCACATTTTTCTATGCTCCAAAACCATTTAATCTTGTGTAGTCATTTCTGTGAATACATTTAGAGATTTAAGAATGAATAGAGAGAGGAGGACATATTTTCATTCATTATCTGTGGACATTTGTTAAATCATTCTCCAACTGTTTCTTTCAGCATGAACAGATAATTTACCTTTTCTAAAGAGAATGACTTACTTTTTCTAAAGAGATTTATTTACTGTTCCTTTACTATCATTATTGCCTTACTCAAAGACCTTTCTATTGGTATGCAGAGATTCCATCTAGGGATAAAATGCTGTTAAGAGTGTTTCTGTCTGGGGCACCTGGGTGGCTCAGTGGGTTAAGCCTGTGCCTTCGGCTCGGGTCATGATCTCAGGGTCCTGGGACCGAGCTTCACATTGGGCTCTCTGCTCAGCGGGGGGAGCCTGCTTCCCTCCCTCTCTCTGCCTGCCTCTCTGCTTACTTGTGATCTCAGTCTGTCAAATAAATAAATAAAATATATATATTTTTAAAGTGTTTCTGTCTACATAAGCCAACAGGTGGGAATCTGAAGCCATTTGAGGTGTAGAGAACAGGAACCCGAGGTCTGTAGAAACAGCTATACAGGATGGAATGTCCTCAAAGATACTGGAAGTTTTCCCACATGACCGGGAGCATGTAAGGCATAATGTTGAAGAGAAATCTGTCAGCATCTGATCATAACCGTGTCATATATATATTTTTTGTTTTTCTACAGAACTCTTTGAGGTTCTGACTTTTATTCCATGAGAGGAAACTTTAGGACGAAGTCTTGGACCGGAGAAACAGTAAGAGACCGCAAGAAATGCCCACTGTCTCAACTATCTTCAGCTGTCCCAACTCTGACCTGAAAGGAACCCAGTATTAGCCTGTTAGGAAGCAGGGCATGGGGACTGTCTGGCCAGGAATGGATACTAGGAAGTGGCTGAAAGCCTTTGGGCCTTTCTTCTCCCACACTTTACACCCACTCACAAGTCCTTCTTGGCAGTCAGGACTTTGAGCTCATCAGACCCAAGTCTGGCCTCCTGGAAGAAATAATAATACCTATACCAAGGACATTGGGCAGAGCATAAGAATAAGGAGAAAGTTTTGGCTTAAATGCTTATTTTTAAATGAAGTATTTAGCATGGAGAGATCTCAAAGTCAACACTGGATAATTGTGACATCGTAACTTTCTGAAAAATAACTTCACTTCTGAGTTGAAACTTTATAAATGTACCCTTGCCCCACCCACCTAACCACCTTTCTGGGGAGAAAAAAAAAAGATTTCCACTAGATAATTTCCTTTCCCAAGTCTCCTAATCACTTTACAAATTCTATTTGTTCATTCATTTATGTGTCTATTTATCTATCTACCTATTTAGAAAGTGCAAGAGAACACAAATGGGTGAGGAGCAGAGGGAGAAGGAGAGAGATGATCTCAAGCAGCTCCTCTACTTAGCTCGGGTGCCCTGAGCAGGGCTCAATCTCACAACCCTGAGATCATTACCTGGGCTGAAATTAAGAGTCTGATGTTTAACCAACTGAGCCACCCAGGTGCCCCTCTCTTTTCCACTTTAAAATGATGACAACACTGCATGAGATGTGATTTGCTGTGAGAAAGGCAAATGAAGAGCTGATTCTGCAAAATACTTTGCCCTTACTCGGTGCAAAGCAATGCTAGTCACCTGGGCTACGAGGTGCAAGGATTCTGCACACCTGCGCTTCTGAAACTTCACCCTTAGAATAGTCTTCTGTCTTTTTACATTAACTTCCCTCCAAGGAAACATTTTAGATATATTTTTTTTTTCCCTAACCACCTCCATCATGAAATTTTACTACCACAGAGATATATGTATCTGTTTGTTTGCTCTTTTAAGATCTTATTTATTTACTTGATGGAGAGAGATATTACAAGTAGGCAGAGAGGCCAGCAGAGAGAGAGGGGCAAGCAGGCTCCCCGCTGAGCGGAGAGCCCTATGGGGGGCTCCATCCCAGGACCCTGAGATCATAACCTGAGCCGAAGGCAGACGCTTAACCCACTGAGCCATCCAGGCACTCTTATCTGTTTTATATTGTGTCTACTCTCTGTGCTTTCTACATAGAAAGATTTTTTTTTTCCCCCCTTCCAAGAAACCATTTTTACCTTCGGGTTGATTTTATCCTTGTGAAAAATGCATGCTCTAGGGCAAAGAGGGATAATAAGCAAAGAAAGAGGAAAAGTCATTGTGATCAACATGGAGGAAATACAAGAAGCTAAACATTACGGCATGGTTACTTTTTTAACTTTTTATTTAAATTCTTTTTTTTTTTTTTAAGATTTTACTTATTTGACAGAGAGAGACAACCAGAGAAGGAACACAAACAGGGGGAGTGGGAGAGGGAGATGCAGGCTTCCCGCTGAGCAGGGAGCCCCATGCGGGACTCAATCCCAGCTCATGACCTGAGCTGAAGGCAGATGCTTAATGACTGAGCCACCCAGCTGCCCCATAAATTTTCATTAGTTAACAGACAGTGCAATGTTGGTTTCAGGACAGTATGGTTGATTTAGATAGAGATACCCAGTTGCTTTCACAGATGGAATGAGAAACCGGAAGCGGTTATCAGCAGGCTTTCCTTATCTCTCTTTCTCCTCTGTCTCGCTTGGTGGGGAATATTGGGCTGTTGAATTGTCCTGTGCTGCTCTGCACTTGTAGACAAGCCCCAGGGAGGGAAGCCCATAGCTTCCTGGTTTCATTTTCCCTGAAGCCCAGTTACTTAAGTTCTTCCTCTGAAACTTGAAAGGCAGAGAAAGACTGAATGTAATTACTGAACGTCATCCACGATGTACAAATAATTTCCCTATTTTTGTTTTTCAAACAAACTCATGTTTGTTTGCCTCATGTTTGCCTCCCTTAACTATGCCAAGTTACACCCCAAACAGCAGAGTCACCAAAGGCAGTCATTCAAGAAATTCAATATTCTTGGTCATTTAATTTTGTGCAGCTGGGGAGGCCATCTCTCTTAGTAAGGGTGTGAGGCTATCAGAGATCATTTTAACTTGTCATGATTGTGCTGGAACAAAGCATATATAATTGCATAGTGTTCTCTGCACATAGGTGTGCTCCAGAAAAATAATAAAGATGGGATGGTTGAATGCCGAAAAGCCATATAATGCTCTGATTATATGCCCTGGTATGGGTTTTAGAGTCCAGACCTCTGTTTGCGAATTGACAGGTAATGTAACCACTCTAAGACTCAGTTTATCCCTATGTAAAATGAGAATAATGACATTATCATACTCGATTGTTATAAGGAATAATGAAAGTAATATATGTAATTATTTATTATAATACTTACAATGTAGTAAGCCCTCTATAAACAGCTGCTGTTATTATAACTGTTTCTATAAGCCAACCGTGTTTTGTTTTGGTAATCCTTCCTAATTTTGCTTTTTTTTTAAATTTTTTTTACTAAAAACATTAAAATTTGGTTGAAATCAAAACAGGGTCTCTAGTATTTAATCACGAGCATGGCATTTTGTCTAACATGTCTTGGTTACATTTGCCCTTCAGTTACATTTGTTAATACTTTTTTTTCTAAATTGATCTGTTACTGGGGCTCCTGGCTGGCTCAGTGGATAGAGAATGTGACTTCTCATCTCGGGGTTGTGAGTTCGGGCCCCATGCTGGGTGTAGAGATGACTTAAAAATAAAAAATCTTTTTAAAAGTAAAAATTAATCTCTTACTTTATTTTCCTCCTTTGGCTGCTTAGTTACACTTTTTTTTTTTTTTTTTTTTTTTTTTTTTTTTAAAGATTTATTTATTTATTTATTTGACAGAGAGAAATCACAAGTAGGCAGAGAGGCAGGCAGAGAGAGAGAGAGGAGGAAGCAGGCTCCCTGCTGAGCAGAGAGCCCGATGCGGGACTCGATCCCAGGACCCCGAGATCACGACCCGAGCCGAAGGCAGCGGCTTAACCACTGAGCCACCCAGGCGCCCTTAGTTACACTTTATAAGTGAAATTTTTACTACCTTTCATCAGCGCTATGAGATGGTGAATTAAATACTAGACCTACTAACGTTAGTCCTTGAGGAGGCTTGCATAATTTGAGTCCTTGAACATTGGATAGCAAACCATCTGTCTTCCCAATTCCTCCCTGAATCTCTATCAGCTCTGAGATCCCAATCTGGTTTAGTAGCATCACAACCTGATAATAGTCTATACCAATCCGCAGGGCTATCTCTTTGCACGCACAATCCAATTTCTCATTGTGTCAGTATGGTGTTTCTGTTGTGTGTTCCTGCCTCACCATTCATTTCTCACACTTATTCAAGTGTATTTCCTGAAGAGCGGTTTCATTTCCACATGCCAGACATTTGTTCAAGCACAGTGGAATGGGTATCCATTGTGTTTGGGGCCACCCGGCATATTTAAACACCTTTTCTGTCTTTGCGATTAGCTCTTAGCCTGTTTAGTTAGGAGTCAGAAATTCAGTGAGAGCCAGATCTGGTTTTGTGGGGCATGAAGCCAATACAATTTAGGGGCCCTCCTTCAATAAAAAGCAACAAAATAATGAATTTAAAATTAGGTTTAAAAATTAAATGCTTATTTCAAATTAGAAAAAAAAATCAAAACAAGTTACAAATTTTAAAAAGCTGACCAGTACCGCAAGTGTCGCAAATCCAGAAAAAATAACTCTTTTTGACTGCCTCTTCACATGACAGTGATTTTGTAATGTTTTTTCTACATGAGAATAGAAAGTGTGGCACCTGGTTGGCTCGGTCAGTAGAGCGTGTGACTCTTAATCACAGGATTATAAGTTTGAGCCCCATGTTGGGCATAGAGATTACTTAAAAATAAAATCTTAAAGGAAATAGTATAGAAAGTTATATTAGTCTTTCTTTTAACAAGGTTGGTCAAGAAAAAATTTTATTGATGGTTTAGAAAGTTTCTTTAAATCATTTTGTGTACATTTAGTAAGTGTGGTGGGGAAGACAGAGTTGCAGTTATGGTATCTTTCTTCTGCAAATTATCCCAAACCTATGACATTTCCAGGACTCTCCTAGGGTCTTGGAGGGGCTTTGTGCACGTGAGGGGTCCCAACACTCCAGCTTCATCTGCGCCATGTTCATGACATCTCTCCATGCATTGAGGCTGCAGCAATCAGCTCTAATTGTAAAGATTTCACCCTAGAAGCAAACAAAGGCAGGAACCAGGAGCCTTTGCAATCTTCCATTTCACAGGAATGACAACAGCGGCGTTGGTCTTCCAGAACCTGCTTTCCTCGTTGGGTCCCTGGAATGACTAGCACAGACTATGGTGCCCTCTCCCCCGAGCAGCCTCATAATATGATGTGGGCATTGATCCTGGCTGTAGAGCCTCTAGAAAGCCTGACTTTCTAGCCCTCTTGGAGATTCCATGAGGTACCAGACATACTTTGTTAGATTTAAATTATTTTCCAGGCACCTGGCTGGCTCAGTCAGGGGAGTATGATGCTCTTGATCTTGGGGTTGTGAGTTCAGGCCCCACATTCGGTGCAGAGATTCCTTAAAAATAAAATATTTTAAAAAAATGTTTTAATAAATTTAATTATTTCTGTCTGCACTCGCGAGAATAGTTTCTGTTTGCAACTACAAATCCTGACTGTTGCATGTGAGACTGTGCTCTGCGGGGCAAAGGCTGGGGCTGAGGCATCACGAGCCCACCGGAGAGAATGGAATAATCCAGGGATAGAAAAATGAATCGAGTAGAATGCACAGGAATAAAACTAGCATCCAAATTCTAGAAGAGTAAGGATGAAAGTCAAATGCGTGGGTCTCCGAGTTGAAGGCAGAAATCAGGGAGCCAATAATCTTGATTGGTGAAAAGAGATGAAAGCAAAGGAGATTGAGAAAAGGCGAGGGAAGGTAGGTCAAGACTTCGTTTGTTAGGCCTGTAGTTGGGTGATACATAGGAGGGTTGGGGAAGACTGTTGCTTCAAAAGCAGTAGGAAGCTGGCTAATACTATAACTCAGACTTTCATTAGCTTGCACTTGGACACACAAAAGCCTTCTAACCTTTTCCCGCCTTGTTTACCATAAGTTGATTACATGAATCCACTTGGGGCCATGGTCATTGCCCTACTTAAAATCAGCTGTGGCTCCACACGGCCCAGAGAACACCACCAAACTCATTAGCGTGGCATTTCTGACCCTCTCTCATCTACGTCAGTCCATTTCTCCAACTTATTTCTCATGTATCTTCTTGTACTCCACACTAGATCTATGCCTTACTGGTGTTCCCTAGACATTTCATTTTGCCATGTGTGTGCTATTCCTTCTTCCAGGGAGCCCTCCCTGTCACTTCTCAGCACATCCAAACCCCCTTGTCTTTCAAAGCAGTTCAAATGCCACATTTTTAGCGACAATATTTCTTCCCCTGGAACTTAACACCAATGATACTTCTCACGGTACTTTTGGCCTTCCTTTCTGCATTATAGTTATTTAGGCACATATTTTTTTTATCTCTAAGAAGCCATGAAGTTACCTTGATCAGAATTCTTGGCACGGTACCTCTTGTAATAGAGGTGCCCCAAAAAGTGTCAAAGAGAGAATCCAATGAAGCAACCCCTGACACACGATTCTCTGTAGAACCTAAAATAGGTGATGGTGGCTGAAGGTGTGGTAGGAAAAGTGGAATGCAGTGATTACATGTATCTCTGTTAAGTGTTCACTAATTTATTTAAGATCAGAATTTCTACCTTACCAAAACCACCTTCAGCCTTGGTTTTAATAATCTTTAAGAAAAGATATTGGGGGAGGAGTGGGGGAGGGACACTAAGCAATAACTCAGAACATTCTCCTTACTCTTATTTAATTGCAAAATAAACACCTCCCACAACAACCTGTCATGTAGGGAGCACTTGGTCCATGTAGGAGGAAAAATGAGTTTTGCTCTTTGCTTCTGCTGGACATAGTCACATAAGTAATTGCACTTCAACAAACCGAGTAATAGGAATGTATTTTTTAAAGGTCACCTTAAGAAAAACAAAAAGAAAAAGATGACATTTTTTAAATTTCTCAAATAGAATTATTTTTTGTTTTAATTAAATACATTGTTCTACCAGCAGCACTGCCCCCAAAATTTGATTAGCAACTGAAAATCTTGTTCTATTATAAAAATCTAAGAAATTTTAGTTTCTCAGATTCTGTGCAAATAAAATTATATTTCTCTGACAACATGTTAAATAACTGAAGCAATCTCAGATACCTGGGTGGGTCAGTCAGTTAAGCTTCTGCCTTGGGCTCAGTTCATGATGCCAAGGTCCTGGGACCAAGTCCTGCATCAGGCTCCTTCCGTAGCAGGGAGTCTGCTTCTCTTTTTGCCTGCCCTCCCCGCTGCTTGTGCACTCTCTCTAATGAATAAACAAAATCTTGAAAAAAAAAAAAAATGAAGCAGTCTAAATTTCAAATCTTTTATTGAGGTTCTTTTGCATGACTTCCCTATATAGCTGTTGGAGTGATGCTTTTCCTTATTAGAAATTTATAGGAAATATCCTTGGGATATTTCCCTTATCAGTGTAAATCCTACATATATCAAACATACTTTTAAAAGGAGGAATAGTGAATGATAAAGAGAAGCTTCTTCAACATAAAATGTCTATGAACGTGAAATAACTTTAATAGAATAAAGAAGAAAAATTCTGATAATAAAGTGTTGCAATCTCTGCCCATATTTGGGGGAAAGAAAATGAGATTAAAACCTAAACCCAAAGTTTTGGGAATTCATTTGTCTGGGGCCAAATTTTTCTTTTCCATTAACGCCTATCTGGGACACTTAATACGTAACCTTAAAATATTTAAAAACAAATTCTAATGTGGGATCCAAACAAAGCAAATGAACCATTAGATAAATTTGGAGGCTTCAGTGTCAATAAAGTTAGAAGATAGGGAAGGTGAGTGGTGAGGTAGGAAGTGAAATCATTTTGCTACTATTTTTATAAAATTCAGAAAATTAATTTCCCCCACCTAGCAAGAGATTCAGTTACTTACTATACACAGGGAAAGATATCTAAGATTTTTTTTTTAATGCCACAATTTTTTCTCAGTTTGTTTGAATACTTTCAGACGTATATATTCCCCAGATATAGAAAACACACTGTGCGAAATATAATTTAGCTTTCTGTTTATAAGTCAAGATTGTTATCATCCTTTTGTAATGTATCATAAATGAAGTCTCTGGAGGCCATCAGGCTGAAAGTGAATTTATGCTCTAGGATCTATTTTCATTCATAAATCCTTTGTATTTACTGTTAGACTTTAGAGCACTTAAGGCCTATTGGGAAAGATCTTTACTAGATTGGTCCATGAAATGGCTAATCTGTTCATCATTTTTAACCTATTAAACATCAGTTTCACCCAACTTAACCTAACACAATAAAAAATCAAAAGGTTAAAATGTTTTTTTGGTCAGCTGTCTTTATTGGCATCCGGTGACATTTTCAGTGCTCTTACCATCTTCAAGGCAATGAGATACAGGCTTTGCCGAGTCACCTTTTCCTGTCCCCATACACAGCTGAGGGATTCCTTATTTCCTTCACCCACCGTTGCCTGGAGTTCGTGGTCATTTTCCATTGCCACTATCTCACTCAAGAAAATAGAGCCACACCTCTAAGAGAATGTCATCCTGCCCCGATCACTTCCCTGGCAATATCATTTTTTGATCCCCTATTTCTGGTCCACTGTCATCAAAACTCCACCTGCTGCTTTGAATTGAATTAACCTGTAGTACATTATGAGGAAAAATACTTGGGATTTTAAATCTCTGAGTTTTAGAGCGAGGAGAAGTCAGTCTTAGCAATTACTTAGCCTGTTGTATCATGAATATGAGAATCAAGGGTTGCAGGTTCCCCCTTTCAGCCCAATTTTCCCCTGGTCTTCCATCTTCCCCGATGCTGCCAGTGTGTTTTGGCAATGGGCTTGACCTAGCCATGGGGATGATCTCACTGGTTCAGAATCTCAGTCTAAGCCAATTTGTTCAGCTAGGTCCTTATTATTAGGATGGGTGTTGTGGGCTGAATTGTGTCCCTATGTGTCCAGATTTTACACGTTGAATCACTAATCCCCAGTCCCTCAGAACATGACTGTACTTGGAGATAACTCCTTTAAAGAGGTAATTAAGTTAAAAGCAGTTCACCAAGGTGGGGCCCGGATCCAATACAACCAATGTCCTTATAAGAGAAACATTTGAATACAGACATGTACAGAGGAAAGAGAGGAGAAGGAAATTGCCTTCACAACAGGGAGAAGTTCTTTTTCTCGCTGTGGTGAGATAGAGATGTGACGCTTGTAAAGTCTGCAGCCAGATTTTAATGAAGAGGGCTGCTACTCTGAAAATGAGGGAACACTCTGAGATGAGCATAGCCAGGAACATTGTGACAACAGTTGCTGGATTTACTTAATGAAGCAGACATTAAAGCCTGCTCAATCTCTGACGTTCTGGTTATGTGAGCCAATAAATTTTCTCAGTTGTTCAAACAAGCGAAAACTAAGTTTTCTGTTACGGTCTCTGTCCTGTTTGATAAGTTACCTATCCCTTCATTTTACAGGAAAAGCCTGAGGCTTCTTTGGATCTAAGGGACCTCACTGATGTATCAGAAATTTCTCGTTTTGAGTTATTTAGTCTATCCTCAACAGAACCAGGTTAAAGATTGAGGGTACATACCTAAATGGTAGGAACTTTAAGAAGAGTACAAGTGAAGAGTTTCACAAACAGGATGAGGAAATCCTCACTCTTATATTATCAATCCAGAAAGGCTAAAGGAAGAATTGGAATTATTGGAAAAGGAGAAAAATAATTGGAAAAGTAGCTTTGGGGGTCAGTAGGTCAACTCTTCATCCCTGCCTCTAGCATCCTCCTGTCTTTAGAAGGCACTGTAGTAGGAATGTATTTTTTAGAGATCACCGTAAGAAAAATGAAAAGAAAAAGATGACATTCCTTTAATTTCTCAAATAGGATTATTTTGTGTTACCCAACATGTAACCCCTCTCTGTCTTTCATTGCCTTCCTGCTTCTGCATCTCAAGGTTCCTGTGCTGCTCCAAACATTCTTCCTCCTGGGAGTAGCCCACTTGCACTGCTGTCTGGTTTTGAACACCTGAATTCCTATATTTATGCTCTCTGCTGTGATCTGGAAGGCATAACTACATTTTCAAAGTAGCTTTCATATTTTTTAAGTGTCTTATGAGTATGTAGATCATGGTGATCACTTTTTTTTCATTTATTTTATTTTATTTAAATTCAGTTAATTAACATATAGTATATTATTTCAGAGGTAAATTTCCATGATTCATCAGTGTTATATAACACCCAATGCTCGCTCCATCATGTGCCCTCCATAATGCCCATCACCCAGTTACCCCATCCCCTGCCCATGTCCCCTCCAACCACCCTCAGTTTGTTTCCAATGATTAAGAGTCTTTTACGGTTTGTCTCTCTCTCTCTGCTTTGCCTTGTTTTATTTTCCCCTCCCTTTCATAGAAAAAGCATATTAAACATTTGAGGAAGTGGGAATTTTACCTTATTTGCCTACCTTGGACTTCTTGACAGCTTTAAGCCACTCAATCTCATTTACATTTGTTCTCGAATGTAGAAAGTGTCACACTGAGATATTCTCATTTTATACATTTTAAGCATAATTTTGTGAATGAATTCTTTCTTTTAAATCTTGGCTGGCTAAATTATAAATAGGGATTATCAGTCAAATTTAAATTTTATCTTTAAAAAACATGTTATAAGTGTAATGAGAGCAAGAAAATCTTCTTAGAGCTTAGAATTTGTGGCAGATAGTACATGGCACATAAATATCCATTAAATATTTGAATGAATAATTTTTTTTGTTTTTGTTTAGTTTTTTTACTCCCTTTATCTGAATGGATGGTTTTTTGACACAATTTTGTGATGTGTTTGTGCATTGCAAGTTGGCGAATAATTTTATGTAAAAAGGTGATCTCTCAGGTCAGTTTAATATCAAATTTTCAAATCACATATATAACAAGAAAAGACAAACTGGGCTATGAAGTTGGTGGGCTGTGCACAGGATGCTATTATTGGAACATGGCAATCAGTGACAGAATTGGACAGATACCACACAAGGCCTTGGATTTTTGCATACCATTTTGCAAGGAACCCATGGAAGGTATCCTTTTCTCCCAGGAGGGGCAGGAGCAGTTAGAGTTATAGGTCTTCTAAATTGCTATATTGTCCTCTATTATATGGTGCCATCACTTTCTTGTCACCCTTCTGTATCTTGTGGCTCAAATCAATAAAACCACTCTGGGTTTTTTACAGTTGACATGGATAGAGTATCACCCTTGTCTTCTAATGGCTTCCAAGTTTGCTTTAGGGTCACACTACTGAGTATTTAAGCAAAACAGAAGTTATAGACCTGTGTGATTCTGTGCTAGGAAAATCTAAGAACTTTTGTTTGTTTTTTAATAAATTAGGCATAGTCAAAATCCTGCTTCTGTTTTTGTTTTGATAACTTAAATTTTCGTGATTAGTTCTTTTCTGCTGTTGTTCTTATTTAATGATTTCAAAATTTGAATTGTCAGGGTTTAAGGTGCTTATTATTTTAAAATATAATTAGCATTACATCTAAATATATGTCCAATCCCCCTTTCTAGTCAGGAACTTGACATGGAGAAATTATCATTTTATTAGGATCAATTTACTAGGCCATTCATATTTTTCTAGAAACCCTTGTCTAGAAATTGGATGTGAATGGTCTGGAAACTGCATTTGTGATAGAAAATCCTAGATATTCAGAACACCAGCTTTTAAAGTTAGCCAAAAATAGTCACGGAAGCACTAGGCTGATTTTGTATTTTAATATACTCTATGTCTTCTTTCTTCATGCCAGAAATGACACACACACAAAAAAAGTTTCCTTAAGAAAATGTTAACTACTTGATCAAAGAATGAAAAGAAAAAGGAATTTAAGTTTCATTCAGAAACGTCCATCCATGCTTCACTGTCCTTAACTCAGCTTTCTTTTCTTAATTTGGTGTATCAAGTGTTCCTTCTGCACAGATATTTGAAGACAACACGGAACAAAAAGAATGTGTCCTGTTTCTGAGTATACCTAGTAAGGATTAAAAACAGTGCCTTCTGGCAGCCAATCAGCTATAATTTTTTTTAAAAAAGATTTTATTTATTTATTTGACACAGAGAGAGAGAGATCACAAGTAGGCAGAGAGGCAGGCAGAGAGAGAAGAGGAAGCAGACTCCCTGCTGAGCAGAGCACTCCCCACCCCCACTTCCGGTCTCAATCCCAGGACCCTGAGATTATGGCCTGAATTGAAGGCAGAGGCTTAACCCACTGAGCCACCCAGGTGCCCCCGTAATTTTTTTTTCTTTCATGCTCATCATTGACATAACAAGGTCAATCTAATCTCCTAGCTAAGTTTTACTAACTGCAACTCCAGGGGGAGAAAGTTCTTTCTGATCTTTGCTGGTCTAAAAACTACAGCCATTGAATAATTTCCATATTAAATTACATGGTAAACAAGTTATCTCCAGTTTTAGGCTATCAAGAAGACTGTGACAAAGCACTTTGTATTTCCATTTGTTCCCTAGGGCAATGGGCTCAAACCGCCATTATCATTTCCAATCACTGAACTCTAAGAAGTTAAATAAGACGAGGAAAGTATCAATGGCATTCTGGCATCCAACAAGAAGTCATTATGGGGCGCCTGGGTGGCTCAGTGGGTTGGGCCACTGCCTTCGTCTTAGGTCATGATCTCAGGGTCCTGGGATAGAGCCCTGCATCCGGCTCTCTGCTCAGCGGGGAGCCTGCTTACCCTCTCTCTCTGTCTGCCTCTCTGCCTGCTTGTGATCTCTCTGTCAAATTAAAAAAAAAAAAAAAAAAAAAATCTTAAAAAAAAATCCCTGGAAGTGCACATAAACTTTCTCTCAGAGTCTAGGAAATAGTGGATCAAGTGAAATTTCAGTCCAAGATCATGAAAAACAACAAAAATCTACACACAAAACTAAACAGCAATGGTAAACAAAAATAACCCTTCATTTGTAGCCTCCTTCCTGGTTGCAGACTGGAAATCTCATGCACATGCCAGAAGCAGCCAGCCAGGTCTCATGACTCACAGACACATGATGCTTCTGCCGGGAGCACGGACAGGTGGCTCCAGATTTGATCGGTTCACCAGCTTTGTTCTGGGATCTCAAATATATCACCCAGTGGTTGGTGGAAAACGATGCCGTTTGAATCTTTCAACAAATGCTGACAGATTCAAGGTAACTTTGAAAAAGGAAAGAAAAGGAACTTTCTGAAATCAAGTAAGTTATGTGACAACAGGCTCAGTTTGAAAGAGTCACTTTTAGGGATGGTCTAGATAAGATCTAGGTCAGTTTTCACCCTCTTTGTGCCTCAGAGTTACCCCAAAGTGTTCCTACTGGGACTGGAGCTCCATCCGTAGAGATTCTCAATTGTGACCCAGCAATTCCATTTCTAGATGGGACGCAGAAGAGACTTCTTTTTTCATTTTGTAACTTAATATCCAGTTTGAATTTTTCCATTTATATATATAGATTTTTTAAAAAGATTTTATTTATTTATTTATTTGACAGAGATCACAAGTAGGCAGAGAGGCAGGCAGAGACAGAGAGAGGAGGAAGCAGGTTCCCTGCTGAGCAGAGAGCCCAATGCGGTGGGGCTCGATCCCAGGACTCCGGGAACATGACCTGAGCCGAAGGCAGAGGTTTCAACCCACTGAGCCACCCAGGTGCCCCTATATATTTATTTTTAAAAATTAATTTGAAAAGCATTGGTCATGAATGTGGCCTTCCCTAGCCACTCGCCACTTGCTAGTGGTTATAGTTTATCTAGGTAGTCAAAATATCAAAACATCAACATCAAGCCAGAAACCGCTATGTAGTTTAAATATATGGGACTGGCGTTACAAAGTTTTATGATAAAATGGATTGGAAAGTCTCAGTCTGCCAATATGCAAATTAGTGATTTCTCTGAGCCTTTCAGAGCCTCAGATTCTTCAACTGTGAAATGGGTACTTCGGTACTGTCCTTGTTTTTCAAGATTGAGTGGAAATTAAATATGAGCTATGTAAAGCAGTTTTTTTTTTTTTTTTTTTGCAGTGGGGGTTCAATAATGGTTTGTAGCCATTATCCCTCTTAACCCACCCCCACTCCCACCCCCATAGTAAGAGACAGTTTACGGTTTATTGCATTCATTTATGCATATCATCTTTTCATCCAAATGTATGACATTTTCATTTACAAATGTAGAAAATGAACATTTCCTTAACAAGTATCCCCATCTGAACCCGAAAACAAATCGGAGTTAGTATATGAGATTTTTTTTCTAGTTAGCAAAGCTTCTCTGATGCTTTCCTGCCAGCTTTTCCTCACCACCTGCCATTTGTATACCTTCTTTTCTTCACTGGCTTTTGTTTATATATAACCACAACTTTCTGCTGCTTCCCAAAACTCAAATAAAGGTTCAGTGGGTGGTGTTTCTTTAGATAGAATGGGATGGATTTGGGGTAAGCATGAGTCTTTGTTGCCCTTGATGGTGATGGTGTTTCACTCCTGCCAAGGAGATGTTACAGTCCTGGGACTGAAATCAACAAGGAAACAGATAGACTGTATCTAATATAATGAGTAGCTTTTGTTTGAGCTAAATTTAGGGCTTTCCCCTGAATAAGGTTAACATGATTCCTTAGCACTCTCCTGCCTCCTCAGGAGAAGGCCTTGGAGGCCCCTGTGTCTGGACCAACAGGTCAGCATCGCTTGGAAACTTGTTAGAAATCCAGAATCTCAGCTGCCCCCTTCCCAACTGCTGAATCAGAATCTGCATTTCGGTAACACCTCCACGTGCTGTCGGTGTACAGTATAGTTCGAGAAGCTCTGACCTGGGGAAACTTGGAAGTGTTTTACTCACCAGTTGTCTAGGATTACTGATGGTTTCAAGACGTCTTTTAATTGAATTGAGATTTTATTCAAGACTGCAACATGCAGAATAAATTTACTACCTCTGCTTGGTGATATGCAATGTTAGTTACCTTTCACTGACTCCGGAGGCACTCGGTTTACTGAATGAGAATAGACAGAGGTTTTATTTTTCTTTCACTATACTTGTTTCAAAATATTTAGGTTTTGCTTCTCCTTGTACCTCTCAGTCATGTGCAAAATTATGAAATGTTTCCCAACCAATAAGTAGTACAAGAGACCAGGTTGTTAAAGGCAGTGTCAGGATCTACTCTATGACTATTTCTTTAAAAGTTTACAGGATTTTGGTTAATGGTGTTGGGGTGTACTTGTTCATTACTCTGTCAACTGGTTTATCACTCAGCTGAGAACTGCTGCTCATTCTGAAGTTTTTGGTGGCTATACAGCTTTACATCATCCTCTTATTCTTTTATTGTTATACTCATATTGCATGGTGAGCTAATAACTCAGAAGCAAAACAAATACTAATGATAAAGATTATCAATGATACTAATTCTCCAAGTCTCAGACTAATCCTCTCCAGATACATTAGATAGAACCATCAAATCAGTCTTTTTTTTTTTTTTAAGATTTTATTTATTTATTTGTCAGAGAGAGAGAGCGAGCACAGGCAGGCAGAGTGGCAGGCAGAGTGGCAGGTAGAGTCAGCCTGATGCAAGGAGCCTGATGTGGGACTCGATCCCAGGATGCTGGGACCATGACCTGAGCCGAAGGCAGCTGCTTAACCAACTGAGTCACCCAGGCGTCCCTCAAATCAAAGTCTTAAGTAGTATATCCAAATGTATTGATTTCTTTTTTAAAAAAAAAAATCAGACTTAAATACAAAATGATTGCAAGGTTTATAGCCACTAGACTTTTCATTTATTGAACATGACTATTCACACCTGTAAGCAGGGAGGTGCTTACAACCTCTGTTACTTCATCATCTATAAACAAAACATGAAAGAAAAAAGAGCAGTTGATTTTCTCTTATGTGGAAAGTGCAAAAATTCAAAACACCAATTTATGAGAGCATTGATCAATTTTTGATGCCATAACAATTAAATTTTTCCCCAAAGTAAATATATCTTTAAAAATTTATTTGTTGGTAAGTAAATATTCCTGATAAAATTAAAGTGATCTAATAATTATCCAATTATCTAATAATTATTTAATTTATTTAATTGTTAGATCATTAGATAATTCTTATTGTTAAATAGGAAAAGACTGGATATCTTTACATGTGATGACCATTATTAAGGAAAATATACAATGAGTTTCCGAATATAATATTGAATACTATGCTAACCTAAAATAAAATACTTTAAACTTAAAATCTCTTCTTTAGTATCTGAGTTTTGTTTCTTAAAAAGCTTGTAGATCTATGGTTATTGGGACCAAGATTCACTTGTTTATTACTTTGTCACCGTTTATCATTCATCTGAGTTCTATATCACAGAAAAAGGTGAGATTATTTTTAAATTCATACAAAAGTTTAGATAATCATATATTATTGCAGAAAGAGTTTCAGGCCCAAAAACATTGAGTAAGATGAAATAAGTAAAATTTATTGGGGCATATCCAACCTTCTTTCAAACTCCCTTATTTCTCACATATGCTGGGCATTCCTGCTGTCTCTACTCTACTCCCTGTGAAAATCTGCTGTCCCAGAATTTGCTGATAAATTTACACTCAGATAAGACTGAAGGGTTTAGTGCTATTCTGCGCTAGTACATTTTATTTTATTTTTAATATTTATTTATTTATTTATTTGAGAGAGAGCAAGAGATCACTTGCTCTTCTTTTTCTTTTTTTTTTTTTTTCAAAGATTTTATTTATTTATTTGACAGAGAGAGAGAGAGAGCAAGAGAGGGACTACAAGCAGGGAGAGTGGGAGAGGGAGAAGCAGGCTTCTAGCTGAGCAGGGAGCCCAATGCGGGGCTCAATCCCATGACCCTAGGATCATGACTTGAGCCGAAGGCAGATGCTTAACCGACTGAGCCACCCAGACACCCCAGATGCTAGCTCATTTTAATAAGAAGAAAAATCTCAGACACTATTAGAACCAAAGGTACTGAGAATGAACTGGAGAGGCATTCTGGCAGGTTGGGAAAACTTGATGTGTTTGAAACCACTTGTCTGCTTTGGCTATTTGTGAGTTCTGTCTAGTTGCAAAAGGCTGCCAATATTCAGATGATTAAGTCTACCAATGTGTGGTGCAGAGTTGTCTTTGTCTTTGACTCTACTAGACATTTTAGTGAGGACCCACTTGTCAGATTTCCAGGTAGTATGAAACTCATGTAAATTACAATCTGAAATAAAAAGATCACTAGAAATTGAATTTAACTTTTACCAGGGATGAAGTGAATCACACTTGAAACCCCAAATCTTACTATACCACAGGAAAAGATGGGCAAGATTCAGTCACCAAAAGCAGTCATTGCTTCACTGATAGAAGTAAAGGGTTTGGAATGGTAGGTGGTAGATTTCTCCCTTCTGTACTAGTCAGGACATCAGATGTATTTTAAAAGTCTGGTGAAAACCTGTATGGAGATAATCAACCAGAAGGAGAAAGAGACATAAAACACATCAGTTGGGAGGGGCTGAAGGAACTGGCAGTGTCAAGCTAGAAGTAAAGACTCAGAAGAAAGAGACCATCTTTACATCTTTTAAAGTAATCTTTGCCAAGCGTGGGACACAAACTCATGACCCCGAGATCAAGAGTCACATGTCTCCCTGTGAGCCACCCAGATGCCCCTCTCTTCACATTTTTTAAAGGGACCAGTGAGAAGGGGTTAGATTTATTCTGTTAGGCTCTATGAGGGCAGAGTGAAACACAATATAATATAAATAACTCCATTATACAGAGATATCTGCAGAAAGGTTTCTTTGCCTCAAGGAGCAGTGAACTTCCAATTAAAGATAGGGTTGAAGGATAGACTGAATTCTACTTGGCAATAATAGCTTTAAGAACCAGATAAGTAGTTGGACTAAATGCCTTTTATGGCCTATTTTAGCAGTGAAACTCTGTCCTTCCACATTTCTATTACAAAATTACAGGGATAAGGAAGTTAAATTCGTCAGAAGAATCTGAAGTTGTATCTCTAAATCTTGGGTAAATTTCTTGATCATCTGCTAGTACTTTGAAGTTTCTTTTTTATTAAATTATTTTCTATTTCCAGAACACACGAATTGAATTTTTACTTCATGTTGGCAAACAGACTCCACTCAATAATTCTTTGCACTAGGATACTTTTTGGTGACAAACTTTTGCTTTTATTATGCAGATGAAAAAATTGTCATACTTTTTTCCCTCAAAATTTCTCACACACGGATATATCCTTTATAGTAGTTATCTCTGATGTCAAAGGTTATTGGTTTCTCTAGGACTGTATTGATAAAGATTACATAGCAACTTTGATCACAGTAGTCTAAGGACTGTAAAAATATAATGATAGCTTTTGTGTAATTGATTTAGTGAGTGTCATAGTTAAGGCAAAGATACTTTTTAGTACTATGAATCCTGAGTCAAGACTAGTTGATTCCCATACTTGCAGACTGTTTACTATGTGTCAGACAGTGTCCTCAGGTTTAAAAAATATCAATTCATTTGATCTTCAGAACACTATAAGATATGTACTATTATTATGACCATATTCTAAATGAGGAAACCAAGACATAATGAAGTCGAGTAACTTGCCCAAGGTCACACAAGCAATAATCAACCTACGTGTCACTTAAGATTGCAGTAAGCCATGCCTCATGGTCACAGTATCCTAGTTTTTGTCTTTGCAATCAGAACCAGGCTCAAACACCTCCTGAAACATGCCATTATGTCTACCCCAGCTCATAAGGTCACATGCTTCAAAACTAAGTTTATTTTTCTTCTATTTCATTAAAATTAACAGTCTTCAGTGCATTTATTTCAACCATTTATTAGGAAACACAGAAATCTGATTGAAATGAATTCACATTAAGGGGTATTAAACTATCAGTAGATAGATTCTGGCTTAACATAGTTGTTGCATGGGTTTTTATATTTTAAAGGAGAACACTTGGAACTTTGCAATAGTTTTTAAAACTTAGAAGGGCCAACTTTTGGGATCTAGCAGGAGGGACCAAAATTTCAACAGTCTGGCCCAAACAAAAAAGCTCTGCTTTTCTACGTCATGGTTGTACATAAAATTTTGTTTGGAAAAATAAAGGAGATTCCACTGCTTAAAATAATAATATAGAGAACCCTTGCCCTAGTGAACTTTCTGGCTCTTTTTCCCCTCCCTTACAGGCCATGGGACATAGTCCACCCCTTTCCTCCCCGATACGGAAGAACTCAGAGGCTCTCAAAACAGGGCATAGCATGTCTGTGTTCAATGAACTTCAAGAGTGGTTACAGGAAGTAAGGTTTTTTTTTAAGTTTTTAAGTTTTAAAATTCCGGTTAGTTAACATAGTGTTATATCATATGGCATTCATCTTTCTCTGTGACTTATTTTGCTTAACATAATTCTCTGTAACTCCATCCATGTCATTTAAACTGGCAAGATTTCATTCTTTTTCTATGGCTTAATAGTATTCCATTGTGTGTGTATATGTGTGTTTACCATATACCACATCTTTATCCATTCATCAGTCGATGGACACTTGGGCTGTTTCCCTATCTTGGCTATTTAAATAATGCTGCTATAGACATTATCTATGTATGTATCTCTTTGAATGTATCTCTTTGAATTACTATTTGTATTCTTTGGATAGATACCAATTAGTGCAATTGCTGGATCATAGGGTATTTCTATTTTTAACTTTTTGAGGAGACTTCATACTGTTTTCCAAAGTGGCTGCACCAGCTTGCATTCCAACCAACAGTGCAAGAGGCTTCCCCTTTCTCTACATCCTCACTAACACCTGTTGTTTCTTGTGTTATTGATTTTAGCCATTCTGACAGATGTGAGGTGATATCTCATTGTGATTTTGATTTGCATTTCCCTGATGCTGAGCGATATTGAGCATCTTTAATATGACTGCTGGCCATTTGTGTGTCTTCTTTGGAAAAATATCTACTTTATGTCTTCTGCTCATTTGTTAATTGGATTATTTGTTTTTTGGGTGTTGAGTTTTATAAGTTCTTCGTATATCTTGGGTACTAATGCTTTATCAGATAAGTCATCTGCAAATATCTTCTCCCATTCTGTAGGTTGCCTCTAGTTTTGTTGATTGTTCCCTTCACTGTACAGAAGCTTTTTATTTTGATGAAGCCTGAATAGCTTATTTTTGTTTTTGTTTCCCTAGCTTCAGGAGATCAGGAAGTAATTCTGAGCAGATGCTTTCAGCCTCTCAGCAAAGTGAAATCACACCGCAGAGGTGAACATCTCGGCGACACGATTATTCTATTTGATACCTGATGCCAACAGTCACATTTCCCAGCATCCTGACCTTAAAAATTATTGACAAAGCAAAACTTTTAATACTGGGCAGAACAGGAAAGTCACCAGCCACCTTTATGCATAGTTCCACAGTAGCATTCCTCCCACCCACCTCAGAAAAAGCCTGAGTCATCTGGGGGCCTGGACACCTCAGCCCCAGGCAGGCGGCTCTGCCCCTCTTCCTGTTCACCAGCCGAGATTGCATCTGAGACTGTCTACAGCTTCTCCGGTGGAGTCAGATTTCTGGTCATGGGTCAGGTCACTGTTTGAAGCAGTTTCTTCTTCCACACCCAGTGAATTCTCCAAGGAATCATGAGTATACATGCAGGTTTCTAGGGTCACATCTTATAGTATTGAGAGCAGCTGAGAAATGTGTTTCTGTTCTAGTCAGTGATTAACTTTTGAAGGCAGCTCTTCAGCAGCTGGTTTAAGTGAATGTGGGGGTAGAGGGGGCTGGCGGGGGACATAGAGGACCTATTTTAGGTATTTTTATAGACAGTTCCTTGCTCCTTTTCCCGATCAATTAATGGCCCGATTCCAAATGTTTGTGACTACTAGTGAGTCGGTAGTAATAAGTATGAAGCCCTATTTTCTCAGAAAGCTCTCGACTGCTATGGAAAGAAAATCAGTGTACCTTCTCCCAGATGCTTCACTGTGGTATACAGCTGACTAGACCATTTTCCACTTGCTCCTCTAGCCCCTGGGAGGCCACAGGCCAATTCAGTGACATCTGCCCAGAGGGATCAACACCTTAGATCACAGTTAGAGCTGTATGCCACATTTCCAGAGAGAAAGCCTCAGCTACCATTTCTACTCAATTCCCACTGACAAGTTTCATTTTATATTACTAAGAGTGAGACTCTTTTATCACTACATACACTGGAAACATGGTCGGAGCCTGTGGTAAAGCAGATTGCAGCAAGACTTTTACAGGAAAGGTTTCACGTTTGCTTGATAATTATTATGTATATGCCCAGCAGATTTGCCCTCTCGTAAATTTCAGTTCCTCATTTTGACTGACTGATCAGACTCTGCTATTAGGAAGATCACCAGCCTCTTGTTGCATAAATCAACTTGCTATCTTCCCCAGCCAAAATACCACTTCCTCTGGATTCCCCATTTCTGTCCCCATTCTTTAAATAAAGCCTTTTTCTAGTCCCTCAGGCTCAGCATTATATTCCATTTACTCCTCAAAGTATTTTCATGGTTTAATAGGTTTGAGTTTTGTAAGACTATCCTACAGAACTGTTCCCTTTTTGGCACCATGCTTGCTATCTTTACAGATGCCAACAGGGGAAAAGGGGATTTTGGCTATGGAGTTCAATCCAAATGATGACCTTTCCCAAGGTAATTGCAAGTCAGTGTTTTGTGTATGTATTAGTTAACTAGTCATGTTAAGAAATGAGAAAGTAACAAATAAGAGCAAAATGCAGGGTAAAGAAAATAAGTAACAGTAAAGATTAATTTTTTTTTACCCACAGATGATGTATATAATAAAATATAAATATATATTTATAATATATAATAAATATAAATATAAAATAAAATCTAATAATTATAAGTTACTCTACAGCTAACTATACTCTTCCTCAACCAGACCCAATAGAAAATACATTAATTTCAGCAAGTATTTTTTTTAAGATTTTTATTTATTTATTTGACAGACAGAGATCACAAGTAGGCAAAGAGGCAGGCAGAGAGAGAGGAAGGGAAGCAGGCTCCCCGCCAAGCAGAAAGCCCGATACAGCGCTCGATCCCAGGACTCTGGGATCATGACCTGAGCTGAAGGCAGAGGCTTTAACCCACTGAGCCACCCAGGCACCTTTTCAGCAAGTATTAATTGATATGGTTACCCTGGTCTGTGGACTGGCTGTATTAGAATCATGGGAGATCTTTTTATTTTTATTTTAGTTTACTTGGTTTTGTTTTGTCCCATACTATTTAAAAATCATTTAGTTGTGAAAAAACAAATACATGTACAAAGAACCAATTTCAATAATTACAAAGAATGTACAGTGAAAATAAAGTGTCCCTCTTATCCAGGACTCTAGCCACTCAAATGTCAAATGCCTTCCCAGCTGCATCCACTGTAGTGGTTTCTTATATTTCCTTCCAGAAACATGCCATGCATGCATCTAACAGAGATCTTGGTTAATTTGTTTAATATTCATTCTCTTGCTATCATGCCTTCCTGTATTGCAGGAACTAGAAAACTAAAATGACATCACCCAGACTGCATTATAATCAGAGTTCCTGATGTGATTTAGGTTCCTCTCATCGGATGCCCTTGCATGACACTTGATTTTGAAACTGAGCTAAGGAAGGACAGACAGCAAGGGGCATCCATTTTGCTGGTGTGAATAATGGCAGAGGCTGCACAATTCAGGAGTAGTACTGGATTTCCATTCTAGCAGAGGCAGCTTTCTGATTGTAGTGGAAGCGATGTAACTTTTACAGACAACAGCTTTACCTACAGCCTCCAGATTCCATGTATACACACCTGATTAGTCATTATTGTCAGCTCTCTTGCAACCTAGTTTTGCCCTGTATTCTTTGGAAATGACTCCTAGAAGCTTAGCAGAAATCTAGTTAGTCAACCATCAGTTCTGAGGCAACTGAAATAGATTTCCTTCTGCCTAAGCTAGGTGGAGTAGACTATATTCTCTGCAACTGAATCTTGCCTTATAAATGTCTATAAATGTATATGCTGTAATAGGCTGGACAATGGCCCTCCAAAATGGTCATGTGCTAATCCTTGGAGCCTGTGAATACACTGCATTAAATAGCCAAAAAAAAAAAAAAAAGATGTAATTAATGTGGCACATCAACTGATTTTAAAATAGGGGGATTACCCTAGATTATTCAGGTGGGCCCAGTGTAATTACAGGGATCCATAAACGTGGAGGAGAGGGTCAGAAGAAGAGTCACCTGGAGGAATATATATGACAATTGAAGAATGACTGGAGATTCGCAAAGTTGCTGAACTTGAAGACAGAGAAAGGAACTATAAGAAGTATAGGTGGCTTTTAGATGCTTAAAATGCAATGAACTATAGTGAGTATAAAAATAAATATTGGGATGCTTGGGTGGCTCAGTCAGTTAAGTGTCTAATTCTTGATTTCAACTCAGGTCATGATCTCATGTGGTAGTGTGGAACCTGCTTAAGATTCTCTCCCTCTGGGGCATCTGAATGGTTCAGTCCATTAAGCATCTGACTCTTGATTTTGGCTCAGGTCCTATCTCAGGGTCATGAGATAGAGCCCTGGGTCGGGAGTGAAGGATGGTTAGGATTCTCTCTCTTCCCCTGCCCCTCCCCCTCTAAAAATTTCTTTAAAACATCATTACAAAAAGATTGACATGCAGTTAAACATGCAAGTTTAAATCTTCTGAATGGCATAAAAACACTTTCAAAAATAAAACAAAAGAAAACAAAAACCCAAACATCAAGCTGGGAAAACATCTATAACTTCCTTGTACAGACTCTATCAAGCAGGAAAAGAAATCTCTAAATATCCAAAACATAGAGAATCTAATACAAGAATTGTTTTCATTGCTGATGCAAGAGGCAAAAAACCAAAAAGAGGATGGTAAGCTCCTCAAAGGTTACCAAGAGCAAGTAGCTTCTTGGTCCCTGAGCTGGAGAGGAAAATGGAAGACATGGTACTCTCAGAGCTCAGGAGCCAAGATCAATTAGCTGAAACCAAAATGATGTAGGCCTCTTTCATGGAAACAAGCCAGAGGGACATAGTGAATGCTGGACATGCTACTTGACCTAGGAGCTAGGGATGGATTATTTCTTCCTCTGGACCCCTGTGTTAGTTTCTTATTACTGCTATACCAAATCAACACAAATTATGTGGTTTTAAACAATAAACATTTATTGTTTCACAGTTTGATATTTAGATCTGAAACAGGACTCAGGAGGCTAAAAACAGGATGTTAGTGGGGTTGCATTTCTTTCTGGAGGCTCTTGAGGAGTATTTGTTTCCTTGGTTTTTCCAGCTTCTAGAAGTCACCTGACTTCAGTCATGGCCCCTTCCAACTTAAATTCTTCTCATAGTGCCACCTCTGATTCTTCCACTTCCAGCTACTTCTCCCAATTTTAAGGATCTTTGTGATTACTCTGGACCCACCTGGATAACCCTGGATGCTCTCCTTATTTTAAGGTCAGCTGATTTGCAGACACAATTCTATCTCAACTCAATTCCCTTTTGTCATGTAACGTAACATGTTCTTCAGATATTATGACCTAGGCATCTTGGAGGGGCCATTATTTTGCCTTCCACACCTTCCATCAGGTGGACTCTCACTGTCCAGACTCAGCTGGAAGCCAACTGGGAAAGCAGTCTGCCCCGGTCAGCATGCCATTATTTCCCCACCACCCATACATGCCAATGGTAAAAGGAGAGATGTATCTAAGAGCAAATGATGTATCTAAGAGCAAATGAATACTGGAAATAGTACCCATATTCCTAGAAATCAGTTAGAAAATAATAAATGACAAACAGAGAAAAATGAACCGAGATTGTGTCTTGATGGGCTGGCAATTTTTAGACGAAGAAATAAATGTAGCTGATCTAAAAAGATTCTCAGCCTCCTTGATATAAATTGAAACAATAGGGAACAATATTTCTCCTTTAGTCTCCTGTAGACTAAATTTTTAAACTAATACTCAGTTTTGATGGCTGTGTAAATTGTTGAAAAAGACAACATTTTCGATGGCTTTTGATCTATCTGTGCCACATCTGTGAAAAACCTCACAGAAGTGTGCAAAAACAGACAAAAGATATTCACCGAGGCAGTATTTACAGTACCCAAAAAAATAAAACAACCTGTAAATAATCCAAAAGGTCATTAATATAGATTTGGTCACGGTCCAAAAAAAAAAAAAATGGAATGCATCACTTGGAGCAATGACTTGATATGGAAGCAAATGCACTGACATGGAAATATGCCTATGGATGGACTGAAAAGGTAGAGTTGCAGAGCAATATGTGTAGTATAATTATAAATTATATACATGTGAGAACATGAACAAAAATTCCAGTTAATATAAATCAAACTGTTAATGGTGGTTCTTCTGAAATATGGGATTCTTTGAGACCTTTGCCTTTTATTTTACACATTTTTTTTTTGTATTGTTTGAGTTTTGTACAAATATATTTTTTACATAATCTGAAAGAAAACCATAAGAATGTGGATGGGATTAAAATAAAGATTGAAGAATAGGCTGATTTGGGGTGCCTGGGTGGCTCAGTGGGTTAAACCTCTGCCTTCGGCTCAGGTCATGATCTCGGGGGTCCTGGGATTGAGCCCTGCATCAGGCTGTCTGCTCAGCAGGGAGTCTGCTTCCTCCTCTCTCTTTGCTTGCCTCTCTGCCTACTTGTGATCTCTCTCTGTCAAATAAATAGATAAAATCTTAAAAAAAAAAGAATAGGCTGATTTTTAAATTTATACTGATATATTTGATCTCAATTTATTACTTCATAAAAAATGTCATCCTGAGTCACAGTTAAAACATACTCCTCCTGGGGTGCCTGGGTGGCTCAGTCAGTTAAGTGACTTCAGCTCAGGTCATGATCTCCAGGTCCTGGGATCAAGCCCTGAATTAGGCTCCCTGCTTGGCGGACATCTACTTGTCCCTCTCCTTCTCTTTCTGCCTCTCCCCCTACTTGTGATGCCTCTCTCTCAAATAAATAAAAAAATAAAATCTTAAATAAACTCATTCTCCTCTCGACATGAATCAATGAATCAATAAATCAATGAATGAGATAGCTTACCTCTCAGTCCTCTTATTATCTGAAATTTCTCTCAATAAATTTATTTAGAGAGTTCCTCTTTCTCAGGGTTCTTCCCCCACAAAGGAAACCGTCCCCAAGCGCTTTCAATTCCTGTCCCTACAAAGTGTCTGCCATGAAGTTCCTTTCCCTTTCATTTTGTTTCAAACAATATTCAAATGGACCCATTAACTAACACTATCATTTGGGGAAGAGAGTTCTGAATGTGGACTTACATAAGAAATGGGAATTCTTACAAGCCTATTTCCCTTGGCATAGTTGTCGCTTTGTATTGCAACAAAACTCTGCTGCATGGTGATCACAGCATCTTCCTGCTTTGTTAATGCTCTGTTTAACCAGATTCTGAAACACTAAGCCTGTCTCCAAATTCTGGGTTCTCCTTTCTAACCTGATCTGAGGTAAAACCGCACACGGGTAGTGGGCAGGGAGTGACTAACTTCCTAATCAGCAGGTCATGACTCCTGAATGGGTTTTGTGCTCAACCTTGTAGTGTTGTAACTACCTGGATTTCTTCATTCTCTGTATACTCTTCAGTGGTGAGAGCTAAGCCCTGAAGAATAAGGTGGTGAGTCCATGATGGAAAGAGAACATGCTTTCATGCAAAGAAATGCAACTACATGTCTGTGCAGAAGCTCCGCTGATGGAACCCAGACTTTGCCTCTGGGAGTGGCTGCTCCGGGATGGACTATGGAGTAGATAAGGCTATGCCAAGCTTTTCTCTCACACTATCAGCATGATTTATTTCACTACTCCCTCCAGTACCATAATTCTTAGAAAAAAAGACGACCTTGTAATAAATGGAATGCATTTATTCTGAATATACTTCTTCAGGGTTTTTTGAGATAACATTTCTGATGTTTCAGGTATGCAAAAAATGAACTTAAAACGATTTCTAATTCTTTAACAGGGGTTGCCTTCACTTAAAAAGATAAGGGACCACTTGGTTAAGGATCTAGCTTAGGCAATCACATCTTGGCTAATCATCTCCAGGAACAGTTTGTTGAAGAGTGGCGAAAGAACTCATATATAAGACAGCATTCGTAAGAAGGAAAATCTGATATAACCACTGAAGTAATAGTTCCTTGATTTGAAATCTTGAGGACACAGAGAAATAATTTTGCATTGTTTTTCTATTGTTAAATTTAGGGCATCGTTACCGAGTACCTCCTGTGTGTTAACAGTTGGCAAGAACGCAGAACATAGGTAAGGCATCGAGTCCCAGTCTTCAAGGACATCACCGTCATCACAAGAAATGGAAGTTGTATTACAAAAGAAAACACACCAATTGTCTTAGGAGAAATAAAAGGACAGTGTTTATGAGGAAGGAGAGAACACATTTAAGAAAGTAGCGGGGCGCCTGGGTGGCTCAGTGTCTTACGGCCTCTGCTTCGGCTCAGGTTATGATCCAGCATCTGCCCCGCATCGGGCTCTCTGTTCAGCAGAGGCAGCCTGCTTCCCTTCCTCTCTCTCTCTCTGACTGCTTGTGATCTCTGTCAAATAAAAAATAAATAAAATCTTAAAAAAAAAGAGAGAAAGTCATGTAGCAGGTGGCATGTGAGAATTAATATAGATGATTTATATTGTGTATTTGGGAAAAGCAGCTTCCTTCCTTAGATCATAAGCTCCACGATGCCTCCTTTATCATTTCTCTACATCTATCTATGTAAGCACCTTATACAGGACTTCAATGAATGCTTAAAGATGGGAAAAGAAATTAGCATCAATTATCTACTCTGTGCCACGCCCTTTCCTGGTTGATCTTTACAACAGATAATTGAAGAAAGATCCCTTTAGATTCTCCTCTTACCCTTTCTCTCTTTCCTCCACCTCTTTCAACAGAAGAAATCATGGCTCAAGGAGCAAACTGACTTGAGATAAGGTGCAACATTAGCTATGGAATTAGTTCAGGATCTGCCACTTAATATTTATGTGATCTTGGGCAAGATAATTACTGGTCTTAGTTTCCTACTCTTCTAAATGGGAATAATAATAGTATGGTTCATAGCCTTGCAGTGGGTATTATGTCAGATGAGATATATGAAGTGTGTGGGTCATTGCCTAAGACTTAAAATGGTCAGACGGTGTTAGCTGTTATTAATGATGCTGTTGTTGCCAACACTGTGAAATAAGAAATAATATTGCCCACCTAACTGATTTATTGTAAGGAACGCACTGAGATTAAATGCTCTTAATGTGTAAACAACTGTCACCTTGAAATAGTCTCAGTCTCAATATTTTCTTTGAAAAGATATTTAATGGTGAGGGAGGGTTAGGAGGTCAAAGAAGCTACCTATGTCAGGTTCACTAGACCGGGCAGACTGGATTGACAACCCCAGAACAGTATTAAAGAGTTAGAAAAGATGTGGTATAAAGTAGACAGAAAGGGTGGGGAAGAATGGAAAAGGAGGAAGATATACTCTGGGAAACTAAGGGTGAAGAAAAGATAGGCCAAATACAAAATTTTGAAGCATCCCAATCAGAGATAAGACTGTTCAGAGTAAAAAAGAGGACACAGCCCATGTCAAAGAAGAATCAGTCCTGTAAAGAAGGTAGGCAGAGGGTGTAGGAGATCATTTAGAATGCTTCAGTTTCCCTGGTTGTAAAGTGGAGGTGCTAGTATAAGCCTCAGGAGCAAGCAGGTGGAAGTATACTGTGTTTGACTTGAACTTGCCCTCAGAGACTTAAGGAGATGTGGGGAAAGGCAGAGCTGGGGAAGGAGGTTTGAGCTGACAAAGATATGGAGGAGAGCTGCTAGGAGCCCCGTCTAGGGAACCTAGAGACCTGATCCAGAAACCAGCAGAACGGAATGTGAATTCTCAGTAAGGTGCAGAGGGGAACGTCTTGGTTCATGAATTTCTTTTGCTTTGGTAGGCATTTAATTCTAGGCAGCAAAATAATACGAGAACAGGTAGTTTAACAGTTCTAGTGTCAGAGGGGGCATCATCTGCATTCTAAGGGATTTGAAATAAAATTTCCACATCTTGTTTTGGAAATAATTCTTGGCTAGGTGGGCAGAAGGACATAAAAGTTACAGGTTGATGAGTGCTTCTTCGTGTCACATTAGGGCCAGATGAAGAAAGGGTAATGCCCAAGGGATAATGATTATAGACAGAATCATCTATGGAGAGTGCCCTTGGGTTACTATTAAACAAACAGACACAAAAACTCTTCTGTCATTTATATAAATGCACAAGGGCTGAAAACATGGATGACTAATATTTTTGTTTTTCAAAAAGCTACCCTGGGGTGGAGGAACTTGGGATAAGTACAAATATCATTTCTGATTATTGGGCAAAAGGTCATTTGTATTTATTGCTTCAAATTTGCAAAATGATCTAAATAAGAATACTTGCAAGTACATTACTGATATGAGAATGTGCCATGTTTACTGGTCTGTGCTGTGATGATTCTAAACGCAGATTCTCTGCAATAAGGTGGATTTTACTTAAAAAAGCATACATTCAAAACAGTTAAGCATATCTTAGACTTTTAGCTGGAAATCACATTTCTTATAGGCCAAGTCTGTGTTTACTGTGTTACATCTCTTACAGTGCCAAAATACACAGTGCCTTATATATTATATTGACTTAGACATTATTATTTTTAAAATGTTTAAAAGATTTTACTTATTTATTTGACAGAGAGAAAGAGAGAACACAAGTTGGGGGAGAAGCAGAGGGATAGGGAGAAGCCCCCCAGTGTGGGGCTCGATCCTGGACCACAACCCAAGCTGAAGGCAGACACTTAACCAACTGAGCCACCCAGAGGCTACTGACTTAGACATTTTTTATAGTAGAAGAAAGCATAATTGATCAAGGGTAGTGGATACTTAATCAACACTTATTGAACCAAATGTTTTATATTAAATTTTTTGAGATGTGCCCATCTTTTGTGTGTGACCATAGATATGTACGAAAAAGCAAATCAATTATCTACTTAGAATCCTTCATTAAGTACCCGTAATTTCTAGGATAAGACCTTAAATCATTTCTATGATACATGGAGCACTTTGTTGAATCTGTTTTTCTGAGTCTTGCCTCTAAAAGGCATCCTAGGTTTTCAACTGTATACTTGCCTATTGACTTGGCACTCTGAATACTCTTCTTTGTCCTTCTTACCAGGCAATTTCAATGTACCTTTAAAGACTCCCCAATACTTCCTCTTTTGAGGGCACATAATACATTTTCTATCTCTGTATTTATGACAGAGCAGTAATGGGTGTTGTAATGGGTGTAATGGGTGACAGAGTTGTAATGTGTGATCAATAAATGTTGAGTTGAACGAATGAGTATTCATGACTAGAAATTCTTTTTTTTTTATACTTTTTTAAAGATTATTTATTTATTTATTTATTAGACAGAGAGAGATCACAAGTAGACAGAGAGGCAGGCAGACAGAGAGAGAGGAGGAAACAGGCTCCCTGCTGAGCAGAGAGCCCGATGTGGGACTCGATCCCAGGACCCTGAGATCATGACCTGAGCCGAAGGCAGCGGCTTAACCCACTGAGCCACCCAGGCGCCCATGACTAGAAATTCTTGACATAATATTTTGTGAATAACTGAATTGCCTGAAACTTGAAAAATACAAGTGTATTTGTCATTGGGACTACTAAAAATATCTGGGCCTTCAAGAGACACTAGCTTTAACCATTTTGAAAAAGTAAGGCTTCTTGAAAGAGACCGAGTTTGAGAACCTACAAGGCTCTGTGACCTACCTATCATATACCAGCTCTGTGACAACACTCCTATCTGAATAAAGTATAAATAACATTATTTAAAAGGATGTTTCAGTTGGCAAAGTGGTAACTCATTTGAATGGGCTCACCATGTATTTAATTAAACTTCTTTTTAAGAAAAAAAGATTATATTTACTTATTTGAGGGAGAGAGAAGGAGATACCGACAGAGATGGTAAGAAAGCACAGGCAGGGAGGAGGAGAAGCAGGGTCCCTGCTGAGCGAGGAGTCCAATGAGGGGCTTGATTCCAGGACCCTGGAATCATTACCTGAGCTGGAGGCAGATGCTTAACCAACTGAGTCTCCCAAGTGCCCCTAAACTTCTTCTTAATGTGCAACAATGAAAGGTGCTTAAAATGGTCAGACATTTGAGTACATCCCCAAAACTGCTAACAGAGTAGAAGGATTTTGTTGCAAGCTGATGGGTCACAAATTGGAGCAGGAAGGTCTTCTAGCTTCAATGACCTCATAGTATAAGCATTGTGTTTGAGATTATTATTTCCTGCAACTGTTTTCTAAAGAATGACTTTTAAGATTCAGGTTATACATTGATGTAATTTGTGCTTAAGTATACACTAAACTAGCCAAACCAAAACAAGATAACAATACAAAAACTGGCCAGGAAATCTAGCACTGTGGAACTAAGAAAGAAGAAACAAAATTAGTTGCCTGTAAGATTTGAGCTAAGTGAATGCTTTAAAAATAACACAATCGAGTTAATATTTAATTTCCTTCAGAATAAGCTTCCTTATTCTGTTAGAATAGTTTTGACCAGAAGGAAAGAAGGTAGATGATTTTTTTCAATACAGATATCTTTTGATAAATTTCTCAGAAAAAAATAGGTAAGAATGATAGCAGTTGAGTGAGTTACATTGGTCTGAAGTTATGTTTTCACTGAGATTATAATATTCTTTTTGATACCAGATCAACATACTCAGTATTCAGCAGAAATAAAAAAGTGAATGATTATTGTGGTATTAGTCCATTTGTCTAGGAATACAAAGAAGGGTGAAGACAAAGACAGATGGATAGAAAAAACCTAATTCATTATAAGGTTAACAATAAAGAAAATAAACATAGAAAGATTATTTGTTTTTAGCTAAAAGGTATTTGAGGTTAGATCTGAATACATGGTAAGTATGAAATTATCTTTTCACCATATTTTCCATCCTCCAATTAAGAGTGATTGCTGAGGAAAGGAAGGTTTTGAGCTGAGTGCCAGCTTAAAGTGTGTGTGTGTGTGTGTGTGTGTGTGTGTGTGTGTGTGTGTGTCTGTTTTGATTCATTAAAGTATAAAATATAGTCCCCTACTTTGAAGGTCTCATTGGGGGAGTGAGACTCATAAGATGAAGAGAACGCCACGTAGTTA
The DNA here is from genome assembly GCF_030435805.1 of Mustela lutreola. Classification (NCBI taxonomy): domain Eukaryota; kingdom Metazoa; phylum Chordata; class Mammalia; order Carnivora; family Mustelidae; genus Mustela; species Mustela lutreola. The sequence goes on from NC_081295.1 coordinate 94,423,752, forward strand.
CATATGTTTTGTACTTGAAAGTTTAGAACATAGTTTAACATGCCATTTTGTTAAGTTTAAAAAATTAATTTCTAGATTTCATTCTTCTATTGGGATTCCCTCTGGCTTTACCTTTGGAAGATGGCATCAACTCTGCGATGGTGATTACTTCTTAACCTTTCTTACAGGTCCTGTTCCCTTCTCATTTCTTTTATGATCCAAGACCTCAACAATTACCTCAATGTGATATTGCCCTCTGAATTTGAAAAATGATTTGTGTATTTTTATTTTCAAACTTGTAAAGTACATGATTCATTATGGAAATAGAACAGATCCTGAAATTTCTAGGATAGAACTGATTGTAAATGTTTTATCTTGTTGGCAGATCATGTGACCTGACTCCTGGTTAAGAAAATATGTTTGGTTTCCTTATCTACCTGTGGTCTCCACATTCTTACCAATCATTTAGCCACTGAAACCTTTCACTGACTTCTAACTTTACTGTTGTATATATTCTGAATACATATAGTTACATCTATCTTATATTGTTACATGTATATCCTGAAATTATACCTTTGAAGGTATTATTATCAAATCCAATCTCCTTTTGTTTTCCTTAACCTCTCTTTAGTTCTATTCATTGATCTTTCTTCTTGAATGTCTGGCATCCTAGAGACCTAAGAATTTTGTTCTCTTTCTATGTGTTATATTTGTCTCCTTTCATGAATTCTTTTTTGCCTCTCACCAGCCTTATTCTTTCAAATTTTAAATTGTTTACTTTCTTATGGGCTGCTGGAGACACATAGACTTCTTTAAACTCAGGAACAGTCTGTTTGCGTATCTGTCTCCACTCCTTACTTCTAAGACTCCTCCAGGCTGAACTTATTGCCCTCCTCCAAGTTTAGTTCCATTCATACCATCCCTCTGAAGCTTGCCTTGGTTATGGTAATTTATTTTCCTTTAAATTCTCAGGCACTTCACCTTCACTACCTCATACTTTTAATAAATGACGTGTTCATGTCTTACTTCCCAGATAAAATACAAACCTTTCAGTATAAAGGCTGTACATCACCTTGTGTTTGTTTGTTTGCTTGGCAGGGGACAGTGAGCATAATACTCAGCAAGTATTTGTTGGAGTAGGGGATCAAGAAAGTGGTGTACGGAGATCCTGAGCTTACCTCCTTCCATAAACACACCAAAAGGCACTACTACACATAGGACAACTATCTCTGAGAATGAACTGAAGGCTAACAGAATAGATCTTACACAAGTGAGGATATTAAAAAAAGCCACAAGGAGATGAATAGAAGGGGTAGAAATGTAGTCCAGTCCAGACTCACAGCCTGGTGCAGTAACCCACAAGTGGGAGGTATTTCATAACCAAAGAGGCCCTGAGGGGTGAGGGGTCCAAATCCCACATTGGGCTCCACAGCTCAGAAAACCTGCACTGGGAATACAAGCACCCATAAAGTCTGGCTTTGAAAACCAGTGGGCTTATGATGGCTTATATCTGACAGGTGAGTCAGAGGGCAAGTAGGAAACTGAGACTTTGCTCTTAAAGGGCCCACACACAATCTCACTCACTGCATGGCAACAGTTTGAAAGGTCCCTGGGTATCATGTGAAGGAGAACCATTGACTAATTTTAGGGCATGTGCGAAAGAGGCAGGGATCTGTTAGGATGTTCTTCAGAAATGGAAGTACCATTTTCTTTTCACTTCCCTTCTACCTAGTTGGCCCAGCACTAAGTGGGTGCCATTTCTCCCCTCTGTCTGTCTCTTGTGCTAGCACCGCTTGCCAGCCCCAGTGTTCCCCCATGGACTTGCTTCACCCAACCTACCTAACCCAGATCAGCATTCCTCCCAAGTGGCTCCACATCCTCCTATACCCAGAGAGCAAACTCAGCTGGCACTGGAGCCCCTCTCAAGCAGCTCCCTTGCCCTACCACATCCTGTGGGAGGCCTTGGCCAGAATCAGTGGTCCCTCCAAGTGCTCCCACACTTGGGTCCCAGCCCTGCACACTAGAGTGCTTGCAACAGTCATACCTGGACCTTGCAGCCAGTCATACTGGAGGTGTGCCCTGCCCTCCAGCAAGCCCAGGGCTGTCACAGTTGGGCCTCACAGGCAGACAGGCAGGAGGCCAACCGTGCACAACAGTGCACTTGCAGCAGTCATGGCTAAAATAATTTCCATTATAGGTATCTCAGCCACACAGGCTCAGGGCTAGCTGTATTTAACAGCATGTGTATAGCAGTCATGGCTAGGCCTACCATATAGCCACAGCAAGGGAAAGCCTCACATGACAGCAAGTCCACACAAGTCATGATCCAGCCATATTAGGAGGGTGCATACAGCCCACACAGGGGACACCTCTGGGACACTGGCTCAGATGACCAAGGGTGTTTGTGCTACTGGGTCTCACAGGGCACATTCTGCATAAAGCCACTCCTTCAAGACGTGGAGATGTAACTGACCTACATAATGCATAGAAATGAACACAGAGAGTTAGGCAAAATGAAGAGGCAGGTAAATCTGTAAATCTGTTCCAAATGAAAGAACAAGACAAAAATTTCAAAAAAACAAAACAAAAACCTAAAACAAAACCCCAAACCACAAACAAAATGGAGATACGTAATCTGTCAGATAAAGTCTAATGTAATGGTCCTAAAAATGTTCATTGAACTGGGGAGATGAATGGATGAATACAGTGAGAACTTCAACAAAAAGACTGAAAATATAAAGAACCAATTAGTGTTGAAGAATATAATAACTGAAATGAAAAATATGTTAGAGAATCAACAAACAGATTAGATGATACACAAGAATGGGTTGCAATGTAGAAGACAGGGCAGTGGAAATCGCCTAATCAGACAAAAATAACAAAGAATAAAAAATGAGGATAGGTTAAGGGCCACTGGGACATCAAGAGCACTAACATTCATTATAGGAGTCCCAAGGAGAAAGGAGAGAGCAAGGGAACAAAAACCTGTGGGAAGAAATATGGCTGAAAATGTCCCTAACCTGTCAAAGCAAACAGACATCCAGGTCCAGAAAGCATAGAGAGTTCCCAATAAGATGAACCCAAAGTGAACCACATTAAGGCACATAATAATCAAACTGTTGGGGCGCCTGGGTGGCTCAGTGGGTTAATGCCTCTGCCTTCGGCTCAGGTCATGATCTCAGGGTCCTGAGATCGAGCCCCGCATCGGGCTCTCTGCTCAGCAGGGAGCCTGCTTCCCTCTCTCTCTCTCTCTCTGCCTGCCTCTCTGCTTCCTTGTGATTTGTTTGTCAAATAAATAAATAAATAAAATCTTAAAAAAAAAAAATCAAACTGTTAACAGTTGAAGAATCTTAAAAGTAGCAAGAGAAAAATCACTGGTTATGTACAAGGGAACACCCTAAGAGTATTAAGCTGTTTTATTAGCAGAAACTTTACAGGCCAAAAGAAGGCAGCACAATCAGAGAGCTGAAAGGAAATAACTTACAACCAAAAATGCTCTACCCCACAGGAATATCACTCAGAATAGGAGAGATAAGGAGTTTTCTAGGCAAGCAAAGGCTAACAGAATTTATGAACACCAAACACCTCACAAGAAATGTTAAAGAGACTTCATTAAATGGCAAAGAAAAGGCCATAAGTAGAAATTTTAAAATTATGAAAGAAAAAAATCTAACTGGTAAAGGTAAACATATAGTAAAGGTATAGTATAAGGTATAGTAAAATAACCTACATAGTTAGTATGAAGGATAAAATACTAAAGCAGTAAATTATCTTAATCTACAATAATTAGTCAAGGGATACTCAAAATAATAAGATGTAAAATATGTCAAAAACATAAAACATGGCAAGGAGAGTAAAAATGTGGTGTTTTTAGAATAGGCTTGAACTTAAGCAGTCAACCATATTAAAAAGACTGCTATATACTTAGTATATTGTATATGAGCCTATGGTAACCACAAACCAAATACTTACAATAGAAACAGAAAAAAAATAAAGGGACAGGAATATAAATATAACACCATGGACTTTCATCAAATTGCTGGGGGAAAAGAGCAAGAGAAGAAAAGAAAAAGAGAGAAGAATTACAAAACAACCAGAATAATCAACAAAATGACAATAAGCAGTTATCTATCAATAATTACTTTAAATGGACTAAGTGCTCCAATCAAAAGACATAGGATAGCTGAATGAATAAGAAAACAAGACCAATATATATGTTGCCTACAACAGATTCACTTCCGATCTAAAGATACACAAAGACTGAAAGTGAAGGAATGGAAAAAAGATATTCCATGTAAATGGAAATAAAAAGAAAGCTGTGGTAGCAATTCTGATATCAAACACAATAGTCTTTAAACCAAAGACTGTGACAAGACACAAAGGAGAACATTAATAACGATAAAGAGATTATCCAACAGGAGGATTTAACTCTTGTAAATATCTACACACATGACATAGGGGCACCTAAATACAGAAAGCAAATATCAACAAACATAAAGGGAGAAAATGGCAGTAATATAATAATAGTATGGAATTGTAACACCCCACTTACATCAAGGGACAGATCATCCAGACAGAAAATCAATACAGAAACATTGCCTTGTAGGATACATTAGACCAGATGGGCTTAATAGATATATACAGAGTATACCACCCCAAACCAGCAGAATACACATTCTTTTCAAACTCACACAGAACATTCTCTGGGATAGATCACATGTTAGGCCACAAAACAAGTCTCAATACATTTAAGAAGATTTGAAAACCCATCAGGCTTCTTCTCCAACCACAGAAGTATACATGTAGCAATCAATTAGAAGAAAAGGGAATAAAACATAAACTCCTGGGGGCGCCTAGGTGGGCCAGTTGGTTAAACATTGGACTCTTGATTTCAGCTCAGGTCAGGATCTCAGGGTCATTAGATAGAGCTCCTTGTCAGGCTCTGTGTTCAGTGGGGGGGTCCACTTGAGATTCACTCCTTCTGCCCCTCCCCCAACTCCCTTGTGCACGCTCTCTCTCTCTCAAATAAATAAATTAAAAAAAAAAAAAAAGAAAACAAAACAAAACAACCCCCCCACCAACTCCTGGAGGTTAAACAACCTATGAATCAACAAAGAAATCAAAGAGAGAATAGAAAGGGAATTTACCTGAGGAAAATGACAATTGACTCACAACAACCAAAACCTATGGGACAAACAAAAGCAGTTCTATATTTAAAAAAAAAAAAAAAAAAAAAAAAGCTGTTCTGGGAGGGAAGTTCATAGTGATACAGGCCTAGCTCAAGAAACAAGAAAACTCCCAAATAAACAATCTAATTTTATATCTGAAGAAACTAGAAAAAGAAGAACAAAATCCAAAATTAATAGAGGGGGAAAATAATAAAGACTAGAGCAGAAATAATAGAAATAGAGATTTAAAAATATATGAAGAAATCAATGAAACTAAGAGCTGGTTCGCTTTTTTTTTTTTTTTTTTTTTTTAAGATTTTGTTTGTTTATTTGACAGAGAGAGACACAGAGAGATAGAGAGTGGGAGAGATAGAGAGTGGGAGAAATAGGCTCCATCCTGAGCAGAGAGCCCAATGCAGGGCTTGATTCCAGGACCCTGGGATCATGACCTGAGCCTAAGGCAGACGCATTAACAACTGAGACACCCAGGCACCCCAAGAGCTGGTTCTTTAAAATAAATAAATAAATAAATAAATAAATAATATACCTTTAGCCAGACTCATCAAGAAAAAAGAGAGGGCTCAAATAAATAAAATCAGAAATGAAAGAGAAGTTCAACAGATACCACAGAAATACAAAGGATGATTAAGAGATTTCCACAAAAATTATATGTGAATGAATGAAGCAATCTAGGAGAAATGGATAAATTCCTAGAAACACACAACTTTCTAAGACTGAATTACAAAGAAATAGAAAATCTGAACAGACTGATTTACTACTAGTAAGCAGTAAAATTGAATCAGTAATCAAAAACCCCCAGCAAACAGAAGTCTGGGACCAGACAGCTTTACAGGTGAATTTCACCAAACACTTAAAGAAGAATTAATAACTATCCTTTTCAAACTATTTCAAAAAATAAAGAACAAGGAACACTTTCAAACTTATTCTATAGGTCCAGCATCGCCCTGAAGCCAAAACCAAAGATCCCACAAAAAAAGAAAATGACAGGCCAATACATCTGATGTACACTGATGCAAATATCAGTAGCAAACAATTTTAAAACTTGTATGGAATCACAAAAGGATCTGAATAACCAAAGTGATCTAAAGAAAAAAGAACAAAGATGGCATTATCACAATCTCAGATTTCTAACTATACTACAAAGCTCTAGTAATCAAAACAGTATGTTACTCTCACAAAAATAGACACTTAGATCAATTAAACAGAACAGAGAGTCCTGGAATAAACCCAGGCTTACACAGTCAATTAATCTGTGACTAAGGAGGGAAGAATATAAAATGGCGGAAAACATAGACTCTTCAAGAAATGATGCTCAAAACTGGACAGCAATATGCAAAATAATGAACTCAGACCACTTTCTTACACCATGTACAAAAGTAACCCTAAATGGATTAAAGACCTAAATGTCAAGACTGGAAAACATAAAGCTCCTAGGAGGACTCATATACAGCATTCTTGGACATCAGTCTTAGCAATATCTGTTTTAGATTTATTTCCTATGGCAAGGGCAACAAAAGCAAATAAATGGGACTACATAATAACCAAAAAATTTGCACGGCAAAGAAAACCATCAGCAAGGTGAAAAAATAACTTATTGTATAAGCGAAGATATATACAATGATATAATTGTTAAAGGGTTAATATTCAAAATATATAAAGAACTCACACAACTCACTATAACAAAAAACCAAAATAATCAATTTAAAAAATGGTCAGAGAACCTGAACAGACATTTCTACAAAAAACACCAAATACAGATGGCCAACAGATACATGGTAAGATATGCAATGTTACTAATCATTAGGGAAATGCAAATCAAAACCACAATGAGATATCGGTTTATACATGTCGGAATGGCTAGTATAAACAAAAAAAGGCAAGAATTAACAAGTGTTGAGGAGGATATGGAGAAAAAAGAAACCTTGGACACTTGATGGAATGCAAAATGGTATAGCCACCATGGAAAACATTATGGAGGTTCCTGAAAAAAATTCATCATCATGTGATCACCATGTGATCCAGCACTTCCACTTCTGGGTATTTATCTGAAGAAAGCAAAAACACTAATTTGAAAAGATATTTTGCCTCTATGTACATTGTAGCAGTATTTATAATAGTCAAGATACAGATATAACCTGTGTCTATCATAAATGAATGGATAAAGAATATGTGGGATGTATATATATATATAACCTATATATATACACACACATATATATACATATATATTCACATATACACATATATATGTTCATATATTCATATATACATTCATATATACATATATGCACATATATACACACATATATATACATAAAGAAGATGTGGCATACAAATCTTTATATATATTGATATGTATTTTTATATGTGTGTATATATATGTATATGTGTGTATATATATACACACACACAGGTATCAACCTGTGTCTATAATAAGTGAATGGACAAAGAATATGTGGGGTGTATATATATATATATACACATATATAAAAATATATATAAAGAACATGTGGTACACACACACACACACACGCGCGCGCGCGCGCGTGCCCTGGAATATTATTCAGTCATAAAAAGATACAATTTTACCATTTGTGACAACATGAATGGACCTGAAGGGTATTATGCTAAGTGAAATAAGCCAGATAAAAAAGACAAATATTGTATGATTTTACTTGTATGTAGAATCCAAAAAACAAACAAAACAAAACAGATTGACAGATACAGGGAAGAATCTGGTAGTTGTCAGAAGGAAGAGGGTGGAGGGTAGGAAAAGTACAGGAAGGGGAATAAAATGTACAAGCTTCCAGTTATGAAATAAATGAGACATGGGGATGCAATTTACAACATAGAGTATATAGTTAATAATATTGTAACAACTTTGTAAGGTGAATGAGAGTAGTTTATCTTGCTGTTCACTTTGATAAAGGACAGGTGGGGCTAGGTAGGAAGAGATAGGTAGGGGGGCTACTGACCAGGCTCACAAAAATCCCATATGAGGAGAAATATTATAGATGAGATATTTTCATGAAAGTTACAAACAAAACCAGAGCTAAGGGAACAGAAAGAGACCACCTTGTTTGTTTTATATGTTATACACAAGAAACTTTCATGAAAGTTACAAACTGGCCACAGAAATTTATCATACTTGAAGGGGAAGTAAACTTGGTGCTACCAGTGGTGAGGTCAAGTTCTCTGGTCAGTTTTCTATAAAAGACCCACCATAAAAGCCCTCAGTGGCAACCCTTAGGGACCCCCTCTCACCCTAGAGAGTTTTTTTCTTTCCTTTCTGTTCTCACCTTCACTTATTACACTTTCACTTCACTTCACCCTTTTGTGCCCAAGAGATTCATTCTTCGACTCTGTGAGACAAGTACCCTGCAACCCTGCAACAACTTAATAATGTATGTATGTTGAATCACCATATTGTATGCCTCAAATTCCTACAGTATTTCACACCGTGCTAGAAAATATTGGTTGACTAAGGAAGGGCACATGTGCTGTAGTTTTAATACAATATCACCAACATGTACACCTCATTTACATATGTATGTTAAAATGTTTTTCTTTTGTCCTTTTCAGCTCTGATTATGATTGACAATTGTTGTTATAAAGGTATTATATGCAACCTTTTTGTAAGAAAAATATTAAAAGATGGCAAAAAGCAGGTCTGTAATAGTGTGAATAAATATTTATAATATTGCTACTATGTGACAAACAGTATGATTTACAGTAAAGATTTCTTTCAACAGATTCAAGAAACTGAAGTTCAGCTAGGTTCAGTTAATGTACCCAAGATCCAACAAAAAAGCAAATGGCTGTGCAGTTTCAGAAACCCAGTTCTGCTTGAACCCAAACAGCAAGACAGTTTTAGTTTTTAGATTCATAATTCTTACAATTCATAGTTTTGAGAATTAAATGACATAATTTCTTTAAAAAGCATTAGGCACAGTAGTTGGCAGTCAACAAATGTTGCTCTTACACATCTGTCTGGAATTGGGTCTTTTTAAACAGCAGGGGGAAGAAGCTGGCTGAATTATACTTGTTTCCAACTTTTCTAAGAAATGCTCGTTTGATTACAGTAATCCCATGTCCTTCCTCATATTGAGGCTCGAAAAAATGCCTGGCAATATTTCAAATCATGATTATTTCTCCCCCTGCTCAAGTAAAGGGATTTAGATGTTGTAGTCAGCTGACAGAGGCTAAATGAACCAAGTTTATTTCTGTAAAATATAATTTTTGTGTGCGTGTGCCTAGGGTTTTGCTTTGTTTTTCCCACGAACAAATGCTTGTGATTCGTTAAGAACTCTGCAAGGTAAACTACGGGGTCCCAGGAAAAGCTGGGCCTCTGAGGGTTGAAAGCGGTTGAAAGAGGTCTCTGTCTCTCTGCCTGTTTTTCGCCATCTGTTTTGTTAGCTTCCCCAGAAACTGCCGCTCTGCACAGAGCAACACTGCATCGGCCCCGCGGAAAGTGGGGCAAAATAGGCTCACTTTGCGTATGAGCAAAAACTTTGTATCCATCTGGGGCGACAAACCATACAAAACGGCCGTCCCAGCTGCGCCAAACTTCAAGGCGAGGGAGTAGCCGCAGTTCTTCCGGATTCCTTCCTCTTCAACTTGCAGCACCTGGCCGCGGGTGGCGTGCGACTCCTCGGCCCTGACGTCACCGCACCTGGCACCAGCTGGGGCGCGGGGTAGTGAGCCGAGACGCGTAGGGGGCGGGGCAGGGAGAACGAGGGGTTCTCGCGAGACTTCCCTCCTCCCGTGTCCAGCTCCCGGCACCTTCCCGGCCTCTGTGGGGTCTCCACCTCAGTTTTCCGTGTCGCGTTCTAGAACGGCGGTTGTCGAAGGGAGCGGAAGGAGGCGGGCTGCGGAGCTCGGCTGACGCTCCTTGGGGGAGCCGGCGGCCGGGACGCAGCGGCAGGTTCCCCCCACTGCTTGCTGCGGTAGCGACCGGGGTTTGGGAAAACCGCCGGGAGAGGGCTCTCCCGCCGCCGCGGCTTCGGCGGACGCCAGGCGCGAGGAGCCGCGGCTGTCGCTTCTTGCTCGCGGGCCGCGCTGACGGGACTGTCCGGGGAACGCCGCGGGCAGATGGAGGCGCCTCTTCGCCCCGCCTGAGCTCAGAAGGCGCAGGAGCGGAGCGCGGGGCCCGCCTCCCGCCGCAAGTGCGGCCGCGCGATCAACCGGAGGAGGAGCAGGGGGCGCTGGGCTTCTCCCCGCGGGAGCCCCCAGCATGGGTAAGAGACTCGCGGGCGTTTCCCGCCGCCCGACTGGACCTGCCGGATTCGGCTAGGCGGTTCCCCTTCTAGGTCTCCGCGGGGAGGGACCGGGATCAGCTCCTTCGTGGCAGCACCGCACCCTCCCACCGCCCCTCCTCGCCCTGCCTTCCACCTTGCTCTTTTCGCGGAGAAATTGGTCGGAGGGCTTGCGGGTGCTTTCTCCTGCGCTTCTCTCCCCACCTCTTCCTGCTCTCGGGAAAGGTGAGGGAATGGGGGGGGGGCACCCGGTCTCCTCTCCTCGCCCACTGCCCAGCTAACCTTAGCCCGAACTTCCCTCCCTTCCCCAGCCTCCACCTTCCCTCCCCCCCCCCCTCCGTTCTGGTCGGTTGGGGGAGGGTGATGGAAAAACTTGACAAAGTAGCACTTTTAACTTCTTTATCTTCTGCTAGGCATTGTATAGATTGGCCATTTGATAAGTTTTTCGTTTGTTCGGAAAGGTGATTTTTTTTTTTTTTTTTTTTCCCTCTGCTGAAACTTTCAAGGGAAGGATGTCCCAAGGATAGGGAAGCTTGCGTATTTACTTTGTTTTTACCTAGGCAAGTGTGTTGGCACTTAAATATGAAATCTCTTCCTGAGGACTTTGTTAGGGTTTGATAGGATTTCAGTGTTGAACCCTTTGAGAAGCTGTTTCCTGTTTGGAGTTAGACTTCCTTGCGAGAGTAGAGAAAAGTACAAGGCCTTATATGTTATTTACTATGTGCTTTAAAGGTTTGTTTGGAGCTAGAAAAAGCAGAATGTTGCAGCCTGGTTTGAAAGGGAGTTTTGTTGAGTAGTGTAACAGTTCTTTTGATAACACATTTCAGTGTGGGATAGGCACTCTCTTAATCCTTTAAAAATCAAAAACAATCTAGAAGAAGTGTGTGTGCCATTATAAAACATAAATTGGTGCCACCGACGAGCATAAGCATGTTCCCTAAGAATAATCCCAACTCTGGTTTTGTAGAGTAAATCAGGAGGACTCTATCATTTTTTGTAGTTGGGAGTTGGTGTTCTTCATATCAACACACTGTTAACCGAAATTAATAATTCATGCAACTAACAAATGATTTAGAAGTAGGACAAATACAGACTACTGCTGATGTGGCACCTTCTGCCCACACAATGTTTTGTGGGAAATGCTTTAAGCACAGTGTTTACAGATCCTCGCTTAGCTCTTCTGTATTTTGCTAGACTTTCTACTTTTATGTCGTCAGGTAACTTCTGTACACAAAGTGCTCTTAAACCTCCAGACAGTAAAACCTTTGCTGTTTGGAACTTTCATATGAATTCCTTTCTAATTGATGCGTTGAGTTTACTGAGTATTTGAGGGTTCATTCCTTTAAATGTCAAATTATAAAACCACTTTAACCGATTCGGATGAAAATCATCCTAAAATATGTAATTCTTCTTTGTCTTAAATAGGATGCAGGATGTAATTAAGCATCTTGATGGCCTAGGGTCATCATTTGTGACCATCAGTTACTGTGATGCCTTGAGGGATGTGTTGGATTGTATATATGACTATTGATTAGATTCCTTTGCATTTTGAAGTTACTTAAATATTTTTCTGCTTTCGAATTGGTTGTTTGTCATTGTGATTAGTGCCCCCTTCACCCTCCCTTCTGTAATTTTTCTGCAAGAGTGGGAATCATACTCAAATTTGTAATTCTGCATAAGGGGAAAATTAAGTATACCCTTACTTAGTGTGTAAATGTTACCTTGAGGAAAATTAGCATCAATATTTGGATATCGGAGTACCTATTTTAATTGTTAAGAGGCCTTTTTTTAGTGACTTCTCTGCTGTGTTCTGGTTAGGTAAGTTGGCACATTTCTAGGTAAAGTGTGATGTTTGTATGCTCTCAACTTGACTACCTAGCATGTGTTTTGAAGGTTGATTACTTGGGGGCATTTGTAGTTAATTTCTGAAAGGTATTTGTCAGACATTTCCTTATGAAATACTTAAATTTATTGGTCATGTAATATTTTATGTTAAAGTTATCAAAATCATTTAAAAGGAGTTTCCTCCTTTTAAATCTCCTAAATCTCATTTGCTTGGTTTTGTTATCAGCAGTCTTTATTTCTTATGATTTAAAATGGCAGCTTAAAATATTTATATGTTATTTTATCTGGTGTGTCACAGAATGAAAAAAATCTTCAATTTCTTTGTTGTTACCTATTAAGTGATGGTTCCTACCATGTGTACTATTTAGGAAATATAGCAAGAGAGTGAAGAGCAGGGTTCTGGACTGGGACAGCTCAAGGTCAGATCCTGGCTCTTCCACCTGTTAGCTGTTGTGACTGAGGAAGTTACTTTAATCTGTCTCTGCTTCAGTTTCTTATTCTGTTAATGGGGTAAAAATAACCTCATGGATTGTTGTGGGGATTGGATGAGCATTTAATACTTGTGAAGTGTTTGGAACATGGCAAGTGTTGATTGATTTTATTTTCATTTTCAAATGATTTCCCTAATTCTTGCACTAACTTATAAAAACAATTCTCAATTTTTGACCTTTGTTAGAAGCTCATATTGCATTTATAGGATTGGTGGAATAGGTGTTTTGTAGTAATGCAGAAATTCATTATTTCCCAGAAATTTTAATTTTATGTATCCTTATAAAAATTATGTAGGGGGGGGCGCCTGGGTGGCTCAGTGGGTTAAAGCCTCTGCTTTAGGCTCAAATCATGATCCCAGGGTCCTGGGATCCAGCCCCTCATTGGGCGCTCTGCTCAGCAGGGAGCCTGCTTTACTTCCTCTCTCTCTGCCTGCCTCTCTGCCTACTTGTGATCTCTGTCTGTCAAATAAATTAAAAAAAAAAATGTAGGAAGTTTTTTTTTTTTTTTCCCAGTATTGATTATATTTTGAAAGTCCATTATTGATGGTGAATTTAGTAGTTTTGGGAAAAGTAAATAAGATGAGTACTAGGAGAGACTAGGTTCTTTGGATTTTATGTTAAATTAAAGCACTGCTTTTAGTTTCTTTGTTAAATATAGAAGGATGCTTAACAGAAATTTGAGATATTCTGTGTGAAGGAATTTGGGGAGAATTTAGAGATATAGAAGGGCAAAATTTAACTTTTCTTATTTCAGAAATACATATCTGCATTTTGAAGGGGAAAAAGACATCAAATGACAGTGTTACAATGTGTGAATTTTTATTTTTGAGAAAGTAAGTGGATTTTAAGGACTTAATTTCTGTTAATTTTAGGTTAGGTTATAAATGTCTTAGTTTAAGATTTTTTTTTTTTAAGCTCATATATGACCAGTTAACATGTTTAAATTATGAGGCAGTTTTAATGGACAGAAAAGTGCAGTTGGTTTAGAGGTTATCTATGCACTATTAAAATAGTGTGATTTATTTCCTTGTTTTATTTTATTGCACTAGCTGGAGAAAATCTTGATTCATGCAGGTAAGTAGTGGCAAATGGAAATTGCCTGCTAAGGGCTCATCTTTCAGTCTCAGGATTTATTTCAGTTAAACTAATCCAGAGCATGAAGTAGTAGTAGTAGGAAATTTTTGTTTCAAATTTGGATCACTAACAAAAATAATAATAAGCGGTGTTCCTTAATTAGTAAGTACTCATGATCAGGTTTTTCTATGTGTTTCAAACTTTGAATAGTTAATAGTTCCATAAAATCCCATTAAGGTTGGAAATTCACAGTGATAATATTTTATATTTTCCTATGGAAACTAGCCTGACGTATGCCATATACTTCTCTAAATGAGGAGTGCAGAGTAAAATGATGTCACATTAACTTAATAAGATCTAGTAATTTCAAGGCATTTGAGATGAAATCAAAGTTATAAAATATGTAGTGCTTTTGGTTCATTCCATTTGCTAATCAAAAATACCTCCAAATTTTTATTTGTACCTAATCCAGATCTGTGATTTTTTTTTTTTTTTTTGGCTTCTCTTCTGTGATGGAATTTTCTTCTCTATGAAATGTATTTTAATTGCAAATTAAACAGTGTGCTATATCACATCAATAAAAGAAAGGATAAGAACCATATCATACCATTTCAGTAGATGGAGAAAAAGCATTTGACAAAGTACAACATCTATTCATGATAAAAACCTTCTACAAAGTAGGTTTAACAGGAACATACCTGAACATAATAAAAGCCATCTATGAAAAAGCCACAGCTAACATCATCCTGAATGGGGGAGAAATGAGAGCTCCTACCTTAAGGTGAGGAACAAGCAAAGGAAGGGTCTCACTACTTTTATTCAACATAGTACTGGAAGTCGTAGCCACAGCAATCCCACAACCAAAAGAAATAAAAGGCATCCAAATTTGTAATGAATAAGTAAAACTTTCCCTATTTGCAGGTGACATGATATTATGTATAGAAAACCTGGCTCTACCAAAAAACTGCTGGAATTGATAAGTGAATTCAGTAAAGTCGCAGGATACAAAATCAGTGTACAGAAATCTGTTGCATTTTTATACACCAATAAGGAAGCAGCAGAAGGTGAAATTTAGAAAATAATGCTATTTACAGTTGCACCAGAAATAATAAAATACCTAGGAATGAACCTAACCAAAGAGGTGAAAGACCTATACTTTGAAAACTATAAAACACTGATGGAAGAAATTGAAGATAACACAAAGAAATGGAAAGGTGTTCTATGATCGTGGATTAGAAGAATAAACATTCAAAAATGTCTGTACTACCTAAAGCAGTCTACACATGTAATGGCAATCCCTATCCAAACAAGCCGTTTGAAACTTTGTGTGGAACACAAAAGACCCTGAATAGCGAAAACAGTCTTGAAAAAGAAAAGTGAAGCTGGAGCTGTCACAATTCTGGACTTCAGATTACATGAAAAAGCTTTAGTAATCAAAACAGTATGGTATCGGTACAAAAATAGGCACAAAAATCAGTGAAACAGAATAGAAAATCCAGAAATAAATCTACAATTACAAACCTACAATCATATGGTCACTTAATCTTTGACAAAGCAGAAAAGAATATCCAGTGTGAGAAAGACAATCTCTTCAACAAATGGTGTTGGGAAAAGTGGGATAATTTGCAAAAGAATGAAACTGGACCACTTTTTTACATCATACACAAAAATAAATTCAAAATGGATTAAAGACCTAAATGTGAGACCTGAAACCATAAAAATCCTAGGAGAAATCACAGGTAGTAACTTCTTTGACATCAGCCATAGCAACTTCTTTCTATATATATCACCTGAGGCAGGGGAAAACAAAAGCAAAAATGAACTGTTGGGACTACATCGAAATAAAAAGTTTCTGCATAGCAGAAGAATCAATAAAATTTGTATGCAACTTGCAGAATGGAGAAGATATTTGCAAATGATATAACTGATAAAGGGTTAGTAAAATATATAAAGAACTTTTAAAACTCACCACCAAAAACCCAAATAATCCAATTAACCAATGGATAGAATACATGAATAGGCACTTTTCCACAGAAGACACACAGCCAACAGTGACATGAAAATATGTTTAACATCTCTTATTATCAGGCAAAGGCAAATCAGAACTATAATGAACTATCACCTCACACCTGTCAGAATGGCTAAAATCATTAACACAAGAAATAACAGGTATTGGCCAGGATGTGGAAAGAAAGGAACATTCATGCACTGTTGGTGGGAATACAGACTTGGTCCAAGTGCTCTGGAAACCAGTATGGAGGTTTATTAAAAGGTCAAAAATAGAACCACCTTATGGTCTAGCATTTGCACTACTAGGTATTTACCCAAAGAATACAAAAATACTAATTCAGAGGGCTACAGGTACTTCTATACTTACTGATTGATTTGATTGAATGATGTGAGAGAGTGGAGTAGGGGACACAGGGAGAGAGAAATCCCAAGCAGGCTTCATACCCAGAGCAGACCTGTAAGTGAGGTAGGCATTTTCCTTTTGGGGTCCTAAAAGTTTACTCATTTGGACTAAATTTGACTTTTTTTTGTTTGTTTTATTTTGGTTTTTGTTTGTTTCTGAAGGTCTCTGGTACCTGGACATTACACTCTCTCAGTGACCTTTTTCACTCAACTGAAAATGTATTTACTAATTGTTCGCATTTAAAGGACCTTTTACTCTAAGAAGAAACTCTGCTTTTAAAAAATTCATGTTCCAATTTGATATGTAGCCCAAGATGCTGATTTGTTGCCAGGTACAGCAGTGTTACAGACCCTTTCTTTCCTAGAACCTATTTATACCCTGTCAGTCCTTTCCAGTGCCTCTAGGAGACTTGCATTTTATAATCTTTTAAATTCTGTATCTGTTATTAAACTTCCCATCATGATCTCATTCTCTTTCCCAACTAATTTACAAAACAGAGATGACTAATATGGGATCCTAAAATTCAGGATCTATTTTAGTGTCTTGTAGCTCAGGTGGTTTTTGATGATTTGGTGTTCAGGTAATTCCAAGAGAGTGACTGTGTGGCAGTGTGGCACCTAATCACTGGGAGTTTAGTAGAATACTTTTAAGTATGGTAGCAGTAACAGATAGGTACCACCTAAGAGAAAGATTCTATTGCAAGGTCTTACAGTCCTGAAAAGGAGCTTTATGTGAAAGTTAATCAAGATGTATTTGCCTTAATGTGAGGAATTAAGAGGTATTTGCCTTAATGTGAAGAATGTGATTAATGCCATTCTAGGCACTAGGGGGATTAGGACAAATATGTTTTGGTACCTTAAGTAGTTGATAGCAGAGTTATGAGAATTATTAGAGTTACCTGGATTAAAAAAAAAATTCCTCAATCCCTAGTGATTCTAACATAAATGTTCCTCTCTCTTCCTCCCTCCAGGGGTTGATGAGTGTCATGAATGTTTCAGCATGGCTTATAGTGCTACAATGTGAATATGATACAAATATGATAGGAATAAAGCTTAACATTTGAGTCATCAGAAATCCAAATGAGAGGGAATATAGCACATTTAGAGGATGTATTCCATTTTTAGAAATGTTAAAATGTTACAGGAGAAGCACAAGGAAGGTCAGGATATAGATTCCTGTGTTGGAAGGCAAATGGGATTTGTTCATCTCTCCTTAGTTGGACCAGTGACATCGCAGTTGTCAAGGTGGTAAGGACATGGCAGTAGTAAAGATAGGTAGATAAATAGATAGATAGACCCCCCCCCCCCCGCCACCATTTTCCTGGCACTGAGTTTTTGGAGTAAGGTATACCTTCATTTACGTTGATATTTTTAAGATTCTTATACCTGAAATATTAAAACTGCCTTAACATTGTTAGTATTTATCAGTGTCCATGTAACTGAAGCCAGAAATTTACCTCACATCTAGACTGATTTTGATAACTAGAAGAGTGAAATTTCTAGAGCATTTATTTGTTGTGATTATTATAATTGCCAAGTTGTTTTGGGTTTTTAGTATAAAAGTTAATATATTTGTTTGTTTTTTTAAGATTGTATTACTTAATTTTATTTTACACCAGGTGGTGGGTACAAAGCAAGCCTTCTAATAAAGCTGACAGCTTCGCTTAGAACACTTTTTTTTAAAAAAGATTTTATTTATTTATTTGACAGAGATCACAAGTAGGTAGAGAGGCAGGCAGAGAGAGAGGGGAAAGCAGGCTCCCTGCTGAGCAGAGAGCCCTATTCCGGACTTGATTCCAGGACCCTGAGATCATGACCTGAGCCTAAGGCAGAGGCTTTAACCCACTGAGCCACCC
This sequence comes from Mustela lutreola, assembly GCF_030435805.1. Taxonomy (NCBI): domain Eukaryota; kingdom Metazoa; phylum Chordata; class Mammalia; order Carnivora; family Mustelidae; genus Mustela; species Mustela lutreola. The sequence goes on from NC_081295.1 coordinate 94,441,853, forward strand.
AGGTGCCCCTCAGAACACTTTTAATGAGGCTATAAAAACTGTTCATCTTACAAATTGTTCTGAAGTCCAGATATACTACAGCTTGGAAAACAATGTTTGGAAACCAAAAGCCAATGTAAAAAGGCAAATTAAAACAACTAGAACTGTTACAGGTTTTATATGGTTCTGATTTTATTGTTCTTTTGCTTTATCGTTAATGTCAGAAATCTTTTCTTCAGCTGGCTCCATTGCTCAGAAATTAAAGGAATACCTTTTCTTTCAGGTTTCATTTCACCTTTTGATACATCCAGTGTTCTTTAATATCAGTTAGAACTTTCCCTTTAAAGTCCTTAACATGGACCTACCTCATTTTCTGGGTCTGAAACATGTTATATTGTTTCTGTTGCTGCTCTGCTCAGTAGATGACAGGGCTCTTGAAGTTTCACCAGTCTTGCTTCTTCACAGATTTTTCTGGAGCAACTTGCTTTTTCCTCTTTAGCTTTTTGTCAACCTCACTGTCAGAATTGCTGCTAGAAGAGTTTGAAGAAACAGGTTCCTTTGATTTAGACATTGCTCTGCTCTTGCAGCCGAACTGCCTTCTGCTCGCTCACTTGAAACATAGAAGTTGATATATTTGTAAAATTGAGACCATCAGTCCTGGCTAAAGCAGAGTATAATGTTTTGGGGAAATATTAAAGTTGATCTTAAAAATGTATACTCTCCTACATGATTTTTATTTATTCTTTAGAGTAAGAAACTAACTTTAAGTTATTTAGAAATGTGTTTTCCGCATATCAGTTTTGCATTAGACTTTAAATTCCTACTCTGTTGCAATTCTAACTCTTCCTCTGAGAGGTGTCATTGGGGTTACAGATAATAGGCATTCCTGATCCTCCTTATCCTGTCCTACTTTTTTTTTTTTTTAATCCATTCTTTCCACATTGTAACTTACTTTGTATTTTCCTTATTTACATGTTTATTGCTTATTTGTCTTACCCTTTTATAATATAACTGTAGAGGGGTGTCTGGGTGGCTCAGTTGGTTAAGCAACTGCCTTCGGCTCAGGTCATGATCCTGGAGTTACAGGATCGAGTCCCACATCAGGCTCCCTGCTTGACAGGGAGTTTGCTTCTCCTGCTGACCTCTCCTCTCATACTCTTTCTCCCTCTCATTATTTCTCTCTCTCTCAAATAATAGATAAATTTTAAAAAAATCTTTAAAAAATAATATAACTGTAGAGTATAACCTTCAGGAGTGCAGAGCTTTCTTCTTTTTCTTTTTTTTCTTTTTCTTTTTTCCGTAGAGATATCTGGAACAAATGGCTGCCTTCCAGTAGCAGCCACTCAAAAATTTGGTGACTGAGTATTAAGTATGTGTTTCATTTCAGTGCTACAGATAGCTGTTGAGTACATTTGGCATGTTAGTCACTGTGATGGGGGTTGGGAATACAAAGAGAAATAAAAGAGAGATACAAAGAGAAATAAAACAAGACTCCCCTGCTCTCAGCCCTGGCCAGATAATGTTTTTTGGTAATTTGAATTCACATCTCTTTGAGTGTATGGATTTAGGTTTATTTATTTATTTATTTTTTAAATTAAAAAAATTTTTATTATTATTATTTTTTTATTTGACAGAGATCACAAGTAGGCGGAGAGGCAGGCAGAGAGAGAGGAGGAAACAGGCTCCCTGCTGAGCACAGAGCCCGATGCCGGGGCTTGATCCCAGGACCCTGGGATCATGACCTGAGCCGAAGGCAGAGGTTTAACCCACTGAGCCACCCAGGCGCTCCTAGGTTTATTTTTTAATGCACATATTTACTTTTGGTGTTTGCTCGGAAACATGGAGAAAATAAAATGATTTCATGATTCTGATTTTCTTACAGGTTCTTGCAGTTATATAACTTCATTACACTTTTTTTTTAAAACACATTTAAGTTCAACTTAGAGTGAAATTGTCTTTTTTTTTTTTTTTTTTTTAATTTATTTGACAGACAGAAATCACAAGTAGGCAGAGAAGCAGGCAGAGAGAGAGAGAGGAGGAAGCAGGCTCCTCGCTGAGCAAAGAGCCCAATGCGGGGCTCGATCCCAGGACCCTGGGATCATGACCTGAGCCGAAGACAGAGGCTTTAACCCACTGAGCCACCCAGGAAATTGTCTTTTGAAGCAACTTTCCATTTTTTGATAACTTTAAAATTTCTTTTTAATTGATATTTTGCTAATTATTAGCATTTAGGGAATGCTTACAATGCTAGGTATTTTGTTCAGAATTTAATTTCACTGGAGCATTCTGGGGTAAAACATCATTGTTTCCATTTTCAAAATTAGAAATTGAAGTTAAAGACATTGTTACTCACCCAAGGTCAGGGGAAGGATGTGGGGAAGGCTGGATTAAATTTATATTGCTCTGATCTTAAAGCATGTTCTCTTAATTGTGTTTTTAAGATTTATTTGAGAGAGAGTGCACGCACGCTTGGCCGGGGGTGTAGAGGAAGAGAAAAGAGTGCAAGAGCCTAATGTGGACCTTAATCCTATGACCCTGAGATCATGTCTTGAGCTGAAATCTAGAGTTGGACATTTAATTGACTGAGTCACCCAGGTGTCCCCTCTTAATTATTTCTTAAGACATTGGGGGGAAAAAGTTGAGCTAAATAGAGCAAGTAATACAGATTGAAATGACTGTCCTAATGTGGTTTAAGAATAAAGAAATTTAAATCCTATCACCCTAAAGTTGTGGATTGGTATTACAAATTATACCTGTATTTAGGTAATTTTTTTCTCTTAAAAGATTTTTAACTAATTTTAACTGTGTGTTACACTTTGGTCTTTTACTTACGTGCCGAGTAGACTATCAAAAGATTTTTTTGCTGAATTCTATAAAATTTTATGACAAATACATGGTATTTTATATGGTTTGAAATGTGCTTAAAACTGATATCTGTAGTGTTTTCTCAAGGTTAATAGTGGGAATAAAAATCTGAATGAGGAATTTTTAGTTCAGTTTTCCAACTTGTTAGCTCTTCAGATGGATTTTGTATATTTGTTGTTAGGATTTGTTATTTTGGAAGGAGCCATTAGTCACCTGTGCATGGTGGTTTATTTGTTTTCAACTAATTATTAAGTAATTGGCCTTTGTGAGATTAAAATACCTTTTTTTAAAATAAGATTTTATTTATTTATTTGACAGAGATCACAAGTAGGCAGAGAGGCAGGCAGAGAGAGGGGTGGGGGAAGCAGGCTCCCTGTTGAGCAGAGAGCCCAATGTGGGGCTTCATCCCAGGACCCTGGGGTTATGACCTGAACTAAAGGCAGAGACTTTAACCCAGTGAGCTACCCAGACACCCAGTACTTTTGTTTTTTAAGTTTAGATTATTTTTGTAGACATCTGTCACTTACAGATCTGATTTAATAATATTAAAAGGAATGTAATACTGTGTAAAAATTTTCTTGTACCACAAATTCTCTTCTCTTTGAATACCCTTTGAATAAGTACCTGATATGCAAACTTTTTTGCACTATATGAAATACAAAAAGGAGGGGTGGGTTTTGTGTATGATATTTTTAGAGTGCTTTACTTACCTCTGTTGAAAAAAAAATGTTAGAAATGCTGCTTATCAGTTCTATTTTAATGGATTTGAGGAAATTTTCTTTATTAGTATTCTGACATTCTGGATGACTTTAGGGAACCTAATAATGAAGTGTCACTGGTTAATGACATTAAGCAATGCTCATCAATTTTGCATTTCTGCATTTACGCAAAGATAGTCCTGGAAGGAAGTTTCTGGTAAAGACTTTTGGTTCTGGTGAAAAATAAGTATTTAATCCTGGGAATAAAAACTAAAAATATTTTTCTTCTTTTATTTTTTTAATAGGACATAACAGGTGGAACCATTAAAGTGTTTCTATTATATTACAGCTTCTTTGGAATAAAGCTTATACTTGTTTTTGAATTTACAGTGGATTATGTTTTTATAGAGAGAGAGTAGAGGAGAGGGCTGGGGGAGAGGAAGTTTTGTTTTTTTTTTTTTTAAAGATTTTATTTATTTATTTGACAGACAGAGATCACAAGCAGGCAGAGAGGCAGGCAGAGAGAGAGAGAGAGAGAGAGGAGGAAGCAGGCCCCCTGCCATGCGGGGCTCCATCCCAGGACCCTGGGATCATGACCTGAGCCGAAGGCAGAGGCTTAACCCACTGAGCCACCCAGGCGCCCCGGGAGAGGAAGTCTTAAGCAGACTTTGTGCTGGGCACAGAGTCCTGAGTGGGGCTGGATCCTGTGACCCAGATCTTGACCCGAGTCAAAACCAGGAGTCAAAAGCAGTAATTGACTGCACCACCCAGGTGCCCCAATGGAGTATAGTTTTGTTAATTTTTTTTTTTTATTAACTTCTTGTATTTTGCCCTTTGCTATAATAAAGGTTAATGTTTAGTGATATAACCAGTGGTGTAATATAGAGTACATTTAATTTGACAGACCTAATTAGATATTATGATATCTATCTATATTGTATTGATTAGGACTAAAGTAAATATTCCCTAGTGAATACAACTCATACCTGTTTGAAATTTGTGTAAATTGCTCATATTATCCTTTTTATGAAGTGGTTTTTTATTACCAGAAGGATATATGTTTATTAGGGCAGAAGAGTTGGTGAACTTATAATACCATTGATATTTTGTGCATAATTTAAAAAAAAATTCTGGATTTTAAGAATTTTAACCTTGGTTTTCAGGCTTTCCTTTGTTTTTAAAAAATCACTTTTTTATTATTTCTTTTTTTTTTAATTACTAAAAAGTAAAATGTAGACTCCTTAAAAAATACGACCAGCCATCCCCCTGCACGCCGCTACCCCCCCCCCGCCCCCCCGCCATGCAGCAAAGTTAAGAAAGTATGTTTCTTTCCTTTTTTTTTTTTAAAGCAAGGATTAAATTCTTAGGCTATTAAGGTACTTCATCTTAAATACTGTATTTTCTTTGCTTGTTTTTCAACCTTGGTTTTCTTCTTTTTTTTCTTTTTGGTTCTTAGAAATGCTTTTAATTCTTTGGTTTGCTGCAAGTATTTATTCCTAGTTTCCAATTTGTTTGCTCTTAAATTTTGATTGTTTTGTTTGCTTTAAGTTTAGAAGCTTCTCACCACAGTTTTGGTATTTACTTCCATTTCCTCCTCTCCCTTCTTTGCATTTCCCCTACCCTCTTCCTTTTCCTTTCTTGTGTTTGTGTGTGTGTCAGAGAGAGAGAGATAGAGAGAGAGAAGAGGGTTTTTTTTTTTTTTAAAGTTTTAAGCTGTAATTTTTTTTTTTTTTTAAAGATTTTATTTATTTATTTGTAAGAGAGAGAGAGTGAGAGCGAGCACAGGCAGACAGAGTGGAAGGCAGAGTCAGAGGGAGAAGCAGGCTCCCTGCGGAGCAAGGAGCCCGATGTGGGACTCGATCCCAGGACGCTGGGTTCATGACCTGAGCCAAAGGCAGCTGCTTAACCAACTGAGCCATCCAGGCGTCCCTTAAGCTGAATTTTATAGTAATCTCTATACCCAGTGAGGGGCTCGAACCTACAACCCTGAGATCAAGAGTTGCCTCTTTTCTGTTTGAGCTAGCCAGGTGCCCTGAGAAAAATTCTTTTTCACTCAACTAGAATTTATGGGATATGGTATGAGATGAAAATTGGTATGTGGCATATTTCCCCTTATATAAAATTTTTCAACCTTAGCAGTTTTGGGCCAGAAATTAATTTGTTGTGCAGTACTGTCCTATGCATTGATGGATGCTTAGCAGCATCCTGGCCCCTTCCTACTAGATGCCAATAGCATTCCCTGCGCTATAGCAACCAAAAATGTCTCCAGACGTTGTCAAGTGTCCCCTGTGGGGACAAAATTATCCTGGTTGAGAACTGCTGCCTTAATGTAAATTAGGTATGAATGTACATGTTATAAATCTGGTTATCCTGAGAAGAACTGAATTGCTGATTTTGCCCCAAAGCTTATGTTTTCTGGGGCAAAGCTTGAGGTTAAGACCGCATGTTAGGAGCTTTTGACTGGGACAAGAGGGATTGAGTTCTCACAAAATACACTAATGCTCAAGTTTATTGAATGCTACTTAGAATCTTTGGATCATGTGGTTTTTTTATTTTATCAGTTTATATGATAAATTAGATTTTCCAAGATTTATTTATTATGTTTTCAAAGTAAGCTTTACATGCAATGTGGAACTTGAACTCATGACCCCAAGATTAAGAATTGCATGCTCTACTGACTGAGCCAGCCGGTTTCCCCAGATTTTCCAAGATTAAACCTCTATCCCCTGCTTATTCTGTGGGTTATTTTCTATGCATTTGCGTTCCCTTTATTGGCATTTTATTTAGAACCTTATGTGTTTTAGACAGTGTATTTGTGGGAGCAATTTTGTTCTTAATATCACTTAAATTGATTTTAAATAATGATTATTTTAAGATCGTGAAGCTTTGTATGCTTATTTTATGTTTTATGGTAGTTTTGAAAGAATTAACCTTTAAAACAAATCATCTGTTTTTTGGGAACTGTTTTGAGGCTATTTTTAGGTCATTTTCTGATTTTATTCCTGTATTAATACAGCTGTTGATTTTATTTTTAGTCTCTTGAGTAATTTGTGTTGTTGTTTTTTAAATAGAAATGTGTCCATTTAATTGAGATTTTTAGGGTTGGAAATTTATAGCCTAACCAAGAACCAGGCCAGTCTCATAGGTTGTCACATGCCTCTGAGCCTGTGAATCTGACCCCAACTCTGCAGTATCCCATTCTAGAGTGTTGAATTGACAAATCTCTTTGTGTATTCTGTAATCTCTTGTGGCTCTAGTTTGTTTTTCATTGCTCATACTGATAGGCTTCTTTGAAGTTTTTGAGGTGGATTGTAGAGTGAGCTAACTTTATGAGTGCTATTGTTGTTTATTGGTTAGTTAAATAATCCCAACTTAAGTCTTTGGTGTTAGAATGGCTGTTTTTATATTGTCAGAAATATCCCCCAAAATCTAGGATGAAGTTTACTGACTTTAGGAAGATCTGGTTCATTTAGCTCTACTAAATAAGAAGTTAGTGTTTTTGGTTGTAGTTTATCTGAAAAAAATTAAAAATAGAATGTTACTTGAGCTATGTATAAAATAGCTTTTACAACAAACTAATTTTTTTTTTTTAATTTTTATTTATTTATTTGACAGACAGAGATCACAAGCAGGCAGAGAGGCAGGCAGAGAGGGAGGAAGGGAAGCAGGCTTCCCGCCAAGCAGAGAGCCCAACGCGGGGCCTCGATCGCTGGGATCACGACCTGAGCTGAAGGCAGAGAAGCTTTAACCCACTGAGCCACCCAGGTGCCCCACAACAAACTAATTTTTAAGGAATAAGTAGATTTCACTGAGACATGAACTGTTGAAATGAAAGTTGAACTTCTGAGTAGAGTTTTTGTTAAAGTGGATAAAATATTTGAAAGTCAATTCAGTATAATTCTACAGGATGGCACAAATAATTTAGAATAATTCAGCATAATTTAAAGAGCAGTTCATTGTTTTGCTGACATTTTTTTGCCACACTTCATGACTCATTATTACAATATTTAGAAAAACCTTGTGTATGTATATATTTGTATAGTGTATATGTATGCACATTTTATATGTAAGAATATCATTAAAGAAATTTAACAATTCTCATATCCAAATATAGGCGTTATAATTAAGTAGATGGCTAAGATCAGATTGCACTATCAAATTGAGTAAATAGACAAGAACTTAAAAAACAGTGCATTTGTAAGTCAGGAACATTTCTTGTTCCATATGATGTATACTGTAGAACTTGTGGTTTCTAAGACAGTGAAGTGATGTTGAAGATTGGGATTAACCTTTTTGTATTGAGTTTAGTCTTGGTAACTAAATTGTAGGAGAATTTATTAGAGTAGGGTGGTTGGGACTTACGGCTTTTTAATGATTCCTTTAGGTTTGAAACATATCCCAGTTTGGCTCTAACTAGCTCTACTTCTGGGTGTGAAAGGTTTTGATGTATACTGTGGGGTATGATATCAGATACCCTCTTGTATCGCCTTGGAATGACTCCTAGCTGGAAAAGAGTGACATTACCATAAGGAGCACTTGCGTAATTGGGGTTCTGCCACACTAACATTCTGTAAGTACAGCATATTATGAATTACCAACATTAGTATTATCTTTGATTGTTAAACTGATCATTTTAGGCAGTTTAGAAAACACAGAATAAAGGAGGAGGAAAAGACCTGTAAAGTTGTACAGAGTAAAGTTATTTTGATATATTTCAGGTCCTAAAAAGTAGATGTATTTTACAGATTTGGTTTGTATTTTACAGATTTGGTTTGTACTTTACATTTAGTTTGGTCTCTAACTATGAATATATATATATATATATATATATATATATATATATATGTATATATACACACATACAACATATTCTATATAATATATATAATATATACTCTTTAATCATTTGAAATTTCATTGTGTTTTTCTAAACTATATCATTTTTTGATGGTTTCCTTTGCTGTGCAAAAGCTTTTTATTTTAGTGTAGTCCGCATAATTTATTTTTGTTTTTATTTCCCTTACCTGAGTAGACATATCCATAAATGTGTTGTTAAGGCCAATGTCAAAGACTACAGCCTTTTTTTTTTTTTTTAAAGTAATATTATGGCTTCAGGTCTCACGTTTAGGTGTTTAATCCATTTTGAGTTATTTTTCTACTTCGTGTAATAAAGTGGTCCAACAGTTTTATTCTTTTGCATGTAGCAGTCCAGTTTTCCCAACACTATTTATTGAAGAAACTGTCTTTTCCACATTGTACATTCTTCTTTTGTTTTACATTAATTCATCATATAAGTGTGGTTTATTTCTAGGTTCTCAATCCTGTTTCATTGATCAGAATGTCTGTTTTTGTGTGAATAACACTGTTTTGATTATTATGATTTTGTAGTATATCTTGAAATCTGGGATTGTCAACCCCCCCGGCTTTGCTTTTCTTTGTCAAGATTGTTTTGGCTATTCATTGTCTTTTGTGGTTTCATGCAGGTGCTGGGATTATTTGTTTTAGTTCTGTGGAAAATACTTTTAGTATTTTGATAGGGATTGCATTGAATTTTTAGGTTGCTTTGAGTAATATGGACATTTTAACAATATTAATTATTTATTCTGTGAGCGTGGTGTAACTTTCCATTTGTGTCTTCATTTTCTTTCTTCAGTGTCTTATAATTTTCACAGTATAGGTTTTTACCTCCTTGGTTAAGTTTATTCCTAGGTATTTTATTCTGTTATTTTGTTATTAGTATACAGAAATACAACCAATTTCTGGGTGTTCATTTTGTGTTCTGTAACTTTACTATAACTTCATTTATTCTCAGATCTTTTGGTGGAGTCTTTAGGCTTTTCTAAATACAGGGCCATGTCATTTGGAAATACAGTTTTACTTCTTTCTTACCAATTTAGATACTTTTATTACTTTTTCTTGTCTGTTTGCTCTGGCTAGGATTTCTAGTACTGTTTTGAATAAAAATGGCAAGAGTAGCCATCCTTGTCTTGTTCCTGATCCTTTTTTTGGGGGGTGGGTTCCTAATCTTAAAGGAAAATCTTCAGTTTTTCACCAATGAGTATGACATTAGCTATAGGTTCATTATGTATAGCCCTGATTATGTTGAGGTGTGTTCCCTCTAAGTCCACTTTGATGAGAGTTTTTATTATGTATGGAAGTTGAATTTTATCAGATTCTTTTTCTGTGTCTATTAAGTTGATCATATGGGTGTTATCCTTTATTTTGTTAACGTGATATATCATGTTGATTGATTTGTGGATATGAATCATGCTTGCATCTCTGGAATAAGATTCTATTTGATAGCAGTGAATGATTCTTTTAATGTATTTTTGAATGCAGTTTGCTAATATTTTGTTGAGGATATCTTCATCTCTGTCCATCAGAGATAATTGGTCTGTAGTTTCCTTTTTTTTGTATATTACTGGTTCAATTATTAGGGTAATGCTGGCCTTGTAGAATAAAATTTGGACTCTTTCCTTCCTCTATTTTTTGGAATAGTTTGAGAAGAAAAGGTACTAACTTTTTAAGTGTTTGGTAGAATTCAACTGGGAAGGCATCTGGTCCTGGCCTTTTGTTTGTTTAATTTCATTCCTGGTCATCAGTCCTTTCAGATTTTCTTTTTCCTCCTGATTCAGTTTTGGAAGATTGTATATTTCTAAGAATTTATCCATATCTTTTAGTTTGGCAAATTTGTTGGCATGTAATTTTCCATAGTAGTATTTTAATAATCCTTTGCTTTTCTGTAGTCTTAGTTGTTAACTTCTTTGATTTCTGATTTTATTTATTTAAGTTCTATCTTTTTTCCTTGATGAATCTGACTAGAGTTTTATCAATTTAATTTATCTTTTCAAAAAGCAGCTCTTGGTTTTATTGATCATTTCTATTTTTAAAAAAATCTCTATACCATTTGTTTCTATGTGATTTTTATTCTTTCTCCTTTTAACTTTGAGCTTTGTATGTATTTTTTCTAGTTCCTTTAGATATAAAGTTAGATTATTTATTTGAAAATTTTCTTATTTCTTAAGGTTGACCTGTTATCTTTGTAAACTTTCCTCTCTTAGAATTCTAAGTTGGTAGTTTTTTTCTTTCAGTACTTTGAATAGTTTACTCCCCTCTCTTAAGTGTTCTGAAGAGAGGTCTGTTGTAATTCTTAGGCTTGTTCTTCTATATGTAAGGTGATTTTTTCCCTTTGGCTTCTTTCAAGAATTTCTGTGTTTTGTTTTCTGCAGTGTGAGTAGTGTATGCTTAGGTGTAGACTTTTCTCACATTTTCCTACTTTGTATTATCTGAGCTTCCCAGGTGTGTTGTTTGGTGTATGATACTGATTTTAGAAGTTCATTGTTATCTTCCTTTTTTTTATAAACTGCCAAATATAATTGTTTTTATTGATTTTATTAATATTCTCCTCAAATTAAGGATATATTCATTATTCCAGAAGTGTACGGTACCCTTTCTCCAAGCTAAAATTGAGAACTGGATACACACCTGGATTTCTCCTTAAAAATTTCTTTGAAAGGGCGCCTGGGTGGCTCAGTGGGTTAGGCCGCTGCCTTCGGCTCGGGTCATGATCTCAGGGTCCTGGGATTGGGTTCCGCGTCGGGCTTTCTGCTCGGAGGGAGCCTGCTTCCCTTTCTCTCTCTCTCTGCCTGCCTCTCCGTCTTCTTGTGATCTCTCTCTGTCAAATAAATAAATAAAATATTAAAAAAAAAGTTCTTTGGAATTGTGTGGTTCAGTAATATCTAAGATTTCTCACTTCTGAAAGCATCTCCTCTTTCAGACTGCATGTTTTTGGCCAAAATTTTAGCAGTCCTGTGATCACTTGTTATGTTAGTGTTGTATCTTTCTCTATTGGCTATTCAGCACAGTAGACTAGCTGAGGATGAGACAAAGCCAATCCTTTTGCAGTATGCATAAGAATAAAAGCCTTCATTAGAAATTATTTATGTTCTGCTTTCAGTGGTATGGCATAGAGCCACTGATAAAACTTACTAATATTTCAAGGAGTTCAGCAGCCCCTTGGAAATGTTTCATATATAAACATGAGGAAAGTGTCGGTAATTTGTTTTTTAATGAATTCCTTAATCCAAGAAATTTCCTATTAATTCAGTGCAGAACAATCTTCAGGTGTTCATGTTCTCCGAGGTACCTTCACTGTTGAAACGGTCAGAAACTGGTGCAACTGGTGGCTTAGTCGTTGAGAGTCTGCCTTTGGGTCAGGTCATGGTCCCAGGGTCCCAGGATGGAGCCCTTCATTGGGCTCTCTGCTTGGCGGCAGGCCCGCTTCACTCTCTCTCTCTCTCTCTGTCAAATAAATAAATACAATCTTTTAAAAAAAGAAAAGGTCAGAAACTATCTTACAAATTTCTGGCCCATACATCACTTTCCAGTGCTCTCCAAACCAGAACTCTCCAAATATCTTAAGAACTCTGACACCAATTGTATGTGAAGCCAAGAGGCCTCAAATTCATCCCTTTCTGGATCAAAATCTAGATTATCACTTGGAGGAGGAGTATGGAAGATGCCAGCACTGATCATTTTTGATTTATCACAATATACTGATTCGACAAATTACCTCACAGTGAGTTGAAGCATACTCAGTTAGTTCATTCAGTGTTGTTCTTTTAGTTTTGTTGGTCTTAAGTCTGAAGCCATCCGTTAACTCAAACAGTATATGCAACATATGCAACTTCTGATAGAAAAGCTCTTGTTTATTTGAATGTCATCTTTGAGCAGGTGTAAGGATTGCTCCTTCGCTTATTGCCCTTGCTGTGGAACCCTCAGGAGCCCTGGGAGCATTTTTGCCAGTGTGCTGTGCATATTGATTCCCAGGTAAAGCTGACCACTTTCTTTAAGGCCCAGTGGCTACTTCCAGTAGTAATTACCAGGACACCTCCAAGGCCCTGGTTCTTAGGAGAGCTGCTTCCTCAGAATAGGCCATGGCAGAGAGAGGAGGTGGGTATAGGTCAGAGAGCTCGCACCTCTTTGCCCAGTCCCTTCCCCCTTTTCCTGCCACAGTTCCTTCCTCCTGGTCACCAGGTACCTTGTTGTTCAACCCCTCAGGGCTGTATCAGTGCTGGAAGTTTCTGTTCATTGCCCCACACGAAGCTCCAGGAGATGGCGGAGGAGAGGGTTGAAAAAGTTGTTGATACTGGGCATAAGGGTCTGGCGGAAGGGAGCCCGAAGTTTAGAAAACTGAGGCAAGGCCTCAGGACTGTGCATGCCGAGCATGCCACTTGTCCCTTCAGTTTAGGTCACCAGCCAACTGGTCAGCATCTCAGTAGCTGCTGCCAATGCATCCTACCATGCCTGGAACCTCCTTCTGAGGTGCTGCCATTGAGGATCCCCTCTGAGATACCACCTTTGCTGTGGTGCCCACTTTCAGCATTACCCATCATTTCCTGGGGGCAGTGACCTGCCACCGGGGCATCCTTTATTTCATTATATATAACTTTATTTAGTTAGTATTTATTTCTTTCACTTCCTTTTGATTTTAGAGTTTCCGTCTGCTTACCTTACTCATCTGCTCTTGTTGTTGTCTTTTTTTCCCCCCATTACTGCTTTTAACATATTAATCATAATTATTTTAAATTCCCTGTCTGATTCCAAAATATGTATTATATTTGAGTCTGGGTCTGATGCTTCCTTTGTCTTTGTGTTTTTCCTTGCCTTTTAAAAGCATGATGTATAGTTTTTTGTTGAAAGTTGACACTATGTATTAGGGAATAGGAACTCAGATAAACAGATACTGAGTGTGAGATTTTATATTCATCTGTCCAAGAGTTGTATTGTGTTTAATATTTGCTCTAAGTATAGGTGCCAGACGCTTCACAGTTCTTTAGAGTCCTTTTTTGTCTTCCTGGCTGTCTTTGGGTTTTCCTAAGAACTCTTCCTCAGATGGTATCTATACCATGCAAAACTTTTTTTTAGCAGTGATTAGCCTTTATTATACTGGAACCTCACTTGTGTGGTGGAAAGGAGTAGGAGAGATGAAGCCTCCTATAATCTTATAATTAAATCTCAAACTTTTAGTGGGTTTGTGTTATGGGACTGTAATCTTGACTAGTCTGAGAGAAGGGGAAGTGGTGACTGGAATCAGAGAATCCCATACCTTTCTGCATATGGGATATGGCCTGGTAAAGTCTTTTCTGTGGAGATTAAGTCTTTGTTATGGTGAATGCTCTGTTTTCTCCTTACTTTAGGGTGACCTCTTTTACCTTCTCCTTGTGAGAAGCACAAGGAGATTTTTATGGGTTCTTAACTCTGAGAATCTTGTGGGGTTCCTGGAAATAAAACCATAACAGCGGGTGACTCTCCTGAGACTGTGGTTCCCAGAAGTTTCCAACTGTGATGCTATTCCACGTTCAGCCTCTAGTAGTTCATCAAAAGTACCGTTTAGGTGTTTGCAGTGGCTTAACTTTCTGCCACTGAAATGGTATGTTCAAGTTCTAAGCCTTGGTATAGATGAATTTGGTGCTATTTGGAAATGAAGTCTTTGCATATGTAATCAAGTATCTTAAGAGATAATACCGTCCTGGATTTAGGACTGACCACAAATCCAGTGAGCGGTATTCTTACTGAGAGTAAGGGGAGAGAGGGATTCCTGGCTGGCTCCTCTGCCTTCCGCTTAGGTCATGATCTGGGAGCCCTGGGATCCAGTCCCACATTGGGCTCCTTGCTCATCAGGAACCCTGCTACTCCCTCTGCCTATTCTGCCTCCAGCTCTCCTTGCTTCTGCTCTCTCTTTCTGACAAATGAGTAAAATCTTAAAAAAAAAAAAAAAAAAAAGAGTAAGGGGAGGGAGATTTGAGACACACAGAAGGGCAAGGTCATGTGCAGATGGAGGCAGAGGTTGGAATTATGCAAACTAAGGAATGCCAGAGATTTCTGGCAGCCTCTGGAAGCCAAGGCAGAATGTGAAGCAGTTCTTTCTCTGAGCCTTCAGGAGGACCCAGTCCTGCTGATACTTTGATTTTCTACTCTGGCCTTCAGAATTATAGAGTGAAAGAATAAAGTTTTCCTGCTTTAAGTCACCTAGTTTGTGATTGTTACGACAGCCCCGGGAATGGTTCCACTTGTTTGTATTTGAGGTGATGTAGTAGTTCTTGGCTTTGATATCCTGGATATGTCTATCTCTGTATCTTGAGCTGGCAGTTTGCCTTGTATCTTCATTTTTCTGATGGGTCCAGGGAAAGTCAGTGACTTTCAGTTTAGCTTTTTTCTTGTTGTAGGGAGTGACAGCTTCTAATTTTTTCACATATTGGAGCTGAAACTGCAAGTCCAGTATTTTTTGTTTGGCATTTTATACTCTTACTATGCTAGTGATCACCACATGTATTATTAGCTTTTAAAAATCTAAAGTTGATTAAAGAACAGTCTATTCCTCATTCCTTGCCCCCAAATACCTTCTAGAACTTTTTATCTCCTGCTTACTCTACACTGTTCCTTAGATTTGTTGCACATTTGCCATTTTAGCACTTTACTTACTCTCTGAGATTGGCTCCACTATTTCTTGCATTTCATGTCTTCTCTTTTGTTTCATATTTTTTATTTTACTGGGTAACATGTAAGGTCATATGTAGGAGTTAATTTCCTTTTCCTTGCTTGTGTGAAAATGTTACACCCTGTACTAGCCTGCTGATTTGGCTGAGTGTGGAATTCATTTTCCTTTAATACTTAAGTGGCCTTGCCTTTTTCTTTCTCCAGTAGAATCTGGTGTCCTAGATGAGAAGTCTTTTGATGATTCTCTCTATTGTAGATGAACTCTGTTTCTTTTCAGAGAGCTTTGAGGGAAGTATTTCTTTGTTAAATTTCATCTAGATGTGAGTACTTACTTTTTTGTTATTATACTTTTCATAGACCTCTTTCATAGATTTTCATAGACCTCTCTGCATTTGAAAATTGTTTCATTTAGCTTTGGAGTATTTTCTTTTGCTATTTGTCAATTCTCTATTTTCTCTATCTTTTTTTTTCTAGAACTTTTAATTGGATTTTGAGTTGTCTGGATTGATCATCTTTCTTTTATATTTCCTTTATATCTTTTTGCTTTACTTTTTCTGGAAAAATTTCCTGGATTTGTCTCCACCTCTTCAAAAGAAAAAAAAAGTTAATGAGACATGTTGGAAGAGACAGATTTTTAAAAAAGATTTTATTTATTTATTTACTTGATGGGGTGGGATGGGGGAGAGAGAGAGTATAAGCAGGGGGAGCAGCAGAGGGAGGGGAGAAGAAGGCCCCTGATGAGCAGGGAGAGCCTGATGCAGGGCTGCATCCCAGGACCCTGGAATCATAACCCAAGGGGAAGGCAGATGCTTAACTGACTGAGCCACCTAGGCATCCTGGAAAATATAGGTTTCTCAACCCTTCTTATTTTCTCTCTCTCTCTTTTTTTATATCATTCTGATTTTATGAACTTTATTGTATCTCTTGAGAATACAAATTTGTACATAGTTACAATGTTTATTTTGAAGTAGTACATTGTAGAAATAAGTACAGAAATACAATACAAAGACATTTTTCCTGACTGATAATTTTTGTCCTGAATATTTTATTTATTTATTTATGCATTCATTGGTTCATTCATTCATTTATTTTTAAAGATTTTTAAAATTTATTTGACAGAGAGAGATCACAAGTAGGCAGAGAGGCAGGCAGAGAGAGAGAGGGAAGCGGGCTCTCTGGAGCCCAATGCTGAGCAGAGAGCCCAATGCAGTGTTTGATCCCAGGACCCTGAGATCATGACCCGAGCCAAAGGCAGAAGCTTAACCTACTGAGCCACCCAGGTGGCACCTCACTCCTGAATATTTTAGTGTGTATTTTCTACAAGCCAGGTCTTATGCTTAATCACAATCCAACCATAGAATTAAAAAAATAACATTTATTTGTACATGCATGGAGTCATGATTTCTTACATTATTTAGTGAGATATATATTCTTTTACTCTCATTGTTCATTTTGATGCTCAAATTGTCCTGATTTGGATAGTAGGAGCCTTTTTGTATCACTTCTTTCTGTCCTTTGCCATCACCTTATCTTTTTTTAACTTCCTTGCTTTGTGGCGCATTATTGTGTCCCAGGCTTATCTTGTACTTTTCCTGCCTTAGTGGTGGAATTGCCTGTCTTCCAAGGGATTCCTAGTTCTTTTAGTAGAAAGTGGTGTTTTTAAGATCTCAGCATTAGGTTTGCTGATTGCCATTAGAGTGTTGCTAGTTTCAGGCCCTTTCAGTGGACAGAGCTGGTATGTGTGTGTATATCTATGTATTGAAAACTGTTAGTTCATGGTGATACTTCTCATTTAGTATCACATTATTGAATCTAGCTTTTTCTCCTTTGTGTGCAACTCCCTTCTCTGTCACAGTGAAATTTGGCTTCCATTATCCTTAGTATTTTTACTTATTTGATCAATCCCGTGGATGTAGCTAGTCTTCCATCTCAGCTGTTACTCTTCACCTTTTCTTTGAGCTATTAGTCCTCATTTTAGGTTGCCTTTACCCTTCTATAACTTCATAGAAATCTGCCACCCACCCCCAACACATTTGGCCTTTGATATTCCTTAGCAAGCTACCCCTCAGCTTGGATGCCCTCTCCACTGTGCTTGGGGTCTGATACACCATGTCAGGTTGCCCCTACATGGATGCCCTCCTCACCTTGCTTTAGAATGCTGATATGATGTACTAGAGAAACCCCCATATGTGGATGTGCTCTGACTCTGATAGCTGGACTCCTGCCTTTACCCCCATCCCAATTTTGGATACCTCTTTTATTCTTCTTGGTCTTTAACTTCTTACATCAGACCTCCCCCCCCCCTCCGCCTCCAACTTCTTCACCCTTTCTCCCTCTGTGCTCTTCTACACCTAAATGGCTTTAGGACTCATTTGTTTTGGATGGTAAAAGGGGGAAGGTGGGTGTATGTTTCATCCAGGAGTAATTTTTCATTTTATTATGGCTTATTCATGATAGTCTATTCATATTTATGAATGAATAGTAAGCTGGGGACACTATATACACTATATAGGTAGGACTTAGTGTTTTATTTTACACTTATCAGGCAGGGAGCTGCACATTGGTGTGGAAACCTCTAAATTCTGGAAATCAGTAGTCATTTCTCTAAGAAACCAACACTCATCCATAGGAGCTTTACTAGTTTCCACAAACTGTGTGTGTGTGTGTGTGGGGGAGAGTAGTCTGAGGGTGGGGTAGAGATTAACCCTTTAATTTTTGGCGGTCAGAGAAAAATTCCTGTCTATTTAGCTTTATTGTCTTGGAACTATTGTGGTTGATAGTGAGTGTTTGCTCTTCCATGTAGAGATAATTCCCCTATTTTCAGTTTTGCATTTCCCATAAGCCCTCCTTTTTTGAATTTCTAGCTTCTGTGGGGATTCTGCAGAGCAATTTGGTATCTTACAGTTTCCTAAAATTCTCTGGGCTTTCTATTCCTGGCTTTATTAGTTATAGATCCATTTTCATAAACTGGAAAATTTTGGTTTTGGCTTTCTTCTTAGGTAGGGATTTTCAGCCATATGTAAAAATTCTGTCTAAAGATTACTTAAAAGTTAAGAAAAAAACTGGGACCTTTGGGTGGTGTAGTCAGTTAGGTGTCTGACTCTGGTTTCAGCTCAGGTCCTGATCTTAGGGTTGTGAGATCGAGCCCCAAATTGGGCTCTGTGCTCAGTGTGGAGTCTGCTTCACATTCTCTCTCCCTCTCTCTCTGACCCTCCTGCTCATGTGTGTGTTTTCTCTCTCTCTCTAAAATAAATAAATCTTAAAAAAAAAAAGTTAAGAAAAAACTACTTCTGTAACAAGAAAACTAATAGTATTGTAACTCAGGGATTGCTTAATATAGCAGTTTGATGAATCTAGCAAAGATCTAGGTCATTTTCATCTTTCTTCTCTTCCATTGTAATCTTTTTCTTGTTTTAAGAAGGGATTGAGACAATCTCTTCATCTTTTTCTTGTCTTAAATAGTTATAGCAGTTTGGGGCATTACATTCTTACAGAGGAATATCTAAGGTCTATAGGAAGACATTTTTTTCCTTCTGTTTGGTTTTTAAGATTGGATAAAACTTTCCCTGAAACCTTGCTCGTATCTTTTGGTAGAATCCATCCATCACATGTGTATTTGAAAACCAGTCTGTGCATGCATGTATGTGTGCATGTGTGTTTGTGTGTGTGAAATTATTATAAATAAATTGTGTTTAGTAAATAAATTGTCTTTAGATCATTTCCTCTTTGACCAGCAGCATTAGATATCAAGGGCCTTTTCAGAGTACACTTTTAAGCAAGATTGAATAAGATGACTTCTGCAAGTCAACAAGATGACATGATTATACATCATTATTTGAAAAGCCCAGGTCTGGACTAGAAAAGATTTAACTCTCTTTTGGAATGAGGAAAGTCACATTTGTAAAAGTACATGATCTCAAAATACCTGAACAAAATCAGGGTTCAATAAGAAAGGAAGAAGGAGGTGGGGAGTCTGTGTAGGAATGGCTGTTGGTTTGGCAATCAACAATGGCTGCCCATAATTTTTTTCCCTTTATTTTGGTTATAGCTCTGTGTGTGTGTGTGTGTGTGTGTGCGCACGTGCGTGCATGCATGTATGTGTGTATTCTTCTTTAAAAATTATAGGAGAAAGAGAAGAAGAATTGGAGGTATGGCTAGTCTGCCATGGATGGCTAGTCTCCCATCTTGAATAGGATCTGTTACTGCTTTTCTTGTATTGAGCCCTGTAAAATATTAATAGTATGCATATATGATATCCTATAATCTAAAATTCTGTACTTAAAGGTGATAAAATAGATCCTTACTAATCTTTACTTCAGGATATATTCATTTTCTCTTATGTAGTAATAATATTGCCATAAGCTCAGCAGCTTAAAACAACGCATATTTTATTATCTCACAGTTATTTTGATTTAGTATGTCTGGGTGTGACTAACTGGGTACTGTACAAGGCTGCAGTGAAGGTGTTGGCTAGATCTGGGCTATCGGCTGGGGAAGGATCTTCTTCCAAGGTTATATGGTGGTTGGCATCATTTAGTTCTCTGTGGGCTGTTGGACTGATGCCCTCAGTTTTTTGCTGGCTGTCATTCATAGACCTTCATCAGTTTCTTGATAGGCCAGCTTATAGCAAAGCCGCTTACATCTTCAAAGACAAGTGTGAGAGTTTTCGAGCAAGATGGACATTATAATGTTATATAGTCAAATACAGTGTATCTTCTTTGTCATAGTCTGTTGAAAGTCAGCCATAAGTCATGTCCCCTGTGAAGGAGAGGGAGTTGCACAAAGCCATGAATATCAAGAGATGGGGATCATAGGGACCACTATAGAGATTATCTGTCAATAACAATATATACATCCGACCATAAGAACTACTGATGACATGAATTATATATTGTATTGAGGCTTCTACTGAAAATTTATACTGTGTTTTATACTAAGGCAGTCAAGAAATTTGCAAGTGTAGCCAAATACTTAAAATCATTGAAGTAAACCTTGATAATGTCTTTGTAATATTGTTGTTAAACAGGCTTCTTAGTTTTAAGTTTATTAATAATGGTTAATTTTATTTCATGAATTTTTAGACATTTATTTTTCTTTTTTTAGTTGACTATATTGTGGAGTATGATTATGATGCTGTGCATGATGATGAATTAACTATTCGAGTTGGTGAAATCATCAGGAATGTGAAAAAACTGCAAGAGGAAGGATGGCTAGAAGGAGAATTAAATGGGAGAAGAGGAATGTTTCCTGATAATTTTGTTAAGGTAAGTACTCTCACTTAAATTTCTGGCTGTTAGCTCATAGGATTTAATCATTAAGAAATACGTGTATTTTATACATGTATTTGTATACCTAAAAAAGGTAAATTTTTTACTCCACATCTACGTGGTATCTTGGTGGGTAATAACACTATACTGTAGGTATGTGTGTTTATATGTATATGTATGTATCTATCTGTCTCTCTTTTTAGAAAAATAAATGGTACTTTGCATTTGGGTAGCACTCTTTTATTTACAAAGTAGTTTTGCTGTGTACATTCTCATGTACAAGTCTTATAAGTAGGGCAGATGATAACTCCATTTTAAATATGGCGACATATAGATGAGAGGTTACATGGTTTATCTGGTGTTGACAGCCAAGAAGATCTAGAATTTGAACTGCAATCCAGGGTAGTTGACTCAAGTCTAATTGTATATTGTTACTTTTGCAGACTCTTCACAGATATCTTAGATTCCTCTGTTAAGTTTCAGCATTGCAATATATATTTATCAAAGTAACAGTTTACTCATTAACCACCAAACATTCCTTTTTTAGTAAATATTCTGTCACCTCTGCCAGAAAACAATCAAGATTCTTAAATCATTTGCAAACAAAGTTCTCAGTAGTTTAGAGAAGGAAAAATATAAAGAATACCTATATATTTCTACTTCACTTATAATTGTCTTATTTCCTATATTAGTTTTCTTATTTCTAGCTGTATCACTGGCCTCATTAGATTATAATTATGAGTTCTTCTGGGAAGGCTAGAATGTGTCTCATTTGTTCATCTTACACACCTGCATAATGTGGATATTTAGTAAACATTTGTTCTCTGAATAATTTGTTTATTTTAATTATGGTTTTACCTTTAAATATGAACTCATACTGTAATACTGTAATAGATTTCAGAAGTGAACTAACTGCACTTACCTAACTATATTTTATCTCTTGAAACAACTAAGAAAAACTATAAGAGGGACTTGAACTTATAGGAGAAGGTCACTTTAATTTTTTACTTCTTGTTTTATAAACCGACTTATTTCTTATAACCTAAAATGGAGTGTAATGCAGATTCCTTAGAAACTGGAGTAGAATAAATGGATTAAAGCACAGTCAAGTTCCAGCTCTGTCCTTTCCTGGTGGTATGCTATAGGTCAAGCCACATAATTTCTCTGGTTTTTTTTTTTTTTATTCTTAAAATGATATATTGATAGTATATAGAAAGCTATTGCATTGACATCTCATTTCATTTCTCTCTCTTTTTTTAAAAGGAAAGTGCCTTTTCAGAGATAACATACTGAAATAATAGAACGTTAGTTAAAAAAAAAAAAGTTAAAAGTTTTTATATAGTTCTCTTAATTGTGTTCTCAGTAGTGAAGATGACCTATCACAGGACTCCATTTTGAAATACATGTTACTTTCCTGTTTCAGTACAACTAATATTAGACCTTGACTTCAATGAATTGCCTGAGAACAGAGGATGCAGTTTGAGAATACTAGATAATAGAGGGAAGCATAATCTGGGAATAAAAAGTAACTACCAGGTACCAAATTAGAATTGGAGACAGCAGTATGAACTCATGTTTAGTTTAAAATATGTACTAATATATAACGATATATTTATAAATTTGTGTATTAATACTTGCGATAATACACATACATGTATTTCTCAGCTGTCCACTGAGATAGCCTAGAAACAGGGACACACCAGTAGCAATGACTATACCCGGTGTCTGGATTTTGGTTTTTAAATATTATTCTCCAATATAAGGAAGGAAGGCTCCTTAGACAAACAACTGTTCTAGGGCTGTGCTAAGGAAAATACATGATGGACTCTGGAGTTTCTCTAGTACCAGAAAGTAAGGAAGTGCTCAAAAAACCCCACAGAATGATGGCTCATGTCAAAACAGCATAGGGGCCAATCTAAAAGAGCTTCCAGTGTCCAGAACTGGAACAATTTAGGCAATAAAATAGTCTAGTATTTGATTATTACCCAAAGTGAAACATAAATATATATAAATTCAGATAAATGGTTGATAAAGATAAATGGTGGAATTAATAAATAAATGGGGAGAAGGGAGAAATCTAACAGAATTACTTCAAATATTTGTAGATACTCCCTTACCCTTCATCTCCTCTCCTCCCCTCCCCTCAAAAGCATTGCTCAGGAATGGGCTGGACTAAAAAATAGATGGAAGAGGAAAATAGTAACTTTACAGTGGAGAAAGCTGGCATGTACTACCATAATCAAGTGATCAAAGCTAACATAAGCAGAGATATATTAGGTTGATATTCTGTATCTCCTCCATCTCTGTGGTATTTATTCTTATCCCCAAGACCATAATCTCAGTCTAAGCATGAGATTAAACAGTAAGACAAACCCAAATCTGAGACACTCTACAAAATACTTGACCAGGGCTGAAAAAAAATTTCAAGGTCATCAAACCCAAGGGAAGATTGAGATAGCGATGTTGGCTAGAGGAGCCTAAGGAGACATGATGTTCAAATGCATTGTGGTATCCTGGATTGGATTCTGGAACAAAAAAATAGATATTAATGAAAAAACTGATGAGTTCTTTATAAAGTCAATGGTTTAGTTAGTAGTAGTGATATATTAGTGTTAATTTCTTAGTTTTGACAACTGTAATATGGTTATGTAAGATATAACATTAGGGGAACAGAAGAGTAAAATTTTTATTGAAAAAATTAACCACAGGCAATCAATAGTGATAGACAAAAAGTTGGCTTTATTACTTTCAGCTGTGTATATGAAGATTTAAGGAAGAGTTAGAATTTATAATTCACTATCTCCTTGAAAATAAGCCTTTTATGCTTAATATACTGTTACATTAAGGTACTTAGGTTATTTTGTATACGTAAGACTATGGAGTGGATTGTAGAACTAACTTGGCTTCCTCTAAAACACACCCCTGTTGTTATTTCAGATAGCTGTACTGAAGAGCATTCCAGTTGAGCTGGAAGATGGATAGAAAAGTCAAATAATTTTTGTAGCTTATTGAAAAAAACCTTCATGGACACTAAATTTGTTTTCTGACAGACTGTTCATTTCATTGTTCCTTTGCACTGTTATTCATCTTTATATGACTTTAAAAATATTTTCAAAGACTATATAGAGCAGGGATCCACGAACTTATGTATAGAATGTTATAATTTTGGCATTTTTGCTTTAGAGTGTTGCTTTCTAATAGAACATTATAGGTAAAATTGAGTTTTGTTACCTCCTTATCATTTCCCTCTCCTCCCAAACTCCATATTCTGAAATTATATGTATCCCTGTAATACATATTTATACATATTTACCTATGCATAAACAAATAGTATTTTGTGTGATTCAGACATTGGCATAATAATCAGGTTGCAACTTTTTAAAACTTAATATGTGTTTCATTGTGATACATTACATAGTCACTTTGGCTACAACATATTTTTATGACACCATGTAGTTAACTCATAAATGATTGGTAAATGGGAGCATCTGGCTCAGTTGGTTGAGTGTCTGACTGTTGGTTTCTCCTCTGGTTATTATCTCATGGGTTGTGGGATCCAGTCCCAGGTGAGGCTCTGCACTCAGCAGGAGTTGGCTTGAAGAGTTTTACCTCTGCCCCTTCCCCTACTTGCATACGTGCTTGTATGCATGCTCTCCCTCTCAAATAAATAAATAAATCTTAAAAAAATGGTAAGTAGAGGAATGATGTCAGGACAATGGGAAAGTTGTGTTAGTTTAGTTTCTAGGTAAAAGGAGCTGTGATAAAGAGTGTAGAATTATAATTTCAGTAAGAACGGGAAAGGCTCTCATCTTGGCTGGTTGGGTAAACAGGAGTTCTTTTAGGTTTTAATTGAAACCTTTTTTTTTTTTCCTTGAGATTTTGTTTATTCCAGAGGGAGGAAGAGAGAGAGAGGCAGAGACCTTACTTGTGCCAGCATGCTAGGGGAGAAGTAGAGAGGGATCAGCAGACTCAAGGCTGAGCATCGAGCTGGCACGGGGCTTGATCTCAGGACCCTGAGATTATGAGCCGAGCTGAAACCAAGAGTCAGATGCCTAACCAACTGAGCCACCCAGGCACCCCTAAGTGAAACCTCCCCCACTTTGTTAAGGTGATCGTCTCATCTGTACCTGGGTATTTTCCTCAAAGTTGACAGTCCTAGCGTAAGAAGTTCCATCTTTTAGCTCCTGGTGCTTACCTCTTCTTTTCTCTGCATTATCTTAATATCTATAAACCAACCTTTCTACTTTATTGTTTTTATATGTTTTTAATAGCTGCAGAGGAATCCATCTGTCATCTTCTTGGGCAGTCTTTACCCACTTATTATCCATTTTCTATGGTTTCAGTTATTGTTACTTTTATTTTCATTTTTAGTGCTCAGGTTCCAAAGTTGCATAGGTCTAAATTGGTATGTTCTGAACCCTACACTTTTTTTTCCCTTTGCATAATGACTGGTGTTTTTAGTATTTGATTTAGTTTTCACATAATCAGTAGTAGTCTGGTGTGTATGATTTTTTAAAATAATTTTTTAATTTTTTTATTAACATATAATGTATTATTAGCCCCAGGGGTACAGGTCTGTGAATTGCCAAGTTTACATACTTCACAGCACTCACCATAGCACATACCTTCCCCAATGTCCATAACCCCACCCCCTCCCTAGCTCCCTCCCCGCCGGCAACCCTCAATTTGTTTTGTGAGATTAAGAGTCTCTTATGGTTTGTCTCCCTCCTGATCCCATCTTGTTTCATTTATTCTTTTCCTACCCCCCAGACCCCTCATGTTGCCTCTCAACTTCTCATACCAGGGAGATCATATGATAATTGTCTTTCTCCAGTTGACTTATTTCGCTAAGCATAATACCCTCTAGTTCCATACATGTCCTCGCAAGTGGCAGGATCTCATTTCTTTTGATGGCTGCATAGTATTCCATTGTATATATATATACCACATCTTCTTTATCCATTCATCAGTTGATGGACATCTAGGTTCTTTCCATAGTTTGGCTTTTGTGGACATTGCTGCTATAAACATTCAGGTGCACGTGCCCCTTTGGATCACTACATTTGTATCTTTAGGTAAATACCCCGTAGTGCAATTGTTGGGTCATAGGGTAGCTCTGTTTTCAACTTTTGAGGAACCTCCATGCTGTTTTCCAGAGTGGTTGCACCAGGTTGCATTCCCAACAACGTTGTAGGAGGATTCCCCTTTTCTCTGCATCCTTGCCAGCATCTGTCATTTCCTGACTTGTTAATTTTAGCCATTCTGACTGCTGTGAGGTGGTATCTCATTGTGGTTTTGATTTGTATTTCCCTAATGCCGAGTGATGTAGAGCACTTTCTCATGTGTTTGTTGGCCATTTGTCTGTCTTCGCAGAAATGTCTGTTCATGTCCTCTGCCCATTTCCTGATTGGATTATTTGTTCTTTGGGTGTTGAGTTTGATAAGTTCTTTATAGATTTTGGATAATAGCCCTTTATCTGATATTTCGTTTGCAAATATCTTCTCCCATTTTCTCAGTTGTCTTTTGGTTTTGTTGACTGTTTCCTTTGCTGTGCAAAAGCTTTTGGTCTTGATGAAATCCCCAGAGTTCATTTTTGCCCTTGCTTCCCTTGCCTTTGGCGATGTTTCTAGGAAGAAGTTGCTGTGGCTGAGGTTAAAGATGTTGCTGCCTGTGTTCTCCTCAAGGATTTTGATGGATTCCTGTCTCACATTGAGGTCTTTCATCCATTTTGAGTCTATTTTTGTGTGTGATATAAGGAAATGATCCAGTTGCATTCTTCTGCATGTGACTGTCCAATTTCCCAACACCATGTGTTGAAGAGACTGTCTTTTTTCCACTAGACATTCTTTCCTGCTTTGTCAAAGATTAGTTGACCATAGAGGTGAGGGTCTATTTCTGGGCGATCTCTGTGTCTGTTTTTGTGCCAGTATCATACTATCTTGATGATGACAGCTTTGTAATAGAGCTTGAAGTCTGGAATTGTGGTGCCACCAACTTTGGCTTTCTTTTTCAACATTGCTTTGGCTATTCAGGGTCTTTTCTGGTTCTGTATAAATTTTAGGATTATTTGCTCCATTTCTTTGAAAAAAAAATGAATGGGATTTTGATAGGGATTGCATTAAATGTGTAGATTGCTTTAGATAGGTAGCATAGACATTTTCACAATATTTGTTCTTCCATGAGCATGGAACATTTTTCCATTTTTTTGTGTCTTCCTCAATTTCTTTCATGAGTACTTTATAGTTTTCTGAGTATAGATTCTTTGCCTCTTTGGTTAGGTTTATTCCTAGGTATCTTACGGTTTTGGGTGCAGTTGTAAATGGGATTGACTTCTTAATTTCTCTTTCTTCTGTTTTGTTGTTGGTGTAAAGAAATGCAGTTGATTTCTGTGCATTGATTTTATATCCTGACACTTTACTGAATTCCTGTACAAGTTCTAGCAGTTTTGGGAGTGTAGTCTTTTGCGTTTTCCACATAAGGTATCATATCATCTGCAAAGAGGTAGAGTTTGACAACTTCTTTGCCGATTTGGATGTCTTTAATTTCTTTTTATTGTCTGATTGCTGAGTCTAGGACTTCTAGTACTATGTTGAAAATAGTGGTGATAATGGACATCCCTGCCATTTTCCTGACCTTAGCGGAGAAGCTCTCAGTTTTTCCCCCATTGAGAATGATATTCACGGTGGGTTTTTTCATAGATGGCTTTGATGATATTGAGGTATGTGCCCTCTATCCCTACACTTTGAAGAGTTTTGATCAGGAAAGGATGCTGTACTTTGTCAAATGCTTTTTCAGCATCTGTTAGAGTATCATATGGTTCTTGTTCTTTCTTTTATTAATGTGTTGTATCACATTGATTGATTTGCAGTTGTTGAACCAGTCTTGCAGCCTTGGAATAAATCCCACTTGGTAGGGTGAATAATCTTTTTAATGTACTGTTGAATCCTATCGGCTAGTATTTTGGTGAGATTTTCGCATCTGTGTTCATCAAGGATATTGGTCTGTAGCTCTCTCTTTTGATGGGATCCTTGTCTGGTTTTGGGATCAAGGTGATGCTGGCCTCATAAAATGAGTTTGGAAGTTTTCCTTCCATTTCTATTTTTTGGAACAGTTTCAGGAGAATGGGATTTAATTCTTGTTTAAATGTTTGTTAGAATTCCCCTGGGAAGCCGTCTGGCCCTGGGTTCTTGTTTGTTGGGTGATTTTTGATGACTTATTCAATCTCCTTACTGATTTTGGGTCTGTTCAGGTTTTCTGTTTCCTCCTGGTTCAGTTGTGGTAGTTTTTATGTCTCTAGGAATGCATCCATTTCTTCCAGATTGTCAAATTTGCTGGCGTATAGTTGCTCATAATATCTTCTTATAATGGTTTTTATTTCTTTGGTGTTGGTTGTGATCTCTCCTCTTTCATTCATGATTTTATTTATTCGGGTGCTTTCTCTTTTCTTTTTGATCAGCCTGGCTAGGGGTTTATTAATCTTATTAATTCTTTCAAAGAATCCGCTCCTAGTTTCGTTGATTTGTTCTGTTGTTTTTTTGGTTTCTATTTCATTGATTTCTGCTCTGATCTTCATTATTTCTCTTCTCCTGCTGGGTTTAAGCTTTCTTTGTTGTTCTTTCTCTAGCTCCTTTAGGTGTAGGGTTAGGTTGTGTACTTGAGACCTTTCCTGTTTCTTGAGAAAGGCTTGTATTGCTATATATTTTCCTCTCAGGACTGCCTTTGCTGTGTCCCAATTTTGAACCATTGTGTTTTCATTTTGAACCATTGTGTTTTCATTATCATTTTTTTTCCATGAATTTTTTCAATTCTTCTTTAATTTCCTGGTTGACCCATTCATTCTTTAAAAGGATGCTCTTTAGTCTCCATGTATTTGGGTTCTTTCCAAATTTCCTCTTGTGATTGAGTTCTAGCTTCCGAGCATTGTGGCCTGAAAATATGCAGGGAATGATCCCAGTCTTTTGGTACCAGTTGAGACCTGATTTGTGACCCAGGATATGATCTATTCTGGAGAATGTTCCATGTGCACTAGAGAAGAATATGTATCTGTTGCTTTGTGTTGGAATGTTTTGAATATATCTGTGATGTCCATCTGGTTCAGTGCATCATTTAAGGCCTTTATTTCCTTGTTGATCTTTTGCTTGGATGATCTGTCCATTTCAGTGAGGGAGTGTTAAAGTCCCCTCCTATTATTGTATTATTGTTTATGTGTTTCTTTGATTTTTTTATTAATTGGTTTATGTAGTAGGCTGCTCCCGTGTTAGGGGCATAGATATTTAAAATTGTTAGATCCTCTTGTTGGACAGGCCCTTTGAGTATGATACAGTGTCCTTCCTCATCTCTTATTATAGTCTTTGGCTTAAAATCTAATTGATCTGATATAAGGTTTGGCACCCCGGTTTTCTTCTGATGTCCATTTGCATGGTAAATTGTTTTCCATGCCCTCACTTTAAATCTGGAGGTGTCTTTGGGTCTAAAATCAAGTTTCTTGTAGACAGCATATTGATGGGTTTTGTTTTTTTATCCATTCTGATACCCTGTGTCTTTTGATTGGGGGCATTTAGCCCATTTACATTCAGGGTAACTATTGAGAGACATGAATTTAGTGCCATTGTATTGCCTGTAAGGTGACTATTACTGTGTATTGTCTTTGTTCCTTTCTGGTCTACTACTTTTAGAATCTCTCTTTGCTTAGAGGACTCCTTTCAATATTTCCTGTAGAGCTGGTTTGGTGTTTACAAATTCTTTTAGTTTTTGTTTGCCTGGAAACTTTTTATCTCTCCTTCTATTTTTAATAATAGCCTAGCTGGATGTAGTATTCTTGGCTGCATGTTTTTATCATTTAGTGCTCTGAATATATCATGCCAGTTCTTTCTGGCCTGCCTGGTCTCTGTGGATAAGTCTGCTGCCAATCTAATATTTTTACCATTGCATGTTACAGGCTTCTTGTCCCGGGCTGCTTTCAGGATTTTCTCTTTGTCACTACGACTTGTAAATTTTACTATTAGATGATGGGATGTGGACCTGTTCTTACTGATTTTGAGGGGGGTTCTCTGCACCTCCTGGATTTTGATGCGTGTTCCCTTTGCCATATTAGGGAAATTCTCTACAATAATTCTTTCGAATATACCCTCTGCTCCCCTCTCTCTTTCTTCTTCTTCTGGAATCCCAATTATTCTAAAATTGTTTCGTCTTATGGTATCACTTATATTGCAGATTCTCCCCTCATGATTCAGTAGTTGTTTGCCTCTCTTTTGTTCAGCTTCTTTATTCTCTGTCATTTGGTCTTCCATATCACTAATTCTCTCTTCTGCCTCATTTATCCTAGCAGGGAGAGCCTCCGTTTTTGATTGCGCCTAATTAATAGCTTTTTTGGTTTCAGCATGGTTAGATTTTAGTTCTTTTATTTCTCCATAAAGGGCTTTTATTTCTCCAGACAGTGTTTCTCAAATATCTTCCATGCCTTTTTCGAGCCCAGCTAACACCTTGAGAATCATTATTCTGAACTCTAGATCTGACATATTACCAATGTCCGTATTGATTAAGTCCCTAGCCGTCGTTACTGCCTCTTGTTCGTTTTTTGTGGTGAGTTTTTCCACCTTGTCATTTTATCCAGATAAGAATATATGAAGGAGAGGATAAAATACTAAAAGGGTGACAAAGAGCCCAGGAAAATGTGCTTTAAGTGAATTAGGAGAGACCCCAAATTGTGGGGGGAAGAAAGCGGTAAAAAGAAGTTCAGGGGAAAAAAAGAAAGAAAGAAAGAAAGAAAAAAAAATATATAAAAGGAAATATGTACATTAGACTGGTGAATAGAACAGAGTCACCCACTTAATTTTGGGAGTATTTTGGTCTCTTAGAAGATACTACCTCCTAAAATTTTAAAGAATGAGAAACATATATATACACAAAATAAGGGTAAAAATGATGGAGGGATGGAATATGACTATAAAGATGAAAATTTAAAAAAAAATCTAAAAAAGAGGTTGATAAGATAGGTTGGTTGAGAGACTAAAGAAAAAGAAAGTGGAGAGAATTTGCTCAGGCTGGAGACTAGAACAAAGCCCTGTGCTAGATTTAGGGTATATTCTCATCTATTAGAAGAAGTTATATCCCAGATTTCTTTAGAAGAAAAAAACCCTATGTGTATACAAGAAATAACGTTAGATACAATGAAGGATAAGATATTATTATAATAATGAACGTTCAAAAATTTTTTTTATGAAAGGTATTGTTAAGATCAACTAGTTAAAAAACTAGAGGAAAGAAAAATTTTTAAAAATTTAGCATAAGAAAAAAGTAACATTAAAAAAAATTAACTTTGCAAGACTAAAGAATCATGGGGAGAAAGCCATGAATTCCATTCTTTGCTTTCTCCTCCTCTGGAATTTTGCTGTTCTCCTTGGTAAGTCAGCTTGGTCCTGGCTGGATTTCTTGTTGATCTTCTGGGGGAGGGGCCTGTTGTAGTGATTCTCAAGTGTCTTTGCGGGAGGCCGAATTGCACTGCCCTTACCAGGAGCTGGGCCATGTAATCCGCTTGGGTTTGCTTTTGGGAGCTTTTGTTCCCTGAACATTTTCGATAGAGTTATGGAGGATGGGAGTGAAAAATGTCGGCCTCCCAGTATCTGGCCTGGAGGAGCCAAGAGATTGGGGCCCCACTCCTCAGTGCGCCATCCGTAAAAGCGGTCAGTCACTCCTGTCTCCCTGGCCTCCGGCCACACTCCAAGCTCACCCAGCCTGTGATTAAGCATCTCTGTTTCTGGCACACAGCCCTGCCTGGAGTCTCCAAACCCCACAGATCCCTACATTCTTCCAGGGGCGTCTCCCTGATCTTGTGGGGTCCCTGGTCAAAGAGCAGTGGCTTGACTGTGCCACGGATCATAGTTTAAGGTAACCACGTGTTGAGAGCTCACTCCCTGGCTCCGTCTCTGTAGCCAGTTTTCCCGCTCTAATACCTACGAACTCTGCAACACTCAGCTGTCTCGCTCTTTCTGTGACCCCAGAGGACCTGACACCACTCTGTCCCCACATGGGCTTCATCCCATCTTAGCCTCTGGAGCAATGTCCCTCAGTGGAGCAGACTTTTAAAAGTTCTGATTTTGTGCTCCGTTGCTCTACCACTTGCTGGGAGCCACAGGGAGCCTCCCCCTGTGGTCTGTTTTCCCATCACTTCGGATTCACTTCTCCACAGGTCCTACCTTTCAGAAAGTGGTTGATTTTCTGTTTCTAGAATTGCTGCTTCTCTTCTCTTTGATTTCCTGTTGGATTTGTAGGTGTTTGGAATGGTTTGATAAACTATCTAGCTGATCTCCTGCAGCCTGATGTCATCTCAGCTTGTTACTTCTCCACCATCTTGATTCCTCTGGTTTGTATGAGTTTCTTTTCCCCCCAGAAGGTCAGATGTTTAGGAATGTACATGTAATTTCATAGTAGAGATTGCACAGTCCTATAATATTCCATTCTGGGTCTTTATCACATTTTATGAGGTAAAATAGGACCATTTTTTATTTTATAGCTATTGAAAACAATGCCAAATACCCTTTGGTAGGTTATATACATAGTTGAGAATTTGCTGCATCTAGGTTCTGCATATATTCAGCTGTATTAGAGTATTAGACATTGGCTGATTTCTCAATAATTACACCAATTTATAAATTCCTACCAGTACTATAAAAGAATTTCTTTCTTCCATTTCTTATAAACATTTGATACTATCAGATTTTCTTTTTTCTAATACAGATCTATAATATCCACTTTTCTGTGTTTCATTTTTGTCATTACGAGAGAAGTTATGCATCTTTTCACATTTATTGGTCATTTAAATTTCTTTTCTTGTGTCTTGCTTGTGTTCTTATATTTATGTCCATTTTTATTGTGTTCTTTCTTATTCTCATTGTAGTACTTCTTATTGCGAATACTATGAATTCTGTATTTTGACTGCTAGTCCATTGTCTTCCTTCTGTTTATGTGTCTTTTCTCTTTAATAAGTGCTCTTTGTGGCTTGTCTAAGTATAACTTGGGAGCAGGGAGATTTTAAAGATAATCTGTTCATTAGTTTTAAGTTTTGATTTTTCAGTGTAAGTCTTTTATCAATCTCGATTTACTTTTGGTACAGGTGTGATTTAGGCAGTAATTAAATTTTTTCCACATTAAAAAAATACTGAAGAGTACTCTTTCCTCATAGGTTTCTAATGTTTGAGAATTGAGACAAAATTGGGAAGAAGTTTGTGACTTGTTGATATTTGGCACTTTGGGTCTTTGTAATTGAGATGAAACAAAGTAAACACTCCTGCATTAAACAAATGCTTAGTGATTGTCTGAAGTATTTTGGGGTGTGGTGAGAAGAGTTTCCACAACTTAATTTATTGTGGGGGGATAACAGCATGAAAACAGAAGGATAAATTGCAGTGCCTTTTTGGCTGAATGTCAGGTATGTGGTAAAGATGATGGGTCCTAAAGGATCTTGGGAAAATTTTTCAGAAAAGATGTTGAAAGTAACATTTGACTTGGCCTTTAAAGATAGGAAGTTTGATGTATAATTTGTGTGCTCTGTGTCTGGCAAAGGTGCAAAGTGTTTTGTGGTAAAAATAATGGACTACTTTGGTTGAATGAAAGTTTTCTATGGGGTGGTTGTGTATAATGGGATTTAAGACCAAAAGTATGTATTAATGCCAGTGGTACGATGCATTTTGAGTATCCTGTAAAGGTATTAAGTCTATTTAAAATGTATTAGGGAAATCAGAGTTATTAGAGACAGGAGAGGGAAGATAGAATGTTTTAATGGATTAATCTTAGTGCTAAGGAAAGGTTTTATAAAAGAGGAGAGAGTTGAGGCTATAAAGTATAGTAATGGAGATCAGAGCTGTACAATGAGAATGGAAGCAATGGGATAGTTAATAAGCACAATACCTTTTATTTGTGTTAAGACTCAGCAGGTTCCCATACATTTTCTTACTTTATTCTGACATCTTTGAAAGTTAGGATAAATTTGTCATTTACGGCCAGAGTCATGGTGGTAGTAGTTGGTGTACTAAGGACTTGGTAGTTGGTAGCTCTGTGATAGGCAAATGTCAGCCTGTTTTTACATAAGAAATATATTTTATATAGTATATGCTGGTTATTGGAGAAATGTGATCATTTTTTAACATTCTGTAGTTTTAAGACTCTAAAGACAAAGTCGAATGATTCTTAGACATTGAAATTCTCCAGTAGCATCAGCATAATTGAAAGATGTTAGAATTACAATATTAAATGCCTTTCGTAACTTTCAGAATTGACCATTGAAGAAAATTCAGACTGCTTCCTCAAAATGCAATTTTATGAAAACAAATCCACCCCCCCCAAAGACTAAACTTGAGATTTGATGTGAGGGTGTTGCAAGGACCAGAGATGGAATAGGAACATGCAGAAGACATATAAATAATGAGATATTTGGAAAACGAAGCAGGACTTGCAATGCTCATGTAAAATTGTCTGTAGGTAACTTTGTAAAATGGAATCAGTTTTATTCATGTTTTTTATTACCCCTATCCCTAGAAATGATGCTGAAAACAAGGTTTAATAAGGAAAGTAGAAGGCCCAATGTATCAGTAAGAATAGGATAGCTTACACCATAGTAACAACATTTAAAATCTCAGGGGTGGCATAACACAATACATGCTTTTGTACAAAGTTTCATGTAGTCCAAGTAGTGAGTTATGTTAAATATAAGTAAAATAAGAGCTTTCTTTATTACAAGTAAGATTAACAACTTTAGCCCCTAGTAAGGGATACTTCTCTGTAAGCTGTCTTTGAAGCTTGTAGTTTTCATCAACCACATGTCTCTTCTTGGAGTCAAAGCAGGATTTTCAGTTCTTTTTAATAATGGTACTCTTTAGTATCCCTGATAAGAAACCAGATTTTCAGGTCTCCTGGCTGGCTCAGTGGGTTAAGAGGCTGACTCTTGGTTTCGGTACAGGTCATGATCCTGAGATTGAGTCCCACTTTGGGCTCCCTGCTCTGTGGGGAGTCAGCTTGAGATTCTCTCCCTCTACCTGCTCCTTCTTCCACTTGTGGGCTTGTGCCTGCTCTCGTTCTCTCTCTGTCTCTGAAATAAATACATCTTAAAAAAAAAAAGGAAAAAGAAACCAGATTTCCCAGGCACTTTTTATTGAGCTATGTTTTAGTAAAATCCGTGGCAATACTGTGTCAGATCCTCCCCATACCGTGCCTCTCCATTGTTTTATTCTTTACTGTTCGCCATTTATTCATTTGTTCAAATACTTACTGAGGTTCTTTACAGGACTCTTACAGTCCTGGTTACAGTCCTGTGTTAGGACTTTTTATAGATGCTAGGGACACAATGGTGTATAAAACAGGTAAATTCCCTTCTCTTGATGAGTTTATTTTCTAATGGTGGGAGGAGACAAACATGAAAAAATGGATGAATAATTTTGGTAGTCATGAGTGCTTTGGGGAAAAAAATGAGTTGTGGGAGATCAAAAATGGCATTTAATACTTTAATTCAGGTGTTCTAGGGTAGTATCTCTGAGGTGGTTTGGCCAGAAAAACCCAGAAGGGTGCAGAGTAGGTAAGGAATACATTCCCTTTGAGAAGGATCTTGAAATTAGAGGAAAGTAGACTTAATGTGATAGTTGTGGTTGCCAACTGCTCTACTAGAGCTATGTTAAGAAGATAGCTTGGCATTATGAAAGAAACATGGCCTTTGGAGTCAGGATATAAGACCTCTATTTGACTTCTCATCTCCTATTCCCCCATACCCACACACATGCTTGCTGGGTGTTCTTCCTTGAAGATCTTTTACTCTAGAGTATGAATCTTCAGTGTGAATGTGGGAATCCCACTTGTAGGTAGATACATTATGGATTTATTATTTTATCCTGTTACTTTATGGCTCAGGAGCTGCCCATCCATTTCATAAAGGGAAAATCAGAAAAGATCACCTAAATTGTTAATTTAGTCAACAGTTTTTTGTTTTTCCTGGTGCCTATTCTATACCAGATACTGTTAAATTAAAAATGTTAATAATAAAATAGGTAAGTAAGTTAGAACTTTTCTAGTTTTCTCTTTTAAAAAACTAGTAGTTTTTAGGTTTCTTTTCAAAGATTTCTTTATTTGAGAGAGTGAGAGCACGAGAGAGAGAGAAAACACTAGTGTGGGGCAAAGGGGGAGGAGAAGCAATCTCCTTGCGAGCAGAGCGCCTGACATGGGCTTAACCAACTGAGCCATCCAGGCACCCCAAAGCTAGTATTTTTTAAGGAAGGACAAAAATAAACAGGAAAGTAATTAAAATGAGAAAAAAAGGGGACAAGCAGTTAGCTTGATTAGCCTATTTCTCTAAACCAAATCTATAGTATTCATGGTGGCTGTGGTGGAGCAGATCAAGTCTTTTAAAAGTGGACCAGCTGTGTGTCAGAGGCTAGACAATAAAAAGGCTTTTAATGTGTTAGGATTTGTGTAAGATCTAGCTCCTTGTGGTAAAACTAATAGGTCATTTCTACTAGAACTGTGTCAAGAAGATAGCATGGCATTAGGAAAGGAACATGGCCTTTGGAGTCAGGATGTGTTCAGAAAAGTGATCTGAAGGAAATTAATTTTTTTTTTTGTTAAGTCATTTGGAATGGAAAAGGTAGTTTTAAGAAGATAAAGGGGCTCAGCTATAAAATGCCTTTGGAAAGTTTAGTTACTGAGAAAGGAGAGAATGCCGACATTCATCACGACTGGTTACTAAAAGCTGAGGATTTATGTTCACGTCCTGGTAGAAGTATTGGCAGTAAAAATATTTTTTAAAAATCTTAACATTGGTTGAGGACCCTGAATCTACATTTAAACTGTATTTTACTAGAGAGAACGTGTGCTGGCAAAAGAATGAGTTACCTCCAAGTCCAGTTCCCCAGTCTTCTCTGTTTGACACTCGGAGAGGGAGGAGCTCCTAATTACTGCTGAGTGGGGTAGGAGTTGAGGCTCACTAGTCCTCCATTGAATCCCCCTTGATGAAAGGCCTAGTGTGCCTTCTTAGTGCTGCCTTGTGGCCTCCACTGACAGAGAAGAGAAGGAGACTCATTCCCACCTGGTTGGTGGGAGAGTTTGGCTCTCCAGTTGGCCTTTTTGACACCACTCTGGTTGGAAAAAGGGGTAGTGGTAGTGAGTGAGTGGTCTGGTTACAGCCTGGTGAGGGCGAAAGTTCAGGCTCTCTGCTAGTTTGATTTTTTTCTCTCTCTGTATTATTTGACTACAGCAGATTGATTTCGGTCTTGGTAGGTAACTCTTTTCTTGGTCCTTCTGGAGAGAGCAGGCTTTTCTTAGAGGTTTTTTTTTTCTCTCTCCTCTCATGGGCAGTAACAGTTGCTGGTTTGGCAGTAATAGTTGGTGGTTTTTCCAGTACACAGTCTAGAACACTTGAGGCAAAAAGAAAACCCAATAGACCTACTAACCAGTTTCTAAGGAACCTGGGCTCTCTTGGCTTGTCCATCTTCTTTTTTCCACTTTTCAGAATATTTTTATGTTTGTTTTTAGTATGTAATGTCCATAATGTCCAGAGTTTTTAACTGTACTTAGCGGGAGGAATAAGGAAACAGTTTATCCATTCCATCTTTCCATGAGGGAAATCTAGATGGTGACGCATTTTTTTTACAGTTTTTATTTAATTTCAGTTAATTAACATACAGTGTTACATTAGTTTTGGATATACAGTATGTAATATAGTAGTTCCATATATGACCCTGTGCTCATCACCAGGCAAGTGCACTTCTTAATCTCCATGGCCTATTTCACCCATCTCCCCAAACCTCCTCCTCTCTGGTAACCATCAGATAGATGGGTATGTGTTTTAATAGATTGAAATGCTTATCTTTAAAAACTCATTATGTAGAAAGAATATCTCCTTTTAGAAATGGTGTAGTAATAGCTAACTTTTCTTGAGAAAAGCAGAGAAATATCAGTGAAATAAGATATTAAATTAACAAATACTTTTATTAGTTGTACTTACAGAATGTTAGCAGAACAGTGTTTGTGGATAAGGGATGATAATTTGTGAGCTTTGATATAGCTTTCTTGTGTGCTTTATACTGATTGTATTATAGGTTATTACGTGATGTTATGATATTTTTACTTTAAAAATAAG
Source organism: Mustela lutreola (assembly GCF_030435805.1). Lineage (NCBI taxonomy): Eukaryota > Metazoa > Chordata > Mammalia > Carnivora > Mustelidae > Mustela > Mustela lutreola. Next base: position 94,479,280 of record NC_081295.1, read on the forward strand.
TGGGTATATACATAGAAGATGTCTCAGATGTTGGTAAATGAATTGCTTTCCCCCATTTTTTTAAATTTAAAATGAAAATTTTGATCCCTTTTGATGAGTTCTCAGAGCTTGATAAAGTGTTTGAGACTTTTGATGTAATTAAGGAACAAGAAAACAAAAGTCATTAACATTTAAGTATTTTTGAGAACTGGCAAGTGAATAAAAGTCATTTGAATATTTCTTTATTTTGACTTAAATTTCTAGCATTTTTTTCTCATTTAGAAAAAGAATAAATCACTGAATCTTTTCTTTTTTTAAAGATTTTTTTTTTCAAAATTCATAGAGAGGTAGAGAGTGTGAGCAAGCAGCAGCTGAGAGAGAGGGAGAAGCAGATTCCCTGCTGAGCAGGGAGCCCCCTACAGGACTTGATCCCAAACCCCTGAGATCCTGACCTGAGCATAAGGAGAGACTTAGCTGAGCCACACAGGTACCCCTCATTGAATGTGTTTTTTTTTTTTAATTGGGTAGTTTGACAACTTACCTTGCATTTAAGAATGTTTGTCATTTGGGGCACCTGGATGGCTCAGTGGGTTAAACCTCTGCCTTTGGCTCAGGTAATGATCTCAGGGTCCTGGGTTCGAGCCCTGCATTGGGCTCTCTGCTCAGTGGGGAGCCTGCTTCCTCTCTCTCTCTCTCTGCCTGCCTCTCCACCTACTTGAAATTGAAGTAAATAGTATCTTTAAAAAAAAAAAAAAAAGAATGTTTGTCATTTTATGTCTTTATTCCATGGGTTAAATGGTTAAGCAGAATTAAGGTTAAGTCTTTAAGTGTGTTTAAAAACTTTTTTTTAAGGAAAAATGGCAGTATTGGGAATAAGATGATGATCTGATGATGTATGTGGCTAGTTTGGAAGTATCTTATTGATAAGATACTGAGCTAAGGCAGATGCTTAGCGGACTTTTTTTTTAAGAGAGAGGTAGGGGGAACCAAGGGAGAGGGAGAGAGTTTTTGTTTTTAATGTTTACTTACCTGTTTATTTATTTTAGAGGGAGCCTATGTGTGAGTGAGGGAAGAAGGGGGTGGGAGAAGGCAATAGAATCTGAAGCAGATTCCCTGCTGAGTGAGGAGACCTGTGGGGCTAGATCCCACAGTGCTGAGATCATAATCTTAACTGAAATTAAGAATTTGTTTTTTAATGAAGGAAATGGCAACATTATTTTATCTTACCTTTATATTTTTGAATCCTTTATGAAACCTGTTTTTTAGGTAAACCTCAGTGATGTTTTCAAGTTTTAGGAGATGTATTGGTGACTTTAATAGAATAGTTCAGGAAGCTGGCTTTGCATCAGGGGAGAATTTGGTGTGTGATTTACTTTCATTATTTGGAACACATTCTATGAGGAGACAACTAGAAGAGAACTTGGAATTTATAGTAAAAACAGATAAAAACGTCAGAGTTGTATATACTTTGTTACATACTGTAAAACATTAAGTATACATACACACTGGTTAAGAGCAATTTTTTCTGTGACTTGGGATATTTTTTATAATATTCTGAATCCTATGTAGGCTGTATTCACTGTGTTAAAGAAATACCTAACCAAAGAGACACAGAATTTATACTCAGAAAACTATAAAGTACTCATGAAAGAAATTGAGGAAGACACAAAGAAATGGAAAAATGTTCCATGCTCCTGGATTGGAAGAATAAATATTGTGAAAATGTCTATGCTACCTAAAGCAATCTACACATTTAATGCAATTCCTATCAAAGTACCATCCATCTTTTTCAAAGAAATGGAACAAATAATGCTAAAATTTATATGGAACCAGAAAAGACCTCGAATAGCCAAAGGGATATTGAAAAAGAAAGCCAACGTTGGTGGCATCACAATTCCGGACTTCAAGCTCTATTACAAAGCTGTCATCATCAAGACAGCATGGTACTGGCACAAAAACAGACACATAGATCAATGGAACAGAATAGAGAGCCCAGAAATAGACCCTCAAATCTATGGTCAACTAATCTTCGACAAAGCAGGAAAGAATGTCCAATGGAAAAAAGACAGCCTTTTCAATAAATGGTGCTGGGAAAATTGGACAGCCACATGCAGAAAAATGAAATTGGACCATTTCCTTACACCACACACAAAAATAGACTCAAAATGGATGAAGGACCTCAATGTACGAAAGGAATCCATCAAAATCCTTGAGGAGAACACGGGCAGCAACCTCTTCGACCTCTGCCGCAGCAACATCTTCCTAGGAACAACGCAAAAGGCAAGGGAAGCAAGGGAAAAAATGAACTACTGGGATTTCATCAAGATCAAAAGCTTTTGTACAGCAAAGGAAACAGTTAACAAAATCAAAAGACAACTGACAGAATGGGAGAAGATATTTGCCAACGACATATCAGATAAAGGACTAGTGTCCAGAATCTATAAAGAACTTAGCAAACTCAACACCCAAAGAACAAATAATCCAATCAAGAAATGGGCAGAGGACATGAACAGACATTTCTGCAAAGAAGACATCCAGATGGCGAACAGACACATGAAAAAGTGCTCCATATCACTCGGCATCAGGGAAATACAAATCAAAACCACAATGAGATATCACCTCACACCAGTCAGAATGGCTAAAATCAACAAGTCAGGAAATGACAGATGCTGGCGAGGATGCGGAGAAAGGGGAACCCTCCTACACTGTTGGTGGGAATGCAAGCTGGTGCAGCCACTCTGGAAAACAGCATGGAGGTTCCTCAAAATGTTGAAAATAGAACTGCCCTATGACCCAGCAATTGCACTATTGGGTATTTACCCTAAAGATACAAATGTAGTGATCCAAAGGGGCACGTGCACCCGAATGTTTATAGCAGCAATGTCCACAATAGCCAAACTATGGAAAGAACCTAGATGTCCATCAACAGATGAATGGATCAAGAAGATGTGGTATATATACACAATGGAATACTATGCAGCCATCAAAAGAAATGAAATCTTGCCATTTGCAACAACATGGATGGAACTAGAGCGTATCATGCTTAGCGAAATAAGTCAAGCAGAGAAAGACAACTATCATATGATCTCCCTGATATGAGGAAGTGGTGATACAACATGGAGGCTTAAGTGGGTAGAAGAAGAATAAATGAAACAAGATGGGATTGGGAGGGAGACAATCCATAAGTGACTCTTAATCTCACAAAACAAACTGAGGGTTGCCGGGGGGAGGGGGTTTGGGAGAAGGGGTTGGGATTATGGACATTGGGGAGGGTATGTGATTTGGTGAGTGCTGTGAAGTGTGTAAACCTGGTGATTCACAGACCTGTACCCCTGGGGATAAAAATATATGTTTATAAAAAATTTAAAAAAAAAAAAAAAAAAAAAAAAAAAAAAAAAAAAAAAAAAAGAAATAGTTAAGTACAGGCAATGCTAGAAAAAGATATGAATCTTTTTTGAGTCACTGAAATAATACATGTTGAAACAAAATTCAAGGAATATAGAAGTGGCTATTGTGAAAAGTACATTTCTTTCATTATAACCCTTCTGCATTTAGGAATGTGGTAGATGTAGACTGTTATCTGTAGACAATCTTTTTAACTGAATTACTCTTATCCACTTCTCCTTTGTATCGTATATTTAAATCATAAATTTAAATTTAAGACATTATTGTATAAATCATGTTAATGTTTACCTGGGACTTAACTGGAAAGTTAAATTCTGATTTTTTCCTCTTAAGGAGTTAATAAATTTTCTTTCTGCTAAGGTATTTCAAATTGTAGAAATAATTAAAGCCTGAAACGTTTGAGAGCTAGAACCTGGGCTTCTGGGGTATCTCCTGATCTTGCTTTTTGGATTGACACTCATTGCCTGCTTGTTAATGTCATCTGTGGCCTCAAGGAGTCTAGCAGGTTTGGGAGAAGGATCTCCATGGAGGTCTGATGTCCTAAAATCCCTTCATCCTAGAACTGCAAGCAAAAATAACATTTTTAAATCCATGTAACTAGTGTGAAAAATATGACCACTATAAATTATTGGGGGTGTTTTCAATCAGTGTAGTATACCTGAGTTCTTTATTGAGTGTTTTTCCAACTCTACTTCACTTGGCTCTCAGTAACGTTCTTGTGATGGAAAAAGAGAAAGGAGTAGGATTCCACTGACAATGAAAGTACATAACTTTTTCTTTCTCTCTTCTTACTTTTGCCTTTTCCAGTGGGGGAGGGGCAATTGGAATAGGAAGGCCCTTTGTCCAAGTTGGAGACACAGCAGTTATGTGGAAAGTAGCATATTTTGGGGGAGAGAATAAATTTAGAGGCTTTCAAAATAGTCCTGTTATATCTGTTACTCATGATTTTGATATCTTGGCACTGAGAAAGTATATACTGATTTCATATTAAAGAGATTTTCTCTTATTGGCCCTTTCACTTTGGACTTTAAAGTTGTTTTGCTACTATCTGATTTAATTTAGACATAAAAATGAAAATCTATGACTTGAGATAGATGATTCCTTATGTACTACTACTTACATTCTAAAAAACAAAGTAAAAACTTTAGCCATAGAGTAAACTTTAGGTATAGGGTAAACCATTTTTGTTAGGTTGAAAACCTCATTTTTCAAACATGGATCTAATGGATGCAGCCAAAGCTAGAACAGTGGACATACTAAATAAACATTTAATTCTGCTTACATTCTTACATCTTTAGTAATAGCACTTTTCCATTTTTTCTGATTAATGTTTCTGTAAAGTTGGCGGTACTAGTTTTACATAAAACTTTTGGAAGTCCCTAATGTTATATATTCAAAATATTAAGTGTATTCCTTAAATTTTAATTAGCATAAGAACTGTGACTCAGCTTAGAATTGACCTCTTTCATTTGAGAAACAAAAAAGACTCATTTGCCCTTTAATCTGGTTTTTATTATTCTTCGTGATGTTTATTTAATTCTGTGATAAATAGAAATTAATTGCTTTCTTTTTTCAGATTATGATCATGTACTGGCTATGATTAGATAACCAAATTATTATGAAGATATATTAAAACATGAAGAAGTGGTTTGTGAATTTTATTGATCATCTTTTAAGTTGTTTTTTGTTAGTGCAATCAGAGTTAAGTATCTCTGGTTACCTTACTAGATGAAGAATAACTATATTCTTTCCAGACTTTAGCTCCCCCTCTCCTTTGCTTATATTTCTTACCTTCCTCTAAATCGCCTTTTCTTTCTTTCTTTTTTTTTTTTTTAAAGATTTTATTTATTTATTTGACAGACAGAGTTCACAAGTAGGCAGAGAGGCAGGCAGAGAGAGGAGGAAGCAGGCTCCCCGCCAAGCAGAGAGCCGATGTAGGGGATTCGATCCCAGGACCCCGAGATCATGACCTGAGCGGAAGGCAGAGGCTTAACCTACGGAGCCACCCAGGTGCCCCTCTAAATCGCCTGTTCTATGAAACAAATTAGTGTAGTTGCATTCTTATTTATAGAGATTATCTACAGTCTTTTTCTTGGCCAATTTTGCATTGATATTACCTATTTTGTAGGAGGTTTTTCTCATTTGTAGGACGAAATTCAAAGTTTATCTCAGTTAGTTAGTCAGTACACGATACTTTCCAAATGAGGATTCTTTTTTTAACTGTATTTCCTGGTGCAAAGGAAGTGACGTTAGTAGAAAGTAGATACTACTATGTTAATAGTTTTATTTACTGACTGTTTAGGTAAAAGGAAGTGAGGGCAGAAGGAGGAAGAAACTCTGGACATCTAAGTAACACTTCATAGGAGTCTATCAGATTTGCTGTTGAAGATGATAGCCAAGGAGTAATTTTTTTTCTTTTTTTAAAAAAAATTTTATTAACATGTAATGTATTATTAGCCCCAGGGTTATAGGTCTGTGAATTGTCAGGCTTACACACGCCAAGGAATAATTTGGAGGCACTGTGAGGCCAGGAATTAGGGAAAAATTAGGTTCGTGAGTGAGTGAATGTGTGTATCTGGTAGTGGTAGATTGTGGGAGGAAGAGGTTCCAAGAAGAGGAGGTGGAGCTCAAAGCAAACTTTATTTGTAGTTTTACTTAGAGCTTTGGTACTAGTGATTAAACATCTTACTTGGCACTATGTATTTGGGAGGTTGTAAACCTGAGTCTTCTCTGTTCAGTGTAGACTGTATATTTCTAATTCGCATTCTCCCTTTTCTTTTATGTTTTGTGCCCTCAGAAGATTTATTATATTTTCTCTGAGAATACTTAAGTATTAAAGTGTTTCTAGGTTTTGAGCAATATGTTATAAGTTTTTCATCTTGTTTTGTTTTGTTTTTAGAAACAAGAAGCATTGTGTCAATATATCATAGTTATTCATATGGTAAATTTTTTATTAAAAGATAACACAAATATCTTAAGTTATATAGCCAATTAACAGGATAGAATCAAGATTTATACCCAGGTCTTCTGTCTCCTGAGCCTGTACTTTTAATCATATTTGGTCAAATTGGAATTACTTTCCTAGAGGAACAAAATTTGAATGTCAGGCCACGTTCTTGGTCCTTGTATTAGAAAACAGTAGCTCTCAGAGATAGGACTTTTAGTTTTTTAAAATGTAGACAGCTCATGAGACAGTAAGAAGAATTCAAAATGAATACTTTTTAGCATGTTGAAGTTGTGAGTACTGTTCTTTATGAAGATTTTATACTTCTATTAGTTTGAAAAATACTTAGTGCAATTCGAAAACAGATTTTCCTATGTTGATATCTTATGTATTGATAGCAAATTGGCATATTTTTCCTTAAGTGCATTACCAGTAAAAATGAAGCAGCCCATTTTGTGAAATAGTTTGTATTTTCCATGATTTATACTTTAATGACTTTTCACAATTCTTGACCAATGTAATAATTTTCCCAATATGAAAAACGTTTTTTTCTCATTGTAAGATGATATGCATTGTTAAAAACAAACATGAAACAATTCTGAACAGTATAGAGAAGTTAAAATTGTTTGAAATCTTAATTTTTTGAAATCTTACCAGCTAGAGAGTAACAACTGGTTAACCTTGTAGTAGATATAAACACCTAGAGTTACAAATTCTTTGTTAACTTTGTATGTGAAAAACATTTTCTGGTTAGTGTTTGCCTTTCTAATGGTTACTTTTAATGAACAGAAATTTTTAAATTGTCAAATGCGTGAGGTAGGAATCCCGTTTTCTCCCAACTCCTTAAATATGGAACATTAGTTTTATGATTATCATGTTTGTCTTTGCTTTTCATTAAGTCATGCTTTTCTGTTTATGGACTATTTTGCTTCATTTATTGGTATGTCTGTTTTTATGCCAGTACTGCAGTAATTTATAGTATCATATAGTTTTTCTTTATATCTTATTAAAAAGAAAAGCCTCCTCACTTTGTTTTCTCTGAAGTATTCTGGCTGTTCTTGGCATTTTGTTCTATACAAATTTAAAACCAGTTTATTGCTCTCCCAAATCTGTGGCACAGCTATTAGAATTTTAGTGCATCATTCTGTCAATTTTAGGGAGGATTGATATCCTTATAATAATTGAGCTTTTAATCACTGAACATGGTATGACTTCCCATTTGTCTTCTATTAATTTCATACTTCTTTTCGTAAATTTTTTTTTTTTTAAGATTTTGTTATTAGGGCACCTGGGTGGCTCAGTGGGTTAAGCCTCTGCCTTTGACTCAAGTCATGATCTCAGGGTCCTGGGACCAAGCCCCGCATCGGGCTCTCTGCTCAGCAGGGAGCCTGCTTCCCCCTCTCTCTCTGCCTCTCTGCCTACTTGTGGTCTCTGTCTGTCAAATAAATAAATAAAATCTTAAGAAAAAAAAAGATTTTATTTATTTGTTTGGCAGAGATCACAAGTAGGCAGAGAGAGGGGGGGGGAAGCATGTTCCCCACTAAGCAGAGAGCTCAACATGGGGCTCAATCCCAGGACCCTGGGATCATGATCTGAGCTGAAGGCAGAGGCTTTAACCCACTGGGCCACCCAGGTGCCCCTCTGTTGGAGATTTTATGGCCAAAAAATTCTAAAATATTTTGCTGTTTGGCCCTTTATAGAAAAAGTTTGCCCACCCTGATTTAGAATTATTGTTTGTTTCATTATTTATATATCTCGGAGTTTCTTTGTATCTTGGGGTGAAGGGGGTGTTTCAGGCTATCTTTCTTTAATTGTGTCTGCAGCTCTGGTAAGACTTAAATTCATGAGTCACTGTTACCAAAGTGTGTTGCATTCTTTAGGTATGTGTGGGCAGAGAAAAATTTGATGTCATGTTTTATATAATAATAACTATACCTGCTTTTTGGTATTTTACATTTGAAGATTTAATTTAATAAAATACAGCTTAATTTGCTTATTTGCTCATTTCCTCTTTTATAGGAAATTAAGAGAGAGACAGAATCTAAGGACGACAGTTTGCCCATTAAACGGGAAAGACATGGGAATGTGGCAAGTCTTGTACAACGAATTAGCACCTATGGACTTCCAGCTGGAGGAATTCAACCACATCCACAAACCAAAAACATGAAGAAGAGTATGTAAATAACTTCTTTTTTGTTTAAATACAAAAAAGGATGTTTTATAACTATTCATAAGCTAACTTTCCTTACGGTAGAAACTTCCTACATATTCATGTGTTACTAGTTATTGGCCCTTGTAGTCATTCTTCATACAATAATTGAGCATGACCTGCTGACAATTATTTATAGGAATTAGAAATTAAAATACGAGGCTTTGTTTTTCTCTTAGCTGTATAATTTCTGTTGAATAGTTGATTCTTTGCCTTAAATTTATTTTAAAATCATTTATATCATAAATAAAATTTATTTTATGCCAAGATGCCTACTCATCTTTAAGTAGTATATAGATGTGTGCATTTTGATAGTATGTTTTCTTCATTGTTTAGACCTCTGAACATAGATGATCAGTTTCCCAAGGTGATTGGCCCAGCAGAGTCCTTTTGGGTATTTAGTACTTTATAAACATGGTAGAACATTTTAGCATAGAGGGAGAGCACCACATTTGAAATCAGACATGAGTTTGAATCCATCTTATGACCTTAGATCATTTAATCTCTTGAGTTTTATTTTGCTGCTGGTGAGAAAGTGCTCAGAAAGACACATGGCATTGCTGTCTTTCAAAAAGCTTGAACATTAAACATGTACAAAATACAGCATTTATGGAAGCAGATTGTATTTTAACATAGTAAGACCTGAAGCCTGTTGAGACATTGAATACTGATAACTGTGATTAATTTTAGTTAATAAGTAGCTTATGAGTATTTAACCACATTTATCTTAGATCAGTCTCTTTGATATTTCAGTCTGTAAATCCCTTGTGGTACCAAGTAGTCTGTAGTAAAGAAATTAGGTTTATACACATTTTACAAATATAAGACTATTTATGATTTTTATAGAGTCTCCTTATATCTTGCTACTTCTGTGCTACTGTCTGTCAAGTTTGAGGGAAACCTTCACTTTCTGGGTTCTGTCATCCTTTGATTATTTTCATAAGATGAAAACAGATTTTCATAAAAATCAAAAAAATTTCGTGACAGTAATGCAGACCAATTAAAGGATTCTCTGTTGTTTCCCAGTAAATGCATTGTACAGGCAATATTTAGATATTACCCATACTGCTTTCAGACTACTGCCTGAAGGCGAACAGTTTCAGTAGTTTTAATTGTTCTGGACTCTCAGATTCTTTTAGAGACTGGGGGACAGATTCCTGAGAGTATTCCATATCCTACAGGTGAACCTCTGTATGGGAATTTGTGCATAGGGGAATTTTTAGGCCCCCTGGAGAGTTATCTATGACCTCTGTCTATTTTAAAATCCATTTACCACTTTCTTTAGTTTTACTGAGCTATAAAGGGACAGTTTTCTTAAGTCAAGACCAGACAAAGGACTTCAGTGTTATGATTATTTTATTCATTTTGTCTCCTAATAGGAAACAACACTATTAAATTTTACCTTCATAATTCTTTTTCTTGTAAAAGGAAAAACCATTATGTAGTGGTGCCAGGAGGCTTAGACTTTTTCCTGAGGATCCTCCATAACTTGTTTTTAAGTGCATGTGCTGCAAAGACTAAATTGGTCATTTGGAGCTAGCTAACATGTAAAACAGGATGCAGGTTGTTTTTGCTTTCAGACTGATTTTCCAGGAAAAGCAAGCTAATTTTTTTTAATATGACTTTTTTTGTTATTGTTTGTACCATATCCTTAATTCACAAAATAGACCAGCTATTCAAAAGGTGGTATATTGTAATATTAAATAATAGTGGATAGTACTATCCAGTATTATTAATACTTAATAAAAACTGTTTTAAAAATTGATAATACAGTCACTGCAGTGTGAATGTTCACTAATCTCTGTATGCCAAGACAAGTGAATCTGCGTGTGTATTGAATTTTATTTAAGCAACTTAAAGAGAGTTTCAGCTACATACTATGGTATGGAAACTAGGCATGTTAGCTGTTTTTCTCTAGTCTCCCAAGCGAAAAAAAGTGTTGGCTTTTTCATGAAGTCTAGTCATAAAGCCATTGAAACTTTGCTTTTGTGTGTAAGTTAACCATAATACCTGTGTTAAAACAAACAGGTATTTTTTAAGAATGAGCACAGAATAATGTTTTCCAGGACTATTACTATAAGTTGCTAAAGTTATAGAAGAGAAAAAATTGCACATCTCATAGCAAAAACTGGTGTGATCACATTGCTGCTGAGACCCTTATAAAATCAGGAACAGAGATAATGTTGTAGAGTAAAATTACTCTAGAGTAAAATTACTTACAGAATAAATAATTGACATCTTCCAGCAGCCCAATTCTGGATTTCATTCAGTGTGGAATATTAGTAGATACTTCAACTTTGCATTTGGAAAAAATTGATGCCAGATTTGAATCTACTCTTACTAAGCTGGAGGGAAGACATCAGTTCTTGTAACTTTGTATTTCTTATTAGTGGAAACTCTCACAGAAGTTGTTTTTATCTAGTTAATAATTATGTTGAATGTAAAAAATACATTGAAATTGATACTGATAGGTCACTAGTAGTAGTTGCTACAGAATTGATGTTGCTGCATGAAAAATTAGTTGACCAGAATGCCCAGTCTTTAGTGTTTCATTTCTAGAAAACAGTTGTTAGCAAATAGTATGCCTGCTGGTTTTGAGTCAGTGCTAAAGAAAATAGTGAAAATTCAGAATACTGTCAAAATATGGTCACATACATTTTTACAGCATACTTTAAAAAAAAATAAGGGCCTATTAGCTCAGGCTCTGTCTGCTCTCTGATAATAAAATATTTTGACTTAAAAGGGGAAAAAGACTCTGAACTGACTCCTACAGCTGCAGCTTCTCAAATGAATGGGGTAGGGTATTCTAACTTTCTGTTTTCTATCTTACAGAAAAGTTGAAGGAATAATTGTGCAGTGAATATTTTAAATGCTTTCAGTTTGTTGTTAGTGTTTTTCATGTTGTCTTTATATCTGTGTGTGTGTGTGTGTGTGTGTGTGTATATATGATAATATCTTCTAAGATTTTGATTGTTTTAATCAAACAGTATATCAGCAGTATAGCTAGAATCTTTGAAAGCATGAATCTTTCAGTTAATGGTCTAAGCAGTATGAGATTTTTTTATTGCTGAGTGTAAGAAAAAATTTAAGAATGATTCAAATTTATAGCAGTGACTCTGTTTTTAGCATTTGATTATTTTCTTTGCTTACTGGAGAAAGAAATTGACCAAAAAATCTTGACATTAGGGATGCCTGGGTGGCTCAGTCAGTTGGGCGGCTGCCTTCGGCTCAAGTCATGATCCCAGTGTCCTGGGGTCGAGTCCCACATCGGGCTCCTTGCTCAGCAGGGAGCTTGCTTCTCCCTTTGCCTCTGCCTGTGTTCATTCTCTCTGATAAATTTAAAAAAAAAAATCTTGACATTAGAAAAATTTAAATGCTGCAGTAAAACATGAAGATGTAATTTCTGGAACTGAATGGAACCAGAATGGATCATGAATCCTTTTGCTGCTGTTTTTGAAATTTTAGCATTCATCTTCCCAACTTCGGAATGTGGTATAGTCTTGGGGAAATTGAAAATCATAATCTTAAATGAGAATTGGTTCTGTAATTTAAGGGTTTTTTTTGTTTTTGTTTTTGTTTTTTAATCTGAATATTTAGGTCTGGTTTTCAGAACCATGAAAATATTTGCTATCCTTGATGGACCTCCATTTGAAAACTTAGGATTTTCTGTTTTAGTAGGAAAAATAGGAGGTAACTTAACTGAGTCTACAATTTTACAGAATTTGTTTTTTTTTCCAAAAAATACAAAATATTTTTTAACAGTTTTTTTAAAAGTTTTCAACATTAATATGCTGAATGCTTTAATATCTGTGAATTTGAAAACCATTAGAACAGTGTTAATGTGGGCAATCAGATCTCCCAAATAAAACTGGGTATGGATTATGATTAAAAACTTGTCAGTCTAATGGGAAGACATCAAGTTACTATAAAACAGGGGTGATAGTAATACGTCATAGGTTTTTAGAGGTATCAACACATCAAGTAAATATTAGAAGAAGTGCTCAATAAATGTAATTATTATTAGTGTTTATACTATTACGAACCATATTAGAAATGTATAAAGTATGTAGCTATGATGAAAATAAAGGGGCAGTTTTGTAGTGGGTTGTCAAGTGAGGTATATCCTAAGCCTTTCTTAGGTAAGACATCTCATTCACATGAAGATTAGGGATTATGACATTATGGATAGAATTGCTGCCTTTGGAAGAAGACCCATGGAGACTAGCAGGTACATGGTATTTACAGGTAGTGAAGGATTTGGCAGACACTTAACCGTCTGAGCCACCCAGCTGCCCCCAAAACAGTATATTTAAATCTTAGAAAGAAAGACTTAGAAAGAATAGGGTTTGTCATTTTCAAGCAATTAGAAATCAGTGTAATTATATCAGTGAGTACAAGATTGAGAATCATCTAGGGAATCTTAAACTGTAGATTCTAATGCAGCCTGCTACTGTAACAAAATACTCCAGACTAGATGGGTTAAACAACAGAAATGTATTTTCTCAAGTTCTAGAGGTTAGAATTCTATAATCAAGGTGCTATCAGAGTAGGATTCTGGTGAGGCCTCTTCCAGACTTGCAGGTAGCTGCCTTTACCCCGTATCCTCACATGGCCTTTGTTTGTGTATTATGCCCACATGCACATGTGCACAATTAATTGTGAGTGGGGATTAGGGCTCCACTTTTATGATGTTAGTCAACTGTGAATATGTCCCCAAAGGCCCTACCTTGCAGTATAGTCAAGGACACAATTCAATTTAAAGCAGGTTGGTCCAAGGTGGAGTCTGAGATACTGCATTTCTCTGAAGTTTGACATGATACTCTTGCTGCTGGTCTGAAGAATGTACTTTGAATAGCAAGAAGTTATCCTTGAATCAGTTATACCTAATCATCTACCCATAGCTGCTTTAATGATTTGGTTTTAAAGGTGGGAGTGAATCTGAGTTATCAACTCAAGAGTTTGAAAGAAGTTATAACCACAAGCCTGTGTGGTTATAAATGATTGTCACTTACCTGAATAAGTGAAACTTGTTTGAAAACTTAAAATTGTTGTCTTTAACTAGGTGAGTTTGGTTTTTATCTGTCAGAAAATAGAACTCTTGAAGAATATAAGATGTATTTTGGATTTGTTCATTTTGTGTCTTTTCAACACAGACACTCTTACAATAGTGCATTTTGAGTATTTCCAGACTTTGATCAGGAGGTAGTCTGAAGATTACTGGCTTGGAAGACTTGTCTGTGAAAAAATTTTTTGTGCCAACAGTTTCTTCTATTGTTTATATTTTTAATCTCAAAATTGGCATTTGATATTTTACTTTGGCCTAAGTGGTGGTATTAGATGTATAAATAGATTTCATGGCTGGGAACCTTGTACCTTACTTGTATTTGGTTTGAATATATTTTGGCACGTATAATATGGGGCAAGGTGAAAAGCCGACCAGAACTGATTGTGGTTAGCTGCTTAGAATGCTTACATGTTCTGTTTTTATTCGTATATATGAATTAAGTGGCAATAAATATAGTGTGTAAAAAAAGGTACTATTGTTTGTTTTAATGGTCTTTGTTAACCTTATTTTTTACTATGTTATTTCTTTCAGAGACCAAGAAGCGTCAATGTAAAGTTCTCTTTGAGTACATTCCACAAAATGAGGATGAACTGGAGCTGAAAGTGGGGGATATTATTGATATTAGTGAAGAGGTAAGGAAAACACGTTCTAGAGATAAAGTAGCAATTGGAATTGATGCTCTGGGTATTAGAAAACTGCTTTGTAAGAATATTAATTTTTCATTTGACTTTTATTGTCAGTTTCATTGTATTTTATAAAGATTTTAAGATGCAGGTTTTAAAACGGATCTTTAGTGTCTTAATATAAGGTTGTCTTATCTGTTGGAATAAAGCTTTACTCAGCTTACTACACCTGATATTTGTGTACTATATATGTGTTAACTTTAGGAATAAAAATTTTTAAGCTAAAGATTAATCTAAGTAGCTAAGAATAAAAATAAACATTTTTAATTCTGAATTCACTTTAGGCCCAGAACAGTAAAAGAGAAGCAATTGTACCTTCTGCATAGCAAAGGGATACAAAAACAGAATCTTTTTGAAAGCTTTGCCTTATTTGAATTGTCACATTCAAATGTGAACCAAAATACACTTTTCCTACATTTTAATATCTTAGAATGAGATTATAAAATACGGTAGATAAAATTTTTCATATCTCTTCTTTTACTATTAAAAGAATATTAAAATTTTTATTTGACAGCCAAAGATCCCATTTTCAAAGTATATATTTTGATATCAGATACAGTTATAGGGATTGATTTTATGTCATAACATCATGTAATATAATTCATAACTTAATGCTCATATTAAATTCCAATGTATATATATGAGACAATTCTGTTTTATTTCCACTGAGGTACAGTAATAATAGTTAATGTTTATTGAGGCTGTGTGTCTGAAGCATTATGCTAAGTGTTTCACATTTATTATTTTCTTTAAATTTTTTAACAACCTAAGGAGACAGGAATTTTTATATCCATTTTATATATGAAGAGATGGCGTCATGGAAGATAAGTGATTGGCTGTTCTAGTTACTGTTGCTGCATAACATTATGACCCAAATTTTACTAGGTTCATGGGTTGCGTGAGTCAAGAATTCAGATAGGGCACGGTTGGATGGCTTGTGCCTCTGTTCCGTGATGTCTGGAGATCTCAACTGGAAAGATGCAGTTTGGGTGCTGCTGGAATCATGGGAAAGCTCCTTTACCAACATGATTGGGTACCTACAAGGCTCGAAGACTACCTGTGGATTCCTACTAGGTAGCCTCTCCATTTGACTTCACTTTCTCACTGTGTGGAGCCCCAAGATAATTGACTTATTGCATGGCATTTCAGGGCTCTTAGTGTAAACATTTCAGCAAACATGGTAATAATAGCCTTTTATAATCTGCCCTTGGAAGTGATAGTGTCATTTTCACCACATTCTGTTGGGTACAAGCATGTTAAAAGGCAGTGATATTGAAGGCAGTGGGGGCAAAGGACCACCTGTTGGTGGATGTCAAGATTACCTTGTAGATAATCATGTGAGATAGGAGATCTTGTTTCAGCCATTTTTGCCCAAGTCCGTATGTATGGGATGCAGAGGAACTGGAATCTGAATCCACATAGTTTGAGTCTTTGTTCTTTACTGCTGTACTATCCTGCCTCTTAAGAATTCCTTAATTTATAGGAATTATAACATTATTTACCCTAACTACTCTATTGCTGCCAATTTGGGATTGCAGGTAAAGACAATTACGTTCCTGATGTTTTCCTCAGTTTTATCTGTTACAGTTTGGTCTGTATATCTCCATCACTGTAGTTTGAAGAACTCTGAAACCTTTGGTGTCTCCTTAAGTCTGCTAAAAAATTTCTAAACTCTTCAGTCTTACTGCCTTCTGTTTCTCCCTCAAACAACTTATGTTCTAGCCATTTTGTATTTCAGCTGTAATTATTCCAGTAATAAGTCCTTTGTTTTTATGTCACCATATTTTTAGATTGGTTTGTACCTAGTAAACTCTTATTTAGCCTTTAATATAATCCAGCTTTTTTTGTCATTTATTTAGGGGAGCCTTTTTATTTTTTTTTTTTATTTTTATTTTTTTTTTTTTAAGATTTTATTTATTTATTTGTAAGAGAGAGAGAGTGAGAGTGAGCACAGGCAGACAGAGTGGAAGGCAGAGTCAGAGGGAGAAGCAGGCTCCCTGCGGAGCAAGGAGCCCGATGCGGGACTCGATCCCAGGACGCTGGGATCATGACCTGAGCCAAAGGCAGCTGCTTAACCAACTGAGCCACCCAGGCGTCCCTAGGGGAGCCTTTTTAAAAAAAATTTTTTAAACCCTTCTTTTGTGCTCTTACAGCATTTTGTTCATACTTTTGTTGTAGCACCTCTTAACATTATATTGTAATATCTGCGTAGTGTTTGCCCTTGAGTGAAACAGTCTAAAGAAAATAGATTTCTCATATGCAAATCCAGTCTTCCACAGCAGTTAACACCATGGCTTATATATAGTGAGTGCCTGTTGGATGAATAACTTATTAAAGTTTGCCTTGTAATTCTGAGGTAAAAAAACATTTAAAACATATTTTAAACTAAGTAAAGAGCCTTCTCTAGCAGCAATATTTCATGTTTTGCTATTGACAGTGAATAGTTTTCTCTTACCTATTAAGACCTTTTAGTGTCCTTAGCAAAAATTACATATTCTAAAACAGTTATTAAATAGTATTAAATAACCATGATAATTAGTAACCTTATCATTAGTGAATGTAAATATTTTTCTAGAGAGTTTGTTTCCCAGGGATATTTCTGGTTGAGGTGGGGGAAGTGTTTAGGAGAGCCTAGCTTCTGGATTTTAAAAATAAGGGATTCTTTTTCTTACTTGTGTTAAGGTTCACTGGTTAAGTAAAAGGCTTGTAATTATATGGGCATTTGGGAAGTTATATTCTTACATTCATCAGACTTCTTCCAACTCTCAATTTTCATATACTTAATAATATATGAAATATATTACAAATATTGAAGTAATTAGGCTTCAAATTGAGGCTCAGTGGTATTTAAAAGAATAACATTCTACAAGAGAGCTATCTGCTTCCAGCTATTAATATCTTGTTCTTGGTTATCTGATATTTTTATAAAAATTACTTGCATCATGGATTGCAGTTGATACAAATTCTCATTGTAAATGTTGTTAAGTGCTACTGATATGACTAATTCTGTATATGATAAATCTAATCAATTTAGATTTAATCTACTTAAAATAATTTTTAACCATTATTTTCTTACAGATTTAGAAGGATTATTTTGCATCACTAACTTCGTGCTCATTTACTTATGTAGCTTAATTTTCCCATAGCAGGAAGATTTTACTTAAGATAACTTTTTATTATTTTTGAGTTGTGAACTCTTTCAGGTAGAAGAAGGCTGGTGGAGTGGAACCCTGAATAACAAGTTGGGACTGTTTCCCTCAAATTTTGTGAAAGAATTAGAGGTAACAGATGATGGTGAAACTCATGAAGCCCAGGAGGATTCAGGTAGATTATTTTAAAAATTTGAATAGATTTAAATAAAATTATGTATTGGTTTTTACTTGGTATTTTTTCAAACTGTTCTTGTTGAACTATGAGCTTCCGTTTTTCTGCTTTTAAAAAGCAGCTTATAACAGGGACTTAAAATGAACTAAATATCTAAGCAAATAATTTAATATGTCTTCTTCTCTGATGTCTGTTTCAACCCTAAATAAATGTTCAGTATGCTGATTATGAATTATACTACTTACATTATCTGATTTCTTTCCACTTAAGATATACTAATATAATGTTTTGATTTGACTTTGCAAATGTCCCAACTACTTCAGAGATTTTAGAAATTAAAAAATACTTGATTTTATTTTTGTTCATATTCAGATAATAAATTACATTTTTTTGTGCAGCCAGAATGTCATTTAATATATTGTGGTTGCCATCATTTGTAGGCTCACCCACAAATTCATCTTAAAATTGTTCACCATTTAAAAGTATGGTTGAGAACAGGGGTGCCTGGGTGGCTCAGTGGGGTAAGCCTCTGCCTTCGCCTCAGGTCATGTTCTCAAGGTCCTGGAATTGAGTGCCACATTGGACTCTCTGCTCAGCAGGGAACCTGCTTCCTCCCAGTCTCTCTGCCTGTCTACTTGTGATATCTTTCTCTCTTTCTGTCAAAGAAATAAATAAAATCTTAAAAAAAAACAAAACTGCTTAAAAAAAAAAAGTATGATTGAGAACATTTTATCCCAACGCTAAATTAAATTTTTAAGAATTGCTATGGAATTTATTTATTTTTTTTAAAGGTCTGTTTAATTATTTTAGAGAGAGAAAGAGAGAGCATGTGTGAGTGAGCAGTGGAGGAGGGGGAGAGAGAATTGAGAATTTCAAGCAGTCTCTTCACTAAGTGTAGAGCCTGATGTGGGGCTCCGTCTCACAACCCTGAGATCATGACCTGAGCTGAAACCAGGAGTCTGACACTGAATTTACTGAGCCACCCAGGCGCCCATTTTTTTTTTTTTTTTTAAGAGAAATTAAATTCACAAGTGGTAATGCAGGTTAAAGTAGATCTTTTTTTATATGGAAAAATACATGTAGTGAGGTTCAGTGTATTTTCAAAATGAAGACATTAAATATTGTCAGTATTTAATATTGACAATGTTATTTAATTCATAGTTGACATATGGATTTAAATGTTTCAGTATATGCTTTGTATAGCTGTTTTTTTCCTCCCAGTTCTGGACAAGACCATGCTGGGAATTTATTTCCCCAAGTTTCTTTAGGATAGTTTCCCAGTCTTTCTTTGTTTTTCCTGACAATTTTGAAGGGTTTATACTGATATTTTATATAATGAATCCCAGTTTGGGCTTTCTTTAAGTTCTTCATGATTAGTTTCAGATTGTATTTTATTGACAGGGTTACACATTGCGTTGTATCAGGAGGCACATGATGTCTGTGTGCTCTCTTTTTGGTGCTCAGTTTGATTACTTGGTTAAAGCTGTGCTGCAGTGTAAGTGTACCATTGTTTTATAGTTGTCTTGTGGGAAGATACTTTGAGACTACATAATCGACATTCTTCTCTAAAGAACTTTTCTTTCTGTTCAGTTGTTTGTTTATCAGTGTGGACTCACCAGTGGGTTCTAATTTATTCACTAGGTGTTAACCTGGTACTGTTATTTATTTTGATACCACCAGATTTGGCCCATGAAAGCTCCTTCAAATTAAGTTTCTGTGATTTTCTTTTCAAAAACCAACTTTATTGGACATTTATATATAATCTGCCTATTTAAAATACTCAGTATGAGTTTGACAGATGAATACATCTATGAAAACCACTGCCACAATAAGTATACAAAACATTTGCATCATCCCCCAAATATTCCTCATTCCCTGAGCTGTCCACATCTCTTTTTCTGCCTCTGGTTTCAGGTGATCGTAGGTCTGTTTTTCTCTCATTATGGATCAATTTGCATTGCTGTGTCCTCTGGACAGGGGTCTTCTTCATTGTTTGATTACTTTATTTTGTTGAACAAGATGTTCCAGGCTCATGTTCTACTTTCCCTTCTTCATCCTCAAATCAGCTACTTATTCAGGCAAAGATGGTTTCTTTTAGAGAAATACAGTAGTAAGGCAGTGAGATCTGAGTAGAAGTGTGCTCCTTGATCCTGGGGTGATATTGCTTCTAGGTACTCTTAGTAGATAAAATGGAATGCTTATACATGTACACACATGCCTGCATACACGCACACTGCTATATCTCTCTACCTACCTGCCTATTTCTACTGGTATCTCTAATTCTAGTTTAATACCACAGGGTACATTCTAGTCTGCAGTGATTTCGTCTGTAAACCCATTAGCCATAGAGATGAATGAAATAAATAATAGAGTTTACTTTACTTTTAAGGGAATTTTCAGGAAAGGGTTTTAGAATAAATTTTAGTAATAATAGACAATAGAGTGAAGGTATGAATCAGTCTGGTGAGTAGTTTTAACTCTAATCTTATTTTTAGCATTAAAATAAATGACCTTAGGAAGCAGTAGATGACAGTTTAATCAGTGAATATTTCTTAAGCCTTCTATGTGCTAAGTGCTAGGTTGGTTTTGTGAGGGCACAGAATCCCCTCTGTAGTCCAGAAGCTCAGGGTCCAGGCCTCTGAGGGATAAAACAAGTATGAACTCAGATTAGAACATTTCAGTATGGATTAAAATGGTCTGAGTATAAGAGGTGCTAGTGGAGAACAGTTCAAAACAGAATACGTTGTTTGTCACTTAAAAGAATTATTTGTACGTTTTCATCTTTTTCAGAAATATCCCAGGAAACAAATATAATCTGCAGCTTTGACTACAGCTATTTTAGAAGGTGTTATTTTCTAAACTTCTGTTCTTTTTCTTCTAATTGTTCTTCTCCTTGTTTTCCTCTATACAAGCTTTTTTTTTTTTTTTTTTTAAAGATGTATTTATTTATTTGACATGCAGAGATCACAAGTAGGCAGAGAGGCAGGAGGGGGAGAAACAGGCTCCCCGCTGAGCAGAGAGCCCAATGCGGGGCCCCATCCCAGGACCCCGGGATCATGACCTGAGCCGCAGGCAGAGGTGTTAACCCACTGAGCCACCCATGAGCCCCGATACAAGCTTTTTTTTTTTTTGAAAAATGGTCAATTCTTATAAAAAACATTATATAGAATTATCATCTTGACCATTTTCTTTGCATAGTTCAGTCGTGTTATGTATATTCACATTGCCATGCAGATCTCCAGAACTTTTTCATTTCACAAATTCAGAACTCCATATCCATTAAGTAGCTCCTCATTCCTTGCCCCTTGAGCCACCATTCCACTTTCTGTTTCTATGAATTTGACTACTTTAGATACCTCATATAAATGAAATCATACAATATTTTCTTTCTGAGACAGGCTTATTTCAATTAACATAATGTTTTCAAAGTTTGTTTATGTTACAGCATGTGACAGAATCTCTCAGATTGAATAATATTCTGTTATTTGTATGTACTGCATTTTGTGTAGCCATTCATCCATTCATGGATGTTTGAGTTGTTTCCCCCTCTTGGCAGTTATGAGTAAAACACGGGCTGTTAAAACACAGGCATACATTTATTTGAGATCTTGTTTTCCATTTGGATATATACCCAGAAGTGGGATTGCTAGATTATATGCTAGTTCCATTTTTAATTTTTTGAGGAAATGCCATATCATTTTCCATAGTGTTTGCACTATTTTATACTTCCACCAACAATGTAAAGGGTTCTAATTTCTCCATGTCTTCAGCAAACACACTTGTTTTGTTTTTTTTTCTTTTTTTAATATTAGCAGTCCTGATGGATATAAATAAATATCTCATTGTGATTTGGATTTTGATTTCTCTAATGATTAGTGATCTTGAGCATCTTTTCATATGCCTGTTTTTTTTTTTTTTTTTAAGATTTTGTTTATTTATTTGACAGAGAGGCAGTGAGAGAGGAAACAGAAGCAGTGGGGGAGAGAGAGAGGAAGAAGCAGGCTTCCTGCTGAGCAGGGAGTCTACTGGGTCCATCCCAGGACCCTGGGATGATGACCTGAGCTGAAGGCAGCAGCTTAAGGTGCCCCTTTTCATAATGCTTATTGGCCATTTGTGTATTGCCTTGGGAGGAGTATCTGTTCAAGTCCTTTGTCTACTTTTCAGACAGGTTGTGCGTGTGTTTTTTTTTTCCTTTTGTAGTTGTAGTAATTCTTTATATATTATGGATATTAATCCCTTATCAGATATATGATGTGCAGGTATTTTCTCCCATTCTTTTAATTGTTTCCTTTGATGAAGAAAAATTTTTCATATAGGTAGCCTGTCTATTTTTTCTTTTGTTGCTTGTGCTTTTAGTATCATATTTAAGAAATCATTGCCAAATCCAATGCTACTGAAACTCTCCCTGTGTTTTCTTCTAAGAATTGTATAATTTTTGGGTTTTTGTCTAGGTTGTTAATTCATTTTGAGTAAATTTTTGTGTATGATTTAGTACAAGGGTCCGATGCATTGTTTTGTGTGTGGATATACAATTTTCCTAGCAGCATTTGTTAAGGATGTTATCAGATAGAGAACTGGTTCCAAGCTCAGCTTTGGTTGCTTGCTGCTAGAAAAATCAATACTCAAAGGACAAGTGATGGTGGGAAAGGAAAGGTTGCTTTATTCTGGAAGCTGGCAACCTGGGAAGATAGTGGACTCATGTCTCAAGGACCATCTTCACTGTCCAGGTGAAGCTGGAGAGTTTTAAATGGGCTCCAGACAGTGTAACCGGATGTTGACATGTCCCGGAATAGACTTGTATCAGTGGCAGCTGTTTTCAAATGCAGTCAGGCCTTCTCTTCTGGGAAAGTCTGGTCCTTTAGTCCTCAAGGTAATTATCTCCAGATTTCAAAGAAAGTAAGTTAGTTCTGCTGCAGATCAAGGGATTGAAATCAGCAAGCAAGGAATGCATAAACTTGAAGCAAGGTTAATATTTATCCTAAGACCCATGGTAATGCTGTTACAGAGAGTCCTTTCCCCATTGAGTGGTCGGCCATAACACCCTTGCTGAAGTTCATTTGACCAGTCTATGCAGACTTTTATCATGGCACCTGTGGCTATTTATATGTTTCTGTTTTTCCTCTCCAATAGACTGTCAGCTGTTACAGAGACTTTGTTTGCTTACTGCTTACTATAGGTATGATCCAAAAAATGAATAGCTTATGATCTGTTTAATTTTTATTTCAGGGTATTACATTTTCTTTCATGTCATTTATGTGCCTCTTTTTTTGGACCAACACTTTGGGGAGGGATAGTGTAAAAAAAATTTCATAATTTATATATGATGATCATAATTTACATATAGCCCTCATACAGTTGATTATGTCATCTGTTTTCTGGAGCATAAGGGAATGGTATGGGTTATTCCTAGGTAGAGTAAATGAATCAATCTCTGCTATGGTTGGTTAACCTACTTGTGTGGAGCACTGTGCTTTTCAGATTAGGGGCTTGATCATTTAGCATTTGTAGGTAACAATTGTATTCCTAATCTGATGTGCCATCTTGATTATAGGGAGGGCTAGAGTATTACTTTTTTCAGGTTTCTTGATTCATATACATCTTTGAGAAGCAGATGAAAGCTGTATACTCTGAAAAGTGATATGAGTAAAATTTTACATATTAGTTCATGTGGTACATAGTTCATATATATGACTAGATAATATATTGGTTCAAAAGTTGTCAGTATGTAAAAAGATATACATTATAATACTTGTCTCCATCCATGCAAATGACCAAGCATTTCTACTTTCTTGCTGTCTTCCCAGCAAAGTACCCACAAAAACATGCAGGTACCCACAAAAACATTTATTTATTTGAATATTTCCTTCTTTCTTAAATAAATTGTAACATACTACGTTGTTCAGGATGGGCTCCAGTGAAAACAACCTGAAAATCATGGTGGCTTAAAACAAAGACGGAGTCAGTTAGGGACTTAGACTGTAGAGTCTCCTTTTTTTTTTTTTTTGGAAGATTTTATTTGTTTGTTTGTTTATTTATTTGACAGAGACACCACGAGAGAGGGAACACAAGCAAGGGGAGTGGAAGAGGGAGAAGCAGGCTTCCCACTGAGCAGGGAGCCAGATTCGGGGCTTGATCCCAGGGTCCTGAGATCATGACCTGAGCCGAAGGCAGATACTTAACTCCAGAGCCACCCAGGAGCCCCTAGAGTCTACTTTATGACACATGGCTTAGACACAGAGGCAGGGAAAAAGGAACATGGCTTTTAAAGCTTCTTCTCCAAATCTGCACATATTGCTTCCACTAATATTGTATTGAACTGTCAAGGCTATCTATGCCTGAGTGAAAAAGAGTAGGGATATGTAACTTTCCTACAAGGTAGGGCACTAAGTATAAATATTAATGCAATACCACATACACTACGATGGATCCTCTTTTAAGAATCCTGTATTTAAAGCTCATTGGCCTTTCAGAGGAGCTTCAGTGTCGTCTTAGCTCTGTACATGTGCTAAAAATGAATGAAAAGAACACTAACTTCATGGATATTTAGTATGAATGATGATGGCCTTCTGGAAGATGCAAATTTCTGTTTTTAATTTGCCTCCCATTTCTGATGCTCTTCTGCTGTATGTTTTTTTTCTCCTTAACTTTGCAGTGAACTTTTTAAGGTTCTGAATTTCTCTAAGGCTCTCCCTTAAACTATGTGAATTAAAGAAACAAAGTAATTGAATCCTGTAAAAGCTTGTCTTTAGTCAGCTTCTGTCTAGTGTCCTTTTTAAAAATTTTTTATTTTATTTTATTTTTTAAAAATTTATGTATTTGACAGAGAGATAGCGAGAGAAGGAATACAAGCAGGGGAAGTGGGAGAGGGAGAAGCAGGTTTTCCCACTGAGCAGGAAGCCTGACTCGGGACTCTATCCCAGGACCCTGGGATCATGACCTGAGCCCAAGGCAGAAGCTTAACGACTGAGCCACCTAGGCACCCCTAGTGTCCTTTTTTAAATCAGTACCTCATAAAGCAGGCCCTCATTTTTCAGATTATATATAGAACTTGGCATTATATAGAAAGAATATATAGAAAGATTATATATATATATTCTATATACATATAGAATATATATAAAGATTATATAGAAAGAACTTGGCATAGTACCTGGCAAATTTTTGAAGCATAGTTGATATTAGTTCTTTCTTACCAGCTGTTTTATTTTTACTTCTTTACCATTCTTTCCTTTGATTTTCCTCTTTAAAAAAAATGCGGAGTTAATCATTTTGAATAGTGACATGATAAAGTGTTAATAAGCAGACCAGTTTTTAATACTGGGAGTTATAGTGGGGTGGGGTTAGGACACTGAAATCATTCTTTCAATGCAGATGCTGATTACATTGAAATATAGAAAATCATTTAGATAGGAAGATATATGAGTCATGAAAACATACTATTTTATGTTATACTTATTTGAGAATACTTGATATTCTGAAGTCAGAACTTTTTTCTAAAGATGTGTAAAAAGCATTGAGAACAAATAAATACTGAAAACATCTGGCTTAAATTTAGTGATACAGTTATTACTTAGCAGACTGTCTCCTGAATTACTTCTGATGCATGTTGTTGTTCATAATGTTTCATAGGTATTGGATCTTCTAATATTTATTTTTAACATTTGGGGCAGTTGGGTGGCTTACTTTGTTATGTGTCCAACTTGATTTTGGCTCAGGTTATGATCTCAGGGTTGTGAGATTGTGCCCTGTGTGGGGCTCTGTGCTGGGCATGAAGTCTGCTTAAGATTCCCTCTCCCTGTGCCCCCCCCCCCACCAAATTGTTATTAATTGAAGCTTACAGTGAAATGATGTTTATGGTGCTATGTAAATTCAGCTCTTAAAATATGTACAAAATTTTTTTTAGGATTTTATTTATTTGACATGGAGAGGGAGAACACAAGCAGGGGGAGTGGCAGGCAGAGGGAGAAGCGGGCTTCCTGGCAGTCTCCCTGGCAGTCTCCCTGCTGAGCAGGGAGAGGGATGCAGGATTCTATCCCAGGAACCGAAGGTTATGACCTGAGCTGAAGCAGACACTTAACCAACTGAACCACCCAGGTACTCCCAATTTTAGGGCTATATGGGGCTACTAGTAAAAGAAGTACGACTTAAATTTTATTTATTTTATTTTTCTACATTTTATATTATATTTGTAAATTTTTAAATTTTTATAGTTAGAAATACTTTGGTACTTTCTTGCACTATTAAACCTTATTTGAATTTTAGTAACTTTGCAGAAATATGTCTGTTAAAAATGTACTTCCTTGCTTGCTTAACCTCTTTAAAATAACACTGCATTCTAAATGTGGAGTTTTGTGATTATGGAGTAGGAAGTCAGTGGTTGAAATACACTATAATTCCCCCCCTTTTTTTAAAACTCTAACTTTTAGGCAGAAATTTTTTGCATATTGATTTGAATGCTGGGAAGTGAACACTTTATGAGAACTTTAGAATTCTTGTGATAAAAGAATATAGATCTTTAAGCTTTGATTTAAAAGTTCTTAATGCATCTTATGCATTATTATTTACAGAATTGATGTCCACTATTCCTTGCTCTAACGAAGTGTAATATACTCTGTCTATAATTGGCATTCTTACATACTTTTTTTAAAAGATTTTTTATTTTATTTATTTGACAGACAGAGATCACAAGTAGGCAGAGAGGCAGGCAGAGAGAGAGGAGGAAGCAGGCGCCCCGCTGAGCAGAGAGCCTGATGCAGGGCTCGATCCTAGGACACTGGGATCATAATCTGAGCCGAAGGCAGAGGCTTAACCCACTGAACCACCCAGGCACCCCTCTTAACAGTCTTTTTAGTTTTTTTTTTTTACTTATTTAGATAAATATCTTCTAATACTCAGTTTTCAGGAAGAGCTTTTCTTCTATAAAGAAGTGTTATGTTTCCATTTTTATAATGAAATGACTCCCTTTTTGTTTTGTCAATTATATGTAACCCCTTTTATTTAGAGTGTCCTTTATCATCTTTTACGTTTCACTTTATTTCCTAAGTAGGACCTGCTTTCAGTTTCTTCCCATATTCCATAAAGCCAGTAACTATAGCTTCTGGTATTTTCCTCCCTTGTATAAGTCTTTTCCCCACCCTAAGCCTATAAAAATCTCTGTTTAGATGTTAACTAGGCATCTCAAACTTAAGATAGTCAAAAGTGATCATCTGTCCTTTTCTGTTCATCTTGATTTTGCTCTGTACAGTCTTCCTTGTTTGAGTTAATGGTAACTCCATTCTTCTTTTACTGAAACTGAAAAATTGGATTCATCTTTAACTCTTCTTTAATCTCACATTCTATACTTGATTCATTAACAGTTTTTCTTAGCTACTAAATAAATGTATAGAACTATTTTCAGGGTGCTTGGATGGCTCAGTTGGTTAATCATCTGCCTTCTGCTGAGGTCATGGTCCTAGGGTCCCTGCTGAGCAGTGAGTCTGCTTCTTCCTCTGCCCCTCACCCCACTCGTGCTCTCTCTCACTTCTCTCAAATTAATAAATAAAATCTTAAAAAAGAACTATTTTCTTTAACTGTCTCTGTTGCTCCTACCCTGGTGTAAGTTACCTTTTGCTGTACAAATGCAGTGGGCTGTTAATTTGCCATTACCTCCCTGATGAATGTTAATGTGCTCACACTTTAGTAGATACATATTTTACTTAAAGTAGAAGTCAAAGTCTTTTTAAATGGACGACAAAACCCTCTGACCTGGCATCCCCAGTGACTTCCCCCACCGCTCCGACTTTTGTCTCCTACTTAACTCTCCCCTTTTTTCATGTTGGTCTCCTTATAGTTTTCTAAAGATGTCAGGAACATTCCTATTTACAGCCTCTGTAGAAACTTTGGAGTTAGAAGAGCTCACCCATGGAGATTGTCTAGAGTGAAGAGAAGCACTCTGGACAAAATGCTATTTAGCACCATTTATGGTATGGATTTAGAATTACTAAAAAGAATATCAAGAGGGCACAGAGAGAGCCAGGAGAAAACCTATGAGTGTGTGGTAGTCAAAGGAAGAGAGTTTTTCAGAGAGGACACAGGCAGTAATGTCTGATGCTTCTTGTGAAGTTAAGGTAAGTAATATATGAGAGAAAATATAATCCTGGATTTAGGAATGGAGAGATCATTAATGACCTGGATAAGAGTAGTAAAGAAAGGTGATTGGGACAGAAGCTGAGTTGATTGTGGGGGAAGGCAGTGGAGAAAAGAAGTATAAAGCAGTGCAGCAGTTAAGAACAACATATATTCAAGAATGGTTTTGTTCTTAAGAAGGAAAAGTCTTGATCATTTTTACATGCCAATGGCAAAGAACAGGTAGAGATGGAGAAGTTGAAGATGCAAACTTGGAAGAATGAGATTTATCACCAGACCAGGATTTATCCAGAAGGTAGAAGGAATGAGATTCATATTGTAGGTATCATAATTAGTCTCAATTGATAAGCGATACATCAGAGTTAGTGCCAGGAAGCTGAGAGAGAAATGTTTGACTTCTGATTTTTTTCTATACAGGAGGAAAGATGCTAAGAATGAGGGGTCAGAATTTTGAGGAGGTTAAAAGGGTCCCACTAGTTAAATGTTTAGAGCCATGAATCCCTCTGGGCTTTACTGGGCTACTAGAGGGATGTGTGGCATAAAATGTTTAAGAAACCCTGATGGATGTTTTTCAGAAGTTTTGGTTTCTTATGAGTAAAAGTAATCATTCTCTTAGGAGAAGTCAGCAGTGTTTTACTTTGATTATTCAAGCTCTAAAAAGGAAGGTACTGCTTATTGCTAGGGAGGCACAGGATCTTGGGAATGATGTTGTACACTGGTTGTGCCAAAGATAGTGGATTGAAATTTGGTGGTCTACAGCTTGGTCTGCAGTATATAAGGTGGTACATCCTTACTTTGGTGTCTATAGTCCCACATTAGCATTTACCTCGAACAACCTGAAGTAAACAGCTTTATAAGGAAAATTGTTGTGGGGCTTTGATGCTTTTACTGATAATACATTATGAGTCTTTATAAATTAGATTATAGCCAGGTGCTATTTCTGAAGATTCTGCTTAGGAACTAAGGAATACAGATTTTAACTACTTAAAACACATGTAACTTTTTCTTAGGAAATGTAGGATTATTTTTAAAATCTCTGATGGTGGAAGATACTCTTTGGCGTAAAAAGAGGGAGTTTGCGCCAGCAACTTTAGATTCTAAGTCCTTCTCCTTGGTTTACATGTTTTACTTTAAAATATTCTCTCTTTTTTTTTTTTTTTTTTTTTTAAGATTTTGTTTATTTGACAGAGAGAGACTGCTAGAGAGGGAAAACAAGCAAGGGGGGGTGGGAGAGGGAGAAGCAGCCTTCCTGCTGAGCAGGGAGTCCAACTCAGGGCTCCATTCCAGAATTCTGGAATCATGACCTAAGCTGAAGGTAGAGGCTTAACCACTGAGCCTCTACTTAGCGCCTCTACTTTAACATATTCTACATTAGTTCCCCATTTAGTTTAATAATGAACTTTGATTGCTTCCATTAAATGCTTTGTATTTTCATCAAATTTCTACTTTGTATTACTATATTAAATCAATATTTTATATTTATATATAATTAATAATGAATTAATATTAAATTAATACTTTGTATTACTTTAGCACTCAGTGTAGCTCACATAAAGATTATTGGTTTTTTGTTTTTGTTTTTGTTTTCCCTAACAGTTGTACTTTGGGACTCTTGGTTCTCTTAAGTCATTTTGTATGGACATATAAGACGTTAAGTGGCTTTTGCTGTAGAGATTTAATGAAGAACGGAGAAAGTGTTTTAGGGCTAATAGGAAGACTTACTTGTTATGTTTTTTAACTGACAGTGGCACACCTAAAATGTAGATACAATTTTTCTACAAACTTAGAAATTCAAGGACAGTCTGACAGATAAAGTATATAGGCATAAAAATATTGGGAGTACCATATAGATTTCTGTTTTGTCTGATTATAAAACCTGTTTGGCCGCTTTCCCCATATATCTCTCTTCCTTTCTCTCCTACCCGTTCTTCGCCCATTCTTCCTTGTAGTGGTTAAGACATATCCCCTTTTTTTGGTTCTTCTGTTTGATCATGCTCTCTCTTACTTGAATGGTGCTCAGCAATACATCTTTAAACTCTTCAAAAATAATAGGCACTGAACTGTTAAGCACTTTATAGGAATCAGTTTAATCCTCATAGTAATCCTATAAAGAATCCTGTTTTATAGGTAAGTAAACTAGGCACATACAGTGGAGGAAAAGATTTGACTTTATTACCACACTCTGCTGCCTTCAAGCCATTGATTCAGTAGTCATTGTAGGGGCGGCTGGGTGGCTCAGTCAGTTGAGCATCCGCCTTTGGCTTAGGTCATGATCCTGAGGTCCTGGGATGGAACCCCGCATCAGGCTTCCTGCTCCTCTTGCCCTTTCCCTCTGCTACTCCCCTTGCTTGTGTTCTCTCACGTGCTCTCTCTTTCTCTTGGAAATAAATAAATCAAAATCTTTAAAAAAACCATTCATAGTAGTTTCGAGAATTTGCAATGAGTTTAAAGTGATCAGCCTATTCATTAGTGTTTAGGTGTTTTTAATATTTAGGCATTTATTTTAATGATATGTCTTAGTGCCTCTGGTAAAGTTTACAGTCACTAAATCTAAAAGGAAATTTTCATTTTATGGCCATAATTCTAAAAACTGAAAATTGTACCTTAAAAATAATTTGATGAAATTGCCTTTCTTAATGTGAGGCTTAATAATATCATGGATTATTTCCAAAAAAGTCTTTCAGGTAGATGCCTCATATACTGTTCTGTGTTTGAAATTTGTTTTATCTGAGAAGCTGGTTATTGAAGACGTATATTACAATATTTAGAATGCATTTCAGCACTGAGGAAGTAAGATAGTGGAATTACCTTCCTACTATACAATCTGGGAAGTGGAACAAATTACAGAAAACAAATGTTCTCAGACAACAGGCAGCACAAGAATGAGATTCTTGAGAAAAGGGAAACAAGGAAAATCCTATCATTGTCCTAGATTTCTACCAGGAGGTAAATTTTAGACCGCAGTACAGAAAGGGTGAACCTCAGCAGAATGTTGTCAGTTTTGTTGAGGAGTTAAAGATTTGAGTTCAAGGAAGCCTAGGTAGTTAGAGACGTGGCACTCCTTACTATGGGGGGGAGGGTGCAGAGAGAGAGAGAGAGGTACAGGGCAAGAGGAAGTGCTTCAACAATGTGGTTAGGGGGGTTCTTTAAGTGTTTGGGTAGGCTGTGAATACATAGAGTGAAACCCCATGAGCTAAGACACAAACAGTTAGTGAAGAAAAATAGATCACTGGGATTAACATGAGTATTCCCAGTGGTTACACAAGATCAAGAATTGTTTGAATTCTCTCCATCTGGTCTTGAGAGACTTCATTGAATACATGGGCAGTTCAGTGAAAGGGTGAAGTGAGGGCAGATTGGTGTTTGAGTGGAAGCTGTTTTAGTTCTACCCTGAGAAAGCTTCACACTGTTATGCAGGTTATTTACCTGTTTGCCAGAAAAAAATCAGCACTCTTTTTTTTTTTTAAAGATTTTTTAAAATTTACTTGAGATAAAGAAAAAGAGAAGAGGGGGGAGGGGGAGGGGCAGAAGCAGATTACCCACTGAGCAGGGAGCCTGATGTGGGGCTTAATTCAGGGACTCCAGGATCATGACCTGAACTGAAGGCAGACGCTTAACTGACTGAGCCACCCAGGTGCCCCCCAAATCAGTACTCGTTAATGCAGGTTTTCTCACTCTTGTCCTTAGTGATTTTGGGGCAGGATATTGGGGTTTTGTCCAGTACATGTAGAATATTTATAAACATCTCTGATCTAAACCTGCTAGATACCAGCTGTGCTCTTCAGTTGTAATAACCAAAATTGTCTTCAGATATTCCCACATATTCCTTTGTGGGGAGGGGATAAAAAGCAACCTAGGTTGAGAATCACTTTTATTTTTTTTTTTAATTAAAATATTTTTTAAAATTTTCTTGGGTGTTAGGGCCAAAGGGAGAGGGAGAGAGAGAATCTGAAGCAGGCTCCATGCTCAGCACAGAGCCTGACGCAGGCTCAACCCCATGATCCTGAGATCATGACCTGAGCTAAGATCAAGAGTAGGACGTTTAACTGACTGGGCTACCCAGGCGCCCCAAGAATCACTGGGTTTTAGAGGATTATAAGATCTAGCCCTCAACAACATTAAATAAAACTGAATTACTAGCTGTATATCAAGAAGTAGCAAAATGTGACCCAGAATTTGGAAGAAAAATTAATTGATAGAAAGTGAACCAGAAATGATACAATTAGCAACAAAGTTGTTAAACATAACTATAATAAAAATGCTCAGTATGCTGAAGAATGTAATGGAAAATATGAATGTAATGAGGAGTGATACAGAAGATATAAAAAAAAGAAGCAAGTGGAACTAACTGCTAGAGATGAAAAACACAATATCTGAAGTGAATTGCTTCTTGTGGAATTTCAACAATAGACTAGAGAATGAAGAAAAGATAATTGAAACTTAAATAAGTAGCAGTAGACTTCATCCAAAATGAAGCCCTAATAGAATAGACTGTGGAAATCTTGGGATAATTTTAAATAGTCTAACATGTATAGCTTGAGTTACAAAAAAAGAGTAGAGAAAAGGTGGTCAGGAAAAATATCTGAAGAAAGAATATTAAAATATATCTAGATTTGATGTAAACTATAAATCCCAAAATTCAAGAAGCACAGCCCCCGCCATACCTTACCCCCTCTGACATACCACACAGGGCTTGCAACAGCACATCATAATTAAGTGCTGAAAATAAACAATATAGTGGAACATCTTAGGAGTTAGAGGGAAAAGTACAGTAAAGTGGAAAATCTTAGGAGTTAGAGGGAGAAGGTACTTCAGGTAGAGAAGAATGAAGGAAAAAAACACATGTTATCATCAGAAACTAAGTATGGTAGAAGATAATGGAATGATATCTTTGAAATGCTGCTGAAAGAAGAGAAGTTAATTCAGAATTCTATTATCCAAAATAAAGATGGGGTAAAAAAAAAAAAAAAGTTTTCAGACAAACAATAATAGAGAATTCATTGCTAGGAGACCTGCCGCACTCTAAAGAATTAAAGTTCTCTAGGAAAACAATGATACTAGGTGGAAACTTAAATTTATATAAGTGGAATAAAGGACAGAAATATGGGTAAAATGTGGATAAGTATAAAGCACTCTTTTCCATTTTTAAATTTCTTTAAAAGATAATTGACTTTAAAATAATGTATTATGGGAAACATAGCTCCTGTATAAGTGAAATGAATAACAACAGTATCTGTAAACACAGAAGAGAGGAAGTGAAATGTACCTATTATAAGGCCATTATATATGAAGAGGTATAATCTTACTTGAATGTAGATTTTGGCAAGTTAAAGATGCATATTATAAGCCTAGAGCAACCCCTAAGAAAATAAAACAGATGAATTGCTAATAATAATAAAATGAAATTCTAAAAAAATACTTTAAAAAAAGAGAGACATCAAACACAAAAATCAACTCAAAATGCATTAAAGTCTTAAGCAAATACCTGAAATCATAAAACTCCTAGAAGAAAACCCAGGTGGTAAGCTCCTTGACATTGGTCTTGGAGATGACTTTTTGGACCTGACTTCAGAAGCAAAGGCAACAAAAGCAAAAGTAAACAAATGGGACTATATCAAACTAAAAACCTTTTCCACAGAAGGAAACCGATCAACATTATGAAAAAGCAGCCCATGGAATGGGAGAAAAATACTTGCAAATCAGCTATCCTTTAAGGGGTTAATATCCATAATATATTACAGAACTCATCCAACTTAAAAAACATGATTAAAAAATGGGCAGAGGATCTGAATGGGTATTTTTTCAAAGATGACATGCAGGTGACCAATATAGACATTAAAAGTTGCTCAGCATCGCTAATATTCAGAGAAATGCAAACCAAAACCAAAGCAAGCTATCACCTCACACCTGTTGGTGGAATGGCTGTTTCAAAAAGACAGGAAGTGTTTGTGAGGATGTGGAGAAAAGGGAACCCTCTTGTACTGTTGGTAGGAATGTAAACTGGTGCAGCTACTAATGAAGACAGTATGGAGGTTCCTCAAAAATTAGAACTACTTTGTGATCCAGACATTCCACTTTGGGTCATTTACCTAAAGAAGAGGAATACACTAACTTGAAAAGATATCTGCACCCTTTTGTTCATGGCAGCATTGTTTTCATAATGGATAAAAATGTGTTTTATATATGCACAATGGAATATTTTTCAGCCATGGAATAGAAGAAAAACCTTGCCATTTGCATCAACATGGATGGGCCTTGAGGACATTATGATAAGTGAAATAAGTTAAACAGAGTAAGACAAATACTGTACGAACTCACTTAGATATGGAATCTAAAAACAAAACTGAGCTTAGGGATACAGAGAACACATTGATGGTTACCAGAAGTGAAGGGTATAGGATGGATGGAATGGATGAAGGTGGTCAGAAGGCACAAACTTCCAGTTATATATATAAGTTCTGGGGGTGTAATATACAGCATAGTAACTATAGTTAATAAAAATGGTGTTGTATATTTGAAAAGTCTTAGGAGAGTAGATCTTGAAAGTTCTCATCTTAAAACAATTTTTGTAACTCTGTATGATGATAGATGTTAATTAGACTTACTGTGGTGATCATTTCACAGTATATACACATAAGGAATCATTATTTGTACAGCTGAAACTAATAAAATGTTATATGTCAATTATATCTCATTGAAAAAAGAAAAAGAAACAGCAGAGCCCACCATCTTTATATGCACATTCTGAGGAAAGGCCATGTGAAGGCACTGTGAGAAGGCAGCCATCCGTAAGCCATGAAGAGAGGTCTCACCACAACTCAAAATGCTGGCACTCTGATCTTGGGCTTCTAGCCTACAGAACTGAAAAAATAAATGTCTCCTGTTAAAGCCAAAGAAAAAAGAAGAGAAAATGGAACAAAGATCAACTGGGCAAATAGAAAACAAATAGCAAGATCGTGGATTTAAGCCACATCAGTGATTACATTAAATGGTCTAGGGGTGCCTGGGTGTCTCAGATGTACGTTTGATCTCAGCTCAGATCTTGATCTCAAGGTTGTGAGTTGAAGCCCCATACTGGGCTCCACTCTGGGCATGGAGCCTGTTTAAAAAAATAAAATTAAAAAAAAAAATTAAATGGTCTAAAAACTTTAATTGAAAGGCCAGTTGACTGGATAATATACTGCCTACTAGAAACTTGCTCAAAATACTAAGATACAGGTTAAAAGAAAGAGCGTATTCTGTGCAAAGCATAAGCAATCTAGAATGCTTACATTAATAATACATTGAAATAGGGATAAAAAGAAACATTTCATAATGATGGAATCAATTCATAAAAATTATATAACAGTTATAAATATGTATAACCTAATACCAGAACTACAAAACACATGAGACAGAAACTGCCAGAACTGAAAGAAACAGACAAATCCATGCGTAGATTTGAATGTTTCTCTCATTAATTGATAGAACCAGTAGACAAAAAAATTAGTGAAGATACAGAAGAGTCAAATGATTAAATAAGTTGATCTGGTTGATGTTTTGAAATAGTTAAACCAGGAACAGTAAAATACAGATACTTTTGAAAAGTACATGGTATAGTTACCAATAGAAGCTAATGTTTGGGGATCAGACAAGTCTCAGAAGTTTAAAAGATTTGAAGTCCTTGACAGCAGTTTTTATGACCGCTAGTGGAAATATTTCAGTCATGGATAATTGGGAAATTCTCAGTTACTTGGAAATTAAGCAATATTTATAAATAACCTGTGGATCAAAGAAGAAATTTTGAGGAAATTAAACTGGTTTTCAATGAAACAAAAAAAAGAACAATAAAAATTTGTGGAATGCAAGTAAAACAGCACCTATAGAGAAATTTAATTGCTTTCATTGCTAATACTAGAAATGAAAAAAGTCAATAATCAGAAGTTTTTATTTGAAATGAGTAAAAGAAGAAATTAAACCTGAAATAATTAGAAGTCAGGAAATGAGAGCAAAAAACTAAGAAATAAAGAACAAACCAAGTTTCAAGAAAATCAACAAGTTCAACAGTTGACTTTTTAAAAAAGTATAAAATTTAACATAAAATACTGCTGAATTCTATTAAGGATTTAATTTTACACAAAGTTTTTCAGATTTCTTAGGTTTGTATGACTTTGATATAGAAATATGATTAAATCATGAAAAAACGAATTGTAAACCATATCTCATGAGCATGAGCACAAAAATCAAAACAAAGCATTAGGACGTCAAGCCCAGCAAAATATGCAAAGGTTATACATTATGATTAATGGGATTTATCCCATTCATTCAAAAGTAAAATATGTAAAGGTTATGTATTATAATTAATGGTATTATCCCATATAGTCAAAAGTTAATATACTATATTAAACCATTTAAAAGATGGCCATCTCAATTTCAGTAAAAAAGCTCCGTAATAGCAAAAGTAGGAAACTATAAATTGGACAAAGCTCATCTATGAAAAACCTGCAGCTTACATTCTTAATACTAGATAAATAGTGATATATCTGTACAGTGGAATACCAGTCATCAATAAAAAGGGATGAAGTAGGAGTGCATGGAACAGCATGGATATATTTTATACATTCTGCCTAGCAAAAGAAGCAGACACGAGATGTATGTGCTGTTTATGATTAAATTTACTTGAAACTCTAAAAAAGATACCTGTAGTGGCAGAAGGAAAATCAGGGTTTCTTGAAGCTTGAATTTAGGAAGGATTGATGAGGGTGGTGTATGAGTGTCCATTTGGGGTGACAGAAGTTTTCTAGATCTTGATGTGGTTTCCTGGTGCATACATTTGTCAAAAATTATTGGAATATCCATTCAAAATTGGTTCATTTTATTGTGTGTAAACATTCTAATAAACTGATTTAAAATATATTACAAAAAATATGTGGCTTAGGCGAATAATGAAAGTGGTTAGAATAGATCGCTGTACTTGTTAGCATTACATTTAAGTTAATAAAATTGTTTCCTTTAGTTCTTAAATGTTTCAGATGTGTGAGTGGAGGCTTTTCTTTATTTGAACCATTATTATTAATAATTTAATGATTATTATCATTAGTAATCTTATTAAAATGTTTGATTCTGTGATCATCTAGGATTCAGTTCAACTGTTGGCTTTGTTACTTACTACATTCATGACTTTGGAATTCCAAA
Source organism: Mustela lutreola (assembly GCF_030435805.1). NCBI lineage: Eukaryota > Metazoa > Chordata > Mammalia > Carnivora > Mustelidae > Mustela > Mustela lutreola. The sequence continues at coordinate 94,516,188 of NC_081295.1, forward strand.
GTTTTTTTTCCTAGTATCTCTTTACCCAGTTATTTTCAAAATGGGGAATGATAGTTCTTAATGTTAAGCCTATGAGTGATTATGTAAATTAGTATAATTCATGTACAGTGCTTAGCAAGTGCCTGGCATAGATTAAGCCCTGAATAAATGTAAATACCATTTTTATTAATTACCTTGTTGTTATTCTTACTGTTAAACTTCAACAGACTGCTTTAGTTCAGTGAACTGATAGTCCTGTGTTTTTCCCACCCCTCAACCCCATTCTGAAATGTTTCTGAAATTTTCTTGGATGATATTCTCTAGAACTTTTTAGATTATAAGGCCTTTTGAGAATCTGATAAGAGATATGCTTCTTATACCCAGAAAAATAAGTTGAAAAAATACCCGTACAGTTTTCCATGGATCGTTCATAAACTCCTTAAAGCCTATAAATAAGATCCTTTACTATTGAGCAAGATTGTAGAAACAAATTTCTTACTTATTATATAATGTTAAACTTGCTTAGAAATTTTTTTAATTATAATTTAAATTTTTATTGGTTCAAATTTAGGCTTACTCATCTATGAGTTGAAGTGATCTTAAACTTTTAAGAATAAAAATGGACTTTTTAAAATAAAAATTTGCTAATATTACTAGTTACTATATTTGGAAACTCCCATACTTTGATCAAATTGAATCTTCTATAACTTAGAAAATAATTAGTTTTTGTCTGTAATGTTTTATTCTTATATTCTGCATGTTTGACCAAGAGCTGTGAATTTTGACATGCTTTTGTTAAGGACCGTGTATAATATGACTTCTTGGATTTCTTAATTAGCATTTTACTAACTAAATATTCCTAAAATTGTTATCATTTTAAACAATATCCAGAAAAATCAGGTTAAGTGAATTTTACATTTTTGGATATTTTAGTGCTCCATCATTTAATTTTTTTATTTTTATTTTACTGTTTTTAATTAGGAGGTATAGAATGTAAACAGTATGAAAGGGGAATGCCAAGATCTTTGTGATTCTACATTCTTCAAAAACAAATTATTCTTTCAGAAACTGTTTTGACTGGGACTACCTCACCTTTACCGTCTCCTGGGAATGGGAATGAAACTGCTCCTGGATCAGTTACACAGCCAAAGAAAATTCGAGGAATTGGATTTGGAGATATTTTTAAAGAAGGCTCTGTGAAACTTAGGACAAGAACATCTGGTAGTGAACTAGAAGAGAAGAAAACAGAAAAGGTAGTAATGATGAACTTCACTTAGGTTAACTGCACTCATTCGCTCATTAAGTATGTTTTAAAATGTAAAAGTCAGTTTGCAACTCTGTTGTATTTCCTTTTATTTTATTTTTTTAAAAGATTTTATTTATTTATTTGACAGAGAGAGATCACAAGTAGGCAGAAAGGCAGAGAGAGGAAGAGAAGCAGGCCCCCAGCTGAGCAGAGAGCCCGATGCAGGACTCGATCCTAGTACACTGAGATCATGACCTGAGCCGAAGGCAGTGGCTTAACCCACTGAGCCACCCAGGCACCCATGTTATATTTCCTTTTTGAGATCACTTATGATTGGTTATGAATGAGAAGACTGAAAAACTGCAACTTTATAGTGATTGATGTTTAGGTTTTTATAAAATGAGAATGTTTACTGATAAATTTAACACAGCTTTTCTTAGTGGAAACTTCAGAGTTTCTGGTTATCATAGGTAGAAATAGAAAAGACAGGTTTTTTTGTTTTGTTTCACCATTTATTTATTTATTTATTTAGATTAAAAAAAAAAAAAATAGATCACAAGCAGACAGAGAGGCAGGCAGAGAGAGAGAAGGGGAAGCAGGCTCCCCGTTGAGCAGAGAGCCCCATTCGGGGCTCAATCTCAGGACCCTGAGACCATGACCTGAGCCAAAGGCAGAGGTTTTAACCCACTGAGCCACCCAGGTGCCCTAAAGTGAATATCTTAAAAGATAAACAGAACACACACTGATAGTAGTTGGTATATTTAGACTTTTAACTAATGATAGCTAAGGTCAAATGTAATGTTATTTCTGGGGAGAGAAGTGAAGGAAAACATTAGTATGAAGGATTTACTTTAGTCAATACAAGGTAATATTTTCTACTAAACCATAGTTAAAGACCTTGTAACATTAGCTAGGTAATTTCCTTCATATAGCAGCAATGAAGTATAAAGACTTTCTTTTCTTCCCTATGTCATCATAAAGAAGTTTTAGTGCTGTTGCTTAAGAGCCACTTTCTGGAGTCAGATTTTCTGTGTTCAAATCTGGGCTTCACTACTAAATTATTGTTATTGTGGGCAGGTTACTTAACTGCTTCCTAATCTATAAAAGGAGCACTTAATAGTGTGTACTTTATGCAGATTGTTTTGAGGATTAAGTTATAATGTATGCAAAGTATTTTTCTCAGGGATTGGTATTCAGTACATTTTCAGATATTATTTTTTTTTTAAGATTTTATTCATTTATTTGTCAGAGTGAGAGAGACCACACAAGCAGGCAGAGCAGGCTGAGGGAGAAGCAGGTTCCCTGCTAAGAAGGGAGCCCACCATGGGGGTCTGTCGATCCTAGGACCCTGGGATAAACTGTGGGATCATGACCTGAACTAAACCTGACACCTAACCGACTGAACCATCCAGGCATCCTAAGTGCTATTATTTTTATTGATTTAAGAGGTTTAAAAGTAAATTACAGCAACATATTCTGGGTAACCAAGAATGTGCATTAACCTTAAGACAGGGAGTTTTAAAAATGTGACGTTCTGCGCCATCATTTAGGTAGCTTTTATCATCTTTTTTCATTGCAGAGTTTTCATTCATATTACTAACTTGGCTATAGGTATCATTAGGGAAAGCTGGCTAATGCAAATGGAAATTTTGCTTAAGAATATTATCTTATTGGGAGGGAGACAAACCATAAGTGACTCTTAATCTCACAAAACAAATTGAGGGTTGCTGAGGGGAGGGGGGTTGGGAGAAGGGGGGTGGAGTTGTGGACATTGGGGAGGGTGTGTGCTTTGGTGAGTGCTGTGAAGTGTGTAAACCTGGCGATTCAGAGACCTGTACCCCTGGGGATAAAAATATATTATATGTTTATAAAAAATAAAAAATTAAAAAAAAAAGAATATTATCTTAATTCTCACCTAAAATAGTTGATACCATCCTTTTCTGTTGCAGCCCTTAGTTATACAGTCAGTAGGATCCAAAGCACAGAGTGTGGACATAACAAAAACAGACATAGAAAGTAAAACTAAAGGTAAGTGTTTGAGTAATATTTGCATATTGGGAATGAAGCATGCTCATATACATTATTAGAATTTTTGAAGATGTTTGTTAACTCTGTACTACTTGATCAGAGTATTAAACTCTATGAGAACGAAGTACTACAGGGTCAGAGGTTTTACTGTGTGTGCTTTGTTCACCCATGAATCCCCCTGCAGTTAGAACTGTGCTTAGAAACATGGTAGGCATTTAGTAACTATTTGAGTGCATGGATTAATGAAATTGTTACTTAATCCAATGTATAGTATTGGCCAAAATTATTCATCTGTCTTTAATAGCTTCTAGTGTACATGTTTTTACACAAAGTAGAGAATTATTGTTGAAAGAATCAATTTATTCAAACTACATTGTTCACATTCTTTATTTTAGCAAAGGAATATTGTAGAACATTATTTGCTTATGAAGGTACTAATGAAGATGAGCTCTCTTTTAAAGAGGGAGAGATAATCTACTTAATAAGTAAGGTAAGATCGTTCTCAGTTTTTCAGTGCATTAATTTATTCATTCTTACATTCCGTCTCCTTATATTCCTCCTCCTCTAGAGGAGCTGGAACTTTGTCTTATTTCTGTGTCCTGATATGGCACATAGTGTTGCCTAATAATTGATTTATTGGGGATTATTTTTACCATCATGTATGTTTTTTCTCTAACCTCAACTCCTCCGGGTTTCTGTTCTCACTTCCTAGTTCACCTCATTAACCCCCCCCCAATGTTTGTTGTTTATAATGTAAAAAGAAAAAGAAGAAAAATAAGGAAACAATTTTAATTGCATCAATATGAAAATGTTTATAAAACCATACAATGGAAAGTGATGCAACTATTTCAAAGTATGAGGTAGTTTTATAATTTGGGATAAATTATAGCAAAAGAAAAAGAAAATCCAGGAGTTTCTGGGTCTGGGCAAGATCCCGTAACTATTTGTAATAGAAGAAAACTATAAATATTTTGGTTTTGTTATAACCATATAGAATAATTTCTGAAAAATATCCCATTGTTTTAAATTGACTTTGTTATCAGATAGTTCAGTGAATATAATTTTTAATATCCATACAGTTTTGGATCGATAACTACTCAGTTTCTCATGGGGGTAGGTATTTGGTTAAGAATTGTAGAATATCTTGAAATTTCTAAGGCAAATGAATAATGTCTTTGTTTTTGGTATATAAAGTATTAAGTAAATTAAGTAAGACATGTTTAGAAAATCATATTCTCTCTCCACCCTCCTCTCCCATTTTCCTTTTTCCTTTCTCTTTATAAACTGAATTTTAAAATTATTTGACTTATTTAAAAAAAATGAAACCCAATTTTATAACTACTGCTGGAAGTAATATGTGGGTAATATTTGCTTTTAGGAGGACTTTATGATCTGTTTAGCCCTTTTCTTCCCTTGTAAAAATAATGGAATTGAATATTTTCATGTTTTGTTATAAACTTTTTTTCTTATTTAAAGATAGCCCCAGTTATTTTAATTATTCCTTATTTTGCATTATAGGAGACTGGAGAAGCTGGCTGGTGGAAGGGTGAACTTAATGGTAAAGAAGGAGTATTTCCAGATAATTTTGCTATTCAGATAAACGAACTGGATAAAGACTTTCCAGTAAGCTCTTTTTTTTTTTTTTTAAACAACGATGATAATAGTTTAATGAATCTTTTTTGCCAGTATTTCTTTAAAAACAGGTGTTTTATATTGTTACTGAATAACTTTATGAGGGGTTTCCAGTTTATATATTGAGGTAAAATCGATTTGAACTGTAGTAAAATAAAATATTTAAGTTCTGTGTTTTACTTCTGTGTTCTATTCCCCACTGACTGTATTGAAAAGTAACCTTAGACTTTGTTACTTTATTATAATTAAAAGAAAAAGTCTCTCATTGTAGCTATTAGACAAATTAACACTTGTCCTGGAAGAAATTATACTTTAATTTTTTTGAAAATCTTATTTTTAGCTACTCTTAATCTTACAGGATTACTCTTGTTAATGCATTTTTGGGAGGGTAAGAAGCAGTCTTTGCTTTCTTACCAGATATTAAGTGATGCTGAGTTATTCATTCGTGATCTTCTGCTTTTCTGCAACTTGATCTCTTTTTTCCCCATAGAACAGTGGACCTCACTGAAGATTGATTGGTTGATTGACTGAAGTGTAATTGACATACAGTATCCTATTGGTTTTAAGTGTTACAGATCATAGTGATTAGATATTTTTATACATGACAAAATGGTCCCTATGAGAAGTCTAATTATCACATCACCAAAGTTATAATATTATTGACTGTGTTCTCTATGCTGTACATCACAGCCCCATGACTGACTTATTATAATTGGAAGTTTGTATCTCTTCCTCCCTTCCATCTTATTTCACCCACTCCCTAGCTCCTTCCTCTTTATGGTAACCAACACTCTGTTTCCTATGTCTGTGAATCTGTTTCTGTTTTGTTTGTTCATTTGTTTTGTTTTTTAGAGGTCACAATAAATGAAATCATATGGTATTGTCTTTATCTGTTTGACTTATATCACTTAGCATAATATCCCCTGGGTCCATCTATGGATTTCATTCTTTCTCTAGCTGAGTAATAATCCACTGTGTATGTATATATCACATGTATATGTATGTTGTCCTGTAGTAGTGAACAGTTTTACTTCTTCCTTCCAAATTTGGATGCCTTTCATTGTTTTTTTTCTTGCCTAACTGCTGTGGCCAAGACTTCCAATACTGTGTTGAAGAAAAGTGGTGAGAGTGGGCATCCTTATCTTGTTTCCTGATCCTAGAGGAAGAGCTTTTAGCTTTTTACCATTGAGTGTGATGTTAACTTTGGGTTTGTCATGTGTGGACTTTATTATGTTGAAGTACATTCCTTCTGTACCCACTTTGTTGAGAGGTTTTATAAATGGATGTTGGATTTTTTAAATGGTCTTTCTGTGTATATTGAGATGACCGTAGGATTTTTATCCTTCATTTTGTTAAAATGGTGTATTACATTGGTCCATTTTAAGATGTTGAATCATTCTGAAATAAATCCTAAATGATTATGATGTATGATCCTTTTGATGTGTTGTTCAGTTAAATTTGCTAATACTTTGTTAAAGATTTTTCCATCTGTGTTCACCAGGGATATTGCCTGTAATTTTTTTTTTTTTTTCTGTGATGTCTGACAGATTTTGATATCAGGGTAATGCTGGCCTCATAAAATGAATTTGGAAGCATTTCTTTCTCTTTAGTGTTTTTAAATAATTTGAGGATATTTACTTGACTCTTCTTTAAATGTTTGGTAGAATTCACCTATGAAGCTATCTGGCCCTGCACTTTTAAATTACTGATTGAATTGTATTATTTGTAATTGGTCTGTTAACATTTTCTTTTTCTTTGTAATCAAGTCTTAGAACCCAGAGGAAACGGATAAATTCTTAGAAGAGTGGAATTTACCCATAAATGGAATTTATCCATATCTGGGTTTTTCAATTTGCTGGCATATAATTGTTTATAGTAATCTCTTGTGATCCTTAATATTTCTGTATTGTCACCTGTAACTTCTCCTGTTTCATTTCTTCTATATTTATTTGGGTCCTATATATTTTTCTGGGTCCTCTCTCTTTTTTTCTTGATGATTTTTGACTGGAAGTTTATTGATTTTGCTTATCTTTTCAGTAGTTAGCTTTTAGTTTCATTGATCTTGTCTTTTGTTTTTTAATCTCTGTTTTGTTTATTTCTGCTCTGATCTTTGTTTTTCTGTTAACTGTGGTTTTTTTTTTTCCCCCTTCTAATTCTTCTTGGTATAAATTTAGATTGTTTCTTTGGGAATTTTATTATTTCTTGAGGTAGGCTTGCTTGTATTACTCTAAACTTGCCTGTTAGAATTTTGCAGTGTTCAATACGTTTGGAAAGTTGTTTCTATTGTTTTTATTTTCATTTGTCTCAACATATTTTTAGATGTTCTCTTTGACTTCTTTGTTGACCCATTGATTGTTTAGTAGCATTGTTTAGTCTTCCCGTGTTTGTTTTAGTCTTCTGAAATTTTCTGAGATTTGTGGCCTAACACTGTTCCATGTGCGCTCGAAAAAAGTGTATTCTCTAGTTTTTTGGACAAAATAGTGCATATGTATTTATTAAGTTCAACTGGTGTAATGTGTTGTTTAAGGCTAGCATTTCCTTATTAATATTCTGACTGGATGATGTAAATGGTTTATTAAAGTCACCTACAATTATTGTGTTATATTCAGTTTTGTGTCTGTTAATATTTGCTTTATATATAACTTTGCTGCTTCTGTGTTGGCGGCATAAATATTTTTGAATGTTATGGCTTTGTCTTGGATTGACACCTTTGTTATGTGATACCCTTTGTCTTTTCTTATAATCTTTATTTAAAGTCTATTTTGTCTGATGAGTATTGCTACATAAGCTTTCTTTTTGTTTCCATTTGCATGAGATAATCTTTTTCCATACCTTCACTTTCAGTCTGTATGTCTTTAGTTCTGAAATGAGTCTTTGTAGGTAGCATTTTGATGGATCTTAGTTTTCTGTTTATCCATTCGTCCAGTCTGTGTCTTTTGGCTGGAATATTCAGTTCATTTACATTTAAAGTAATTATTTATAGGTATGGACTTATTGCCATTTTAATTGTTTCCTGTTTGTTTTTGTAGCTTTTCTCTGTTTATTTCTTTTCTTGGTCTCTTCCTTGTAGTTTGATAGTTCTTTAGTGTTACATTCGGGCTCCTTTTTTAAAAATTAATTAATTGATTAATTAATTAATTTTCAGCATAACAGTATTCATTATTTTTGCACCATACCCAGTGCTCCATGCAATACGTGCCCTCCTTAATACTCACCACCTGGTTCCCCCAACCTCCCACCCCCACCCCCCGCCACTTCAGACCCCTCAGATTGTTTTTCAGAGTCCATAGTCTCTCATGGTTCACCTCCCCTTCCAATTTCCCCCAACTCCCTTCTCCTCTGTAACTCTCCATGTCCTCCATGCTATTTGTTATGTTCCACAAATAAGTGAAACCATATGATAATTGACTCTCTCAGCTTGACTTATTTCACTCAGTATAATCTCTTCCAGTCCTGTACATGTTGCTACAAAAGTTGGGTATTCATCCTTTCTGGTGGAGACATAATACTCCACAGTGTATATGGACTCTTTTATTATTTATTTTGTGTGTGTGTGTGTTTCTTCTGTAGAGGTTTCTGTATATTGACCTATGTATATGGCGGTCTATTTTAAGCTAATAGTTCCTTAAAGTCAGATGTATTTCTAGCACTAAACCTTTATCTCACATCTGATCCATGTTTTTTGTTTTGTTGTTTCACTTTACATCTTTTTGTGTATCCCTTAACTATTCATTGTAGTTACAGTAAAATTTACTGTTTTTGTTTTTTAACTTTTATACTGTTTAAATGGCTGATTTACTGCCTTTAATTATATATGTATTTCTTTCAGTGAGATTTTTTTTTCCTTGTATTTTATTTGGAGTTATAGTCTTTTTTTTTCCTACTTAAAGAAGTCCCTTTTTTCTTATAAGACCTTTTTAGTGGCAATGAACTTCATTAGTTTTTGATTAACTGGAAAACTCTCTCTCCTTCAGTTGTGGGTGGTTTTGCCTCATAGAGTGTTCTTGGTTATGAGTTTTGCCTTTCAGGTCTTTAAATGTATACTGTCACTCCCTTCTTGCCCACAAAAAGTTTCTGTTGTAAAAGCAGCTGATATTTTAGGGGGGTTCCCTTATATGTTGCTGTTTTTCTTTTGCTACCTTTGAGATTTTTCTCTTTAACTCTTGTCATTTTAATTACAATATATCTTTGTGTGACTCTTTTTGATTTCATCTTGTTTGGAACTCTCTTTGCTTCCTATACATGGATGTCTTTCCTTCACTAGGTTAAGAATGTTTGTAACCATTATTTCTTCACTTAGATTTTCTCTTTTTTTCCTTCTGAGACCCCTATAATGTGAATGTTAGTATACTTGATATCATTTCTGAGGTCCTTGAAACTATTTTTTTTTTTTTAAAGATTTTATTTATTTATTTGATAGAGAGATCACAGGTAGGTAGAGAGGCTGGCAGAGAAAGAGAGAGAGAAGCAGAAGCAGGCTCCCTGCTGAGCAGAGAGCCCAATGCGGGACTCGATCCCAGGACCCTGAGATCATGACCCGAGCCGAAGGCAGCGGCTTAACCCACTGAGCCACCCAGGCGCCCCTCCTTGAAACTATTCTTATTTTTAAAAAATTCTTTTCTCTTTTGCTATTCTGGCTGGGTGATTTCCAATATTCTATCTTCCATTAGGGTGATCCATTCTTCTTTATCCTCTAATCTCTTGATGAAATCTGGTATGTTTTTAGTTCAGTTACTGAAATTTTCAGTTCTGTGACTTTTTTCTTTTTGAATGTGAGCCCATGTGAGCAGGGGTAGGAGGGGCAGAGGAAGAGAAAGAATCTCAAGCAGGCTTTATGTCCAGTATGGAGCCTGACACAGGGCTCAGTCTCATGACCCTGAGATCACAACCTGAGCCCGGCTCAAGAATTGGATGCTTAACTGAGTGTGGCACCCCTATTTTTGGTACTTTCTTATATTTCCTACTTCTTTGTTAAGGTTTCTTTCTGTATTCCTTCATTGATCTTTCAAGTTCAGTGAACATCTCTGTGACTATTCCTTTGTACTGTTTATAAAGTAAACTGTTTAATCTCTTAGGGTTTTTTCCCTGAGGTTTTATATTGTTCTCTTGTTTTCGACATCTTTCTCCTTAAGTTGTTTGTCTTTCTGTGTTTGTGTCTATAAATTTGGTGTCTATAAATTTGGTAAATTACCTGTTGGTCTTGAGGGAGTAGCCTTGTATAGGAATTTCCCCTTTGTTGATTGTGTGTACTAGGAGGATTTGGCTGGGGAGCTGGAGCTAGAGTGGATATGGGCCAGGGGTTCCCTGGGACTTGGTGCAGCAGGGCACTTTGGCAGGATGGCTGGGGCTAGAGTTGGCCTGGGCTCCTTGGTGGATGACTTGAGCAAGTGTGGACATGAGAGGGATTCCAGTGTACTCTGTGCCAGGGTCACGCTGGAGGGAGAGCTTGAGCTGTTGGCTGCAGGCCTGTGGTATCCTGGAGCTTCTCGGGCCACCTTCTTGTGATGGCTAAAGCTGAGGCTGGCACAGGGCAGTGGATTGTCTTGGTTGGACAGCTGAAATTGTTCTGGGTTTGGGGCCCCAGACTTTCTCGGCAGTCCTAGGAGGCCAACTTGAGTACTTGGACTCTTCTCATCAGTACTGTCAAGTATGGGTGTGGGGAACATAAACAGTGGTGCTTGCCGGCATCTTTGACCCTGGAAAGAGTTCTGGCAGTTCCTTCATTTGGGAGAGGCTCTAGAGTTAGTAAGTGGATTTCCCGCACTTGCAGTCTAGTTGCCCTTTAAATTGCTGTTTTGTTTCTGTGCCCTAGGGCAAGTGAGTCTACTTGGGACCCTCAGGGATATCCCTCCCTACCGCAGGTTTTTGTATCTGGGATGTGGTTTATGTTGTTACCTTGTCTGCCACTGTTCTCTGTGTGGTCTCTCTATTGTTTGCTGTGTAGAAGCTATTCAGTCCACCCTCATTTTTTCTAGAGGAATGGCCCTATATGTAGGTGTAGATTTATTGTGTCCATGGGAGGAGGTCACTTCAGAGTCTTCCTATGCCACCATCTTGGACTGCCTCCTCCTTGCTACTTCTCCAATTGAGTCAGAGAGCAGAGACCCAGGACAAGACAGTCTACCATATTTTATTTAAGCCAATCTAGAAATTCCTACCTTTGCGGTCTTTATTTAGTTAAGTAAATTATTAGAGGTTGCTCTATGGGTTAATGCTGTCTGAGGCCCTTCTTTTGTTAGATTTCATTCAGTATTTATTCAGCCTTTCATGGTGCTTTATTCTTTTTTTTTTTTTTTTTAATTTTTAAAGATTTTATTTGTATTTATTTATTTGACACAGAGACAGAGAGATCACAGGTAGGCAGAGAGGCAGGCAGAGAGAGAGGGAGAAGCAGGCTCCCTGCTGAGCAGAGAGCCCAATGCATGGCTCTATTCCAGGACCCTGAGATCATGACCTGAGCCGAAGGCAGAGGCTTTAACCCACTGAGCCACCCAGGTGCCCCCAGGGTGCTTTATTCTTATGCCTAATGAACAAATTATTGGGCAGGGGGTAGTTATTCCGTGTTTATATAGCATTGACTCACAGTTATTTTTAATTTGGTCAAACCAAATTTATATGCTTAGGAATATTTGAAGTTTAAGTCTTAAAAATAAATGAATGGTGGGATGCCTGGGTGGCTTAGTCAGTTAAGCATCTGACTCTTGATTTTAGCTCAGGTGATTGTCTCAGGATTGTGGGATCCAGCCCCGTGTGTGGCTCCCCATTCTGCTTAACATTCTCTCCCTCCTTTCCTGCTTTCCCCCCGACCTGAGTGGGAATCAGAAGTTGGACACTTGACTGACTGAGCCACCCAGGTGCCCCATAGACCTTTGATTTAAATCTTCTCTTTGAGAGTTCTGAAGAGTCAAGGGTATAAGCTAGATACATTTATTAGCTATTCTTTTTTTTTTTTTTTTTTTTTTTTTAAAACCAGTTTCTCTTCCTTTCCCTGCCACCTCTCCTTTCCCATAATACTCAATTGTTAAAGAGAGGTAAAATTGTGCCTAGGAGTCTTAAAGTAAAGGAGGCAGTCATGAATATTTTTGATTACCATTAAGGTATTTTGGGGTTTACCAAACTCACTGGTGAGTTTTGACATACTGGAATTTTGATCAAGAAGACATTTGCTCTAACAGATTAATTTTTTTTCAGTGACCTGTTTGTTATTAAGATCTTTTTGTTTTATAATTTTTGGCAGGGATGGGATAAGGACAGATAATATTAATGATCAGAATTTATTTTAAGTATAAATATGTAACATGTAAGTGTTCATGTATCTTCACTGTTGTTATTTTAATAGAAACCAAAGAAACCACCACCACCTGCTAAAGGTCCAGGTATGTAAGAAGCATATTATTCAGTTTGCTATTTTTTATATTTTCAAGTTATAAAATGGCAAAATTGGGTTTTAAGTATAAACCACTTACATTAGCAAAAATCATATATCCTGATATACAAACTAGAAATATATAAAAAGTAAGTGTTCATATATATTAGTATCAGTATTTTTAAAGTATAAACTGTATAAAATAGGATCTTAAGTATAATTTGGATACTTTCATTATAACATCATTTCTAATTAAGAAAATTGACAGAGTTTAGATAGAATACTTAATATATTGATCTGGCCAATTAGTTATTCTGCCTTTTCATATTAAATCCATTTGATAATGTCTTAATGTGTTGCTAAGGGTTAAGCAAACTAGAAGAGTTTATTTTCATTTTTTTAAGCAGAAGTATATTACAGTATTCTTTTTTTTTTAATTTTTTTTAATTTTTTATAAACATATATTTTTATCCCCAGGTGTACAGGTCTGTGAATCACCAGGTTTACACACTTCACAGCACTCACCAAAGCACATTCTTAGAAGACTTTTCCAGAGTTACAGTTTTATAATCTGGCTCTTTGTCTATTTCTGTAAATTTTAGCCCCTAATTTCTGATTTTTTACAAATAAAGTACAATTATTTCTTGGAAGATTTGCTTTATTTTAAAATAATACAAGTCCTTACCTACTCCTGAGTTTTTGGCTTCGTATTTGCTGACCCAATCCCAGAACAAGTAAAGCACAAGTTAAAAATAATTTTTATAGAAGTTGGTGTTAGAGGATTTTTAGTCACCAGTCATACTTGGGATTTTTAAAATTTAACTAAAGTTAAATAAATTAAAAAATTGTATTCACATTCACAGTAGTAACATTTCAAGTCTCCATACTCCATATTAGATAGTACAAAAATAGAATATTTCAATCATCATAGAGAGTTCTACTGGAGAGTGGTGTTGTAGATGATATGAACATCTTCAGTTGACAAAGAGGGATCTGAGACCACAAGGTAACAGCTGCAGGGTTGGATATTTAGCCTAGTGATTCTGGTATATTGTTCTCTCTGTTAAGCCATGTTTTTCTCTGATGTTATTTTGAAACTAACCTGTACTGTTTAGTAGTATAATTGTCTTTGTGCTTTGAAACTATTTATTTTAATATATTAACTTTGTTTTTTTCCTTAGCTCCAAAGCCCGAGTTAATAACTACAGACAAGAAGTATTTTCCTGTAAAGCCAGAAGAAAAAGGTGAGACTAATTATCCCACTTTCAGAAAAGTAATTCTTTCTTTTGTGATCATTGAAATTAATAATATCTCTCCACACTAAATGATTTACATTGATTTTTAACAACCATTCAATATTTAACAATGTTTGGAGTTTTCTGGGAGGAAGTGTTTTGTTAAAATTGATAGGAAATAAAGATTTCATCCAAACTGATACCAATTTACACTCATTAAAAAGTTAAACCATTACTTCAGTAAAAATGTAGTGTTTCATTATATAGTTCATTATATAAGAAAACTAGATATTAAGTAGTTACATTTTAATTTTTTTTGGGGTCCCAATTAAAATAAATTAACATTTGCTGTTCAGAAGCTTTTGATCTTGATAAAGTCCCAAAAGCTCATTTTCGCTTTTGTTTCCTTTGCCTTTGGAGACATGTCTTGGAAGAAGTTGATGTGGCTGATATCAAAGAGGTTACTGCCTATGTTCTCCTCTAGGATTCTGATGGATTCCGGTCTCATGTTGATGTCTTTTATCCATTTTGAGTTTATCTTTGTGTACGGTGTAAGATAATGGTCAAGTTTCATTCTTCTACATATAGCTGTCCAATTTTCCCAGCACCATTTATTGAAGAGACTCTTTTTTCCACTGTATATTTTTTCCTGCTTTGTCAAAGATTATTTGACCATAGAGTTGAGGGTCCATATGTGGGCTCTCTACTCTGTTCCACTGGTCTATGTGTCTGTTTTTATGCCAGTACCATGCTGTCTTGGTGATCACAGCTTTGTAATAAAGCTTGAAATCAGGTAACGTGATGCCCCCAGTTTTACTTTTGTTTTTCAACATTTCCTTCGCGATTCGGGGTCTTTTCTGATTCCATATAAATTTTTGGATTATTTGCTCCAGCTCTTTGAAAAATACTGGTGGAGGGGCGCCTGGGTGGCTCAGTGGGTTAAGCCGCTGCCTTCGGCTCAGGTCATGATCTCAGGGTCCTGGGATCGAGTCCCGCATCGGGCTCTCTGCTCAGCAGGGAGCCTGCTTCCTCCTCTCTCTCTCTCTGCCTGCCTCTCTGCCTACTTGTGATCTCTCTCTGTCGAATAAATAAATAAAATCTTAAAAAAAAAAAAAAAGAAAAATACTGGTGGAATTTTGATCGGAATGGCATTAAAAGTATAGATTGCTCTAGGCAGTATAGACATTGTAACAATGCTTATTCTTCCCATCCAAGAGCAAAGGAGACAGTCAACAAAACAAAGAGTCAGCCCACGAAATGGAAGAAGATATTTGCAAATGACAGTACAGACAAAAGGTTGATATCCAGGATCTATAAAGAACTTCTCAAACTCAACACACACAAAACAGATAATCATATCGAAAACTGGGCAGAAGATATGAACAGACACTTCTCCGATGAAGACCTACAAATGGCTATCAGACACATGAAAAAATGTTCATCATCACTAGCCCTCAGGGAGATTCAAACCAAAACCACATTGAGATACCACCTTACACCAGTTAGAATGGCCGAAATTAGCAAGACATGAAACAACATGTGTTGGAGGGGATGTGGAGAAAGGGAAACCCTCTTACACTGTTAGTGGGAATGCAAGTTGGTGCAGCCACTTTGGAGAACAATGTGGAAATTCCTCAAGAAATTAAAAATAGAGCTTCCCTATAACCCTGCAATTGCACTCCCTGGTATTTACCCCATAGATACAGATGTAGTGAAAAGAAGGGCCATCTGTACCCCAGTGTTTATAGCAGCAATGGCTACGGTCGCCAAACTGTAGAAAGAATCGAGATGCCCTTCAACGGATGAATGGATAAGGAAGATGTGGTCCATATACACTATGGAGTATTATGCCTCCATCAGAAAAGACGAAAATCCAACTTTTGTAGCAACATGGACGGGACTGGAAGAGATTATGTTGAGTGAAATAAGTCAAGCAGAGAGAGTCAGTCAGTTATCATATGGTTTCACTTATTTGTGGAGCATAACAAATATGGAGGACATGGGGAGATGGAGAGGAGAAGGGAGTTGAGGGAAATTGGAAGGGGAGGTGAACCATGAGAGACTATGGACCCTGAAAAACAACCTGAGGGTCTTGAAGGGCCGGGGGGTGGGAGGTTGGGGGAGCCAGGTGATGGGTATTATGGAGGGCACGTATTGCATGGAGCACTGGGTGTGGTGCAAAAACAATGAATACGGTTACGCTGAAAAGAAATTAAAAAATAATAAATTAATATTTCTTAGGTGAGTTCTAACTTTTAAAACATGGATGTGTTTTGTTATGTATTATCTAATTTTCACTGTTTGTATTTGTCATATAAACCTGGAAAGTTATTCCAAGGTACACACGTATTTTGATAAAAACATTATTTTGTTTCTTATTATTAATTTGGAGAAAATAATTATTTCTTTTTGTGCAGACAGATCTGCAGTGGTTATATCTAGTATACTAGGTTATATATACAGTTGACCCTTGAGCAGCATGACCCAGTTTGAACTGGAGAGATCCACTTGTACATGAATTTTTCCCCATTAAATATGATACAGCACTGTAAATGTATTTTTCTTATGATTTATTAACCTTTTCTTTAGCTTACTGTATTATAAGAATAGAGTATATAATACACATAACATAAATGTGTTAATTGAATGTTTATATTATTTGTAAGGCCTTTTGGCCAACAGTAGGCTTTCAGTTAAGTTTTTGGGGAGTCAGAAGTTATACTTAGATTTTCAGCTTTGTGGGGAGGTTGGTACACCTAACTCCCTGTGTTGTTCAAGGGTCAACTGTACAAGAAACAACTTGAACACTGTTTTAGAGTGCTTCTGTTTCTACTGTCAGTATTATTTCTGCCTATCCTTGTGTGTTGCCTACAGTGTTCCTTTATATTCTTAACTGAGTCCTCTCACTTTAGTCCTTTGTCTGGCTTATATTTCATATTGTTGCCAGATTTTTTTTAATAGACTTTTTTGTAGAATAGTTTTTAGATTGACAACAAATTTGAGCAGGAAATATAGAGCATTCCCATATACCCTTGCCCCGCACATTTACAGCCTTCCCCACTATCATAAACCAGAATGGATCTCCACAGAAATATTATATCCTGAAGTCCACAGTTTATCTTGGGATTTACTCCTGGTGTTGTACATTTTATGAGTTTGGACAAATGTATAATTTGACAGATGTGTAATATGAATTATAGAATATGTCTTACTACCCTAAGAATCTTTGTTGCTCTGTCATTTCATCCTTGCCTTTTTCAGAATGTCATTTGGTTTTATTTATTTATTTATTTATTTATTCATTTATTTTTCATTTGGTTATATTTTAATCTCCATGTCTTCATGACTTAATACCCGATTTCTTTTTAGCGCTTATTAATAGTCTGTTCACTATCTGTAGCACAGTTTATCGAAATTCATCTATTGAAGACATCTTGGTTGTTTCCATAGTCTGTCAGGTATGAGTAAATAACATCCTTCTCTAAGTATCTTGGTGGACATAAGTGTTTAATTCACATAGGTAAACAACCAAGGAGTGTGATTGCTGGGACATGTGTTAAGAGAATTTTGTGTAAGAAAATGTCAAATTATCTTCCAAATTATACCATTTTGCATTCCTATCAACAATGAATGAGAACTCCTGTTAACTCCTTATCCTGGCCAGCTTTTGGTGTTGTTGGAAACTGACTCCCAAATTACAATTTTGTATCATCATCTCTTTCATTCACTAAATGCAGTAAGCACACTCTGGTTCATGAATATGTTATATACTTTTATAGCTTTATCTCTCACATTATCTGTGCTCAGCATGGAAGTTTTTTTATGTCCTTTTTTCTTTAAATTTGAGAATTTTTTGTTATGCAGAAACAATGTTTACTTTAAAATATTTCTTAATCTAGGTGTAGTATGGCTGTTGTTAGGTCTGAGTCTTGGATCAGTTTATTTTGGTACCTGGTTATAATACCAGTCCTACATGAAAGACTCATTTCATAAAGAATGTAGAACCAAATGTAAGAACTGTGTTGGCTTTATTACCGACATTATGATGTTCCTTTTATAGTTTCCTCAGTCAAGTAGATTGAGGTCTCATTAAAATTGAGTAGTGACTTCCTGTATTCTCTGAAATCAGATGATCTTATAAGCAAAACAAAAGGTGCTGCATTTTTATATCATTTATTTGGTCAAAATCCTGGCCATAATGAGTTAACAAGGACTGAATTTGCCCTGCCGAGTTAAACGACTAGAAAACTGGACAAAGTACATGAAATAGTGGTTTCAGATATTAGACAACAGCATAGGACTGTTACCACTGAAGGAAGTTATCACTGACCCAGTAAGGAAAGCCCTAAAATTACGATAACCTATTGAAATAGTTTACAGTCAGCCGAAAGGAAGAAGTCCAGTAGAGCCCAGTTTTCCTGTGGAATTGCAGAAACAGGAGATAGGAGTTTAGGGAGGCCATGGCAGCTACAGTTTGTGGGGCAGAATTCCATAATGGAGGGAACTACACAGAGAGCACTTTGAGATCTTGGTAGAGCTTACCATGAAGCTTTGGCTGAGAACTGTGAATTAAATACCTAAGAAAGGAAACTCACATAGCTGGAGAAATAACTGCTGGAAAGCATTTGGCGAAACAGTTTCTGGAACTCACTAATAGTTCATGTTCCTACAAGCCACAGTGGAAAGACTTGATAAGGCATAGGACAGAGTCTGTAAAAGATTGTATCACCTTAGACTTAGGGCTTTGCATGTACCTTGGAAGCAGATGGAACTAATCCGAGAACAGAATTCAATACAATTTGAAAGAGTATAGCAAATTCTAGCAGCCAAGTGTGTAAAATACAGAATGTCCATTAGCTGATAAGAAAAATTACTGGACATGTAGAGAAATCCAGATAATAGCAACTTGTAACTAAAAGAGCTAGTCAATTCAAAAGATCCAGAAATGACAAGAGATGATGGAAATAGCAGTAAGGACATTAAAACAGCTATTAAAATTATATTCCTTGTGTTCAAGAAAGTAAAAGACAACGCAAGACTGATGGTGAAAGAAATGGAAAATATAAAAAGACCCACATTGAACTTAGGCAGATGAGTTAATACAGTATCAGAAATGAAAAACATTGTGTGGAATTATCAGTTTACTGGAGACTACAGATGAAATATTTAGTGAATTGGAAGACGACAGCAATAGAAACTATCTAAAATGAACTAGAGGGGCAACTAGAGCACGCAACTTTTGAACTCAGCATCATGAGTTCAAGCCCATGTTGGGTGTGGAGCCTACTTAAGAAAAAAAAAAGGCCTTAGAAAAAAATGAATCGAGCATCAGTAACTTGATGACAATATCAAATAGTTTTGTTTTGTTTTTTAAAGTAAGTTCCATACTCAACATGGAGCCCAATGTTGGGCCTCAGCTCATAATCCTGAGACCAAGACCTGAGCTGAGGTAAAGAGTTGGACACTTAATCAACTGAGCCACCCACATGCCCTGTTGAGTAATTTTATTTATGTGTAATTGGAGTCCCTGAACAAATGGAGAGAGAGTGGGGCAGAAAAAATATTTGAAGAAATAATAGGTGAAAAATCTTAAGACTTGCTTAAACTGTAAGCCCAAAGATCCAAGAAGCTCAGTGAACTCAAAGCAGGAGGAACAAAAGAAACCATCTAAAGGAACATCTTAACCTGTTCAGTGAAAAGCTGTGATTAAAAAAAAAAGCATAAAGTCTGAATGAAAATAATTCTCAACCTTGAATTTTCTACTTAGCAAAATACGTTTCAGGAAATGTAGGCAAAATAAAAGCTTTCAGACAAAATCTGAGAGAACTTGTTGTCAGCACACCTGTATATACTGCACGGAAAATGTTAAAGGAAATACTTTTTGGCTGAAGGGAAATGATGTTCTATGGGCGTTTGGATAAGTAGAAACTGATAAAGAACGCCAGAAATGGCAAATCTGTAAGTAAATATAAAAGACTTATTTTTTTTTTCTTTTTTAAAAATCTTGTCAATAACACCAAAACTCTTCATTGGGAAGATTTTAAAACTTTTTAAAAAAACTATACTATGTGTTGGTGTCAAAGTTTGTATGCAAATATAAGAATTTTTAAATTAGTGAGATAGGACAAATGTAAAATGAGGGAAACAATTCTTAATGTTTTCAAAATGTTCTTATTAACCTGACATGCCTAAATTTGGTTCAAGGAATAGAAAAAATGTCAGTGCTTTGCCTAGTAAGCTTTGGAGATGTGCATTGGGAGAGATAACTAGTATCAGTCTGAGCGTTAAAAATTGGTGTGCATTAAAGTCTATCTTTTTGAATAAAATTAAACACAATGTTCTACCCTTTTTCCACCCTCAACAGACGTTGAGGCCAGTATATTCTACCAGTATGTCTGTCCATGACTTTTATCTCTGTTAGGATCTTAATTCTACAGAAGATACACTTTAAAAATCTCTGCTGTCTTGAGCAGAGGGGAAAAAGGAGCTACTAGAAAGCATGAACCTGGGACACCTGAGTAGCTCAGTCAGTTAAGTGACTGCCTTTGGCTCAGGCCATAATCCCAAGGTTCTAGGGTGGAGGCCCACATTGGGCTTCATGCTCAGCAGGGAACCTCCCTCTGTCTGCCACTCCCCCTGCTTGTGTGTGCATGCTTTCTCTCTCTGGAAAATAAATACAAAAATCTTAGGAAAACATGAACCTGATTACCCTACTACCTTTGACTCTTCAGTGACTCCCCATCATCTCAAGAGATACTTTTCAAATCTTAAGAATAAATTGTGACTGCTTATTCCCTGCCTCAGGCCACCATGTAGTTTTTATTTTCTCAAACCTGCTTAGTAGTCTCCTGCCCCCTATTTTCTCGGAGGTACCTGAATGGTGGCCATAGTGCGCTTCATAAGAAGAAAAACACCAACACTTTGGAGCCCAAGTTTTTCTCTTGCTTTTTGTTAAAAGTTTCTTGGATATAGCTTTCAGTAGCCCACTTCACTCTCAGGGACTTGTATTCTTGCTATGGAGTATGTATGAAAAGAAGGGAGCAACTGATACTTTGGAGTGCCAGACAGAGAGACATGTAAATGTGTAGGAGAGAATGTAAGTGAAGCTCTTAGACTTATAAAATCATTTAAATGGTTACCTTAATGTACATGTTCTCCCTTGTGATCCCAGTATCCATAGGAATGGCTGCTAAAGCCCAGGTTGGTTTAACACTTATACTAATAGAGGCAGTGAATCTGTATTCATTTGCTTGAGGAACTTTTTTTTTCAGTTTCTATATCTGCAGGTGTAAAGGACAGAATTTGTCTTAATTTTCAGTTGATTCATAAGCAGAACCACATGGTACACAACTCCAGGCAGGAACTAAGCACCTATATGTTAATAATGGCATTATTGTTTTGTAATTAGCAGAATGGGAAGGGAGAGTTGGGCTGGTGGATGTTCCTCTTGAGGTTTTCCTGTCTCTGTGTCTGGCATTAAAGGGGGACAAGTTACTGTTGGTAGGAGAATGTATTCACATGCTAAGAATTCACTGCTAATACAGGAGACTACAGATTTTGAGGGTCTAGTTGGCTGATCACTGGGACTTTCAACCTAGCAAAATGAATTATGAATTGTACCCTATCTCCTTGAAAAAGTTACACTTTATTGACTATGTAAGACTTTGTCTCTCGCAGAAGGTTGTGTGACTGCTGTTGGTTACCACACAAAGGTCCAATAGCATCATTAATTCATTTGTTCAGTTACTGAACTAAGAATAAGGACTTTTAGAGTTGGATCTTTTGTTGTCTTATTCTTAATTGCTTAGCCATATATATAAAGGCTCGTGGCTTAACCACCATCTGCATGCTGCTGATTCCCTTTCAGTGTTTGGATTTGTTCATACTCATTGCTGCTTTGTTTGTACTTACTTTGTTTGCATTTCATACTTTCTGCCCATGTATGTATGTGTATATATATGTATATATATAAAAAATCATTTATATAAACTATAACTTATGAACTATTATATAAAATCATATATATATATATATATATATAAGCTATATATAATTTTTAAAATAATTTCCTTTAATGGAAGATGTAGTTTTGTTCATTTGAAATAAATAGTTTTCTCATTTTTTTTTTTAAAGATCTTATTTATTTATTTGACAGACAGAGATCACAAATAGCCGGAGAGGCAGGCAGAGAGAGAGAGAGGAAGCAGGTTTCCTTTCCTGCTGAGCAGAGAGCCGATGTGGGGCTAGAGCCCGATGTGGGGCTAGAGCCCGATGTGGGGCTCGATCCTGTGACCCTGGGATCATGACCTGAACCGAAGGCAGAGACTTTAACCCCCTGAGCCACCCAGGTGCACCCTTTTCTCCTCATTCTTGAGAGATAATTTTACCTTACATTGAATTCTAAGCTGGCAACATAGGTTTTGTTATGTGATTCAACTCTTGCCCGAAATGGAAGTCTTGAGGTCTTGTCTTCTTTATGTCTTTGCTTAGGAGGGTTCTCTTCTTCCTATGAGCCAATAAAAGGAATGCAGAGTAATAATTTAATGAAATTGAAATGTAATAAAAAGTTGTAGATTTTCCAGTGCAGATATTGGCTATGGATAGGGCTTCATATTATGGAGTGATTTGGAAATCAGTATTGAAAATATCTTTTTAAATTATATGCTGTGGAACTTTGGTATAGTACAGTTTAGTGTGGAATTAAAATCAAGATCTTTGTGTTTAAGACTCCTTTCATGGTAGTTATTGAGGTACTGAACTCAAATGCCTTTTCATCTGTGATACAATCTGTAGTACATAAACTCTTGAGTTGAGAGCTATGGCAGGACGCTATTATATTATATATTGAGTATGCTTACCAAAAAGGAAATAGTGCTTATCTCTAATGTTCTACAAAAAATCCTTCCAGTTTGAACCTAAAAATAATCTTGACCTCTTAAGGAGTAGCACATTTTCTTTATTATACTTAACCCACACATGAAACAGATTTTTAATCAGATGTTAAACATGTATTAACAGTATGCAAAATCATTCAGTCTCAAAATTTGGAGGAAAGAAAAAAAAACTATGCAAAATCAGTATGTATATGTTAGGCAGCTGGCTTCTGCCAGTCACTAGGAAGATTAAATTTTTTTCTGTTTGTTTTCTTCCTGTTTCAAGTGATATTCTGACAGTTGCTAGTTGACAGGTTAATATGCAGGATAATGAGGAGATTGTAACTATTCAGAGACTTAGAAAATAAGCATAATGTGTTGACTAGAAAAGAGAAAGTGATTCTTGACCACAGAAAGAGAATGTGAAAAGAATGAGAGAAAGCATAACGCATTCAGGAAATAGCTATAGGTAACTAGAGGAATTGTGAGAAATCAAGCTAGAAGGGTAGCTTGGTACAGTTGTTTCCAGTCTTAGTGGCATATCAGGATTACCTGGGTAACTTTAAAAAATACACTGATGCCAAGGATCCACTTCCAGAGTTTTTATAGGGTAGAACTCAGGTTGTATTTTTTAAGCTCTCCACGGGATTCTAATCTGAAGACAAAAAAAGAATCACTTGTGTGATTGATAAGGCCTTTCAGTGCTATGGCAAGAACTTGCATTTAACTATTTGTTTATATCTTGCCCTGTTCCAAAAAAGATTTAAAGTAGTGATAAGGGTTTCAGAATTTATATTATGTAAATAAAGTGTGTATGTGCATGTTTCATATAAATGTTTCAGTCGTATTATGACTCATGGGACATGAACTTATTACTGGGTTTGAATACTTCCTGTTGCATTTGGGAAAAAAAAACCTCTAGCTTATAGTATAGTAGAGTCTCAAAAGAAGACTTTTCTGACCACATTAGCTTTAGCTTAGCCTACTAGGTTTTGAGGGATCTGGCCCTTCGTTGAGTTCTCTAATATATTCCATACTTTACTTGTTGATTTTGTGTAGTAGGGTCACCCACTCTATAATGTTCATAGAATGAGTTTTTTTCCCTCCCATTTACATGGTATAATATCCTTTCCTTGGAATTCCATCTTTGTCTTACACTCCTCTCAGAATTTTTTTTATTTAAAGATTTTATTTATTTATTTGACAGAGAGAGAGAGAGAGCGCACAAGTAGGTAGAGTGGCAGGCAGAGGGAGAGGGAGAGGCAGGCTTTCCACTGAGCAGGGAGCCCAGTGTAGGGCTCAATCGCAGGACCCTGGGATCATGACCTAAGCCGAAGGCAGCCGCTTAACTGACTGAGCCACCCAGGCACTCCTCTCAGAATCTTTTTATATGAGATTCCTTCTCATTTTTCAGATTCTAGGTTGAAAAGTCCAGCTAATGTCACCTCCTTGACATAGCCTTTTATTACTCTAAAAGTAGATAATTCTCAGTATTGTCACAGATTAGTTTAGATATTTTGTGTATATTTACTTTCTCCTACATTTGATTAAACCTCATGGGGTGAAAGGTCTGTTTGCGCGCACGCGCGCGCATGTGTGTGTGTGTGTGTGTGTGTGAATTTTATTCAGCATTAGTGCTATAGTTTCTTGCAAAGTAAGTATATAATGCATAAGATATACCCTATAACATAATTATTATGTAATTGGAAAGCTTTAAAAAACTGGTGTGACATGTTCAGGTATGTTTTTCTGAAACTGCTCTTGCTGTTTGAATACATGTGGTGGTGGTATGGGTAAAAAGGATTGGAATGTTTTCAAGAGCAAAGAATAGAAAATAGAAAATCTTTACTCAAACTGAAACAATAGGGGAACAGTGTCATATAATTGGAAGTCTAGAGGTAGGAGTCATGTGACCCTCCACCAAATAATTTCATTTTGGACCTGGATTATATCTCTCTCCATTAGTGTCTACCTTGTCTTCAGGTTGGTTTTTCTTCAGATCACAAGGATGCTACCTCTGACAATCAGGGCAATTTGATATCTTGTCCATTTAATAGGAAAGAGAGGAATATCTCTCCATAGCTGTGGAATTTAAGTCCTTTTCAGTTTCTTGGACCAATTTTGGGTACATGTTCAATTCAAGACCTGTAAGTCTTAAAAAAAGAATGTTGAGCACTTACTAACTTGTTATAATCATATGAAGGTAGCATAGATTTGAGTTAATCGACTACATTACCAGCTAGAGCTGTTGACATATAATTAGGCTCTACTATAAGGAAGGTGGCTTAGGTTTTATATTAGTACATCTTACTGACTAATTAAATCCCAAGGGTTGTGAGGATGGGGAAAAGAGGTATGACTTATAAAATAAAGACAGTTTCTGGGGGAAAATATGTGTAAGTTCAGCTTTTGACATGGAATTTGATATGAATATTGGAAATACGGGATGAATCTTGGCTGAGAGTTTGTGTTAAGCATTTATAAGATTCTCTCTTGGAACTCAGCTGTTAAATGTATGGATATGTGTAATGTTGTTCAAGAAGATTGCTTAAAATGAGAATAGGAAGAGAGGTTAGCTTGAAGTCTTAGAATCTGTGCATATTTAAGAAGTTGTTAGATGAACTGGAACTCCTGAAGAAGATTGATGAGTGATTGTACAGGCAGGCAGAGAATGATCTGAGTGAGAACAACTGGAAAGGTTGTATGAAATATACATATATATACTAAATATTGAAGAGCTGTGAAGGGTACGAGAAATTACAGGGTCCAGATCCAGTAGAGGAGGGGAGCCCCATAAAGTAAGCCTGTCATTTGGGCCTGTGTTTCCTTTTGAGGCATTTGCCATTTCTGAAAGTGGTCGCTTAGCCTAGGAAAAGAACTTTAATTATAATTTAGGGTTTGAGAGACAAAATTTAGAGCCCCGAAAAAAAGGAGTTACTGTAGTAAACTCCTGGACTTTGAGTTGAGTTCCAAAGAGACTTCCTTTGATAGGAAGTGTGAAATGGCCATAGAACTAGCTTTCGGAAGCACCAAAGCCCAACTGGTAATTGTCTCAGTCTGATTAAGAAGGTGATAATGGGATTTTACTGCACCTTAGCCTGACTGCCTGAAGCAAAGTAAACCCTGGAGCAGAGGACATACCTTAGAGTTTTAAATTATCTCTGTATGTTTTCATTTAAATGTCTCATGTCTCATAGAACAATAACCAGACGTACTTGGGCATATAATACATGACTAGAAACCACCAACAACAGAAAATTGAACCTGGTCCACAGGTGTTTTAGATATTTGAAATACCAGACACAAGCTATAAAGTAACTATGCTTAATATACGTTTAGAATATTAAAAGATGTGATTGATAATTTTGGTATAACTAGAAACATGTAAATGCAATGTGAATGCAAGTGTAAATGAATTTGTATAACTATAAAATATATGGTTGACCTTCAACAATGTAGGGATTGGGGTGCTGACCGACCTCACAGTCAAATATTGCCTCATAAATTTTCTTAAAGGTTTTATTTATATATTGGGTAGAGAGCATGCAAACAGAAAGAGGAGCAGAGGGAGATGGACAAACTAACTCTGTGCTGAGTGCCTGAGGTAGGACTTGATCCCACAACCCTGGGATCATGATCTGAACAGAAATCAAGAGTCTGATGCTTAACCAACTGAGCCATCCATGTGCCCCTCCCATATAACTTCTGACTCACAAAAACTTAACCAATAGTCTACTGTTCACCAGAAGTCTTACTGATAACATAAACAGTTGACTACACGTCTTTTGCATTATATACTGTATTTTTACAATAAAGTAAGGTATAGAGAAAATGTTATTAAGAAAGTGAGAATGTTAAGAAAGAAGAAGTACATTCCTGTATTAAATAAATCTATATATGTAGGCTTGGACTGGTCAAACATGTTCAAGGTCAACTATATATGATATATATGTGTGGGTATATGTGGTGGTATTTTCAAAAGAAAAATTCCTGAATTAAAGCTTAACAGTGGGGGAAAAAAAGTTCTTAAGAGACATTGAATACAATGAAAGATTTAACATACATGTAATTGAAGATCCAGATTGGGAGGAGAGAAAAGGGACTGGAAAACATATTTGAAGATATAATGCTTTCTAGTCTTCCAAAAATGATGCAAAGCCAAAAGCCACAGAATCAATAAATAATATGGAGCCCTGCCTGGATATATACAAAGAAAACTACTCCATGCACTCAATATAGAGTGTAAAAGGAATGCCTTTTACAGATACCATGTGGGGGATAAGTATGTCACAGAGTAGGAAATGATTTTTTACAACACGTATAAATGACAAAGTACTTATATTCAGAACATACAAAGAATTTCTACAGATTAGTAAGAAAAAGCTTGCTAAAATGCAGCTAAGAGTGTTGAATAGATCAAACTATGAAGTTACTCAATTTCATTACTCATCAAGGAAATACAATTTAAAGGAAAGTAAGATTCTCACCAAAATGGGTGAAATTTTGAAAAGGAGAGTAACAATACCAAATGTTGGTGAGGATTCATATTAGGAGAACTCCTATACACTGTTGGTGGGAATGCCAATTGTTACATCTAATCGCAAGAATTTAAGTTGAATGTGATTTATACCGTATTACCCAGTGCTGGCACTCCTAGTTAAATATTCAGCAGAAATGTGCTCTGTGTGTGTGCCGGAGATTCAGATAAAGTTTATCATAGCATTATTTTTATTGGCTCTTACTTGGAAACAACACAAATGTCCATTCACAGTTGAATGGATAAATAAAGTATATTCACATACCAAGTAAGATAGTATGCAACAACATGAATCTTAGGATTTTATTGATGTAAACTTTAAATGTGCAAAAGTGATCTATAATGTTAGAAGACACCTTTGGGTAGGAGCAGTTGGGTAGTAATTGGGAACGGGTATGATGATAACTTATTGTGGCTAATGTTCAGTTCTTGGACTGAGGGTGGTTATTCATGTGTATTCATGTGATGATAGTTTCTTAAGCTTTGTACTTAATGGTTCTGAAAGTGTATTATACTTGAGTTTAGGTTATTTCAGTGAGATTAATATGGGTAGATTTCTTTTGTCCTTGTTTTCTGAAAATGTTAGGAAAATAGATTCAATTAAAAAACATTGGTGGGGCACCTGGGTAGATGAGTTGGTTAAGCATCCAGCTCTTGATTTCTCCTCAGGTCATGATCTCAGGGTCATGAGGTTGAGTCCTACGTCAGACTCCGTGCTGGATGTGGATGGATCCCGCTTGAGATTGTCTCTCTCCTACTCTTTGTCGTTTCTTATACCACACCTGCTCGAGTGTGCGCTCACTCGCTCTCTCAAAAAAAAAAAAAGCTACATTTTGGATTTTGGATAGTACTGTGTTTTTTTCTAACACATCTTTCAGTAACCTTTGATAAAGAATGGATTTGATTTTTCAGTCTGAATTTATGGTCTCAGAGCCCATTCATGCTTTGGTGCCAGTATAATTGTTTTACTTTTCAATTTTTTTAAATAATTGGAGTATAGTTGACACACCTGATGTTGCATTAGTTTTAGCGTACAACATAGTGATTCAGCAAGTTTATATATTATGCTGTAATCACATGTGTAGCTATCATCTTTTTCTATACTTCACTCTAGCAATATCATTCACTATATTCCTAATGCTGTGTTTTTCATTTCTGTAACTTATCCGCTCTATAACTGGAAGCCTGTGTCTCCCAATCGTCTTCTCACATTTTGCTCATCCCTCCATACCCCTCCTCTCTTTGCAGCCATCATTTTGTTCTCTGTATTTATAGGTTTGATTCTGCTTTTTGTTTATTCAGTTGTTACTTTAAATTCCACTTAGGAGTGAAATCATAAGGTACTTGTCTTTCTCAGTCTGACTTATTTCACTAAGCATAATACTCTCTAGATTCATGCATGTTATCTCAGATGGCTTGATCTTATCCTTTTTTATAGTTGTATGATGTTCCTGTGTGTTTATGTGTTTCTGTCTGTATACAATCCCCCTCCAGTCTTCCATATTCATTTGTCTTTTGATGGACACTTAGGTTGTTGCTTCTGTATCTTGGCTATTATAAATAATTCAGTGATAAATGTAGGACTCATATATCTTTTAAAGTTAGTGTTTTTGTTTTCTTTGGGTAAATACCTAGTAGTGGAATTATTAGATCACACAGTATTTCCATTTTTGATTTTTTGAAAATTGTTTTTCTACTTTTATTCATGCAGTGGGGGACTGATTCTCATCTGTATTAACAAATGGATGAATTTAGTAACATTTAGTTTAGTGTAATATATTTTTATATTCTGTATAAAATAAGATAGGGCATATTTCAGTTATTTTGCTGTATTTTGTTAGCTGCCATGTATTTTGGCTGCTTTCAGTAAAAATTTCTCCATACCCTTACCATAATTCTTTTCTCTATCTTAAGTTATAACTTACATACCTTACATATTTCTTCCTTTGGGCATTTGAAAAACTAACAAGGAGCTTTTTCTTTAAATTTCCTCTTGGTTTTGTTGAATTTCTAGCTAAACTAAAATTCTGTGTACAGTTGGATACCCACATACAAAAGAATGAAGTTGAACCCTTACCTCATGCCATATATAAAACTTGACTAAAAGTAGATCATTCACCTAAATATAAGAGGCATAAAACTCAAACTCTTAGAAGAAAACATAGGGCTAAATCTTCATGGCCTTGGGTTTGGCAGTGGATTCTTAGATCTATGACACCAAAAGTTCAGATAACAAAAGAAAGAAATGGTTAAATTGTAATTCATTAAAATTAAAAAATTCTGTGCACCAAAGGACATTATGAAGAAAGTAAAAAGAATATACCACAGAATGGAAGGAAATATTTGCAAATCCTATATCCAGTATCAGGAATATATAACGGGTTTAGTATTCTGATCTATAAAGAGTAATTACTACTCAGCAGCAAAAGGGCAGTCCAGAAATGGGCAAAGGATTGAAGTAGACATTTTTCTAAAGAAGATCAGCAAAGGGCTAATGAGCACATGACAAGATGTTTAGTATTATTCTTTATTAGGGAAATACAAACCAAAACCACACTGAGTTGCTTCATTCTCTCTAGGATGGCTATGATAATAATAAAAATGAAAAATAACAGGCATTGACAAGCATGTAGAACATATTCTACTGATGAGAATGTAAAATATTATAGCTGCTATGAAAAACTGTGGTACTTCCTCAGAAAGTTAAACATAGAATTACTGTGTGATCCTAAATATATACCCCAAAGAATGGGAAACATATTCAAACAAATATTCGTATGCAAATGTTTATAACAGCATTGTTCCTAATAGCCAAGAAGCTGAAAAAACCCAGATTCCCGTCAACAGATGAATGAGTTGTGCTATATACATACGGTGGATGTTACTTAATCACAAAAAAGAATGAAATAATGATACATGCTACGTTGAGAATGAACCTTGAAAACATTATGCTATAGTGAATTGAGCCAGACAAAGAATGTTACGCAGTGTGAGTCCATGTATATGATATGCCCAGAATACCTAAATCTGTAGAGACAGAAGGCAGGTTGGTGGTTGCCGGGAGATGGGTAGTGGGGAACATGGGGAGTAATGAGACTCAGACTCTTCTTTTGGGGTATTGAAAGAGTTTTGGAACTTGATAAAGGTGGTGGTTGCAGAGCATTGTGAATTTACTAAGTGGCAGTGAATTGTTCACTTTAAATTGTTAGGTAAATATCACCTCAATAAAGGTAAATAAAACCTAGTACCCAAATACATTGTCATCATATATAATAAATCAGCATACTATTGTTGATTTAGTCATGGCTGTACCAGAAATGATGAATCTTAGTTTGATCAACTTTGATTCCCATGGATATTTGTGTTTTTTTATTTTAAAATAAACTGCAGAGTTGAATTGATTTTAAGCTTTTAGTTATACCTCTGTAAAGAAGTATGTTCAGTTAATCAGTGAACTTCTGTTTAACCTTCATCATTTTCCCTGATATTTTATATAAAACATCTTTCTTAAAGAAACATTTTTTAGAGATTTAAGTTTTGTTGGCTATTATAAATGATACAGATGGCTCTATTGGCTTATAGTTAGAATTAGATGGTATAATTATGATGTAATTATATGATGCATTGTTTACTTTGAGGCCATATGAAAGTGGATTTTTGTACAACATGATGACCATGGTTTTAGTAAACTAAGCTATGTTTTCAAATGATTCAAGGAAGCTATACATAAATGATTAAATGGAAACAATGGTAATTAGTATTTTCATTGTTGTTAGAGTAAATTAACTATTTTGAACCAGGGGTTTACCTAGGGCTTGCAATGTTTGTTCAAGATTCATAGTCACCAGTTTCTGATAGATATGAAATCTCATGAAATTATTTGTGGTCCTGTGCTAGACATTCTTTACAAAGACCTAGTAAGTTTTGAAAATTATTCGGTATTGCACTTGAGGGTATTTTTGCATATATATGTGTTAGATACATTTTTGCTGACTGCTATTATCATAAATATCTAGTATGTGTGCACCTTTGTCAATTAAAAAAAATCCGTTTCGCCCATTCTTCTACCCACTTCCCCTCAGGCAACCACCAGTTTGCTCGCTTGTGTTTAAGAGTCACATGTGTGTGTTTTAATATTTCATCTTAGTTCTTGAAAGATCAGGAGCCAAGTATGTCATTGTATATAGTACCATACCTTTTTGGTGATAAAATTGTTTTTATTAACATGGCTTAAAATCGTTCCATTGTTTATTTCCAGCATATTTTCTTATCTAGTTGATAGAATTATTAATGGTGTTAATAAACTGGAAAAAATGAAATTGTGTTAATATATTCCTAGTACAATTGTGAGGATTATAAATACAGGCCTGTAATTTTCTCATCTGTGACTAGTCAGATTAGCCTGTTTTTCTTAACATTTGATATTTTTCTTTGTCATTGTGATTATTTTTAAATATGTATGTTAAATGTCATAAGTTTACTATACATCAGTCTCAGAAAGTGGTCTGGATTTAGGTATAGATAACACTTATACTCTCCTATGCTTAGAGAAAAATCTTATGTGATTATATTTGAGTAGTTTACCGCCCGTAAAAACAAAGAATGCTGGGAAGACAATAAGAACTGGGCATTATTTGTTGCTCAGAAGCTTATTGTGATCCTCCTTCCCACCAAAGTAAGCTTTATTTTAGATATTTAATTACAACTTTAAAGTGAACACAAACAATAATGACTCTGTTTTACACATTTTCAGTCTGATGTTAGCTCTAAGAAGTAGAGAAACCTAAATAATTTTGATTGTTAATGACTTATTAAATATTTTTAAATAACCAGATGAAAAATCAATACTGGAACAGAAACCTTCTAAACCAGCCGCTCCTCAAGTCCCACCAAAGAAGCCTACTCCACCCACCAAAGCCAATAATTTATTGAGATCTCCTGGAACAATATATCCAAAGCGACCTGAAAAACCAGTCCCTCCGCCACCTCCTATAGCCAAGTAAGTTTTACCTAATTTTAAATTAGGTCATTTTAATTTCGATAACTTAGCTAATTTAGTTTATTGGTTACCTGCCTTTGACATAAGTGGCTATACTGCTTTTCTAAATGTCAAAATAATTTTTGAAGTATTTATTTTTCATATTTTTCCTGTAGACTGTAATGACTGTCTGTTAAATGATTTATATTCATACTAGGTATGAATATACACCTAGTAGGCTGTTTTTACATTTCTGATTTTATTGTGATTAGTCTTATTGTGGAGGTTTATGTTTATGGAAATAATTTTGTGAAACAGAAAGAAAACTTACTGTGCTATAACATCTTCAGTGCCATTAATTCACAATGTTAAAAAATGGTTATGATTCACATATAAGTGATTTCTCCATATGTTTGATTTTCTCATTTCAGGATTAATGGGGAAGTTTCTACCAATTCATCAAAATTTGAAACTGAGCCGGTATCAAAACCAAAGCTAGATTCTGAACAGTTACCACTTAGACCGAAATCAGTAGACCTAGATTCATTTACAGTTAGGAGCTCTAAAGAAACAGGTAAGTTAACATGTAGAAAGGTGGTGCATTTAAAAAAAAGTTGCCAATCCAGTTTTCAGAAACTATTTAAGAAATTTGTGTATGTATTTTATGTGTGGATAGATAGAGTGGAAATTAATTAGAATTTGTTTAAAATCTATGAAACCAAAATAGAAAAATAGAACTAGAAGAAGATAAATGTGCAAAATACTTGATTCATATAAGGACTAAGAAATGGATTAAAAGATCATCCATTTATCATATATTTTGTCCCCTCATAATGGAAAGTCCATACTACTCAGGCAGATAGGAATACATTTTAGTTTTAAAAGTTTAAGGATAGAGAGAGAGATGATTGTAGATTATCAATAGATCAATAGATTATCAATACCAGCACTAAATTATATTGAAGATTATTTTTACTTTTCTACTTTATCTCAAGATACTTTTGTTTTTAATTCAGGAAAATACGCTTTTTAATGACTCTCTCTCTTTCTTTTTCTGTGTATGTATATTAGGAGGCTTTATTTCTTTAGTTACATATTGTTCTTTAAGTTTTAGGACTGATTTTTCAACCCATCAATCATCTTTGTCTCCTGGTCTTTTATACCTCTTAGTTGTAAAATGGAAAACCTGAAACAGGGAAGTTTTGATAAAGGTCTCAATATTAAAAGCATAGCACAATCATTACCATTGTAGTAATGATTATTATATACTACCTTGTATTTGGTTTTAGGTTTTTTTTTTACATTTTCAGAGTACTTTCTCATATATATCCTTATTTTATCTTAATAGTAACTCTAAAAGGCAGATGCTATTTTGCTTTTAAAGAAATTAAGCTATAGACACATCAAGTGTCCAGGATGACATAAAGCAGAAGAGAACTTTTAAAATCCCCCTTATATAAAGTGCTCATGATATTTTTTTAAACGTTTTAGTGTCTTAATACGTTTAGCCTTCAGATTAACATTTCATATTTATATTCAGACTTAAAGGGCAATTATACTTAGGGGTTTTTTGTCACTGTATTGTAAGATATGCTACTTCTTACCTTTTGAAAACTGTTAGGTGATTTTATTACTTTTCCGAATTGTCATTTTGCTAATACAAAAGCTCTGACCTACACATGGATTCCTTCAGATTTTTAATTTGAATGTTTTATAGATTATTTCATCATATATTTGGATCCTGCCTGCTCTGGATGAAGCCATATTCATTAATAACTTCTGAAAATTATTTGATTGTATTTTAGAAATACTCAGATATCTTTAGTGTGTTTTATCTGGTGAAAATTGTTATCTATTCTTAGTGAAATAAAAACAAAAAAATGTTCTTTATAGAAGGTTTTTAAAAAATATGCTTTGGGGGGGGCGCCTGGGTGGCTCAGTGGGTTAAAAGCCTTCGGCTCAGATTATGATCCCAGAGTACTGAGATCGAGCCCTGCATCGGGCTCTCTGCTCAGCGGGGAGCCAGCTTGCTCCTCTCTCTGCCTGCTTCTCTGCCTACTTGTGATCTCTGTCAAATAAATAAATAAAATCTTAAAAAAAATATATATATATATATATTATATATATATATATATATATATATATATATATATATATATCTTTTAGGGGCATCTGGGTGGCTCAGTCAGTTAAGCGGCTGCTTTTGGCTCAAGTCATGATCTCAATGTCCTGAGATTTAGCCCCAGATCAGGCTCCCTGATCTTTGAGAATCTTGTTTCTCCTTCTTCCTTTGCTATTCCCCCTGCTTGTGCTCTCTCTTCTCAAATAAGTAAAATGAAATAACACATGTAATAATGTCAAACTATTGGTGGTTTGTAAAATTTGATTTTTTACTCTTTGGTCCCAATTTTTACTTTTATCTATAGCTACTATTTATTCTTCATTAAAAACAGAGAGGCCTTGTGAAACAGGGTTTGCAAATTCGTATTTGTTTTTTTCCCTTCAAATAAATAAGAAAGTAATTTAGAGAAACTGAGGCATATATAAGGACAGAAAACTAACAGCTAACTTCCAAACTACTGTCCTTTATTTCTTTCACTATCAGGCTGCCTTTGGTGTACTACACTTAACACCCAGTTCAGTTCAGGAAATATACAAAGCCTACCACAGAGATACCTAAAATTCAATTCCAGACCATTGCAATAAAGTGAATATTGCAACAAAGTGATTCAAATGAATTTTTTGGTTTCCTGTGCATATAAAAGTTACTTTTACACCATACTATACTCTACTAAATGTGCATTAGCATTATGGCTAAAAAAAGTGAACATACTTCAACTAAAAAATAACTTTATTGCTAAAAATCTTGCCTTAATGTTGATGGCTACTGATTGATCAGGGTGGTGGCTGATGAAGGTTGGGGTGGCTGTAGCATTTTCTAAAATAAGACAACACTGAAGTTTTCTACATCAATTGACTCTTCCTTTCATGAACAGTTTATTTGTAGCATGTAATACTGCTTGATAACATTTTACTTACAGTAGCACTTTTTTCTAATCGAAATCAGTCCTCTCAAACCCTGCCTCTGCTTTATCAACTAAGTTTATCTACTATTCTATATGGTTTATTGTCATTTCAACATTTTTCATAGCATCTTCACCACGTGTAGTTTTCATCTGAAGAAACCAGTTTCTTTGCTCATCTGTAAAGTTTTATCATGAGATTATAGCAATTCAGTGACCTCTTCAGGCTCTGCTTCTAATTCTAGTTCTCTTGGTACTTCTACCGTATCTGCAGTCATTTCCTCCTCTGAGGTCTTGATCACCTCAAAGTAATCATCTCCTTCCAAACTCCTGTTTGACCTCTCCCATGAATCCCCAGTGTTCTTAATAGCATCTAGAATTGTGAATGCTTTTTTTTTTTTTTTAAGATTTTATTTATTTGAGAGAGAGAGAGCGAGAGAGTATGAGAGGAGAGAGATCAGCGGGAGAAGCAGACTCCCTGCCAAGCAGGGATCCCGATACGGGACTCAGATCCCAGGACTCTAGGATCGTGACCTGAGCCAAAGGCAGTTGTTTAAGCAACTGAGCCACCCAAGTGCAACACCTCCCCACCCCCTATGAAGGTTTTTAATTTACTTTGTCAAAAGCCATCAGAGGAATCATTATCCATGGAAGTTAGAGTGTTATGAAATGTATTTCTTAAATAATAAGACTTGAAAGTCAGAAGAAAGTCACAATTGCTCCTTAATCCTTGGGCTACAGAATGGTTGTTAGATTAGCTGGCATGAAAACAACATTAATATTGTACATCTGCATCAGTGTTCTTGGGTAACAAGATGCATTTTCAGTGAGCAGTAATGATTTGAAAAGAATCTTTTGAGCAGTAGGTTTCAACAGAAGATACTGAGTAAACCATGTTATAAACAGATGTGCTGCTGTCCTTTTTTGTTGTTCCATTTATAGAGCACAGATTTAACATCATTCTTAAGGGTCCTAGGAATTTCAGGATGGTAAATGAGCATTGACTTCAGCTTCAAGTCACTAGTGGCATTAGTCTCTAATAAGAGAGTCAGCCTGTCCTTTAAAGCTTTGAGGCCAGGCATTGATTTCTCCCCTCTGGCTATGAAAGTCCCAGATAGCATCTTATTCTATTGTAAGGCTGTTTCATCTATGTTGAAAACCTGTTGTTCAGTGAAGCAGCCTTCATTAATTAGCTAGATCATCTGTATAACAACTTGCTGTAGCTTCTTCATCAACACTTGCTGCTTTCACTTGTACTTTTATGTTATGGAGATGACTTCTTTCCTCAAACTCCATGAACCACCTTCAGCTATCTTCAGACTTTTTTTTTTTTTTTTTTTTGTGGCAACTTTCCCACCTCTCTCAGCCTTCACAGAATTGAAGAGAGTTGGGGCCTTGCTCTGGATTAGGATTTGGCTTAAGGAAATGAATGTTGTGTCTGGTTTGATCTTTCATCCAGATTACTGAAACTTTCAGCAATAAGTTTGTTTATTTTCTATAATTTGTGTGTTCATTGGAGTAACACTTAACTTTCTTCACAAACTTGTCCTTTGCATTCACAATTTGGCTAACTGGCACAAGAGATGTAGCTTTTGGCCTATTTCGGTTTTCTGTATGCTTTTTTAACTAAGCTTAATTGTTTCTAGCTTTTGATTGAAAGTGAGATATGTTATTTTTCATTTTACTCCAACACTTAGAGGGTTATGAATTGCTCCAATTTCAGTGTTATTGTGTCTAAGAGAATAGGGAGGCTCAAAGAGAGGGTGAGAGGTGGGAAGCAGCTTAATTTTGGAGCAGTCAGAATATACACAGCGCTTACAGATTAAATTAAACATCTTACATGGCACAGTTAATTATGGTTACAATAGTAACATCAAAGTGATCACAGATCACAATAACAAATATAATAGTACTGAAAAAGTTGGAAATATTGCGAGAATTGCCAAAATGTGATGCAGAGATATGCAATGCTGTTGAAAAAAAAACGGCATCGATAGACTTGCTTATCACAGGGTTGCCAGCAACCTTCAATTTGTAAAAAATGGACTTATCTTGCAAGTTCAGTAAAATGAGATATACCTGTAAGTTTTGGAAATTGTGTTCATATTAGATTGGAAATACTTAACTGAGCAAATGTTAGATCCCATTACTATTTGAGGCACATAAATAATATGCTAAGACAAAAGGCCTGACTGCTGATAGCATGCAGCTCATGTTCTGAACTTCAATTCAGGTTATTCCTCATTTCCATTTTTTATTAGAATATTATGTTCTTAGTATTTGTAGTATAAAAGTGTTTAAACTCTTCTTTTTGAGATATTGACACCTTAAGAGAACACTATGTTCTGCATCAAAAGCAGCCTCAAATTTGGCATATAATTGAGGCATATATTAATTTATATTTTTGGCACAGTTTGAGGTTTCAAATTTTTTTAAAATAGCATATGAATCTAGCCCTTTAACATGTTTCAGAAAGTTAAAAACATACATGAAAGTCATCTTAGAGTCTCATTATTACATAAAATAATAATTTCAGGTGATACAGTAGCAAGTACACTTTATTATTAAAAATATGAGTTTTAAATTATTAGCAAATTATCATTGTCTTGTTTCCTAATCTGTTTTTGCATTTAAATGATAATTGAATGATCTAATATGTCTGTGATACCTGCTAGAATACCTGACAAGGAAGATGTTATAAAATGTTACTTCCCTTCTTTTCCTTTCCCCTGTTGATAATCTCTTCTCATTCTGTTTCTGCTCTTCGCTCTTAAGGATGTAAATTCCTGACACTACTCTCAGATATGATTATACTGTATATAAAGCCATTTATAAACTATTTTTAAAATAAATGTCCTTCAGTATATTTTCTCATATATAAGATAGTACTATAAATTGCATCTGTGTTTTAATTTTTTTCCTCTTTCTTAAACATTTCGTTAAAAATTGGTTTGGGAGAGGGCACCTGGGTGGCTCAGTAAGTGAAGCATCTGCCTTCGGCTCAGGTCGTGATTCTGGGGTTCTGGGATAGTGCCCCACATCAGGCTCCCTTCTCAGTGGGGAGCCTGCTTCTCCCTCTCTCTGCAGCTCCCTCTGCTTACTTTCTCTCTTTCTGACAAATAAATAAAATCTTTAAAAAAAAAAAAGGTTCAGGATAATCTCACTGCTACTATTGGTTAATTATAAAGTTCACATAGTCTAAATATTTCTAAAATAGTAAGTTCTCTAGGTCATAAAATTGGTTTGCACATTAGTCTTAGAATACAAGATCGAAGATTTAGTGGTAACATACCTATTACATTGAGAAAGCAGTGCTGATGAAATATTCTTATAGTGTTATAGTATTTTATCCTTTTTGATTGTTTTCTATGCTAAATTGTGCTTGGGTTAAAAGGAAATTTAGAGATACATAATATTATTTGACCTCAAGGCATTCATTGTTAAATAGTGAAACATTCTTTGATAGTTAATCTGTTTTTTAAAATTTTTCTTTTTTAATGATTTTATTTATTTATTTTAACACACTCACACACACACATCACAAGTAGGCAGAGAGGCAGGCAGAGAGAGAGGAGGAAGCAGGCTCCCCTCTGAGCAGAGAGCCCAATGAGATCATGCTTAAGATGATGCTGATGCTGTTGCTGTTGCAGGCCTCTTTCCCAGGACCCCAGGATCATGACCTGAGCCTCAGGTAGAGGCTTAACGCACTGGGCCACCCAGGCGCCTGGTTAATGTATTTTTGTTTGAATTATGTTCTCAATGTTTATTCATTTGTTCTTCCAGAAAGAATTTCAGGTGGAATTCTTCTAATAAGATGCTTACCTGTTGAGTGGTAGACACTAAATAATGAGTCTATATCTAAACTAGGATACAAAAAAAAAAAATAAAACACACCCTAAAATGTTGACTTTACCTGTAGAATAAGAGCAGAGATCAAAATTACTATTTTCTTATAGTAATATTCTTGATAATTTCTTTATAGAGTGTCATATAAGGCATAGTTGAAGATTTGTTTATGTATTATGTGATTTTGAATGTTATATAAGTTGTATTTTTATAGTGAGATACTTAAAAATACTGTTTGTCATATTTTTCTTCTATTATATTATAGAATTAAAATTCTCTTTCATTGTAATTAACTGTTATTTCCTGAAGACTAAAACTTGACTGAAAGGTAGTTTAATTTTTGTTACAATGATATTAATGAGTTATTATTATTGATTTATTACTCTGAGCTTTAATTTTTTACTAAAACATCCTTTTGAAGCGGTCTTGGTGTTCAGTGAGTAATTTTAAAAAGGCTTCTTTCTACTTACGGTATATTGAATTAATACTAATCATTTTTTTCTTTTGAAAGACAAAATAATCTAAAATCTAATATACATCTTATATGAGTTAGATAAACTACAATAGGTATATGGTAAACATTAAACGGTTCTATTCATTCTACAACTGTTCCTTTTTCCTGCTTTGTAAAATAATTTTTTGATTTAGTCTTTTTTCTAGACATTCCTATCCTTGACTTTTCTTTCCAGATTTTGTTTCCTAGCCTGTTTGCCATGTTTCCCTTCTTACCTGTCAGGAAATTATCCTACCTTTCTCCATTTTGGTAAGATGACAATTTATAAAAGAAATCAAAACAATAATTCCATATAAATAGGTGGTGCACATTGATTTTTCTTTGTAATTGTACTAAAAGTGTACATGTTTGTCTGTCTATTCTAACCCTTTTGGTTTTCCATTTGAAAGTAAAATGAAATTCATGTTGGAAAAATTTTCCTGATTAGCTTAAGATATTGTTTTGATAAAAGTTTTTTTTTTAATTGAAAACCATATAAGTCAGTTTATTTTCTCCCAGAATTTGATATTTCATCTTGACTTTTTAAAAATTCCATGTCTTCTTAGACAATGTATAGAAATACAAATGGCTGGCAGAGTGGCAATATAATTATAAGAGTCAAGTGATTGTCCTGCCTTTCATGCCATGTGTACAGTATAAATCCACTGTTACTACTCTTAGGTAAATTTTGAATGTGTTCAAATGTATCACGAGTCCAAAATGTGCACTGTTTTTACTAACCTAATGGCTTAAATGGAGGACCTGAGAGAGTTTTAGAATAGTAAAATTATTTGTCTTGGTGTTGTAGCCCAAAACTTGACATACAGAAGGCATTTTTACATGAGCATGCTCTATAATTTTTAAAATCTACCTTTTATTTATTCTTTCAGTTTCATTTATCTTCATCCCTTCCTGTGTTTTTCTGTTTGTTTGCTTTTTTTTTTCTTTCTGCAAGTTGCTTAAATATGCATTTGAAAATAATCTTCACAGGCCAAAATTATTGGATTGTACTTTTCAAGGATTTTTTTAGTAGGTTTTCAGTATACATTTATCAGTGTTAACAGCAATCTTTAACCCTTCAAACTACAGCATATTTTTAACATTTTTTAAAATACTGATTTTCTTTATGACATTTACAAATAAAATGAAATATCTAAAACTATATTTAAACTCAAGGTCTTCCACACTATACAATACATTTTCCATGAAGGCCACAGCTACTGTTCTAGATATTCCATTATATGGAATTATATTATATTATATTATATTTTATAATATAAAATTATATTTTATAATTATAACAAATGTCAAAAGACTTAAGACCAAAATTAAACTGAGCACATTTGATTGCCAATTGAGATGTATTAAGCTGATGAGTAGATGACTAGATATAAAATAGAATACACAAAGTAATCCCGGAATGGGAGGATGGAAAAGAATTAACAGAGGTCAACAATACTTAAATTTGTTATAAAACGTTTATTGCCAAACAGTGATACCTTTTCTTATGCCTTACCTTTGTGCCCTTTTACCCTTAACATTTTTTCCTAAATTGATAACGTTGAATATGAAAATTGATGAATAAGCTTTGAGGGCAGAAATAATTATCTTTAGATGTCTTTTAAGAATTAACAAATCACTGAGTTTGGTTATCTAAATATTTGACAGAAAGCATTATAAACATCTAGGCAATGGGAGTGTGCAGAATTAATTCTGTATCTGGAAGATTAAACCAAAGATATCTGCTGCCATATCAAGTACCTCACTATGATTAATATCACTAGTTTATAATCTGGGCTGAGGGAAGATTATATTGACAATGGAAGTGTCTGGAGTTATCTTCAGGATTCTTGTATCACCTACAGATTTCTAGGTTTCAAAATTAAAAATCACCTCTTTTACCTGGGTTTTCTGGATCATCTAGGAAAAGGGAATGTATTATATGCCATTGGTTCAGAGGTACATAGATTTTTCTTTAAAACC
Source organism: Mustela lutreola (assembly GCF_030435805.1). Taxonomy (NCBI): domain Eukaryota; kingdom Metazoa; phylum Chordata; class Mammalia; order Carnivora; family Mustelidae; genus Mustela; species Mustela lutreola. The sequence continues at coordinate 94,557,407 of NC_081295.1, forward strand.
AAGTTTTTGGATCAGAGGTCAACCAGCCTTTGATGGTGGGAAAACAAGTGAATGATCTTTGTAACATTTTTCTTTGATACCCTGTTTGCCTTTGATTTATGACTGTCTTATAGTTCCTAAATATGCTGATGTTGAAGCAAAAGTGCAGTGAACTATGAACAGTTGGAGTCTCAGCTACAATACACACACACACACACACACACACACACACACACATCCATTAAATTATACTCTCATTTTACAGTTGGAAAGCATCAGGGTCCCACATACAGTTGAGTTCTTAAAATTTGAATATTAGGATACTACTGGAAATTTAAAACATTTTCTATGTTAATTTTCTGATACATTGTAATTAATTATGAGTTGAAGTAGATCATCTGTTTTTATAAGCAAGAAATTAAGATGATAGTTTTTTTTTATGGTACTGTAATTTTTGGTTCAGATTTGTATTTTTCAATAAGAACTTTTGTTGAGGTCTATTGGAAACATGAACTTTCTGTTGTTAGTTGTCTTATGCTATAAAATGTGTCAGGTAAAGAGAATGTTTGTTTTTAAGGGTGAGTGTTGTTTTCCAAATGCATATGAAAAGCACAGGTTAGCGTGTGAGTCCTAGTGGGACTTTTTAATGTATAGTTCGTTAGAAATCCAGAAACATTCTTTTTTACCTTTTAAAGTGTACAGTTATCTTTTAGTAGATATATTTAATTTTATTCTCTAGATCTTGTAAATTTTGATGACATAGCTTCCTCAGAAAACTTGCTACATCTCACTGCAAATAGACCGAAGATGCCTGGAAGAAGATTGCCTGGCCGCTTCAATGGTGGACATTCTGTGAGTTACACTTTACTATTCTAAAACATAGAGAATTTAGCAGAGCCAGAGTTCTTCTAAAGATAGGAATGAGGAATGATTTAAAACTCCACCAAAGTTTAAAAATCAGGAAGATAGGTGTTATACTCAAGTGGTAAATGGTTGGTTATATTTAGGGAAATATGGGGTCATGTTCATTTCAGAGAGGGTTGCAATGAAGGTTACAGAATCAGGAATAAAGAGCTGTCCCGAGACCATAACCACAGAACTCAGGGTCAAAAGGGGTCAGAGTATCCTTTTAATCTACCCATCTCTCAACAATAATTAGAATTGAGTGGTACATACTCACCTTAGTAAAGAATGAAACATTCTTTCCTCTGACATAGTGAGTTTTTTTGGTAGTACTAATGCTGGTATCTAAATGTGTAACTTCTTTTTTATGCTTTCTATACATTATTTGGAATGCTGCTAGTAACTTTATTATTAATATATTAGCTCTTGAGCGCTACAGCACTTTCAAATTACCGAAGTAGAGAAGATTTTTGTTGCTAAGAGGCAGGCTATTTTTAACCTTCCAGAAATTCAATGTGTTATTCAGCTTGAAATTACGTAATATCCTGTTAACAATAATGGAATATCTGGAACAGTAGCTGTGGAAAACAGTGATAAAAGTTACTTAGTTTTGGGGCACCTGGGTGGCTCAGTGGGTTAAGCTGCTGCCTTCGGCTCAGGTCATGATCTCAGGGTCCTGGGATCGAGTCCCACATCGGGCTCTCTGCTCAGCGGGGAGCCTGCTTCCTCCTCTCTCTCTCTCTGCCTGCCTCTCTGCCTACTGTGATCTATCTCTGTCAAAATAAATAAATAAAATCTTTAAAAAAAAAAAAAAGTTACTTAGTTTATTATCCAAATGTTTATTGCCTTTTCCTTCTTTGGTATTTTCTGTTTCTTGGTTTTAAAAAATCATTTAGCCAACTCAAAGCCCAGAAAAAATCTTGAAGTTACCGAAAGAAGAAGATGGTGCCAACTTAAAGCCATCTGAATTTAAAAAGGATTCATGCTACTCTCCAAAGGTGAGGGGCATTGTGGCCTAAGATTTGTATAATTTGTAGGATTCTTTGTGAGCACCAAAATAGTGGAATTTAAAATGTCTTCTAAAAACTGTCTTTTGCCAAGAAATTAAAAAAAAAAATTTCCTGCCAAAAAATTGAGTTTCTAAGGTAACACTGTCCTCTGTAGGTTATTTTTTAAAAAGCTTATTTTAAATGAGTAGTATAAATGTTATACATTTCATATTTTTTAAGGCATAGATCTGTTTCATTTTCCCATTAAACATACACTCTTTAGGCCAGAAGCCATCATTACATTATTACATAAGCCAAAATTTACTTCTAGCCTAGCTTCGTGTTCAGCATAGTAATAAGCACTAATATATACTGGAATGAATGGCAGTGTACATGGATTTTTCCATTTATTACATGGTATTAAGACTCTTCTAAACTCTTGCTGTTTTTACTTAAGATAATAGTATCCCAACTTACACACATCTTTCGTTTAAGAAATTCATGTTTCCTCCTCAGATTCATTCCAAGGGCTTTTGGCTGTTCTTCCAGTTTATCAGATACACTTAATCTGATTCTTAGTTTGTCAGTAGTCGATTGAAATTTGATTTCCTGTTACTTTAGTGAAATAATAAAAAGGGCATCATGGGCCATGGATTCATGCCTCTTCAGTGGACTTACTCAATTCCTCATAATTACTTTTAAGTAAAACTCTTTGGAAATTTTAAGTAATGACTACTGTGGAGGATCAAGCTCACCTTAATAATGCTTATATGTTCTTGCCGCTAGATGTTCCACTCGGCAGATCATTCATAAGATAGCTCTAACAGGTTTTTCTTCTCTTTTCCACTTTTTAAAAATTACTATTATTAGTCCTTTGACATTTCTCACATAAACTACTAGTGATTGCAAGTTTATTATCTGGTTGTTTGCTCGTTTTACCAGTTGTGAATATCAAACTGCTTTTTAAATTTCCAAAGTTGCCATTTATCTTCAAGTATTATTTTAGTTGTTTATCTCCTTGCTATAAATTTTTTTTGAACTTAGATATAATATAAATACAAATAAAATAAGAAAATATTCTGTTATGTTTTCAGCCATCACTGTACCTTTCAACACCCTCAAGTGCTAAACCAAATACAGCTGCTTTTTTAACTCCATTAGACATCAAAGCTAAAGTAGAATCAGATGATGGGAAAAAAAATCCCTTGGATGAACTTAGAGCTCAGATTATTGAATTACTCTGCATTGTAGAAGCGCTGAAAAAGGATCATGGGTAAGTAGCCTTGCTTTAATCTCTGAAAGTTACTTAACACGTATGTAAAGAATTCTTTCAAATTCTATCAAGTAGAATTGAGTAGAATTCTATGAAGTAATCTGCCACATTTCTTATATCAGCAGTTATGTTTCCAAAGAAATTTTCCTTAATAGTGCTTCTGTCCTCCCTGCAAAAAACTTGAGTTAGAAAACTTGTTGTCATAGGCTTATTATGGGAAAGGTCTATATGTACCCATAATTCAAGGGTAGAAATCTTCTCTGATCAAACATATGGGTTAATCAGTCTTAAAAATATTAGGAAAAGTTACATTGTATTTTGGATCTGGAGTGTATCTATATGTATATTTACTTTTCAGAGGCACTGGATCACTGTCTCTGTTAGGGTTGAGATTGGTGTGTAAATAAAACCAAGGGGTTGGGAATAAGTGAATCTCTAAGGCCATTCTTTTAATTCTGAAACTTTCTGATAATACTGTATGGTGAGATCCTAAGTGAGAGTTAGGAACTTTTTAGTGAAAACAAATGTAAAAGATCACGTACTATAGCTCCCCTCTCTTTTAACTGAAGAAGTAAAGGTTCAGAGAGGTAAAGCTGTTTACCTAAGATCATACAGTTCTTAAAAAGCAGAGCTAGAACTGAAAACATATTTTCTGTTGGTTTAGAGATATTTTTCTAAAACTGTTATCATTTGAGCTTTAAAAGTTGTTAACATTAAAAAATAAATATAAAAATAAAACTTTCTAACATTTTAAACATAGTTCTATAAAGACCTAATAGGTAAAAAAGGTCCAAAGATCAGCTAATCTAACTGAGCAAAGGGTGAGGGTTCAGGTTGTCTTCCCCTGTAGCCTCTAAGATCTCTTGGGTTATAAGATCAAGCTCCATGCCTGGCTCCACACTCATTGGGACATCTGCTTGAGATTCTTTCCTTCTAACCCTCCCCACCAGGAGCATTTCTCTCTCTCTCTCTTAAAAAAAAAAAAATACTGTGATTAACAATTGATATTTTTGTAGTTGCAGACCACTTTTACAGATGTCTCTTAGGTAGAACCAAAAAATTTATTTTGAGTGACTACTTAAAAAAAAAAAAAAAATATATATATATATATATATAGAGAGAGAGAGAGAGAGAGAGAGAGAGAGTGTTTTTTTGATACATGATGGGTCTTTTCTTTATCCTTCAGTTTATCTGAATCATGCAGATTTTTTAATAGATTCCACAGTGTACACATTATAAACTGTAAGTTATTCATCTAGTAAGTATTTATTGAGCACTATTCACGTATGAATTAGAGAATGACCCTGATTTGTTGATTTTGACAGTTTACATTTTTGATACCAAGTCTGCTATTATTAATGAACTGATAATTACATTTACAAATTGCCTTAATTGCCTATAAGTGTTCTTAATGTAGCTGTAGGATGAATAAAATATTTGTGATTTATGTATACATATCAGATATTTTAGAAGTCTTTGAAAAGGTGTTTTCAAAGTCTTATTTCCTCTGGGAAAATGAAATGGATGGCAGACTTTTTAATCTGAAAAATAAGAGCATCACAGGAGAATGAATAAACATACACTGGTGTGTTGATACAATGAAATGCCATATAGTGTACAGCAATAAAAAATGAATGGATTATGGCCGCATGTGTCAACATGAATCCATCTGAAAAAGTGTTGAGGGTGGGGAAAACAAGTTAGAGACATGCATACAGTATTATTTCATTTACATGAAGTTTGAAAAGCATATAAAATCAAACTGTCGTTTCAAGATACATTTGTATATGTGGTAAGTAAAGGAAGGAAGGCAGACTTTTCCTGTAAAGGAGAGGAGGAAAGTAGGATTGCGGGTCATTCTGGGTATCAGAGGTACTGGTAATAAGAATTTATTTCTTGAGCTGACTTGGAATTCTTAGGTCTTTTAATAATTTTATTGCTATAGCTTACGAATACATAGTCTTTATGCATTATTAGAATCTAAAATGTTTGGAACAAATCATTAAAAATTAAAGGATTAAAAAAATTGAAGGATATTGATATGGAATGATTGACAGAGAAATATATTATTAGTCTCTTTAGTTGAGAAGTTACAGAACAAGATAATATAGTTTGATCTGTTTTTGTAAAAAGAAAACAATTACATAAAAATTTTATATTCACAAATGTGTTTTTAAAAATAATGAAAATGTGATAATAGGATAAATATTTTAGGAATAGATCCTTATTTAGGTATAATTTAAATGTATAATAAACTCAAAATAATAGAATAATTAGAAAAAGAAAGCATTCATTTAGTAGTAACATTTTAGAAATACAAAGTTAATATTTTAGCAAATTTTCTATTATATACCAAAATAAGCTTTAAATAAATTTGAGTTAAATATTTAAATTATAATTTAAATTGAAATAGTAGGACATTTATTCTTAATATAGTTTTATAATCATTAAAATAATAGAAGAAACTAGTTTTGAAACTACAGAATTTAAAAGTTCCTTTCTTTCTCATATAGTCTTTCTTCCTGAGCATTTTCATGCATTTTTCAATCGAATACTTCTATAATACTTTTGAAGAGAATTTTCCTAGCATTTGTCCAAAAGCTGTGAATATGTCCCTACTCTTTGATTTAGAAATTTGATATACTGAATATTCATGATGTTAAATAAAATTTCTATTCTTTCCACTCCCCACCCCAAAAGCAACTAACAAAAAAAACCTGGATATTTGAGTGTCAAGCAACAATTATCAGAAATATGATAAGTTTAGCAACATGGAAATATTTTAAAACACTTTTTGAAATACATACTTACAGCTGTGGAGAGATGACTATATAAAAAAGATAGATGGGAACACAGAGAACTGAAAACATGAGTTAAGGAGGGAGGATTGTTGGCTAGAGTTTTTTGTTATTTTTGGTAATTTTAATGTAATGTTTAATTTTTAAAAATAGAGAAAGAGACATGTAAAGTCCAGGTAATCCTGTTAAATAATTTGTGTTGTACTGTGACATGTTTTGACATTACCAAATTGTTTGGGCTTTCGAGTGTCCAGCCTGGAAAAAGCATGATAACTGAATATGGAAAATTGCTTCTAAAGGACCATTATTATTTCTTTATCATGAGCTGCGCTCCCTATTCACTTAAAAACTTATTTATCACAGATGGGTTTGCCATGGTACTGCTGAGTTTTCTTTTAACTGTTGTATTGAACCATTCCATTAGTGAATTTGAAATTTTTATTGATTAGTATGGCTGTTTTCTTTAAAAAGGTTTTCCTAGTTTTGGTATGTCAGGTAAGAGATTCTGTTAACATTAGTCAAATATATTGTTTAAATGAAAGACTTAACAGTAATAAATTGTTTTTAGGAAAGAACTGGAAAAACTACGAAAGGATTTGGAAGAGGAGAAGGCAATGAGAAGTAATCTAGAGGTAAATCATTTCTCCTAACATTGAGATTGTAGTCAGCGTAAACTACATGTGTTTTTCCATCTCTTCTAGGTGATAGGGTTCACTACAGTTATGCTGTCCTACTTAAGTTGGACACTCCCTGCTGCTTGATAGCCATTTAATTAATCTCTAGTTGACTCCCTATCACATTCCGTTCATTCGTGAAGCAAATATTTTTGGGCGCTAGCTCTCTAAGGCAGTGTACGAGAGGCATTAGGTATACATTCATAAATAAAACGAAGATGGTTCTGGCCTCATAAGAGTGTGTAGTTCTAAATCTTTTGCACTCTTGCTTTTTTGAACTATTTCTTTTTTTTTTCCACAGTTAAACTTTTTTCAATTCATTTTTCTTGGCCTGGAGGCAAGGGTGGTGGTGGTGAAGGTGGTAATGGGATGGCTATAGATTTGTTGACTTGATGTCTCACTGAGCATTTACTTTTTAACTATAATGTCATCATCTTCACTCTTTTCTGAGGTCTGACAATTTTACTTATTTTATCTTCCATTTTTCCATCTGTTCCATTTGCACATACTTTGGTCTTTATTTGTATTCTTGTTTTCTGAATATTTCAGGAAAAGTGTTTTCTGCCTTTTTTCAGAATCTCTGCCCATTCTGTACTTAAGTATTTCATATGCCTCCCTATTTATACCTGGCCTTATTGCTTACCCTATTTCTCTTGTTAGCATTGTGAAACAAAAAGAACATGGGACTTCAAAAAAAAACTCAGGCCTCTCTTCTGACTTACACTGTGTGTCAGTTAGGCTTGGCACCTCCTGTACATTATCTCAGGGGATACACATAACAACTGGTAAGGATTATTGTTCCTATTTTAAGGATGAGGAAACTAGGGTTTAGAGTGATTAAATCAGCAGTTAGGCTGAAATTTTTAACAGAAACAGCCTTCAGAATTTTGCTCTCAGGGATTAAGTGACACTGTTTGAACTTGAGGAAGTCACTTAATCGCCTTTTAGCTTTAGTTATTGAGATAATGTATATGAAGGTCTTTGGTAAATTATCAGAACCCCGTTCTTACTCTTACATCTGATGTATCCCTTTTATTTGCACTTTCCGTTTTTTCATGAAAATATTCAATATTTCCACTTTTCAAAAAAGCCAAAGCTCCCTTGCAGGTCCAGCTGCCTTGAGTTTCATTTACTGCAAAATAAACAACTTAAAAAAAAAAAAAAAGTACATCTGTGGTCTCTAATTCTTCACCTTTAATTCAGTCATTAACAACTCTTACATTTTAGGTTTACTGAATGCAACTCCAGTGTCTTTCCAGTTTCTACAGCATTTTCACATTTTTAAAACTATTGCCACTTTTTCTGTCCTGATTTATGTGATCCGGCATTCTTTTGTTTCAGTCCACTTCTCAGTCTCTTCTTCCTTTCTCTAAGTAAAATGTTCCTTCAGAACTGCCTTGGCCCTCCTCTCTTTTCCTACCTGTGCCCTCAAGCATCATGATTAGCTCCTATGCCTCTCCCATCTGAATCGGATTCCTTTTTCCAGCTTCTGTCCTATTTCCAGCTGCTTGTCTTTCTGAATGTCTTTCCACTGTGATCTTAGAATTAGCATGTCCTCTTTTATGTTTATCATTTTCCTTTCCTGCTTTTCTATCTTTTTCTGTTGATCATTCCATTGCCTTTCAAGTCTTACAGACATGGTGCTTCCATTCTAGTTCTATTCACATTCACACCTGTTAGCTTTACTCCATCACTTATATCTATTTCTTCCTAGTATTTTTGTCCTCTTCCTATGCTCTTTATCTTCTGTTTAGCTGTTTAAGTTTCTCTCATTCTTACCTCAAATTAATCTTTCTTTACTTAGTTCTTTTAGGAACTTTCTGTTACTTGCTGAGTAAGTTTCAGACTTCTCAACTTAGCATGTGAGGTCTTTGATGTCTTAGTCCTAGTTGTTTTTTCTTTTCTTGCTTGCTGATCCTCAGTTGTCCCTCACAGTTAATTCATCTGAAATTTGCTCTTACTGTATTTTCTTGGATTTTCCTTTTATTTCATCTTCTCATGCATAAGTTCTACAGATTCTCAGAGCTTACCTCCAGCAGTCACCCTCATTAAGTTAGTACCCATCTTTCTCTGATTTAAAAGTAATTTTGTCTTCTTCCAAATTCATGTCCTTTATTTTGAAAAGCATAAATAAGTAATAATTTTCTGTCTTATCACTGTGACATTATGGACTTACTTTTCCCATCTTCTAGATTATAAGACTATTTGAGGGTGTCTGTCTGTTCTATCTTTGTCCATAACTCTGAGCAAAGTGCCATATACATATTAGATAGATAATAAATTTTTGTCAAATCAAAGAATACATATTAAAAATGTCTTAAATTCCCAATATGCAACACAGTAGAAATTCAGAAATTAAAATAAGTTTCTTGATTTTTATTCCTTATATTGTATATGTACACATACTCATATATGAAAATTAGGTGATATAAGCATAAGGAACTAATACATAAATTTCTCTATATGATTTAATTTATTATAAAAATCATGGCAAGGCAAAGGAATTATTTCATTTTTGAGGAATTTCATTTGATTCAGTTTTTTTTTTAGCAAAATCAGCTGTTTCTTAGCCTCGTGCTGATTTGTATTACAGGCTTTTTTTTTTTTTTTTTTTGGCCTAATGGGGAAAGTTTGACCCTTTTATTTATAAAAGCACCTTAATAAGACAGAGTTTTAAGATCGTACATTGAAAGGAGAAATTATATTTCCCTAAAGATTAAAAGTAGTACTTTGAACATACAGTATTAAATTATATTGAGGAATGATAAAAGGACTAAAGATGAACAATGAACATAAAAGTGCTAGAAGAGAAACTCTAGCAGTAAATATATTGGCTTGATATCTAAATCTGTGTGACCGCAGTATGTAAGGAGTATTACTGATTGAGTGCAGGGTTATTCTCCCTATTCCTTCTTTCACCAGTGTTTCCCCCGCCCCCATTTTCTTGGCATCCTTGCTCATTAAAATTGGTGTAGTTGGTTCATGTATCTTTGGAATGGAGATAATGATAACACTATTCTGATGATTGAAGTTACTTTGTCTCAATCCAGGCTAATGACCAAGACTTGTTCCAAACCAGTGCTGTTAGATCCTAGAATTAACAAACCATTCTTGAATGGTTAGAATCCCTTAGGAGATGGTGAACATACTGAAATTAGACCTTTTGACTGGCAAAATGCTTATTATTTAAAAATGAATTATTTGTCAGAGGTTAGCTATAGCATGTATTATTTGTATGCAGCATTGGGGATAGGCATTATGCTTTCAGGAGAAGGTAAGGCCCAAATATTTCCATACGCAGTGAAAGGTCAGAGATCATCAAAGCCTTACATAATTGGCAAGAGTAGAAAACTGGACTTCAGAGACTTTGACCCAATCAGTGCAAGTTCTGTACCACTTGCTAGTGTATGGTATTGAATCTTGTGCTTCAGCTTCATGATTTGTAATATGTCGGAATTAAATAACCATAGGTATTGTGAACAGGTATTGAGTTTTCCTAATTCTCTTAAGTTTCTTACATTGTGAATTTCTGTTAAATGAAAGATGTCTTCTGCCTAAAGGTGGAAATCTTTCCAACAAATTGACTGAATCTTAGATAAATTCCTGGGTTTTAAAAAGAATTTAATCTAGAACGTATTGCTTACAGATGAAAATGAGACCAAGTGAGGTTAAGGGATTGCCAATTTCACATACGTAGTAAGTGAAAAACATAGGACTAAATTGGTCCTTTATTATTACTATTTTTCAGTTCTTTACTGCCCACATCTTTGTTTAAATACAGGTACTTGTACATTTCTTAATTTAGTTTTAAGGATTCTCTTGTTCTTTGGAGGGTGGATTTTCTTACAGTATTTTTTCACATACTCCCATTAATTAACATTGTTCCAGCTGAAACAACTGTAGTTGCTGTTTTGTGGTTGTCTTCTACCATTTAGGAACTTGTACTGTGATGTGTTCTTCTGTTAAACTTCTGCATTGATCACAACATTGGAAATTGGATTTTAAAATGGAAATCAAAATCTGGAGTCTTCAAAGTATGATTGGATCTTAATGACATAGGATAAAATAAAGAAATTTGACTAAATATATTTTGTTTATTGTCAATTTATGTTTTATATCTTAGGTGGAAATAGAGAAGCTGAAAAAAGCAGTCCTGTCTTCTTGAAATGGCATGGCCCTGTGTTCTTAAGGTTCCAGGGATTCAGAAGCAACACTATGAACTTCAACTGACTTGTTACTTAAAAATAACAAATGCTGTTGTCATGATAAAGAAATATGAGTATTTGAACTATAATCTATAAAAAAAGTAGGGAGAGGGTAGTTTTTTTTTATATATATTTTGTTTTGCCAATATGAAAAAAAAAAGAGGCCTTATTTCTTATGTGCTGGAATTGCAAACTTTTTTCTTAGTTTGCTTGAAAATACTACTGAATCTGTATAAAAAGGAAAGAAAGTTCACAATAGTTTTTTTTTTTTTACTGAAACTTGTATTATTTTTAAAGAGATCTATACTATAAATATGGTGATATCTTTACAAATAATCTGTAAAATATACTATTTGAGAGGGACAAATTAGCTTTATAGTAACTATAGCCACTACTTTTCCCATAATACATAAGGGAGATAAACTTTGTATATAAATATATTTTTTACTTTTAGCTTCTTACCCAGGATTACACTGTTGTGCCTGTTTGTTTGCAGTGCTGTTTATACTGTGGGTGATGAAATAGGAGTTTCCTAGCTATAAACCAGATTATTCACCCAAGCATATAGTAATAACTAATGAAACAATCAAAATAACTTTTAGAATATTTTATATTGCTTGCACTTGTAGGGTTCATAAAAGGAATTTAGTTAAAATGTATTGGATTGTTAACTGTATTTGGGGAAAATATGAGCTATATTTTAAATCCATTAGGTTAAGAAACTAAAAATGTCAATTTAACCCTTAACTTGTGCCTAGAAACTACAGCACATACAATATGCAAACACCAGCCTTATTGCTCTATTTTTCTGCTTATTTTACAGGCTCAGATATTACTCATTTTGTGATCTTGTGATTGAGTTCTTCACGTTCCTCCCTCTGATTTTTAATAATGGTAATATGAGGAGAAATTCAGTGTGAGGTTTCATACTTTGACAGATTATCATTATGTAAATACTCAGGTTTTACAATATGTAATTGACCTAAAAGACCCTAACTGGTGGAGATGTTTCAAACTGTCATTTAGGTACCAGAGTGTTAGTATATAATAAAACATAACAGTACAGCTTACTTAAAACCAAATATAGTTGACCATATTCAAAATGCATTTTCACAGGATAGATGAACTAGTAGTTTGTTCAGAGTCGATTTTGAACAGTTGAACATCTTAAAATGTATCTATAGATAACATGTCTTAAAATATGTGGGTTTATATTAAAAATAGAACTGACTTTTCATTTATAAAAAAATTAGATTTTAAGCTTTATTAGAACAGACTTTCAGATTTTGAGTACCACCTATCATGTGTCCGTTTTGTGTTATTTTAAATAACCAAACCAATATTTTCTCTTTAAGTTTTAATATATACTGAAATCTTGTTTTAATGAAATTTTGCCATCTTGTCTCACATATAAGAGAATTTAAGTAGAAAATAATAGAAATTCCAGGAATTACTTAATGTTAAATTCACAACTTACATTAATGCTTTTGGGGAAACTTGATTGTTGTGCATTGAGCATGTACATTTTAACTCTTTAAAGTCCTTGGGCTTTTCTGATGAGGTCACTACTGAATGGAATTGTTTACTCCTAATGTTTTTAAAAGACTTGTCGAATGAGTTCCTTCTTGCTTAAAAAAAAAAAAAATTAGATTTTATTTTCTTTTAATGAAAGTCCTTAGATAAAAATGAAAACATTGTATCCTAGAAATCATTCTCCAGCTTTCTGACTGGAACAACTATTAAGTGACCCCTCTTCACCCTGATAATGGGGTGAGGGAAGTTTCCAGCAGATTTCAGCCTGTTCTTGAAGTTTTTCTTGGTCATTTTCTCACTAGTTCAGAAAATGATGGTGGTCATGAATGCTGACACACATTTAAAGTATCTGCTTTGTATACACCTCAGCTGTTTCTATTAGAAAATTAAAGTATTGTGGCTCTATTTTTCTGCCCTTGATCAAAAAGTAGAGTTCCTAAAGCCAAACTCAAAGGGAAAAAAAATGATTACTTCACTCTAGCAATTTACCAGTATTTGCTCTTGATATGGGAATTTTATTATTTTTTATTCATGAAATTCATATCACAAAATGGTATATAATGATAATAGTCTTTATTTGGGGAGAAATCATTGTTTTTTTTCTATGCGTGAGTATAAATGGCAGACTAGAGAGGAACAGCGTGGAATCTGTCATTGCCAAATTATTAGTGAATGTATTTTTCAAGTTTGCTATTCTTTGAAACACCTATTACTAGTTTTCCTACTTGTATTTCAATACTGGAAGTATTGTGTGTGTGTGTGCTTGTGTGTGACCACTAAGCTTTAGTGGTTGGTCTTACTATAAAGCTGTTACCTCTTTACAAAATCTAAGTTTGAAGATAGGAAAAGAATAGGGGTTCTCTTTTTTATGCTTTACTGTGATCACAGGAAAAAACAAAAAAACAAAAAAATAAAAACCCAAGTGCTCTCTTGAGTTGTTGGTAAACATTTTATGCATGCATTTAAACTTGAAATGTATGAACAGAATAAGACAATCAGTTAAATCAGAAACGAGAAGCGTTAAAAATGTAATGGCCTTGTTTTGCTGTAGCAATAAAATGACCAAGTGCAATGACTTGATTTAATAAAATCATCTTTTAAAAGTTGCTGCTATTAATATTTTTAGCCATAAAATTCTACCCTTGTTTTCGCCTGACTTGCCTTCAGTAACTATTATGTAATGCAGTTGGTGTTGTGGTATTCTAACATTCCAAAAAGAGGAAAATTAATAATAATATATATATGTGGGGACACTCAAAATAGTATACTTCACTGACTTGTTTACAGGTGCTGTAAAAAAGCATGCTTCTCCCTCAAAAAGAAAAACAATAAAGAATAGTATTGCCAGTTTTGTTGGTCTTTATTAGTTATTTTTCATTAACATCAGCATATATTTATTGCAAAGTATGATGAAAATTCTGTTATTTGGAGTTTTCCAAATAAGGGAAACAATGTAAATAATAAAATGAAAGCCATTAAAAGTTCTAGATCCATGTGACTTTTACTGAACCTTTATGAGTCTATTTTTCCCTGGAACTATGACATGATCATTTCTGCCTCAAAGGTTTATTGGGATAATTTGAAATGATTTTTTACGAAGTATGTTACAGAGGCACAGAGTGGATTTTTTTTTTTTTTAATTGGAAGCTTCTGTTCTACTCCGCCACGATGTAAACTAGATGGATAAGATTAAAAGAAGGGCGCAGTACTTCTTCTCCCTCTGTTTTTGAATACGCCAGCTCATTCTTTTGGGGAAGGTAACAGCTTATGTTTGCATTATATTCAAATAGAACTGCTACCATCTTAAAGATTCTGCCTCCCTGACTACTGGAGAGTACTTTGCCCAAATTGAGTTCCTGACTTAGAGACTGAGATTTTAAAAATTGGAAAGAAAAAAAATTTTTTTTTTTTTTTTGAAACAGAAAGCACTGGTCTCAGCATGGGAGCGCTTTCAGTTAATAGTCTGTCATCTGGAAAAACCTGTGATTTGGAAGAACAGATCTCTAAATAGAGCATTAAGAGACGGAAACAATCCTGAAGGGTTTAAAACAGATTACAGTCATTCCTAAATCACAGCTATCCATCCACTGCTTGGTTTCTTAAGCATAAACTCCCTCTTAAATTTTTTGGGTTTCTGATGTCACAACTGGAAGTCCTGGTAAAATCAAAAAACCAGAGTCCAGAAGACATCAAGTCCCATGTACTCTAGATGAAAATACGCCACATACACAGCTGTAGGCTTTTTAGAAATCCACTGGAGGATTTGAATTATAGAAAAGGAATAAGACACCAGTATGAAGTAATATAGAAAAAAAATGTGGCAAGTCATTTAAGTTACAAATGTAGTTTGAAAATTTCTACATGCTTCTTACTGCACTTGATAAATACCAGGCATAAATTAAGCCTTCCAGGCACAGGATGGTGAAGTTTTGGATTACAGAATTTTATTTTTTATTATTATTGATGTGGGAAATAAAGGCAGAAGGAAATATAGATAAAATTAAATGTCCTTACAACCCGCACCCCACTGACAAATCCTTGAGGTGGTCAGAGTGTAATGTTCAGCCAGGAAGCTCCTGACTGACCTAATGTTAATGCTTTGCTAGAGGGAAAAACAGCCTTGGTTTGAAGGCTTGACAAACTGCAGGGCCCTCAGTATCCTGTGAGTCTTCTTTAGCATGTGAAAATCTTTCTGAACTCTCCCTTATCTTTACTTCCCCCACCGCAAAGCACAGAAAATCAGCGGCTCCTCACAGTCCCAGGGCAGCAGCTCTTTCTTGTCTCTGTGCTTTAGTAAAAACCCTTTTTGTACAAACACAGCTTTAATGAAGAGACTTTCTTGGTGGTTGACTATAGAACCTCACCAACATTCCAAAACTATGTCATTGTTTTTTGGATTATAGAATTTTGGCATTTGAAGGGACATTGCAGAGGTTGAACAATCCAATCTCTGTGCAGATGGTTTTATATGAAAATAGAATTTACAGGTTTAGTCTTATTCTAGGAAATAAAAGCAAATAGCACTTGAACTCGAATCTATTCAGCTTTATTACTTGCCAGTTAAGATTTAGAGAGTAGACTGGGCCTTGGTGTTAAAATTTGTTTCTGACTACTAAACATTATTGCTTTCATTTTGCCACTAAAACTTTTCGTTGTGAATATGCCTGTATATAAGGAAAATAAATTTAGAAATAGGTATCAGTATTTTTTGTATAGAGCCAATAATCTTTTCTATCACAGAAGGTGTTGTGGTTTTCATTTTGCAGCTATTGGGTGGTATTCTTCTCCTGTTGGGTTGCAAGTGTTTTTTATTAGCTGCATTTCAGTTCCTAAAAAATTGTGTGAATAAAGTTATTAAAAGTAAAACTCATTTTTAAAAAGTGTCCTGAGTAACTTAATCCTTCAGTGAAGAAAATTACTTCCTTTAACATTTCATTATTTCTCAAACAGTAATTGAACAGAATGCAAATACAATCCGATATGACAGAGCAATGACATTTTTACTTCTCATCTCCCTTGAAATGGACTAAAAACAAATAAGATGAAAAATAGATTTAATAGATTAAGGAAGAGATGTAAAATGAAAGCATCACTCTGCAATAAGGAAACAACCACAATTTATAATAATAATAAAAAAAATAACCTCCCAAATGCTTTGAGGTTTGGAACAAAATGAGGGACAGCCTGAAGACCGACAGGAGCCTCCCTAGACCCTTGTCAAATGTAGATTCCTCTGAAATGTTTATCTGATCATCTTGGGCCCAAATCCTGTACAGCAGAATGGCAGGGGACGTGGAACTAAAAGAGAAGCCACACTAACTGTAACTATTAATTTGAAGGCTGAAAACCAAGGGGAGGGAGACCTGCTCTTAGGACAGAAAACAGCTCTGATGAGAGGGTGTTTAGGTAACAGATGGAATTAAAGCTGCAGTTCCTCCCTCTGCTCCTCCCCAGCTAGTCAGCAAGTAACTGACAGGCGTTCAAAGGTGAGTAATCAGACACAGGACACACAAGGACCTTCTAAGATGGCTTGTGCTATATATATATTTTTTAATACTTTATTTATTTATTTGACAGAGATCACAAGTAGGCAGAGAGGCAGGTAGAGAAAGAGGAGGAAGCAGGCTCCCTGCTGAGCAGAGAGCCTGATGCGGGACTCGATCCCTGGACCCTGAGATCATGACCTGAGCCAAAGGCAGCGGCTTAACCCACTGAGCCACCTGGCTTGTGCTATATTAAGATGCGTAAAACATCCTAAAACAAAGGCTTGATCCTGCAAATAGAAGCCTCTGTCACCCAGGCGCCCCTACGTGGTCAGTTTAATTACCCTAAGGGTAACAGGAAATGTATCTTTACTCAAAATAGACGTCAATGTCAAATACTGAGCTAGTGTTTGCATTGTGCTTACCATGTTCCAAGCACTCTTGCAAGTAACATTTGTCTGTCATCTATCCTGTATCTCAGAAATTTTATTTAATAGGCACTATTGTTATCCTGCACAGATGAAGAAACAGGTTTGAGAGGTTAAGCAACTTGACCAAAGCTGCTGGGCTAGAAGAGATGTAGCTAAAGCCAGACATGTTTTGAAGTCTGTGTTCTTGACGGTATGCTAGCCCTACATAGATAATATGCGGGAAAGAAGAAGCCTGAATTGGGGAATTCTTCTGTTCGTCCAGTCTTTGTAATCCTTTACATTACCAAGCGTTTTCATCAGTGCAGGAGTTAGACTAGATAATTTACAAAAGTCTATTTTCATGGACTCTCATAGTCTGTTTAGATTTCTTTGTGTGTTGTGGTCACACATAAAATTTTAAAGAACATTCTCTGTTTCTTAGTGTACATCTTTGCAATCGTAAGTGGATTTCATGCCTTTTTCAGGCAAGGAGGGAAAGAAAAGCCTTGCTTGGCTCCCATAAAGAAATGACCGCTAGATGGCAGTCAAAGCTCAGCTGCTTCTGCGTAAACCACAAAGACTTGTAGAAGGGGCAAATAAAATCCTTGGGCTCCGGCCCTTTGAATTCCCGCAGAAGTGGGATACAAGCACCACCCTTTCCTAGCCCAGCCATTTCTGCTGGATTCCGCATGATAGAATGAAAAGAACTGAGGCCTTGGAATCCGAGAGTTCGGTCTTTGAAAACTAGCTCTAAAAAATTAGTAGCTGTGTGAATATGCAAATCATTCAACTTGTCTCTTCCCTGATATCTGAGGAGATTTTTAAAAAAATTACGCCTATAGCTTAAAGCCTTTCCCTCTTCTCATACTCAGAGAGAGAAAGGAGGGCCCTGAGCACTTTGTATTTATTTTTTCCCTGAGCATCCCTGAGCAAATGATCATGTCACAACCAAAACCATCTTTCACAGCAGCAACCAAACCATCTTTCTCCTGCTTGTAGAGACCATGAAGAAGATTCCTCTGAACCCCGGGTTGCTGTACGGGTTCTTCAGCTCTTCTAACACGTATCTGCAGTTGTCTGTCCTTGCTTTTCTGGGAGCTGCTTGTTTCTCCATTTTGTCCTGCTGTGTATTCTGTATGAACCTGGCCAAAGAGAACAAATCTCCATGGGCACTGAAGAAAAACTCAACAAAATCGCGAGTTTGTGCTCTGGGCTGCTTATGGAGCTTCTGATAAAGCATCTCTTATTTTGCCACTTCTGCCTTCTCCCCAGGAGCCTAGTGTACTAGTGTAGAGTTGAAGTCTGGCATGACAGCCCAGAGCAGGCAGTCGCTGGAGAGTCCATGGTGCTATGACTATATCTGAAAAAGCAAATCTATTTTCAGTTCAAACTAAGCCTAAAATGACTTTCTCTCCAAAGAGAAAAAGGAATTAAAGTATCTGTATCATGGTGATGACAGGACTACAGGGTCGCAGAAGCAGGGAAGAATAGTATTGCAGAGAGGGCAGGGTCATCAGAGTGTGTAGAGGTGGTACCCATGGTGTGGAAGGATGGAGTGAGATATCAGACAGCTCTTTCCATAACTGGCAGACCGCAGTCAGCCATCTGTAGGGCACTTCAGGGAGGAGAACGATTCCCTGAGTATCAGTTGATAAGCGCTCAAGACTTAGACATTATTTTGAGCAAGTGACAGAACTAGAGATTCTTCATAGTGATAGAGGTCCTGGAGTGTGACAAAAGCATCGTGGCACATGAAAGTATTCAGATGTAGAAGGAACCATTTTCTTAATCTGATGAAGTATATCACCTATCCCACGGTAGCAGTGAAGGAAATGAAGAATGAAAGAAAATAATGTATATATTAGGGGCGTCTGGGTGCTTCTTCCTCTGTCTCTGCCCCTACCCCCAAACTTGTGCTCTCTCTCTCCCCTAAATAAATAAATAAATAATCATTCAAGACTTAATACACAGAGGGCACCTGGGTGGCTCAGTGGGCTAAACCTCTGCCTTCAGCTTGGGTCATGATCCCAGGTTCCTGGGATCAAGCCCCACATCGGGCTCTTTGCTCAGCAGGGAGCCTGCTTCTCTGTGATCTCCGTCTGTCAAATAAATAAAATCTTTAAAAAAGATAATGTATATTTTAGTCCATTGCATATGTCAATATATGTGTAATGTAAAAATGCTTTGTGCTTACTTGATTCTATCTTGATCTAAAGCCCTTATTCCCACTGATGGCAGGAAAAAAAAGACAAAATTTATCATTCAAAGGCAACAATTTTAGATGGCTTGCATTATATGTATATAAAGTAGCAATTAAAGTTCTTAAGCTGTTTCCTCCCCTCAAAGTTCTTTGTTCTTAGTGTGGTATCTGTGTGCAGGGAAATTAGATTCATCTTGGTAGTAGGAGGAGGTGAACCTCAGGTCATCGCACTGTCCTTTGAGTCTTCATTGGTCCCCATGGCAATATCTTCATGGATCCCATGTCCACTGAGGTGCTGTACATCCTGACGAGATTCTCATGGCATCACATTGATAGCACACTTGGTTCCTCCCCAAATGTCCCAGAACAGGTCTGATTGCAGCACTGCCTCATCTCATGCTGATTTTTCCAACAGTTCTTGAAGCTTCCCCCAACTAAGGCATCCACAGATTTCTGGGTAAAGTTATGCCCAGGCAGGGGAAGAGAGAGGTTCTCGACGCTGAGCTCACTACACGCTTATTTCCTTTGCTTTTACTATTTATTGTCTTCGTTCAACATTAAGCCAGGCCGGGCACCCCATGAGACCCCTGGGGTTAGTTTGAAATTCCCCATGACATGTGGGGGGAAACGGGGCTTTCATCCTTCATTCTTGGGTCCCAAGGGTAGCTGTGTGCTCCTGAGCCCCTTGCTTCCCTCCGCCCTTTGCTTCCCAGGCAAGTATAGATTTAAGAAGGTTCGTGTATCTCATGTCTTGCCTTGCTCTCAGGCCCCTCCTGTCCCAGAAGGAGAAGGGCTCTGTATTCCTTTCCCATTGCTTCAGTGATCACCACAAACTCGCAGCATAAAAACAAAGTAGTATCTTACACGCTGGAGATCAGAAGTCTCACTGTATTAAATCAAGGTGTCAGCAGGGCCAAGTTCATTTTTGGAGGTTCTGGGGGAGCATTTTTTCCTTGCTTTTCTACAGTTTGTACAGCCTGCCTGTGCTTCTTGACTCCCTTTCTCTGTCTTCAAAGCCAGCAGTGTTGGGGTCCGTCCTCACATTGGCTCCCCCGACCCTCGTGTGCTGTCGCATCTGTCTGTGACCCCGACGTCTCCATCTCCTCCTCCCACTTTGAAGAGCCCTTGGGATGCCACTGCGCTCATCCTGAGAATCCTGGCTAACCTCCCCGTCTCAAGGTTCTAACAGGTTCTAACTTCCCACATCGGCAAAATCCTGTTTGCCGCCTCTGGGAAGATATCCACAGGCTCCAGAGACGAGGACATCTACATGGACATCTACGATGTGGGGAAGAGAGATGATTGTGCGTCCTACTACAGGCTCTCTGCTTCCTGTCAGACGGACTGAAATGTTCCTATACCCCAGTCCCCTTCCCTCCTGTTGGGTGTAATGTCGGCAAGGCCTCAGGGGAGCAATTCAGTTCACAAGTGAGAGAAAGTGCGTTTTTAGGGGGTGTATTTTAAAAAATCATTCCCAGTTTGAGCAGTGATGTATTCATGGGATTCTGTCAGAGTTGAGACTTCAGGGTGTCCTACAATTCCTTTGTCATCTGCATGATCCTCTGAGGTTTAAAAAAAAAAAAAAAAACGGAACAGAGAACGCTTTGCTTATTATTTCATGTATAATAAATAGCTGGCCTGGCCGACTGGACACTACCTTTCTAGAGACTCCCAGGAGTCCCCCAGTAGAACCTCAGGACTGGAGTGCCCCAAACGGGAAGTTCGAGATAAGGGAACATTTTCACAGTGTTATCTCTTTCAAAACTGTTTTGTTGTTTTTGCATTTTCTTTCAGACACTTTTTATTCTTTTTTTTTAACTTTATTATATGGCGTTTCCGCTGCTGGCACTGCAGGTACATGGGGGGCGGCCTGCAGATGGAGAGGCAGAGGCCCCGGGGCTGGCAGGGGCGCCTTTGCACTCCTGCACTGCAGGCTGCCTGGGAGTCACGGGCTCAGCCTGGGCCTTGGATTGCTTCCCGCGGAGCTACGTCTTTCTAGGCGCTTCTCCCTCCTGCCCCTTCCATCCCTAGAGTGCAGTCAGAGGCGGCAGGGCTTCCTGTAGACTCTGTGATCTCTGGTGCCACCAGCTTTGCAGGTGCGGGCTGAGCCTTTCGGAGATAACTTCCTAGTTATCTGTTGCTCCCCTAGCCCTTCCAACAGATGTGGAAACCTCTCATTTCCTAGATTAAAACCCTCCACACTTGGTATACAAAGAGTTGCTTCTGTTTTCTGAACTAAATCCTGACTGAATGTTTTTGTTTTGCACTCTTTTTTATTTAGAAAATGTTGCATTGTAAAAACTTGGAAAATAGGAGTCTAAAAAATTTCCCACAAACACAGTAACTGGAAAAGAGACAACAATTACGAATATTAAAAAAATTAAGTATATATCCATGTGGCATAGATACATATGGGATATTCTATCACTTGATATTTTATTAATATTTTTTACATCATTAAACATTCTCAAAACATGAATTTACATTTACAATATTATATTACATGTAATATTCCATCATATAAACCCTAACATATGTTTAACAAATTTAATTGTTGGATTGTTAGACATTTACATAAATTTCTGTTTTTCATTTATTACAAGGCTGTGACAAATCTTCTTTTACATGAATTTACATGAATATTTAGATACATCTCTTATCCTTAAGATAAAGACCTAAAAGTGGCACATCCAGCTGAGTTAATGGTTTGAAGATATTTAATGCTTTAAATACATGTAGCCAGAGCCAGAGTATAAATTGTACCAATTTATACTCCCTACTTCTCTCTTCACAAGGCTTACATCAGTCTGCATGGGCTCCAAGTAAGCTGAGCCTCCGTTCCTGGTTTACCCTGGGTGATAAATCTATGGTAGCCATAGCAATAGATGACACTAATACAAATCCATTAATACCCACCCATGGTGAGGCAGAAAGAAGAAAGTGAGACTAGAGAAGACCTAATGAGAGGAACGCCTGGGTGGCTCAGTCAGTTAAGTGTCTGCCTTTGGCTCAGGTCATGATCTGGGGTCCTGGGATTGAGAACCATGTGGAGCCCTTCACGGGGTCCTTGCATGCAGGGTTCCCTGCTCAGGAGGGAGTCAGCTTCTCCCTCACCCTTTGCTCTTCCCCACTGGTCATGCTCTCTTTCTCTTACTTAAATAAATAAAACCTTAAAAAAAAAAAGACCTAATGAGAGAATAATAGAGAGAAGTAAGCTAATGCTCTGCTCTACTCACCCCTCCTTCTGACCCTCGTGCATTGTTCCACATGAGGCTCTTCCATCTCAGGAGAGCTTTTCTCTTATGAGGATGAATTCTTCATCGTGAGACAGTGAATTCCTAAGGCTAACAGTCTGCTAGAAAACTTTCTGTTCTTCTAGACCCTTGTGAAGACAGATTAGATTCACAAGCTTTGATGCCTGATATTTAGAGCACATCCCAGTGTGATCTGTATTTGCTTTTCTAGTTTTTCCTTCTGTTTCACTCATGCCCCACAAGGCACATATGCTCTGAGCTATATAACGCCAGTAAAGTGACGGGAGAATTAGTGATAGTAATGGTAGTAGGAATGGTAGTAAAGATAGCTAATGCTCATAAGGCCTTAGAATGTGCCAGGTACCCTTGGAAGACATTTTAAATGGATTAACTCTGACAGTCCTTTAAGGAGGGTAATATCAAATCCCGTATTTGTCTGCATGTAAACACACACACACCCCAAAACCACAGTACAGTGTAATTTTTTCTTATAATGTCATAAAGCAGGAGGCAGTCAGCCCAGCACTTGTGTAAATTGCTCAAAGAAGGTATTGAGAACCACAACTTCCTCCATTTCTGTTCTGCCATCCTTAGCTTATGGTTTTCATTCTTGATTTTACAGAAAAGGTATTGCATCTGAATCCCAGATAGATGCTGAGAATGCCTTCTTTCCTATGCCTGCAGAATCTGCTCCCCTGACTTCCCTTTCTTTTAATGGGAAAAAATAGGACCTTTTCCAAAAGCCTCCCCCAGTGACTTCAATTAACATCTCATTGACCAGAGCTTGGTCACATCCCCAGCTCTAGTTGCGAGGGTCTCTTGGAATGCATGCATTTTAACGGAGCCCATCGCAACTCTGAAAAAGATCAGACAGAACTTGTTAAAAAAGGAAAACAGAGTATAAATATTGGATGAACAAGCAGCTGTCGGCCACGTCCCCATCTACAGATGAGCAAACTGAGGAAAGGAGAGATTATAACTGGCCGGGTTTTCATAGCTGGTGGGTGATGGATTAGGCATAAATGTGCCTTTTAGAGAACCAAACTCTGGTGCAGTGGTTTGAGGATCCCTCCACAGTTATTTTGGTTCAGAAGAATGCACACATGCACAAACCTGATTTTCCTATAGGTTTAAGGGTTTGATGTGTCTTTACAGCCTGTTTTAATAATTACTATTTGAGGACCCCCTAGACACCTCTATGACACTAAATTGAATTAATAAGAACTAAAACTCTCTCTTACAAAAAGTTTTGCAAGACAGGATCTACAGACAATGCAAGGAGGAAAATCTAGGTTACATGTCAGTATTTTTACTCACTACTGAGGAATTTGTTTCTACTCTTGGACTAGGAGATAGGAATCAAGATCTGGTTTCTAACCTGGCCTTGTTTTCCCCATCTCGGGGAGCTTAAGTAGATTTTATTACATCATTGGATCTTCCTTCAAATGAAAAATTAGAAAACTTGAATTTGAAGGGCTATTCAAACTCTCCCATTATATGCGTTTAAAAAGTGGTATGTTTAGCATTACCCCTTCTTGCCCTTATAGCCACCTGTACTAACTGTTGGTTGTGACCCTTCTTTAGAGTCAATCTTGTTTAATCTGAGGGAGGACTTCCATAGTCAACAAGTCAGCAATGTTTTCCCACGAGTCCAGCAGCTCCTGAGAAGTTAAGGACGTGGGTGCTTCTGGAAGACGTCCCTTGAGACCCGGACCCGTAGGATCCCAGGCAAGGACAGCCATCACGCTGAATGAAGGCATTGGGAGGTGCATCTGGAAGTGAACCAGGACTGGAGCTGCCAGTAAATATTAACACAGGAAATCAGCCGAAAGGACCAGTCCTTTAAAAAGGAAAACAAGGAAGTGGCTTGAGGTGAATTGATGAATATAATGAAAAGGAAACACGTCCCTGCTGGGACTCATTCGCCATCCCAATTCCTTCCAGCAACCAGACTCTTCAAGTTACAGGCAGCAATGGCTGATTTTCTGGTAGATGATAAGGCTGGAAGAGAAGGATAAGAGGATCTCCGGGTGATCCAATTTAGCGTACAAACCTCTTTAGTGATTAAAATGGGAAACGAGGTTCTCAAACACATAAACGGTGGAGTTGAAGAAACGTGAGGGGGTGGGCAAAGAAGAGGGAATGAAATTAAAATTGATGGCGCATTGTAAAACTTGACATAAGCTTTCCTGATGGCTGAGAATTCAAACCAACGTTCTTTCCTGTGTTAAACAATATTGGAACTGAACATTCTTTCCTGTCCCACTGTGAAGTAACACACACACAAATAAGCAAAAATAGCTTAGGTGCTTGCTCTTCAGGAAATATTTACCCCTGGAAAATAAGTTCTGTTCCACAGAGAACAGCTTATTATCGACCACAGCAGTTTGTTCATCAAGACGTGCTGGAGACCTGTGCTGGGTTGTTCCCATCCCGTGGAGTCTTCGTGTTGTAGACCGGCCAATCCCAACCAATTCTCCGATTTTCAAGACCTGAAAACTCTACGAATATCCTCCCCTGACTTCTGTCTTCAGAAACCAGCTAAGTCTGCCAAGGTGGTGTTCTCTTACTACATACAACACATCTAACGGACTCAACTTTGTTTGATCAGTAAATTGTTTGGGTTGTCATTTGGGCCATTGACCTGTCAAGAGTGAACTGTTGTTCTTATGTATGAAACACAAGTTGTATTGTGTCAGAAATGAGGTTAGTATATCATACCAGATGGCCTTTAAATGTTGTGTATTGGGTTAAATGTCAAGATTTCTTTGGCTTCTTCCAAGAAGGTCTTAGTAATCCTTGACTTTTGTTCACCCTTGGAAATCTGAAGAGCTCACAGAAACTGTATTTCCCGTGTTAGTCCTGTGGCAACTCTCACCCTCCTCCCTTCTTCTTTCTGCTCCACCCCCAGAAGGCAGAAGAAGGTGACCGGAGATGATAGAATTTGAACCAGTGTTTTTTCGAGAATGAGTAATTGTGGATATTCAATGCATTAACAACCAAACATTTACTGTGTGTGTACAGCTCTGATTTTCCTGTGGAAGTGGGAGATAAGCAGACAACCACCAAATAAATAAATATGTAAATAATTATAGCTTGGAATAAATGAACTGAGTGGAAACAAATGGTACCACAATTCAGGCTGATGGAGAAGGAGGGCAGATGGATGGGGGTCCCTATTTAGAGAGAATGGTCAAAGAAGATTTTCCTGAGAGATATCCTGGAGCTAAGACCCGAGAGAGGAGTAAGGCGGGACTGAGGTAAAGCAGGAGAGGGTCCTAAGGACACAAGGTTTAAGGAGGCTGTCACTCTCGGTCAAATGCAGGTTTGTTACTTCCCTGAGTGGGAATCTTCTTAAGGTTTTCTCCCAGGTGCTTCTCTTTCTTCATCCTAGTCTACTTGGCATGCTAGAGAGGAGAAATAGCCAGTCCCATGAAGAATGGTGTGTGTGTGTGTGTGTGTGTGTGTGTGTTGAAGAAGACAGTGGGACAAGTGAGCGCAGCAAAGGAGACATGAATATTGGTCTTAGGCAGAAGAAACAGGGTATGCAATGGCTGGAGTGAAAGCAGCTTAGTATGTTTCTGGAACTTTTCTATCTCTGGGTCCTTATGTCTAGATCAGAGAGGACTGGAGGAAGAGAGGCCCACAATGGGATTGGAGAAACAGACATATCCCAGGCCAGCCAGGCCTTGCAGGGTGCATGAGGAGCATGAACTTTATTCTAAGTGCAATGAAAGTAAGTTTAAATCAGTGGTTTGAAGAGAGCAAATGATATGATCGAATATATGCTTGAGGAGACTTTTGAAAGAGAGATTTGAAGGGCAAGAGAAATATCAGGGAGATGACGTGAAATTGTTTGTATTAGTGTAGCCAAGGGGAAAAGATGTCCTGGACTGGCTGGAGATAGAAAGAAATGGACGGATTTGAGATATATTTTGAGGAAAAAATGATAGGACTTGCTGACACACAAATGTGGAGCTGAGTAGAAACATGGCCACAGATCAAGTCTATGGAAGTGGATGAGCTACTCCAGGAAGGACAGAGGTAGGGTGGGTGGGGAAGAGAAAGTGAGTCAAGGGATGAGGAGAGAGGACTTGGGAAACTTACAAGTCAGTAGAGAAGAGACCAGAGAGGAAATAGCAAGGTGAGGAACACATAGATTTAAGTAAGGGATATTTCAGCAACCCAAATGTCCGTTGGTAGATGAACAGATAAACATGTGGTATATATACACAATGGAATATTACTCAGCCCTAAAAAGGAACAACATTCTGACAGAAGCTACAACATGGATAACCCATGAGGATATTATGCTGAGTGAAGTAAGCCAGTCACAAAAAGACAAATAATGTTTGATTCCACAATATGTGAGATATCCAGAGAACCAAACTCATAGAAACAGAGAGTAGAAGGGTGGTTACCAGCGGCTGGGGAGAGGGAGAAATGGGGTGTTAAGTTTTAGTTTTGCAAGATGAAAAATTTCTAGAGATCTATTGCACAAAAATGTGAATATACTTAACACTATTGAATGTTAAAAATGGTTAAGATCATAAATTTTATTTATTCATTTATTTTTTAAGATTATGTTTATTTGTCAGAGAGAGAGAGAGAGACAGAGAGAGCACAAGCAGGGGGAGTGGCAGGCAGAGGGAGAAGGAGGCTTCTCGCTGAGCAAGGAGCTAGATGCAGGGCTTGATCCCAGGACCCCGGATCATGGCCTGAGCCGAAGGCAGACACTTAACCAACTGAGCCACTCATGCATCCCTAAATTTTATATATATTTGTATTTACCAAAATAGTAAGTTTTAAAAGGTGTTTCAAAAAAGGGAGAAGTGGTCAACTGAGTTAAGTGCTGCCAGGAGATCAAGTGCGAAGAGAACAGAGTTGATTGGTTGATTTATTAAGATGGAGAACATCGGTGACCTTTCTACATTGGCTGCAGTGGTGTGAGGAGAAAACTGAAGTGGGGGGAGACCAAAAGGTTAGGAAATGGAGACCTTCTCAGAAGAGGGTTAGCTGGGAAGGAAGACCTAGGTCAGAGTCAGTAGGAACACAGGGAACAAAGCAGGGTTGTTGTTTTATTTTAGGATGATACTTGAACATATTTGAGCATTAATGGGATTACCCATTATGGAAGAAAAGATTGATAAGGCAGGAAATGGGAAATCTAAAGGAATGTCATCCTTGAAAAAGCCTGAGGAGAAGGGATAGAACTCCTGGGAAAGGACATGTTTTGACAGGACAGACACTTCCTCTAACATAGCAAGAGGGAAGGAGGAGAAGGTGGGAACGTGTGTGGGGTGGAGGTGAGAAGCGGATAGAGTTCTCATCTGATGGCTTCTATTTTCTCTGTAAAATGTGAAGTAAGGATGGTAACATGAGGGGTGGGGAGAAGTTACAACAGTGGTTTGAAGAGAGCAAATGTCATTAGTAATCCAGGACTGTGGATAAAAGGACCTTGCCAGTGAATCACAGCAGGATTAACCACACTGCATGGAGGGGCTTTGGAATTCTATATTTATTATTTTAAAGTAAAACTACCATTTTTATATTTTATCTATTATGAGATGCACCTCTGGAATTGAGATATATTCTCGTATTGTTCTGTGGGATTGTATAAGGTTTCGGGACATGAGAGACTCCATTTTGAAGCTCCATTTTCCTTTCGCACCAATGAGCTCTTAAGCTGGGCAACGACAGAAATCATTTCAAAAGCAGTTGCTCATGAACTTTCAACAAAGCAACTGGCATTCTGATCAAATGACAACAGTGAAGTTAATTAATACATTCCAGGGACAGTTTTGTTTGATAGCACCAATAAATTAATCAATGAGGTGGTAATCGAAAGTAGCTCAACTGGTCAGCACCAAATTAGCAACTTTTTTTTCCCTCTTTTCTTCTTTGTGTAACTTGTGGAACTACCCTATCCCTCTTTTTCAGAAAAACCTCAGGGTTTTCCCTATACAAGTGAGACACTTTTCTGGTAACTCTGGAAACTGTGCTCTTCCAAATGTAATTCTGAGACTCCAAATAAATATTTTATTCTTTGTCGGTTTTGCCTCCTTTTCTTGGCTGCCAGTCTCAGAGTCTTATATCATTGTTTAGAGATTAATTGTCTGCTTTTTTTTTTTTTCATAATGGGCCATAAAACAAGGGGAATCTTATATTCAATGGGGTCTTTGAGTCAGTGACATATGGCACCTTTATTCCTGCAGGTCCATCGGTTTGTGTGCCCACATGGAGAAGGCATTTCTTTCCGGGTTGGGTTACAAAGACAAGATGAGTAGGTAACAGCTCAACCATAGCTGTCAATCCCAAAGAAGCCAAATGAGCCCACTCAGGGAATAATGTCACTGCAACAAGACTGTGAGCCCTGCTTCCTGAGGGGCTCTGCTCTTCAATACTAGAAGTATTTAATCTGAAGTTTGGTCTACAAGTCTAATTTCTAAGTTATTTTTCCAGGTAAGACTTTACCATTTTACCATTCTCTTGTAAACTGAACTAGCCTAAAACAACAGTCCAGGACCGCCCGGGTGGCTTGGTAGGTTGAGCGTCTAACTCTTGATTTAAGCTCAGTTCAGGATCTCAGGGTTGTGGGATCAAGCCCTGCGTCTGGCTCCAGCTCAGAGTGGAGTCTGCTTCTCTCCTTCTCCCTCTCCCTCTGCTTCTACCACCTGCTCTCTCTCTCTTTCTCTCTCGTTCTCTAAAATAAATAAATAAATATAATTTTAAAATACACACACACGCACACACACACACACACACACACACACAACAGCAGTCTAGACTTCTTTTACCAAGGTGTCCAATATAGGATGTTCGGCAATTGTATCCTAAGTGGAAGGTCGTTATCCAAGAGAGGTCCAGAAAACATACGTCACTATTCATTAAATATTTGTTAATTATCTGCTGTATCTCAAGCAGTCTGTTTGGGGGGAAATAAAAATAAATAAAATCTGGGTTTCTGATCTAAAGGAGCTCACAGTCTGCTGTAAGAGACAGAAAAGAGACAGAGTTGTTACTGGAGATATTCATTCATGCAATCACTTGGGTAACTTGGGTAACAGATTTTTGATCTCCTACCAAGTGGCAGGCACAATTCTAGCTTCTAGAAATATAGCAGTGATAAAACTGACAAGGTTCTTGCCCCCAAGGTCCTTAGCTTCTAGTGGGGGAAGACAATAACCCAATAGTGTTCTAATAAGCACGATAATTTTGAGTAGTGGTATATATTAGAAAAATAAATGGTACTTAAGATAGGGGTTAGGAGTATCAACTAAATTACTTTGGTTGTGAGTAATAGAAAACCTAACAATGGCATAAGGAGACTTAATTATTTTAAAAAGCCAGATGTTATTGATTTCAGTAATTTAGTGGCATCATTAAGGACAAAGGCTTTTTCTATCCATTTTTTCCTCCATATTGGAATTTCCCTCAGCCTTATGGTTGCAAGATGGCTGCCATAGCTGCAGACATTACATCTTCTTATGGTTCCGAAAGGCAGAGGAAGAAAGAGGTGGGGAAAAGGAGAGAAGATAACTTCCTCTCCCTCCCTAATTGTTCTTCCTAGAACTCTGTCATCTCCCAGTGGACTTTCCCTTAAAATTCACTGAACACAGTCACCTGGCCACATTTAATTCAGTGACCAGAAAAGAAGACCTGTATTGCCACAACCTGTTCAAAATAGTTATGAATCATCAAATGTAAATTTGGGACAAGACAGAAGACAGAATGACCTTGGGTGGGAAATAATGACTGCCAGAATAGGGAATATTTCTCTGAGGAGATGACGTGTGAACTGAAACCTACATGGTGTGGTGGCACTGCTCTTGTGCATCACGGACCATGGTGTGCGAAGTAGGGAACTGGGCAGGGGTGGTTGGTCACGGAAGGTCCAGCAGTGCAGGAAACACCTGACGACTAGAGTGAGTCAGCCAGGCAAAGCTGTGGGTGGGGATGGGTGGAGGCCTCTCAGGTTGTAGAAGAGGCCAGTGGGATGGAAAAGGGATGTAAACCAATTTGTAAACTAGAGCAAGATGAACGAGACGGGCTAGGTTGCAACCCTGGTGAAGATGACTTCGGAGGGGAAGATTCAGATTCCAACATGGCAAAATTAGTGGTAAGTATGTGTGTGCAAAAGGAAGGGTACTCAGTTTCACTTCAGTCTTTGGAGTAGATTCTGTGAGGAAAGAGCCCATGGGGTTGAATCCTGGCCAAGGACAAGGAGTTAGCCAGCAACCAGAGTTAGGAAAGTTGATCTAGGCATGGAGCACAGCTTATACGGAGGCTTGGACACTTGAGCTAACATGACGAAAACACTCAGAAAGGCATTACCAGTGTGTAATGTTGGGGGGTGTGAGTCAGGGCGTGATGGGTGAGGAGGCTGAAGGCATGCTTGTGAGCTCTGCTTTATTTAGTGTAGACTAGTACTTACTTACCTTTTACATAGTTGAGAGTCCCAGGTAAGAATAGTCAAGTTGGTTTTCTCATGGTGCAGTGGGAGGTTGGCCTTGGATGATCTTCAAGAACACTACCAGCTTTTACATTCCTGGTCTCTAGTAGGTGCTCAGTAAAAGTTTACTGAACAAATGAACTATGAACAAGCTTCATTTTTTCCTGCTGCCTAAAGTTTGATCATCCCTACAAATGGGTGTGGCCTGGCCCAGCCCTGCAGGCTCCATGAAGTGGCCCCGACCACCAGCCTCCATTCACTTACCCTTGCATTGGACTAACTGCTTCAGTTCTTCACAAAGGAGGCTTTGTCCATTTTCATATGTATGTTTCTTCTCTTTCTAACTAGAGTGTGAGCCCTGAGACCTCAGGATCATATTTCATATAAGTCAATATATCTACCACTATATGGCGCATTGAACACATTGTATATATACAACAAAAATATTGAATTTCCTCATTTGATGGATGGACTTGGTTGAATTTCAACCTCACAGCAAATTCTCAAATTTCTTGCCACTCCTTAGAAGATCAAGAACTATCTAAGCAAAAGAGATTGAAAGAGTGTTGGGATTAAAAATAAGGGGTGTCTCTCACAAGGTTGTAAGAACTTCCTAGTGAGGGTTTTGAAGAATGCCGCTCTATAAATAATTGTAAGTGTGGTGTTTGAAGCACGAGCTTTTTGGGAGAACTAGAAAGTCCATGAATGCTTTAAAAAAAAATTAGAAAAGAGTTTTGAGTGTTTCAAAGTTAGAAAAATACATCACTGCCCATGTTGTCTTCCAAGAGTCTTGGTCCTCGTGTCAGTCAGTAGAGGCTGGGTTATGCTGAGGTAACAAATAGCTCCCAAATTCCAGGGACTAAGAACAATAAGGAGTAATTTTTGGCTCATACCCATCACAGGTCAGCAAGGCCCTCTGCTTCTTACAGTTATTTGGAGACCCAGGCTACCATTTTGAATTGCTGGTCACCATGGCAGAACAGCTTGCATGACCCCATCCACCCACAGAGAGGTTAGGAATTGCACTGCTACCTCATGCCTGGATGTAGGGACTGCCGGGGGCAACCAGAGACAACCAGAGACCCAGACTATCATAATCCCCGTGACCCACAAGCCAGCCAAAGACAGAGCTGCAGGCACAGATACTTGTCTTTTCCATAATACCTCGTTTTCAGGTGTAGACAGATTCATAAGGATGTTCAAAGGCACGGCTGCCATCACGGATCCCGTGTCACCACTGTAGTCTTGGCTCCCTTGCCAGAAAGGGAAGCCTTTGCTTTTTGTGAGAGTCTGTGTGTGGATCACCTCGTATGTGACTCACCCATTCTCCGGCACCGGGCCCCTCCCACTGCAGGAGCTACTCCCACGCAGGGCTTGTCTGTTGGGCTGCAGGGCTCCTGTATGTGGGGCTGGCTGCTGCCACCGGGGCCAGGCCCAGCCTGGATGCCTCAGCTTGAGAATCCGCCATTTGGGGCTACGTTGGCTACTCAGAGCTGCAGGAGTCCAGACTGCTGATTTGTCGCAAGATACCATGAAGGAAAGCCACTGACACCTGTTTCTTTAGCTGCCAGAGAGTGGGACGTGTGTGCCAGTGACTTTTTGTCGGCTAGCCACAGTGAGTACTCCCACATCCTCCTTCTCCTTCCAGTGACTTCTTTTGGAGAGGAATTTCAGAGATGAGCAACCTATTATGATTCTCCAGTTGTGAGGCTTTGTAATTTGGGGTTTCATTAATAAAATACACAGTGAGTAAGTAACAAAAAAGAATTTGGTTCTTCGGAGGCACTTTATGTAATGCAATAAGCTCTTTAGCCTGGTATGAAAATATTTTGTTTTTATTACCCTCTGCTTCTCTGATCCCATCCAGATATCAGAGTCCAGGAAATTGGAATCTTTAAAGAAATTACTATTTTTTTCCGATAAACTACAAATGATTAAGTTCTGATGACCTAAAAATGATTTTTTCTGATGACCTAAAAATAATAAAGCAAATACAGAATGGAATTAACTGTTTTTAATCATTATTTCCCCTCATCAGCCTTTGTAATGTTTTATCTATAATTTAGACTTTTATTAGTAGGCATCATCATTTTAAAGTCTCCCTGAAAACAGAGGAATATGTTCATACCTTCACAAAAAAAAAGTCCTGCAGTTCCAACAACTAACTTATGGCATTAAGAGTTTGATCCTGAACCTTATTTTCTTCAGATCAGACTTTCTCAGGGGGAAGGTAGCCTTTGGGGAGATTTTGCTCAGTTCATAAGCTTCTCTGCATTTTGCCTATCTTAGCAAAGGGGAGAGGGTGCCCAAATGCCTGTGTTTGGCATTGACTTTAACAGCATTCCTTGAAATACTGCTGTGGTGGATGCTTGGCTCTTCTTCCTTTTCCTGAAGGATTCGGAATCGCTATTTCTTGAGTGTAAATTTTGAGAGTTTAGTTTTGCTTAAAAACTTTTATCCTGGGGCGCCCGAGTGGCTCATTTGGTGAAGCAGCTAGCTGCCTTTGGCTCGATACCCAGGGTCCTGGGATCAAGCCCCTGGGGCTCTGCTCAGCAGGGAGCCTGCTTCTCCCTCTCTTTCCCTGCTCATGCTCTCTGTCACATAATAAATAAATAATAAATAAAATAAATAAATAAATCCTAAAAAAACTTTTATTGTTTGAATTTTGAATTCTTGAATTTGAATTTTGACAAAGTGCGTTTTTCCCCTTCTACAGGAAACTCACAGACAAAAGAATGAGGCTTGAGTTTATCTCACGTTATCTTTGGTTTACTGTATTCAATTTCCTTTTTCCGAGTTCATTTCTATTCTTTGAGTTTGGAAACATCAACTTATTTTTTTAGCTCAGAGAAATGATTTCAAGTACTTTGTTGGGCAAATAATTAGACTTAGAAGACTGCAAAACATTAAGTGGGGCTCCTGGGTGGCTCAGTACTTAAGTGTCTGCCTCCAGCTCAGATCATAATCACGGAGTCTTGGGATTGAGCCCCGCATCAGGCTCCCTGCTCTGCGGGAAGCCTGCTTTTCCGTCTCCCACTTCCCCTGCTTGTGTTCCTTCTTTCTTGCTGTCTTTCTCTCTGTCAAATAAATAAATAAAATTAGAAAGTTAAAAAGAAAAGAAAGAAAGACTGCAAAATGCACACTTTATGCCTGTAGGGCTTGTATCCTAATAGGGCACTAGCCCAAGTTCTGTTCTGACTGTATTTGCATGATATAGAGTTACAGCATCATTGTCTTTTTGCAAAATGAATGAAAATTTGTAAATAGAATCCAGGATTCTTATTCAAAGATATTGAGATCAGGGGACATCGTGGAGCCTGGTGACTGCTTGGTCTTTCTAAAATTAGACCTGGGAGCGGGGGCACGGGGTCTGGGGTGGACCTGGTTTGTCCTGGTTCTGGGCCATAATGGGTTGCAGTGTCTACGGAGAAAATATTTCCGAATGTGTCTAAAAAAATAATAGAACCGACTAAAAGTCAGTCTCCCTTTTATTATCAGCATGTTGCAGTGATTCTAACCCGCGTCACTGATAAAATACTTAGTTCTCACCCCTGGGGCAGAGCACTCCCACTGCCACCAGCCCTTCCTGACTTGGTACTGCACCTGCATTATGCAAGATTGGACTTAATTCACTAGTGGAAAAACAATTTGCTTTAGAACACACTTGCTATTGCCACAAAACCATAGTTGAGCATGTGGTCTAATTATCTTCAATCTCATTATCTTGGGTATTCATGGCTTCTGTGTGTTATTTTAAAAAATGTGTTTCTCTTAACATATTCTTATCTCTCAAGCCTTCTGTGTGTCTTTTATTTTTTATTTATTTATTTTTAAAATTATTTATTTATGTGACAGACAGACATCACAATTAGGCAGAGAGGCAGGCAGAGAGAGAGGAGGAAGCAGGCTCCCTGCTGAGCAGAGAGTCCAATGAGGGGCTCAATCCCAGGATCCTGTGATCATGACCTGGGCCAAAGACAAGAGGCTTTAACCCACTGAGCCACCCAGGCGCCCCCTTCTGTGTGTTTTTTAAGACGTGTATTTCTCTTAATGTAATCATGATCTCACAAGCCAATAGACTCTGGTTTTATTTCCAGTTAGGGGTGGGTCTGTAGAATCACGCCATCTTTGAGTATCATTCTTGAATCTCCTGATTGCAATGAACATGATCCCAAATCACACTACTTTAAGTCCCAATGCTGACTTTTTAGAAAGATTCTAGGGTATCTCACAGAACCCAGGTCATGAAATAGAGGGTTCTAAATAGAGCATCCCCAGAACTTATTTTTAAAAAGTCATTTTCCTTCTTGGTCTATCTGTTCCATTTTGCACTGTCCTTCTTTTTGTAGTTGAGTTCTTCTCAGTTACATATCACTGGGGGTTGGTCTCAATTCTGTGTATTAGTATCACCTGGAAAGTTTTTAAAAACTCATTCATCCCTGAATGTTAACAATTAATGCGATCTAGGTGAAAGGGTGTGTAGGTGTTCACTGTACCATTCTTTCAACTTTTCAGTAGTCCCAAAATTATTCAAAATAAAATAAAAAGATTTTGGAGAAATATTAGTGTCTGACCCTTACTGCCAGAGATTCTGCTTCAGCGGGTCTACACTGGCATCCAGACATTGGCAAGTTTTTTCAAACTCCTTTAGGAACAAAGTCAGAAATGATTGCCATGGGCTGCTCTCTTTGTCTGCTTCTTGAGAAGAGAGTGAGCTCCCCTTCTTCTCTTCTATGGAAGTTTGACAATCCCTGGGGTGAGGACTGGTTGGGACCATCTTTAAAATGGCTTCACGCACAGTAAACATGAGAGATGTAAGCAGTTTCCAGACCTACATGGGTGCTGTGGGGGCCGGCTAGGTAAAAGTATTAAAAATAATAATTATAATAGGTGTCCAGTGTATTCTTCCAAAGAAATGCAAATTGAGTTCTGAACGGTTAAATTCGAGAACATCTGGCTGTTGAGAAGTTCAAGTCTTTATCTCCTATCATAGCTATTTTTCTTAAAAAGTTTTTATTTATTTGTTTTTTAAAATTAACTTGGGAGGGGAATGCAGGGGTAGAGAGAGAGGAAAAGAGAGAGTCTCAAGCAGACTCTGTGCTGAGCATGGAGCCTGATGCGGGGCTTGATCTCAAAACAAAAACCAGGACTCAGATGCTTAACCAGATGAGCAACCCAGGTGCTCCCCATTAGAGCTATTTTTCAAATTATGTCTTTGTTTTTAAAGAATGGAATGATGGGGAATTTTACTGTTCTTTTGAAAGTTCTGTGTAGCAAAATACAAATTAAATCTATTTAACAACAAAACAAAACTCTGTCCATATCAAAGCAGGCCTTGTAAGTTGTTATGCGTTAAATAATGTATTTGAATAAATACCATGAATGAAGGTCCCTTCTAGAAATAATGTTCTAGTTGCAGCAAGTATACATTTTCACGTTTCCATGAAGAAATTCTCTAAATCGATTAGCAGCTTGAGTCACACCTCTCGCCACAGCTGTCTTGCAAGAAATTCCATCTCAGTCTTGTCTTCGAAGGCACTTTCTCTTGAAGGGTCTGGCGAGAATTCTGAGAGTCTGAAGCAGTCTCAAATTGTCTTGCAGCTGAAAGAGCATGGTGCTATCACTCCTGTGTGAGCTTCAAGGTACAGACCTTTTGTGATGGTCCCTGGTGCTGTGGCTCTCAAATCTGAGTCCTCCATGCCCCCGAGTCAACCATGGGAGGTCCTCTTGTCTCCAGGGGCATTGGGTTGTTGCTGACCAGGGAGTCTGTGTTCTGGGGATGATGGGGCGGGTGATCAGTGAAGGAAAGCAGGAGATGCACTGAGTTAGCACAAAATGGCTGAATTGTGCCATGTTTCCAGCTTGTTCCCAAAAGAAGACTGGGCTTCCTGTAGCAAGAACTGGACTTCAGGGGAGAGCAAGGCTCTGTGATTCTGAAGGAATCAGAGCAGGAAGAGAGAGGAGGAAGAGCAGATGAAGACAGAGGAAAAGTTCTCCATGCCCCTGGGAGGCTGCAGAGACTAGATCTAATCCAGGTAGTTTTTGACCATTGAGAAAATTATCAGTGTGATCTCTGTGGACCTGGCTGCTAGGGAAGAGAGCAGGGCACAGATGTTTCAGTGTGGGCAATGTGGGGCTGAGCACTGAGACCCAAAGATGGGCAGTGCTTGTTCCCCTTGGCAGAAGCTAACAGGGTTGGAGGCTTATCTTATAGCATGCTTCTCTTCTGATGCTAGGATATCATCCCTGGGGAGAAAAGAAGAGGAAAAGAAGGAACAAATCTTGAATTGACCAAAAGAGACCGAGTTTAAACTGAAAATCAATGTGTTTACCCTGTAGGGGAAAATTTCCATTATTGGCTCAAATAGGGTTCCAGTGCTGATTAAATTCAGTTCTAGTGCAAAACACAGTTACATCTGTGCCAACCTAGTTTCACGACTGCTCAATGTGTACCGCTACCCGTGAGCATCTCGGTCTTTGTGTACTCGTCCTAAATACTTTCAGTACCGACTTTTCCTGGTGGATTTATCCGGAAGCTCTTGCTTCTCTTCAAAATGCTGGCTGTGCCTGAGTTCTCTATCTCATTCACCTAGGCCCGCCATATCTTGGTTTTCTTTGCCTGCTGTCCTTTTCCTGGGATCTCATCTGTGAAAGCTATTTCGAAACTTATGTGATGCTCAAGTCTCTTCTGCCCAAGGACTGGATTATAAACAAATCCCACTTTGAATAGAAACACTGAGGTCTTGACTCTTTACTCATTCATTGAGTCATCCCAAATGAGAATAAAATAAGAATATTTTTAGGCATTCAAAGATGAAAAGAGTTGGCCACTCAGAGATCTTCATGAAAAGAAGTCTAAAAAGACATATTCCAGCAAGAAGTAAAGTGAAAAGAAAAGGCATGTCATGCAAGAAAGCATTTAAAATGTTAGGAACCGAAAGAGGAAGGACTTTTTTCCTAAACATAGAACTGAACCAGGATGGAAATATCTTTTCAGGTTTAGGACTTAAACAGCTTCTTGTTTTCATACTTGTTTTTTTATTTTTATTTATTATTTTTGAAGATCTACTTAAGGACATTTTCTCTTTCTGTTTCTATTAGAAAATAATTATTCATGAATCTTCTGTACATATGAGTTGTGAATAATTATGTTCAAATATAGGTAACATACAGAAAGTACCAAAGGTCGAATGTGAGGCACCTAAAGACCACCAACAAATTCTGAAACTTTTTCATCAGAAGTAACTATTTTCAACATGAAATAGTAATCTGAAACTCCAACTTGTGATCTGGTTAAAAACATCTCTGGTTGAATGAGTATGCATATTTTAATGTAAGATTTAAGGGGCTGAGCCAAGAAATCCCCATTTTTAATCCCTCCACTGCCAGGCTGATGAGTAAGGGTAAGGGCGCTCTTTAAAATTTCTCACTTTAATATTCTCCTTCTGTGACAAGAAAGTGGAATTATTTCTCATCCATGAACATAATCATGAGGATTTATACTATATAAAATTCAAAGTTAATACTTTTATAGACATCCACAGTTCAGAAATCATCCTTAGGTGATGAGACTGCATTTTAATCTTCTAACAGTTACTTTATGACGATTAATTATTATGCATTTTTATGGTGGGCTTGTTCATTTCTGCGTCTTCACTCATGTAGGTGTGAGAGTTCAGGGAGGCTTTTGCAGAAGCACAGAGCATTATGGCTCCATGTGTTCCACAGCCATGAGACCAGCAGGATTTTATTGAAAAAAAAAAGTGCTGAAGTCTCTGGAAAGCTGATAGATGATAGAAGTAGCAGAAAATTTGCATTGATGGAAATGCATCAATCCTGAGACAAATTTTTCCCTATAAGTACTATCTAAATATTTAGCCCAGTTATCTTTATTTTGCTTCTCTTATACTTCCTTTCAATTGATGTCAAAACTCCCTCAGGCGCTTGCTTAGTCTAGAAACATCATGTTTTTCTCTGCTACATTTTCCACATATGCTTTCTTCCCTAAATTTTGCTTACTCTTCTAAACTAATTTTTGATAGTATTCACCTCTTCGCTGCTTCTTCTTGCTCTTTTAGTCATCGGGTCTTTTGAAATCCACCCAAATGCCATTGTCATGGTTCACTTTTCACAATTGTTCACTTGGATTAAAGTATGGCCTCTCCACTGGCTTCTTTGCCCTCACTTCTGCCTTCTCTCCTATCTCTACGCTGTTGGTAGAATAATTTTCCTTAAATGAAATCTGATCCTGTCACTAAAGGATCTGATGGCTCCTCATTGTCCATGGAAGAATTCCATTGCTTTCCTGGGGCACATAACCCACCTCACTTGGGCATCAACATGGTTTTAGCTGATGATTTCCATGTATTGTTTTCCCAGCGCACACCTGATACTCCGACATTGTGATCTTCCCCGTCATCCTGAACCCTTGACATAATTCCTGCTTCAGACCTGCTGTTTCCCTGCCTGGAATACTGTTCTTCCTTGCCTCTTGCAAGTTCCACACCAAAAGTCACTTGTTTGGGATGGTCCCCCAAATTCCCACAGAGAGCGTTTATGACATCTTGACATAGTTTATGACTTTTGCCATAAAGTATATTTTGTATACCTCAAGGGGAATACTTATGACATTAAATTCTACCATTTATATTTTCTGTCTTCCTTAATTATACCTTAGATTCCTGAAGACCTTGTCTCCTTTGTCTTCATAACTGTCTCTGGAACATAAGTTGTACTTCCATGATACTGGCCCAAGATAAATGTTTTCTGAATGAATGAATGAAGAAATGAGACTCAGAGAAATTAATATCTTGTCAAATTTCATAAAATGAATCATGACAAAATTGGAGGAAGAAAATTAATCTTTTGACTTTTAACTTATTTTGTACTCCTTCTGCCACAATGCTAAAAAGTTGATTTTTTCCAATTATAAATCTAATTATTGGTAGAAAATATATCCTAGATGTATCTCTATACATACTCTGTATATAGAGAAAGGGGAATATATGGAAAATTTGTCTTTTTTTTTTTTGTAGTTGCTAATACTTTGGTATCTTCCAGAGTTTTATTTATGTTTCTTTAAAAAAAAAAAAACAAGATTTAGAAATTAGGAAAACCTTGGTAAAGATGAAAGTAACAAATCATCCACATGCCCATCTCCAGAAATATGTGCTATTAATATGTTGCTATATTTGGTTCCAGTCTAGTCACTCCCTCCTTTTTAAACCGCTCCTTTGTTTTAGTAGACATAATATATGCTTATGGTAAAACAATTCAAAGAGAGCAGAAAATTTAAAGGATAAAAGTTTAAGAAACAATGCCCAATTCTGATACCAGAAAAAGTCATTGTTAATGATTAAATAGTATTCCAGATATTTTTTGTGCATATATGTTGATTTATAAGGACAGATAGATTGATGCATAGATATAAAGAAAAGCAGAAATCAATGTAAGTACAAAGAGGTGATTATACTATATTTGCTATTTTTAAGTGAAAGTTATTAAATTTAGTTTTATTTAAATTAAATACACAAAAAAAGAAGCATGTAGAACCTAAGAGATTTTTGAACTTCTTTCTCCCCTTACAATAATATCTGGAGATATTATTTTCTAAAAGATGTTTCTAATGTTTAAAAGAAGAATTATGAAATTTATTGAGATTGGAGGTAGTAATTAAAAAAAATTCCTGTTAATTTTAGGCAGTGTGGATTTATTCCTTTCTAGGAGGATAAGGTTTTTGCACCCTCATAGTTCCTTTTAGCTTTCTTCCACTTCTTCATTTTTGACAGCTATGTTGTACTTTTATTTTGATCTTTTCTCCCTCTAAATTTCAGGGAAATGCTCTTGTATTGCAACACTTTTTTTTTCCTTCTAATCTTTAGATACATTTTAAGTATGTTCATTTTTAGGTCTTTGTTTGGATTTGTTCTTGTTGTGGGTTATCTTTGTCTTCCATTTCCAGTACTTCTTTCTATTTGCAGTTCTTTTCTTTTCTTTTCAGCATTCTGCTTGATTTTCTCGGGTATTATATTGATACTTTACTTTTTATCATTCCTCTTTTGTTGAAGTTTCATGAATTTTCTTTTGAAAGAGAGAGTGTGCAAGTGGGCGGAGGGTTATTTCAGAGGGAGGGGCAGAGGAAGAGGGAGAGAGTCCCAAGCAGGCTCTGTGCCCAGCCCTTAGACCGACACAAGGCTCCTTCTCAGGACCCTGAGATCATGACCTGAGGTGAAACCAAGAGTCAGATCCCCAACATGCTAAGCCAGGTGTCCCCATGAATTTCTTGATATTTTGATTTTGGGTTTTTTTAACTTAATCAGTTATTTTATCATTTCTTTCTGAAGCTGATGTGTAATAGAAAATTATAGCTTAAACTGATTGCGCATGTTTGTGTATGTGTGTGTGTGTGAGAGAGAGAGAGAGAAAGAGAGATCTCATCGGTCAGTCACAATTACTCTTCTCCATATACAATGTTTTGCCAACATCCAATTTGAAAATGTCTCTGATTAAAAGAGGAGAAATAGGGTGCCTGGGTGGCTCAGTTGTTAAGCGTCTGCCTTAGGCTTAACATGGTCATGGTCCCAGGGTCCTGGGATTGAGCCCCTCCTCTGGCTCCCTGCTCTGTAGGGAGTCTGCTTCTCCCTCTCCTGCTGCTTGTGTTCCCTCTCTTGCTGGCTCTCTCTCTGACAAATAAATAAAATAAAATTTTGAAAAAAAAAACACCCAAAAACCAAAAAACAGGAGAAATAAAAGGATTCTCACGTTTTCCCTCTCTCTATGTTTCTGGGTACTAATGAGATTATGAGATTTCTGAAGTGGTTTTTTTTCTCCCCTACTCTAGTTTGGCTAAAATGGGAAGAGAAAAGAAAGTTCTACTCCTTTTAAAAAATTTCCACTTCTTTAAGAGTTTTTGAAGTTGTTCCCTAAAATTCCACCCCTTTTCTCATTTTCTTGCAATTAGTGAAGATTTGCTTTTTTTCAATATTATATTAGTGTTGGGAGAAACAGTCTATGATTCATTTCCAATCAAGCATCTTAAGTGAGAAATCCCACCAGTGTTTTTCTATAGATGTGCATATTATTAAGAGAGCATCTTATTGACTAATTTCCCATTAGTATTACATAATGTTATAATTATAATATTTAGTATACTAAATATATATAAACATATAACATTTAGTATACTAAATATTTATAAATATATAACATATAGTATACTAAAAATATATAAATATATAACATTTAGTATACTAATATATAAATATATGTTTATATAATTCTATATACTATTATCAAATCTCTTCATGGGTGTTTTTAATGTCTATATAGAGTTATCATAATTTTATGTAGATTTATCATAATTTCCTATTCCCTTCATTATTGTTTGACATTTCTACTGTTTCCATACTCTTTTTCCACTGCTGTATATACAAATTCGCCGTCAGCAAATTTGCATATCGTGCTGTTTTCCTATATACGTTATTTCTATACGATAGAGTCCCAGAAGTGTTGCAATGCTATAATAATTTGGATTTACCAGGTTTTTTCAGCATTCTCTTCCAAATTTTGTACACTTTTTATAATCTCTTTAACTTGTCCTGGAACCTTCTGACTGTCAGATAAATTCTCTCCTGCGTTTTATGGTGACTCATGAGGAAGCTGATTCCCGGGGCACACCTATACCGAAGGCCTGACACAGATGCCCTCTGCACACATCCATCCCTGTTTACTATTTACCTTTCAGGTGTGAGTAATCACCCATCACTTGAAACTGGCAAGCATTAGGAGGAAGGCAGCCAGTTCCAAAAGAGGTTTCGAGAACTCGGCCAAGGTTCAGGGAAACCAATGGAAGTGATGTAAAGTTTAAAAAACTGGGCTTTTGGAGAAAACTGAGGGCTCATCTACCCTTGTAGGTAGGTAGCTCTGTGTGGCTGGGGACAAGGAGAGCATCCTTGTTTCCTAGAATCTGGCCCACTGACCTGGGTCAGTGCCTTTATTTCCTACAGTGGCAGAAGTTACTTCTAGAAAATCCCTTTTTAAGTGTACAGTTACCTGGGATGACTAAATCACAAAACCATTTGTATACATTTTCAGTCACTGTGAGGCAGCTTATATTTTTTATTTTTTATTTTTATTTGACAGGGAGAGATCACAAATAGGCAGAGAGGCAGGCAGAGAGAGAGAGAGAGAGAGAGGAGGAGGAAGCAGGCTCCCTGCTGAGCAGAGAGCCCGAT
Organism: Mustela lutreola; assembly: GCF_030435805.1. Classification (NCBI taxonomy): domain Eukaryota; kingdom Metazoa; phylum Chordata; class Mammalia; order Carnivora; family Mustelidae; genus Mustela; species Mustela lutreola. The sequence continues at coordinate 94,600,293 of NC_081295.1, forward strand.
GCCGGGCTTGATCCCAGGACCCTGAGATCATGACCTGAGCCAAAGGCAGAGGCTTAACCCACTGAGCCACCCAGGTGCCCTTTTTAAATTATTTATTTATTTATTTATTATGAGGTAGCTTATCTTATTAGTTAACTGTTCTGTCTTGTCAAACGAATTCTGAAGGAATAAGACCTAGGAAAGGAGTCCCTTGAAGTGGGAAAGGTTGCTTCACAGTGAGGATTCTGGAGCTAAAAGTGAGACCTGATCATCTGGGTGCAGCAGGGGACATGACCTAGGGGAAAGGACAAAGGAATTCTGAAGGAAATTCTACTCAGTTTGTAAATTTCTTCAAGGTTATTTAAACTTAGATCTCTCTTATCTATCTATCTATCTACCTATTCTCCCCACCCCCCACACCCCCAGAGATGGTGATCAGCCTTTCAGCCTTTTTACATCTTCAGGCCAAGAAGGAGGATGGGACAGAATGATGTATTTAAAAGAACCTGCCTAGCTCATAAAATTTTATGATGTCAAGATGAAAGTTACGTGAACTGTTCTGAAAGAATCTACCCCATACAAGGATCAGCTCTTTCTCCTATCAAAAAAGCAATAAGACCAAAAAAAAAAAAAAAATCATAGACCTGGGCTCAATCCTAAATATGTCTCTTAGCATACCTGGAGGTTCGGCAGGGTCAACTTTTAGCCCCTTACATCCTGGAAGTCACTTCAGTCTCACAGAACTACTTGATGGCATTAAGAGTTAATGCGGATAGTGCCAGACACAGAGTAAACAGACAATAACTATGTATTTTATTCTCTTCTTCCCTTCCACGATGTCTGCATTTAGGCAGGAGGGATGGGGTTGGTGATTGACTAGAAGCAAAACAGCGGGATGGGTAAATGACAGACCCAAAGGGACCATCCACCCCTGAGATCATCCAAAGTGTATTCCCACAGTATGTTTGGGAACTCTGATACTATTTTGCAGATCTCACAGGGGACCTCAGTAATTTGCTACAAAACCCAATTATGCGAGTAGTAGGCGCAGACTGTCCACTGACAGAGCTGGGGATTGAAATACTCCTGAGTGGCTGGTAAAGTTCTGTCTGGAGTTTTGTTTATTTTTGTTTGTGATTGCCATGAATCGTGTCCCAATACTTTTGTGTTTCCCTGATCAAGATTTAAGGGTTCCAGTTGTAGAGTTTTTCTCCCAAATCACCGTATAAAATTGCTCTGGTCTCTCTTGCTTACATGTGTGAGTGTGTGTTTAAATTAAGCAAATGTTTGTTTCTGATGGGGCCAGGCACAGAACACTTCCCAGCATGGAGCTCATGTGCTTGCTTCCTGCCGGCTTTGTCTTCCCTTAGTGAGCTGTGCCTGTTGCCAGTCAATCACGTGACTTTGGGGTGGAGGAATCTGACAAGAGAGAGAAAGAGATATGTTGAAATTAAATTGTTAACGAAGACGAGAATCGTTTGGTGAAATCTGGAACTTTGGAATTCTTGCTGTCATGCTGTTTTGACTAGCTTTGACTTGTCGAGTCTGCAGGTCTCCAGGGAGCAAAGCTCGTCCAAGTTCCCGTACCCTTGGAGCTGGTTCAGAAACCTCATTAGCCTGTGGCTTCCCTGAGGTGGTGAGCAGGCCGGGAAAGAAGTTATCCTTGTGGTTGTTTAATTTTGAGCTGTTAGGACATCGCTTGGAAATGAGGAGCTCACCTTCTGTTTGTTGAATAAACACATACATGAACACCTTTTTCAGATTTGGAAAGTAGACAGCAGAGAATGGGAAAACATATTCTAGTTTGGATGTTTGGAAAAAGGATCCTGTACACTCTACTGTTCTCCTCCTCCTTCTTTATAAAGGAGAAGGGACATGGTTTCTTCACTGAAAAAAGTTGTAACATTTTGTATTTGGCACATTTTACTTTGTGAAATGTCAGTGCTGATGTAATTGCTTCTTCTTCTTCTTTTTTTTTTTTTTTGGTGTGAATTGTATGAGGTAACTGTTTTTTCAGGTTGTATGTTCTTGAGAGATAAGCCTTTTCTGAAATGAGCGTGTGTAATGAATTTTTTTGGCTTGGGATTCTCAAAACCAACATTTTCGAACATTTGTTTAAGAGAGAAGAGTTAAACTCCCGCTACCTTTGCATTGCAGAAAGTTATGGGGTGAGTCGGGCAAAGGCGGTCTCAGCCATTAGAGAACTGAGGCTTTTCAAAAGAAAAATGGCTCTTCCAAAAAAGGTGGGTGGTATGGGGGTTGGGGCTGGGGGATCAAAAGATTGGATTCCTGCTGCTGTCTTGCCACCATACTTTTGACTTCTTCCAGACTTTGTGCTTTCAAGGGACTAGGAAAAAGAGCTAATGACTATGGTTTAATGTCAACAAATCAGGAAAAAAAACGGATTTTATTTGAGTCCACTTTGCTTAAAGAGAAGTTTTATAAGCAAGACACCAAAAAAGCCAACTTTACTGTTTCTTCCAGTTAAAAGAATTAAGAAAGAGTTCAAAATGCACCTAGAGTCCCACTGTTGTTGAAACTTGCACAAAGACCGTTTTCCAGAGTTGTGGTCCTCAGTCCTTCTGTGACAAGCTAGTCCCAGATAGCAAAGAAGTTGCTAGAAGATCTGGGCTCCAAAATTTTAACAGTGGCATAACTATCAAAAAAGTCCCTACTGTAAAGTCTGTAAAGTTGTTACCATATAAAGCACAAAGTGCTCACTTTGCCATACATAAAAACAATTTTAGTGATAATCAAAATGCATTTCAATAAAATTAAAACAAAATTATGTTCAAAATTTAAAACAAGACAATGAAGATTTTTTCCCCAAAACAACACCTTAAAAATATTAAGCAAACAATAGATTTCATACTGATCCATCCACCTGATCTAAACATTCAACTTCTTCCAGCCCCTTTTAAAAAAAGTCTATTTGAGTATCTGAATGGAGCAGTGCTAACCCTTCAAAAATTGTTGTCTTCTGCTATTCTTTAAATCTTCTTTTTTAAAGTAGTTCTAGTTAATGAGAAAACATTCTGGATCATGAGAATTTTAATGTAAAATTAATGTAATTCTGAAAAACATTTGGACTCATGCTCAGATTTTATGAAAATAATGTCCACAAATTCATCAATCGCTTGAATTTCTTTCTGATTTTGCTGATTTTACCCAAAGCAATAACTGCATTGGTGATGATTGTGTTAAGTCACTTTAGTGATTTTCATAATGGATTTATATCCATTTGAAAGGCATAAATTTGGAAAAAGGAAGCCAAAGGGACTGAAATCTACTTGAAATTGTGGTTTCATAGGGGTTGCTACTAAATACACTTGGAACTGATGAGCAACAAAGTAATCCTTGTGCTTAAAGAACTTCTGACCTTCAGAAAACCCTGTTAAAACAACAGGCTGAAACTAGCAATGTAAAATATTTGAGTCATTGGATTTAATAAGATAGGTATTTCACTGCAGGAAATATGGTTAAAAAGAGACATTTTGCCTAGTCTTCAAAATAATGGCATTGTTTGCTGTAGAATTATGCATGATTGGGAGAAAGGCCATTCCTTTCTGGCTAAAAATGGTTAAATAGCCAATATTGACCATTGCAAAAGTTCCTGGCCTTTGTTGAGGACACCAAGTCCTCTGAAAACTTCCATCTAAAAGCAAAGAAACATCAAATACCTTTCAAAGAGGATTTCACTCAAAATGCAAAATATTAAAACTATTAAAATTTAGTTCTAAAAACATTCAACTTATGTTGAGTCATCTACAGAACATGGATCTGATACGAATCGTCAGCTCTTCCTGACTACCTGCCCTACCCCCATCCACTCTCCTCTCTCTCTAATGAGTGTATCATGGGCCCACCATATGTTCAGCACTGTTCTGGGTGCCAAGGAACCGTTTTAGTTTTTACATCAATTTGGGCTTAAATACCAATGGCAGGACTTGGCTAGAATCGGTTTTGAACTTTGCTACCTACCTATGAAAATACAGCTCCAGAGTTAGGTGGGAGTGAGGCTCGCAGGCGAAGCCTGGAGCTTACTCTCCTTCCAAAGATATTTCTGGCCCGAGTCTGCACACAGGAACCCTAGCTCACCTTCTACTGTGGCCACCCACACGTTTCTCAGGCCTGCCTAACCCAGGGAGTGAACCATCATTCTGGTTCCCTGAACATGGGCTATTATTCATTGCAACCCAGCAGGAAGCTTCCTTTGGAGGGATTCCCACAGGAGGTATCCCATCGCCCGCCCTTCCCAGTACCAGCTGCCAGCGGCCTCTCTGGACCAACGGGAGGCTGCAGGGATGCCACCTCTGGGCCATAGACATTTGAGACGACGGCAAGAAGGACAGAACCTGGGCTTACAGGTTGACTGAATCTTCAGGGAGAAGCTTCGAAAGCTTCGGATTGGAAACACTTTGCTTTTTCATTGATTTTTCTAGAAGCAAGAGATACAGCAGTGTGGAAGACGATGACTCACATGCTTTTGCTGTACTGCTTCATGTTTCTTTTGCCCACAGAGTCCTGCAGGACGTTATGCCAGGTAAGAAAAGGGAAGTGGGAGGAGGAATGAGCGGGAAAGCAAATGGAAATGCATAGCCATCAGTTAGGGGGCCTTAGTTACCTGTGCTCAGGTGGAGGGGGAAGGCAGTGGTCTAGCCAGAAGAAGTTGCAATGACAGGTATCCAAAATCCATTTGAGTTAACAGCCTCAAACTATTTTCCCTTTGATTTTTTTTTTTTTTTTATGAGTTCTTGAGATGAGGCTCAAATGATTTGAGGTTGATAAAGTTTTTTTCTTTTCTTTTCATATCCTTTGATGGTGAAGATTTTCATTGTTCTTAACTGGGGGGGGGTGCTACTTCTGTGGAGGCACCTGAAAATGTGGGGGTGGTAAGGGGTGTCATGTGACTGGGAGATATTTAATGGCAGTTAGTGGGCAGGACCTAGGAATGGTCTGGCTCAATGAAGCTTGTCCCACCCAAAATGAGATCTCTTTGAGAATCCTGAAAATGAACCCAATGGATGGGCTCGGGGGAGCAATGAGCCCCTCAGATAGTCAAGGAAGGTTTAACTGGGATGAAGTCTGTAGCAATGTACTGGTTGTAAGTTTTGTGGGGCAGTGAGCCCTATGATGCTCTCTAGAATATTTTCCCTCATACCATAAGTCATTTTAATGTCCTTAACCGTTACTTAGTTAAAATAAGGTGTGGAGGATCATTGAGATAGATAGATGGATAGAGAGACATAAAACTACTTTGATATTCTTGGGAACAGTGTATTATTATTGGATTACAAGATCTGGAAGGGAGATTTGAGATCAACTGGTAAAGCTCCATCTCTTACATGAGAGAGGAAACTGAAACCCATATGATGGAATGTAATTTTCTTGAGGTTTCATACCTATCCAGCCAGAGGACTAGGTAGGACCCTTGTTTCTTCAGATTCTGTTTCTTACAATTTCCATTGTATTATGTCCCTTCTTAGCAAGTCTCCTTAGGAAAGAATGATTTTGGAAATTCTTCGTAGGAGTTCTCAAATTATAATCATTTAAGGAGTTTTCTCCACGACTCCCCTTCTCCCCAGCACTGAGCTGGTGCCTTGCTTCTGGGACAGTTAAGACTCCTTCAGAAAGACTTCTCCTGGAAAATATCCTGATCCCACAGCTTCGTTCTCCTTTCCCCTTCCTTTGCTCATCCCCATTTTCCCATAAGACAGAACTTAGAGAGTAGACAAAGCCTGGGACGTTTGCTTTGTTTTCTTGGTTATTGAGGACCACCTTACGAACATTCTGTCCTTTTCTTCTCAACCTACCAGTTACTGGATGCTGAGCTTCTGGGTGCTACCCCTCTCCTGACCTCCCTTCTCACTTAGCATCTTCTCAGGCTTGGCAGATTATAGGTTTCCAAAGGGCTCTTTTCATAGTATTCTGCTGAAGATTGCAGATGTCTAAAGTTGAAGGGGCTCATATCAGAGGCCACCCTAGAAGTGAAATGACCAGGAGGAGTTGGATGTGGATGTGTTTTAGCAAGTTAATTGGGAAGAAGTGAATCAGGTCCTTCACTTAAAAAGACAGAGTTTCTAGAATTCCTTGTAAATAGCACACCGTGGTCCTCTGCCCACATATCTGATAAATAAAATGTGACTTCATAGGATCCTTTATAGGATTCTGTTTAATGGGCCAGAATTATTCACTTTGAAATGCTTTATTGTGGTGTATTAGAGGCCATGGACCTCTCAAGATGGGCTGAGGACTTCACTTCCCCACAACCTACAACCTTCTCTGCCATCTCCACTTGCACTTGGGCTGACTTGGTGGAAAAGACAGTGTCATAGGATTGAGAGGAGTTGAATTCTAGACTTAGTTCTAAAAGGAATCCCCTGCGTGACCTCAGGAAAGTTGTCTGGTCTATCGAAGACTCACCTTCCTTACCTATGTACTAAGAATGTCTTTCAAAATGCAAAAAACTGCCATTTTAATATTCTTGCTGGGTCAAAATCCTTTAAGTCTTCCAGGTAAATAATAAGGCTTGGATCTCTAGACTGAAACGAGAAGTCATTTTACATCAATGCTTTGAAGGACATTGTATTTCGTGAATCCTCGGTGAGACCTTCTTCACCTTGGACAGACCCTAAAATGCTCAATTCAGATCCTCCATAAATTCTTACTGGTAGAGAAAATGGAAGATTCAAGCTTGTTTCTTGATAACATAGAGAGAAACAATATTGTGAAGAAGAAAGGGACATGAACTCCACAGGTTACTCACATAGCTAAGTCACTGAGTTTATAGGTCCTTCCCTAGTGGTTTAGATCTTGGAATGCAAGTTGGAGAATTGGACCATGGCTCTTCCCAGCTACTAGAGAGCAAGCTTCTGACACAAAACCAGGAGATTTCAGTCTCCACCATGTGTACACATATGTACACATGGCGGTATATATATACATATTAATATGCACATGTACACATATGTGTGAGACACAGAACCAGCTACTTAGGGAGATACAAGAGACATGATACACAACCCATGTTCTTAAGGAACATACACTTTAACTGAGAAGATAATATGTGCATATAAAAATGGTTAGATAGTAAATAGCAGGGAGGTGAGTCTATGCATATATGTGAAACATTGAATGAGTGTTATGTAGATATAAATAATAAATCCTATGGAAGCCAGAGAGAGAAGGATGTATCATTTAAAACTGCATCAGGAAAGATTTCTTGGTAGGGACAAACTTGAGTTTTGTATGTGTTAGATATTCAGTAGGCCTTTATTCAGAGAATAATAATGGGAGCTAAATCTTAAATACCACTTAAAATATTCCAGGCCCCATTCTAAGTGTTTTCCTTAGGATGATATCATTCATTCTTCATGAAAGTGCTCCGTGGTATCACACAATTATAATACTATCATTCTTACCCTACTTTAAGGATGAGGGAACTGAGGCTCAGAGAGATTAACTTTTTCAAGGTCTCAAGTGGTAATATTGGGATTTGAACCCAGGTGGTCTGTTCCCAGAGTACAGCCCTTGACCACCATGTGATACTGCTTCTCAGTGAAGGGTCCAGTCTGATATGAATGGGTAGGATGGAGAGAGGTTTTTAATCAGGAGAGGTAAGAAGTGCTCATGATAGGGGGAAGCCAGATTTGAAGAGAGATCCCTTGAGGAACAGGAATACAAAATTACAAATATAAAATTAAGGGAAAAGTGAATGTCTACTTAAATTGAGGAAAGCAATTACAATAAATTTCAAATTTTATAACAAATTGAGAAATGCTAAAGAGTTTACATTCAGCGATTACTCAGCATTATTCAGTAATAAACCCAGTAAATCACAATATTTTTATTAATAATAAAAGATGCCCACATCTTTTCCTCTACACTTTTGACTACATATTTGATTGCCAATAATTTTATAATTTTTTTCTATAGAGAAGATAGAAAACTTGTTCAGTTTTTCCTCTAGCATTGCTGATCAAATTTGTCTTTTATTATGGCTAGTTTAGAAAAATATCTTTCAGCTTCTCCTTTCATTATTAGTAATGCCATTTAAATATGTAAGACTGTTGTCAACTGTGGGGAAAGCATCTAACAAGTTTCTTTCAAATATGAGCTGCAAGGTATCCAGAATACTTAGAATTTTCTTACTCAGTGACTCATTATAAATACTGCTTTTTAAAAATTGTAAATACTCTAAAATGAATGTCACTTATTTGTTGATGTCCTCATTGTAATATGGAAATGACTGAAAATTTCATAAATATATCCTATTAAATTCAAAGTAGATGGATTCCCAATTCAACTTATACTTGTCCAGATTCCATAAAGAGCTACACCCTCTCTAACACTATCTATCCAAAATGGGGGAGAGTGTGAAGGAAGGAAGGGTAGAGTGGTCAAAAATAGTGGTCTGAACAGAAGATGGTTAAGCTGTTTTGCCTTTGGAAATTCAATAAAATATATGATCGTGTGAACATATTGTTAGACCCTCTCTCAGGGCTTTGAAGGCGCCCATGCAAGCAAAGGATTCCAAAGCTTCAGCTCTGTTAACTTCCACTTAGGTCCATCTCTGCTCATAGTGTATTTCTTGGATAGAATGCTGATCTTTGCTCATGGTGTATTTCTTGGATAGAATGCTCGTTGGAGAAGAAGGAGGGCTCTTGCTGAGTCTCCACCAGAGAGAAAGCCATCCACACTGATAACAAAATGGGCCCATGGGGACGTACTTCATGGTCTCAGCTTTTGGTGGCGTCCTGGCATCAGAGATGATTCAGATGTGGCCATTGGTCTGTGACTAGAGAGGACCATTGGGCTGGCATCACAACAATTAGTTTTCATGTGGATTTTGATTTTCCCTTTCTAGGTTGCCAACAAAAGCAAAGAGAAGATGTCTGCCAGGCCACATGGTACGTTGGCAGCAATTAGTGATCAGATGGAAATTTTTGTTTATTATAACAGAGAACCGCGCTCAGCCCTCTCTTGATGGCATGACAGATGGGACTGCTTAATGGCTCACATTTGGGCTCTTTAGTTATCTCATATTAAATCTTACCTTTGACCCCTGCTCCCCTCTCTTCCCAGTACCCTCTGCTCCATCCTGGCCAGAGAGTTCTTTGCCATAAACTATTTTGCTGACCCAGTCCAGCCTGGAGCAGTGGCCCGAGCAGGTTTGGGAAAACTCTTAGGTTTTCCCAAGATTTTTCGTAATAATTACAAAGTTCTGGAGCTGGGAGCTTTCTCACAGAACACGGGATGCCGTGGCTCCCATACTGTGTTCTGGGGAGCTGGAGGAGTTTGAGGGAACTGTGGGGTGTGAGACACCTCATGGACTGAACGTGGGCTCTTCCTTGTCACTTCAAAAGGGGAAGTTCTCCTTTTATCTGTTTTGTATGTCTGAGTTCTGGATGAGATTTTGTTGGAGGGTGCCTGGGTGGCTCAGTGGGTTAAAGCCTTTGCCTTCGGCTCAGGTCATGATCTTAGGGTCCTAGGATCGAGTCCTGCATCGAGCTCTCTGCTCAGCAGGGAGCCTGCTTCCTCTTCTCTCTCTGCCTGCCTCTCTTCTTACTTGTGATCTCTGTCAAATAAATAAATTAAAAAAAAAAAAAAACCTTAAAAAAAAAAGAGGGAAATCCTAGATTAAAAAAAAAAAAAAGATTTTGTTGGAGACATCAGGTGTTCGTCACTGAAATAGATGACGATCACTGATCTACTTCAATCGTCCTCCAGTTTGAGAAGAAAATACATCTGATGTACATGGGGTTGATGTGCCTTCACTGTGCTGACGCCTTGGTGATAGGCTCACGTGGTATAGAGCCCCAAGATCTCCATCTGATATCAATACCTTTTATTTCTCCAGGTGTATGTGATGGTGTCTGTGTGGACAATTCCCACTGCAGCCAACCTTGCCCTCCAGACAGTGAGGGAAATACGGGGTTTTTATGCAGGCAAAAGAAATGGCACAAGATCACTGAAACCTGCCGGACTCTTAATGCCTTCAACATCTTTGAGGTAATATCCTTTCTCTCACACGCAGAGGGGAGACCCAATTAACAATGCATAGTGCAGTCAATAAGAGAGAGGGGAAGCAATACACAGGGCTGGTAGGTGAGTGCGTTTGTACATGAATACATAGACACCTACTCATTTTCTCTCTCTGCACAAGAATGGAGGTTCTAACTTTGGGCCTCTGAAAGTTTGTGCTCTGGCTCCCACACGCTTCATGATACTAAAGAACCTGATCCTCAGGTCAGAGCTGAGCTCCACAGAAGAACTGTGGAGAATGATCACAGCTTATTTCTCCATCTTTGCTCTTAGCTCTTTACTACAAAGCCTCGGGCCTCAAGGTACCCTTTTCTGACCAGCAGCCTTGGCCGCCCTGAGAACTTCTATTTATTTATTTTTTTAAAGATTTTATTTATTATTTGGCAGAGATAGAGTGAGAGAGCACACAAGCAGGGGGCGGGGGAGGCAAAGGGAGATGGAGAAGCAGAGTAGGGAGTCCGATACAGGGAGTTGATCCCAGAACCCTGGGATCATGACCCGAGCCAAAGGCAGATGCGTAAGGATTGAGCCATCCAGGCGCTCCTACCCTGAGAACTTTTAGATATGCAGGCCTCACTCCGGACTTGTAGAATCTGAAGCTACAGGTTATCAAGGCCCCCAGGTGATTTCTGTGGTCAGTAAAGCATGAGACACAAGCTGGCTGCAAGGGAAGGCCTTCATCACCAAACAGATGGACCTATTTCCGTACATACTTAAGTAATGACATACTTTTAAAGATCAAATTTTGATAAATAAAATCAGGTGAAATATTATTTCTTCTCTTTTTTTTTTTCTTCACTCTTCTTCTCGTAGGGGCTTTACCTTTCTGACATTCAGCTCCTGATTCCTTCAGATGAGTCAATACCTTCACATCTCTTTGGTCCTAGGGAACATCCCTATTTGGTTATTTTAGGGGGGATCAGGGGGAACTCCAGTGGATACTATACTTGAAGTCCCCAACCAGTCTTCAAAAGGCTGCTTGCCTCAGGGTGTCCATCACTGGATGCACCCCTAATTTGAGGAATCTGGGCAATGATAAACACAGAGACCCATGTACCATATGTTTTAATATCTAAATGCTTTAAGTCAAGCTTCCAGACTGCTAAGTAAAATATGTTCTGCTGGTGTCCCATCAGATTTTATCCTGCCCCTCAAGGGTGGTGGTAAGCCAAGGTCACATGTTCATAACCCTGAAAACCAGTATCCTGTTGCCACCTCACAGGCCTAGTGGTGAGCATATTGGTGGCATGGTCCATCATGTAGCACAGACTTAGAGAAGAGGCCATGCGGGCCCCGGAAGTGGGCTTGGGGTTGCTGAGCAGGGAATTTGAGTGTCTAGATGCGGGGACACGAGTTCTGAGTAGGCATATCCTCTAGGCCCACAGTCTCTTTGTCTTGTGAAGGGGCAGGCGAGAAGATGCCAGAAAGGGGTCCTCTAAAGTAAGGGTTGGCATTTTTTTTTTCTGTAAAGGAACAGATAATTAATATTTAATCCATGTGGGTCAAAGGGTCTCTATTGTGAGATTTCAACTCTGCCATTGTGGCAGGAAAGCAGCCTTAGACAATATTTCAATAATGAGCAGATTGGCTCCTAATAAAACTTTATTTACAAAAAACAGGCAGCCAGTCAGGGGCCACGTTCGCTTCCTTTGTTCTGAAGGCTGGGACCCAGAACCTGAATCTGTGGGAGATACTATTTATCACTATTTTCAGTCATTCTTTTGTGTTGGTGTCAGCTGATTCACCCAAATCTAGTACAGAATTTCTATGTTTAAAATATGTTTAGTTAAAACAGGCTTAAATGACACTAGAAATTTATCAGTTGCACAAGACATATATACGGTATATATATATATATATATATATATATATATATGCACAGAAGGGGTCTGAAGTGGTATGCTAAAGATAACATGTGTTCACTGGAGGGAAAGGGTTTAGCAACAGGCAGCTGACAAGCTGGAACTTGGGTTTTTCTGTTCATATACGTTGGTAGTGGGGCAAGTTACTCCATAGCAAATGTGACTATGAAAATATAAAATTGACAAACATTTTGCAATGTACAATTGCATGATAAGGGTGTCCTAAAGTTAATTAAAGGTACTTTCATATTCAAAGCAAAAGTAACCCAATACAAACTTTCTTTTTGACCTTTCTTAGACAAATTCATATTCAGTTCGACCATTTGGAGGGAATACTGTAATAAAAGAATATGCCAGAAAGTCTGAGACCATCACAGACATGCTGATGCAAAAGTGTCCGGAGGATTTGTCCTGTGTACTCAGGAACATTCGGCAGTCTCCTCGGCTCCCAGGAAACATCGCTGTCATTGTGCAGCTCCTACACAACATATCCACGGTGCTATCGACAGGTGTCAACGAAGTGAAGATGCAGGTGAGTGGCCTTGACTTGGTAGAATGACATTTTGGTGGAAAGGAGTGCAGTTTCGCTGGAGTATTCTGTGGGCTTTTTGGGGTCTTTCCCATCAGTGTCTGGAATGCCTGGCATAGCACGTGCTCAATAAATGTTCACCACAGAATAAACAGAGGAAAACAGAAAAGGTGAACACATCAGTACATGTTTAGAAACAGAACTTCTTGGATGCTGGGTCTGATGCAGAGATAAACTTGCCCAATGTATATTTTGGCTACTGAAAACCTCTAAGAACTATTCTGGTTCTTGCAGAGGAAGACTTTTCCTAGTTTTACTTGTGAGTCAGAACAGGATGCTAAAGTGGAAATTAAGCAAATGCAAAGAATACAGCCATACGTGTTTGCTGCAGAAGTGTGAAGTGGACCTCAATTCACTTCTTTTACTTTCAATCTTTGAGGCAGAGGAGAAAAAGGAGGTTCAGCCTCTGGTGTCAAATTTCAATTTTCTATGTTCCTGTCCAGGGTCCTGCACACAGTTGGGATTTAATAGATATTTGTGCAAGATTGGTTATTCTGAGCAGGGTGGGCAAGTGGCTGGCTTCACCACGGTGTAAAGGGGAGGTGCTGATGTCAGTGAGATTGGGGAAGGCTGCCCACTTGCCTGCCTCCCAGGGAGACTCTTCATACATGACATGAAGGCAGTTCCTTCCTAGCACTATTCTCCAGCTCAAACTTTGTTGGCTGGCCAGTACCCTGGGGATCTCATTACGAGGCTGATTCTGATTCACTAGGTCTGGGGTGGGCCCTGAGAGTCCATCCTTCTAAGAAGTTCCTAGGGGATGCCTATGCAACTGGCTGGAGGACCACACTTTATAAAAGTGAATCCTGACTGTCCCGGCAGATTCGGGAAGTGGCTCAGTACTGATTCTGGTTCTTCATTGGCAGAGTTACAGTATCATGGCCAACCACATTCTCAACAGCAAAAGCATCTCAAACTGGACCTTCATCCCTGAAAGAAACAGCAGCTGTGTCCTGCTACACTCGGTCAATTCCTTTGCAAGAAAACTATCTATAAATAAGTATCCCATTGACATATCAGATGTCTTCATTCATACTATGGGCACCACCATATCCCAAGACAATGCTGGGAAGAATTTCACTTTTTCAATGAGAATTAACGACACGGGCAGTGAGATCACTGGGCGGGTGCTGATTGGTAGAGATGAACTTCAGAAGGTGCCTGCTCCTTCCCGGGCCATCAGCATTGCATTTCCGACTCTTGGGGCCATCTTAGAAGCCAGTCTTTTGGAGAATGTTACTGTCAATGGGCTCGTCTTGTCTGTCATTTTGCCCAAGGAACTTAAAAGAATCTCATTGATTTTTGAAAAGATCAGCAAGTCGGAGGAGAGGAGGACACAGTGTGTTGGCTGGCACTCCCTGGAGAGCAGATGGGACCAGCAGGCCTGTCAAATAATTCAAGAAAACTCCCAGCAAGCTGTTTGCAAATGCAGGCCAAGCAGGTTATTTACCTCCTTCTCTATTCTCATGGCACCCCACATCTTGGAGAGCCCGATCCTGACTCATATCACGTACCTAGGGCTGGGCATTTCGATCTGCAGCTTGGTCCTTTGCTTGATCATTGAGGTCTTGGTCTGGGGCCAAGTGACAAAGACAGAGATCTCATACTTACGCCATGTGTGCATCGCCAATATCGCTGCCACCTTGCTGATGGCTGACGTGTGGTTCATTGTGGCTTCCTTTCTTAGTGGTCCCATGACACACCACAATGGATGTGTGGCAGCAACGTTTTTTGTTCATTTCTTTTACCTTTCTGTGTTTTTCTGGATGCTGGCCAAGGCACTCCTTATCCTCTATGGAATCCTGATTGTTTTCCATACACTGCCCAAATCGGTTTTGGTGGCTGCTCTCTTTTCAGTCGGCTACGGGTGCCCTTTGCTCATTGCTGCTGTCACGGTTGCTGCCACTGAGCCCAGCAAAGGCTACCTACGGCCTGAGGCCTGCTGGCTCAACTGGGACATGACCAAGGCCCTCCTGGCCTTTGTGGTCCCAGCCCTGGCCATTGTGGTCGTAAACCTGATCACAGTCACCCTGGTGATTGTCAAGACCCAGCGAGCCGCTGTTGGCAGTTCCATGTTCCAGGAAGTGAGAGCCATTGTGAGAATCAGTAAGAATATCGCTATCCTCACACCACTGCTGGGCCTGACGTGGGGATTCGGGATAGCCACGGTCATCGATGATGGCAACCTGGCCTTCCACATCATCTTCTCCTTGCTCAATGCGTTCCAGGTAAGTCTAGGTTCTACTGACCCGGTACTAAGGGAGAGAATTCAGGAAGAAGATTTGTCATCAGGAGCTTCTGCAATGGTATTTCTTTGTGAAAGACAATGGACTTGGAGTAGCATAGTGAGTCAGGAAATAAGCTTTTCCCCCAGAAAGGCCTGGGTTCAAATCTTGATTCTCTCACTTACTGATGTGTAATGTTCCCTTGGGATATTTGTTTAACTTTTCTGAGCCACATTTTTTTCACTTACAAGATGGATATAATACTGCCAACCTTATAGGGTGTTAGGAAAATGAAATAAAACATTGGGAAAGCACCAAGTATCAAAATGACCTAAAGATTATAAAGAGCACAACAGTAAGGCTGAGCCGCTACTGTTTAGAAATTTAAACACTACCACTTCCCCCAAATCTCGGTACCTAACTGGAGATATTAAAATGTGCACCTTTATTATATTTCTTTCCATTTGGAATTTTTAGTTCCCATTGGAAATCATCTTATTTTAATGAGGCAAGTCATACAGAACAGTATTAAAGATAAATAGTTTCCCTTCTCTTCTCTCACCTCTATGAATTAAACAATGTTCACAGTTTCATATGTCTCCTTGCCAAATTTTTATGCTTATATACAATATATTTTGACATAATATAGGGGTTAGGATATATATTACTATGCACCTTATTTTTTCACTTAAAAATACATGGTAGCCTCTTAGTAGATAACTATGTATAAATACGTCTCTTTATTGGCTGCATAGTAGTTATTCCATATTCAATAATCCCTTACTTGACTGAAATTTGTTTTTTTTTTTCTTTTTTTTTCTGGTCACTAGGTACCAATGAGCCAAAGTTTATCATATTGAATGTTAAATACATAGATAAGAATTAACTGATAAGAAAACATTTGTTTTTCTTTTTTTTTAAATTTTTTAAAGATTTTATTTATTTATTTGACAGAGATCACAAGTAGGCAGAGAGACAGACAGAGAGAGAGAGGGAAGCAGGCTCCCTGCTGCCCAGAGAGCCCGATGTGGGGCTCGATCCCAGCACCCTGAGATCATGACCTGAGCGGAAGGTAGAGGCTTTAACCCACTGAGCCACCCAGGCACCCCAGCATTTGTTTTTCTAATGACATTTACAATAATCCTTTTTCCTGAATGTAGACTTATTTGAAAATAAATGTTTTACCTGGTGGATAATAGAGATTTGAAGTCAAATATTTTCTCTTTCAAAATTTAAATATAATGATTTCATTTTACAATAAGCATTTTGATGCCTGGCAAACAAGGTTAATAATAATAGAGGTGCCTCAGAATTTGACTCTGTATTTGTGCATGTCTACAAAAAAAACACATTTTTTATATAGCTTTTACCCAAGTTTATGCAGCTAGTCATGGCCAGGGCTGGTATAATCACCTAGCGTTCTCAAATTTCTGATCAGCATATCCCATCCTGTTTGTCAGGAGTCCTTAAAGAGTTCATGTATCTATTCCTCTGCATTTCCCTTTCCTTGTCTCCCCGGGTGTCCTCTTGCCTGTGAGTTTTGGTCTGGACTAGGCTGTGAGCATTTGCATTTTGGTACCATGAGCTCCTTTACTTATCATGATAAGATCAATTTGTAATTTCAACTCAGTTTCTGCCTTGACTCCTGCCAAGGAGGGTGGAGCTCATCTAAATGCCAGTACTGATGGATGTGAGAAGCTGAGCCTGGGGTGTGGATGAAGGATAGACCCTGACGCAGGCTCTAGGCACTGGTATGCTGCAAGATGGCTTGTCCTGTCTCCAGAGAAATGACTTCTATTTTCAGGAGTTTTGCAAGCTGACCTCATTAAAAATTAAATATGCAAACTTGTAATTAAATAAAACAAAGGTTTTGTGTAAGGTCCTACATCCTCAAAATCCATTAATTCCTAATTATTTGTCCACATTTTCCTATGCTCGTGAGGTTATTTTCATCTATTATATATGTATGGGGGACATGCTGTATAATGATGTGCCCATCCCTTCTTAACTCCACATTTGATGACATTGCATTGCTAGATTTAAATCAGCCGGTGTGGGAGTATTTAACCACAGAGACAGGCAAATGCTACAAATTAGTAGAGCTGGTTATGGCTATTTAACAGTGAATCAGTGGGCCAAAGCATCCTTGGGATGCCCAGGGTGGGAGGAGAAAGGGGAGCCCTCCATCAGCTGACATGGGGGAACACAATCAAGCAAGAGGAAGGAAGCAGAACTAGCAGAGTCTTAGGATGAGGGGCAGGTGGTACTGATGGAGCGGACAGAGAAGGGATACCCCTGAACACACTGTAGGGTCCAGAAGATGTAGGAGAAAGACTCTTTTGGAGGTTTCCTGGTCCTAGCCCTGTGAGAGCACCTCCACTGGTTTTAAAGCTCAACTGCTCCCTTTGCTGGGGAAGTATTAGTTGCTGACTTGACTGCACACTTTATAACCTGCAACTCCTGGTTGGTATCCTCTCTTGCATTTATTGAGAGTAACTGTGGGCTGGGTAAGGTTTGGAGACCCCCTTATAGTTGTTTTAGTAGGAGAAAAGTTAATGTCTTATTCGCTTTGGGTTGCTGTAAAAAAAAAAACAACAACACCATAGACTGCGTTGCTTATACATAACAGAGGTCTATTTTTCACAGTTTTGGAGGCTGGCAAGTCCAAGGTCAAGGTACACACAAATGCAGTGTTTGGAGAGAACCTGCTTTCTGCCTCATAGTCATCTTCTTGCTATATTATCACATAGCAGGACAGGCCAGGGAGCTTTCTGGGGTCTCTTTTGTAATGGCACTAATCCCTTTCATGAGTGCCCTACCCTCATGACCTAATTACCTCCCCAAATCATGCCTTTAAATACCTTCACATTGGGCATTAGGATTTAGCAGATAAATTTTGGCAGGGGTAGGGGCATTCCTTCCATAAAGCATATATTTTAAAATTTGGGAGAACACCTTGAGATTTATCTGCTCCAATTGTGGTTTATCTACCAAAGAATTGCAAAGAATCTGCTACCGGTGAATTTTTATCAATCAGATACTAAACCCTTGATTAATAATTTATCCAGATTTTCCGAATGATATTTTGTGTAACTTTTCCCTCGGTGGGACCAATGAAAAGTGATCCTAGTGGAATATTTCCCAGTTACACTGTATGTATGAGTAAGATAAATGACTGTACAAATGCAGGTTGCATAATAAAGCTGTTAAGCACACACACACACACACACAGATGTAGACACAGACATACACACAAATAAATATACAGAGACACCACATTTATTGAGTATTTTGTGTCAGGCGTTATGATAAGCGTTGTGGATGTGAATATACTTAGTTTAGCCCCGAGAATTGAAAACCTTATATGGAGAGAATTCCTCTTTGTCCTTTAGCCATCGGAATGTACTTTTTAGAGGAAACAGGCTAAAATCATGGTTTCTAGATATTAAAAAAATTTAAATCCTAAGCAAAATTCATAGAGATTCCGATTTAAAATGTATCCATTGTATCAGAACCAGGCCTGGGTGTACGTGTCCCAAGCATTTTTATACAAATGACACTTTGTAACCTAATGGCCCATGACATCCATGACATTTTCTTGGTAGATACAGTGACAGATTTCCACAGTTATCTCGTAGGCTAAGCGTGTCACACAGAAAAGCAATCTCACAGAAGGTCTCCAAGCGTTGAAGTGCTTGCTGGACTGGCTGAATGGATAGGTATATTTGGTATGTTTAGGGGAATGGATGAGCTATATGGGCAGCACCAATGCCTGTGAAATCTTCCATCTCTCAGGTAAGTTTTTTTTTTACAAATAGAGGTAGCAGTGGGTTTGGTATCATTCCTGTTGAGGACCACCGCATTGCAATATCTTTATGGTGCCATTTATATTAAAACCATGTGTCTTAATAGACATCTGCCTATTATAAGCCTAATATAAGGCTTCATGTTCAATTATGAAATTGAAGGTGATGCCTTGTTAATGAAAGGTCATGAGCTCAGTTCTCTTCCCAGGTGAGCCAGGACCTGCATAACCACACCTTCAGGAGAAACTGTCTAATGAGTGCTGCAATTTATCACATTTTCAAAGTTGAATCTCTGAGTTTCTTTCTCCTTGTCTGGAAATGGGACAAATACTTTTCCTTCCTTCTTCAGGGGAGTGTTTTGGGACAACTCAAATGGACTATCCTATAGAGGAACAGCTTCCTTTTGACTTTCATGGGGTCTGACTTTGTATGGATGGTAAGGGATCTGCGAGCTAAGTGATTCCCTCCATGTTATCCTATTTGGAGCATCTGTTTCTGAGCACACGTTATGTGCTTAGAAGCTCAATCTGTTTTGGGTCTTAGTCTTCTGAGGGTCCATGCGCTTGACTTCCTTTGTGAGTTTCATAACAATCTTTGGTTGTGGATGGGGGAAGGAGGTTGAGAGTGTTAACAAAAGCTGAGCATAGTCACTTTTGATATTTTTTCTATGGAAGTTTCTTTCATTATAGTTTGTCCAAGAACTGCAAGGCTGCTGTCTACGACCTAACATATTCTCTGACACTTGCTCAGACTATTATAGTCTGGTGAGCTCCTGATAAATGCAAAACACTTTTATTTTAACCAGTTGAAAAAGAAAGTCCCATCGTCTGGTATGGATCCTGGACCTTGGTCTGTTTGATTTACTGAGGTTTCCCCAGTGTCTGGCATGAGGCTGGCACATGGAAGATGCTTAATCAGTATCCATCGAATGGTGAATCTAGGTGCTGTGACCATAAGAGAGTCAAAATTTTATTAAACTGTTTCTGATTTTATTTATTTATTTATTTTAACCAGACTAGAAACTGATGAGTACTGGTATTTAAAATGGCTAAATGGCTCTTCTTTCCTCTTCTGTGTTTCTCAGGGCTTCTTCATCTTGGTGTTTGGAACAATCCTGGACCCAAAGGTATCACAAATCCTTCTTCCTTTTGTTTTTCCCCATGATCCGTACTTGGCTCTGAAATCCCCACTTGTAAAGACCACTTACTGAGTGTCTCCGACCTCCATCATTTGTGCGGACACTTGCACACGGCATCACTCTTCTTTATGATGCAAGTAAAATCTACCATCTGCCAAAGTCCTGTGGAGCTAAGCATTACACATACATTAGCTCTAGTCCTTAAAACAATCTTGGGAATTCTTATTTTCAGTTTTATGGATGTGGACCGTGAAACTCAGAGTGATTAAACTTGCCCATGAGCTCTACAGAAACCCACTCTAACAAGCTGAAACAGAAAAAGGATTGATTAAATCTCACAAGATCAACTTCGGGAAGGTCTCTCTGGCTTGGAGACTCGAGGCTACACCCAAGGAACAATTTCCAATGCAGAGACAGAACTAGACACCTGTGCTCCTCCCCACTTCCCTGGGTGCAGATAGCACAGCTCACCAGGCCCATGTCAGGCAGCAGATGCTGAGCTAGACTTGTTGCTCCTGTTGTCCTGTAGATCACCTCCACCCTGCCTGTTGGGATCCACTGGCACCTGCTTCTTTGTCCTATCATGTCTGATTGGCTGAGTCCAGGTCACGTGGCTGGATCTCTGCTGCAAGGGAGGTCAGGACATTGAGTTCCACCTTAAAGAGCTGTAGACTTTGGGAAGGGAATTTTCCAAGTAGAGATGTGTGTGTGTAGGTGGTAAGTGGTGAAAACAGAGGAAGACTAAACAAATGAATAGAACACCAAATGTTTACTCAGCCTTCTAAGATCACTGTCTTTCCTTTATACTATGCTGCCTCCTGAGTGAGCAAAGTAATCAACTCTCTCAAATGTAGAAGCAAACACCTTTGCTGCAGGGTTGATTTTTTAATTAATTATTATTAATTAGTTAATTCCATTATTAAGTTAATAGCTGAGATTTATGAAAGAGGCATTTCACACTGGCTTTCCTTTCATTTTGTTATGAGGATACCATATCGACCAAATAAAAATTATTTAGAAGTGGTAGAGTATTGGTGTTTCAGTCTTTCTATTTCCGGTACAAACTTTGTACCACTGTACCTTAAGTCTCAGGAACCCAGATCCCCCAAGAGGAATGCAGAGATTATGATGATTTTCTTGCCTATTCTGCTAGATCCTCATAAAGAACAAATGTGATTTTGTTAAGTGAAAATGCACAGAAAGCATTTAAGGTAGTACACAGTTGTATACCAAGTGATTTTTTAAAATTAATTGTAATACCACAACTAGTGATTATTGTCAAAACAGCAGCAGCATTATTATTTATTAATTTACCAGGTGTTACGAGATGTGCAAAGAACTCTAAGACCTAGAACTTTCTATGAAGATCAAAACCTCTTACATTTAACATTCTAACGTAAAAGGTCAAGACTCAAAGATGTCACAGGACCGAACATGATTAATTGACATAAAGTTGTTTATGCCAGGAATCTTCACAAATTTTTTTAGGATCAGTAAAAAGTAATGAGCATATGTCCCCAGATGTGTTTATTGTCAATTTACAAAGTATGTATTTTGCATGTTATGAAACACAAATTTTTAAAAAGATGAGAAAAAAGAAAATGTAAATAGAAGCTCTAGGCTGTCTCCCCATATCCCCGTGGACCCTTGAGTGCACAGCCCCAAGCCCTGGGGAGTGCTTCTCCTCCTTTGGATGCCGTGTCTGACAAAGCATATTGTATTTTCTGGGAAGCATGAAGTCACTTCGAGCTGGAGAGGTTTGGTACCCATTAACTGTGAAGACAGAACTAACTATAAGTCCTCAGAATGTGAATAACATTTTATGAAGTGGAAGTAGAAATAAGACAGTGCCCGCATTCAGCAGGAGAGATGTAGGGAAATTGACAAGTTGGTTTGGAGTCTGGGGACATAAAGCCAAGTCTCAGTCCTTCTCAGTAGTCAACTGGCTTTGGGTGTCACCTTGGCTACTAATCTTAATGTCCTCTGTTGTAAAATGGACATAATATTATCTATTTTATAGGATTATTTCTTGAATAAAATGAGATGACAGGCATGAAAATTGTTTTTTAAAAGTATATGAATATAAAACAAAATATAATATAAGAAACAAAGTATATTTGATACATTAATAAATTACTTAATTTATTATAAGGGGCTCCTTATTTATTATAAGGGGCCCCTAATTTATTATATAGGGGCTCCTGGGTGGTTCAATTGGTTAAGTATCTGTCTTGGGCTCAGGTCATGATCCCAGCGTCCTGGGATAGAGCCTTGCATTGGGCTCGCTGCTCCACAGGAAGCCTGCTTCTCCCTCTCCCTCTTCCTCTGCCTGTCACTCCCCCTGCTTGTATTCTCTCTCTCTGTCTGTCAAACAGATAAATAAAATCTTTAAAAAAAATTACTTAATATATAAATATGCTGGGGCGCCTGTGTGACTCAGTGGGTTAAGCCGCTGCCTTCAGCTCAGGTTATGATCTCAGGGTCCTGGGATTGAGCCCCGCATTGGGCTCTCTGCTCAGCAGGGAGCCTGCTTCCTCCTCTCTCTCTCTGCCTGCCTCTCTGCCTGCTTGTGATCTCTGTCTGTCAAATAAATAAATAAAATCTTAAAAAAAATATATATATATACATAAATTGCCATATTAGCATTATACTGTGTTAATTTATATTATTATATATCATGTTATATATTATTTATAACATTAATACATAAACATGTTTTATTAGTATATTATATATATTTCTATTTTATATTACATGATCATTAATATACTTATAAAATCATATATATTATTTAATATGTATTAAATATATTTACATTTTATATGTATACTTACGTTAAATCTATTTAATATATATTTAACATACAAAATATAATTGTTATTTGTTATTCTTATTTTCTTTATTCCATGGACTTTTGCTATGTTGCATAGGATTCTGTTTTTTAACTATGGATTGGCCTCTAGAAAAGGTTGTTTTCTTTTTTAAAGATTTTATTTATTTACAAGAGAGAGCATGAGCAGGGGCAGAGGGGCTGACGGGCTGACGGGCAGAGGGAGAGAGAGAAGCAGGCTCCCCACTGAGCAGGGAGCCCGATGCAGGTCTCCATCCCAAGACCCCGAGGTCATGACCTGAGCTGAAGACAGACACTTAACCACCTGAGCTACTCCGGTGCCCCTAGAAAGGGGAGTTCAAATAACAGACAAGCCTAACTATCAAGTGCTCCCAAAAATCTGCTACCAAAGTGAAATCAAAGACTCCTCAAACTTGTGGCAAACTGTATTTCTTAGGCACGGGGTTCACACTTCAGGCTTCTGAATAGGCGTCTCCTGTGCTAGCCTCGCCTTCCTGTGTCTCTCCCTCTCCCCACCTTTTCCTGAAGTGTTCCTCTGAGTTACAGACCCCTCCACATCCCAGTGACAGGGCCTGGCTGCTAACCCACTTTCTCCCCACATTGTTGGCCTGGTCTGTGCATCTGTGTTGACTTTCATAATCTTTTAATTCTTAACTCCTTTTGTTCTCATTCCAGATAAGAGAAGCTTTAAAGAGTCGAGTAACTTCTGCAAAATGGAGCTCCAGACTATCTGAGGTAAAGCCTGCATACTCATTATTGCATGGGGCGTGTTGCTAAAACAGTCCCCCTAACTCTGTGTATTCCGAGGTGCCCTGTGAACACCTCTTTGACCTGTTCAGATTCCTTTGGGGGTCGTGGCATCCTACGTGCATTTAGAGAAGAGTGGCCAGGCAGGGAGTGGGGGTGGGGGGTTGTTTTGGGGGGCGGACTTCAACCCAGACAGCAGGAGAGCAAGCCCATGCGGAAGCAGAGAAATGAGAGAAAATCTCATCTTCTTGGGACTGCCTGCTCTTTCCCTCCGACTCCGGTTGGCAGAATTGCAAACAAAGTGAGGAAGTCCAGGGAAACAAGTTCTGACGCTACACAAAGAGCCTCGTAGTAGCTTGATTTTCAAGAGGGGCTGGCCGCCATGGTTACCGGAGTTGTAAAGGAAGGCTGGGGCCGGCTCAGTGGTGTCGTCGAGAAGGCTCTACGGTCTAGGAGTACACACGCCCTTGACCTTCACTTGTATTTCCCTCCCTCAGCTGCTCCGAGGGAGGGAAATACGGAAAGCGTTTGAATGGCAGCAAAAGGGACTTCGAGGTTGGCGCAGGGGACATTTCCCAATCACAAGAGAAAAGGCAATCTAGAGTTCTCCAGGCTGACATTGGGTAGGATCCATACCCATGACTGGGCTGACAGCCTGTGGCCTGAGTAGCAGCCCTGTCCCACCCTATATCCCTTGCCTTGCTGGTCTCTCTCTTGATCTCCATCACCCACCTTTAACCTCCGCTCCTTTCTTTCCCCTTTATTTTCCCATCTCTATTGCTGTTACTCCTACCCGAACTTGGTTCTTGGTTTGCAAACTCTGGGGATTGTTGGCCTCTCCATTGCCTTTCCAGATGAAATGTTGAAAAGCTACAATTTATTTAGACTAAACATCAAACATGATTTAAAACAGTCGATCTCATGGGATGCCTGGGTGGCTCAGTGGGTTAAAGCCTCTGCCTTCGGCTCAGGTCATGATCCCAGGGTCCTGGGATAGAGCCCCGCATCTCTGCTCAGCAGAGACCCTGCTTCCCCCTTTCTCTCTGCCTGCCTCTCTGCCTACTTGTGATCTCTGTCAAATAAATAAATAAAATCTTAAAAAAAAAAAAAAAAGTGGATCTCAACCTTAGCCAAAGACTGGAGTCAAGTGGGAAGCTTCAAAACATGTTGCCTGAGTCCCACCCCTACAGAGTCTCATTGGATTAGTCTGCGGTGTGTCTGGGAATTTTAGGAGCCCCCCTGAGGGTTCTTATGTCTTCGAGGCTGGGACCCTCTCATCCTGAAGTCCCTAGCATTGTACATATTTGCCTCTAACCATCCTGCTTGGCAAAAGTACCCCCACCACCACCTCACTGGTCTGCCTGGGGCCCTCAGGAGAGGTAGCGCTCTTGCAACCCAGTCTGGCTCCACTCCTTTCTGATGTGATTTCAGTACCCTTTGGTCCAGCCACACAGGGCTAGTCTGCCCTTCAGTACTATCCAGAAATAGTCATTGGGACCATTTGTGTTTTTACCTAAAAGCTAAGTCAGGATTATACCCAGAACTTTATTTTCAGTTTGTTGGTTGTTGGAGTCCATGGTTTTCAATGCTGGCAGCATCTTAGAAACACCTAGAGAGCTTTTTAAAAAACAAATGCTGTGTACACCCAAGAAAATTTAAACCAGGCACTCTTGGGGTTAGGGCTTGTCACCTTAAAAAAATTTTAATTAAATTTAATTTTTTTAATTAAAAAAAATTTAAAAAATATTTTATTTACTTGAGAGAGAGCGAGAGAGCATGAGCACGGAGGAGAGGGAAAAGCAGGCTCCCTGTGAGCAGGGAACTCGATGTGGGGCTTGATCCCAGGAGCCCAAGATCATGAACTGGGCTGAAAGCAGATGCTTAACTGACTAAGCCACCCAGGTGCCCCACTTTTTTTAAATTTTAATTTTTTTTAAACTCCCCAGTAATTCTGATGAGCTGCCAGGGCTAAGAACCATGGGTCTGGGAACCGGGTAAATTTATCCTAACTTTTTGCAATCCTTCTTCTGCCCACAAGCTTTAGGCTGTTTCTAGTCAGTATTATGTCCTCCTCAGAGGAAGTAGGCTGATTATCTGTCCTCTCTCCTGGTGAGTAGACCTGAGTAGATCTAAGTAGACCTTTCTGTGCAGCAACCTCTCCTCGTAGTACCTGCTTGTGGGGTGTCAGTCCCCGCTCCCCAGACCCAGGATACAGAGATGTGCTTGTCTGTGTTCGTTTTACTCCAGTGTGGCATGGTGTATGCTCCTGTGGAGATCATTCTACTTGCAAGTTAATGCATTATCTGTCCCAAGCAACATTTCCATAAAACATGAGGCTATTTTAGACTCAGGTACATTATAAAAGGATGACAGTAACATGGAAGGTTCCTGTAGGCCAGCTGAGAAGTGCTATTTGAGGGCTAGGAGGCATTCTAGTGCTGCTCTGTCTCTCCAGGCCCCTCACTTGCTTCCTCCCGCCTTCCTCCCCTCACGAGTACCCACCCCAGGCCCCCAGGAGAGAGATCCAGGCCAGGTGGGTGGAGGAAGTCTCATAGGGGCCTGTTCCTATATTATCAGCAGGGCTAATATAAAGAAGGAGGGGTTGGAGAGAAAGGATACAATCAGTAGCTATAGGTCACCATTCTGTGTGCTTTGAATATTTGTAATAATCACAAGTGGACTACTAATGATTAAGTGCAATTACGCTTTTGTTGTCGACAGAACCCTTCTACTGATTTCTCCCGTCACCCCACCAAAGCGCCAAGCTAACAAACCTGGCCATACCCCTAACTTGGGAGGTGAGTGCAAAGGAAGGGTGTTCTCAAAGACATGCCATCTGGATGACATTTCTTTTAAAAACATCACAGTGTGAGTGGTTGTAATTAAGAATGATTTCTTTCTTGATTGGAAGGATTCTTACACAACCCATTCTCATCTGGTATGGTTAGAGTGATGTTCATACTTCTTCTAATGGTTGCACTACTGAAATTTTCGTTGTGGCTGTTAAACAGTGAGGTGTATCTGAGAATGGTTATAAGCTAGCCTGACTGAATTTCGGGGGGAGGGAACAGAGATGCCACTTCTACGTGGCCGCAGTCCCCCTCTCGCATTCGTCATCCCCAGGGCGTGAGACCAACAATATCTCCACATACTGTGGCCGCTCTCTTTCCCTAGTGTGAAAAGACCAAAGAATGATCATAAACACTGTCTGTGAGGGTTTCAGGGATAATGTCGCAGTTAATTCACTTCTGAGGTAATGTCTGAGAGACAGAGGCATCGAAACAGAGGAAAGGGGGAAACAGAAGTACGGAGACACTGAGGGGAGTGGTGACTCTGGATTGTAAGAGAGCCACCCAGATATGTGGGCATGAGCAGACAAGTCTGCTAATCCTCCCTGCCCGCTTCTCTATAGATCTATAGAGAGAAGATCAGACAGGGAGATGGAGACACCCACCACAGGATACCCCATTCACAGGGAGTCAGGGAGAAGCAGAGAGAGGCCAAGGGTTCCTGAGAGAGACCCAGAAAATACAGAAACAGAGATTTATACAGAAACAGAGAGTGACAGAGACAGAGCAGAGAGAGATGCAGAGAGAGAGGCGCTTGGATATCTAGACCAAGCCTTCTTCCCCCAGCCCAGTACATCAGGACTCCAGTAAGTTGCCGTGGCTGAGACCTTCTGCGGCAGCCCAGGGCCTCATACAAAGAAAGGGGGTTTTTCCAAGAGGGGAAAAGAAGTGGTCCAGCTTACAGAAGGACAAAGTTTGTAACTCAGCATTTGTAGGCAACAGAAAACCACCAGCCTATCCCCTGGCTTCCAGAGTGACTTAAAAGACTCCCACTTGCCAAGAGGATGATACCCAAAGGGGCTTATTGCTCCAGAAAGAGTGAGCCCATAATGCAGCTATTGTGAAGCTTTGGGGTCTCACTGCTTGTACACTAAAGTTGTGATTTTTCTGTTCTTGACATGGTCATACGTTCCAGGAATGGCAGAGCCCCAGGAAAAATGTGCTTCTTCCTGTCTTCTTGCCTCTGGGGAGTATGAAGGAAGCCTCCCATGGTGCGGTGCTGATGAAGCATGTATGAAGTATGGGAAGGATGGAAGGCCGCTCTGTCTAAGCTGTTCTGCACTGCTCAACATTTCTCTCCGACAACTGTCAACATGCATATATATATACCATACGCATTTGTATATATACCAACATTCATATATATATATATATATATATATATATATAGACACCATGCCAGGCATCCCCAAGGGAAGAAGAAGATAAAATGGGCCGAAGCAGGACCTTGGTCCTTTTGGAGCCTCCAGCTCCATGCTGTTGGGCCATGTTTATCCTCAGGAAGAGAGTCTGCTTCATCTTGGCAAAGATGGCCAGGGATGTCACCTGGCTGGTTTCTGTGGGTTGTTAAGGGAGACACCCTCATGAATAGTCACCAACAGTTGGGCTGACTCTAAGTAGGTCATTGCTGGTTCTTTGTACAAAAGGAATCCAACTGCTAGCATCGTCCACCTGTCCATATTTAAATGGATTACACAGTTAGCTCAGCTTGGGCTTGAATGCAACTTGGCCGTGAGCCAAGGGAAAACATAGAGCTTTTGAACCAGAAAGGTGCTCATTGTAAGTGAAGGAGCTAGGAGCCTGGCGTGATGGACCATAGCTAATCCAGGCTTGAGCCAGAGCTGGACACCCGAGTCTGCAGACCTCCAGCTCTGAACTTTCACCGCAAGACACAGAACCACTGAGGGACTCTGTCTACTCTGAAGATGTAAGATTAACCCTCACCAACAATATGTTTTTTTGAAACCAGTGATGAGGAAGAGAGACTATCATATTTCAAGTACAGAGCTGCTCATTTTCTTAACCTTGTAGGTAAACAAATTCGATGTTCAAACAAAGGGCCATGGATAGGTGAGCAGTACAATAGGTAGAAGCCCCTTTGCAGGGGCTGGGAAGCTCCTTTGCAAAGCAAGCACTCAGGTTGCTGCATCAGAAGAAAATGAATGGCTAAAGGAAAAGGGGACAGTGAATAGCCCCTAATTATCCTACCAAGAAGCCAGTGTTAAATGATGTTACATTACAAAAGGGAAAGTGAGACACACTTTGTGAATGAGTAGGGTCTCTATCTTTTGTACTGTAAAAACTTTCTCTAAGTAAGGAAGCTTGAAAAAGCAAAAAATACAATTTAAAAAAAACCAATAAGAAGGTAGAAGGATACACCAACTTGCAGAGTAAGTCGTCTTTCAAGTGGCATTGCTTAGCTTGCGACAACAGTCACATTTTTCTCAAATGAAGTCAGAAAGGATTTTAATTTGACATCTCCCTAGTTTTTTCTGTCGAGTCTCTTCCAGGGAAGGGAGTGGGGCAGGCACAGTCCTGGTTTTCAGAATGCAGAGATCTCTCAGTACAGAGAAATGGGACTTACCCAGAGTCAATAAGTTGAAGTGAGGATGGAAACTCATGAAGTCAAATCGTTACAGGATTAGAAATATAGGAAAACTTTAGAAAAGACTGCATCCAATGGCCCCATTTTATAGATGGAACTCTGGGCATGAATAAGAGAGAGAGATTGGTATTTCATCTGTACTGTGCATTAAGCACGAAACAGTCCCGTCTTGGATGAAAGCATGCTCCACTCAGATGTAGAACACTTCCTGGGATGGGGCGGCAGTAAAGACTTTCTTTATTACGATTATTATGAACAAAGAAAGGGCCCATTATTGCTAAGAGAAACTCCAGAAGTTTGTGGAAATCCCTCGAAGAAGCTGTGCCCTCTCTCCTGCAGCCCACAAACCCTCCTGTCCCCTCCTGGAAGATGATTCTGAATGGCACGTTTTGGTTGACGGTGGAAGACCCCGAGTGGAGACATACTCTGTGTCCTACTCACACCTCACAGAGGAAATGACCCGGTCAGGTGGCTCAGGGAGAAATTGGTGCTACCAGTGTCTAAGGCAGATTCGTGGTTAGACACGTGTAAGACATGATGGTTCTTGGGAACGTTATTGAAGTTCCTTAGATTTTTATTTTCTCACCCATATATTGAAAAAATGGAGTCTACCTCATAGGATTGTTGTAAAGATTAAATGACTACATGTAGATAAAAATACCTAGTAGAGTATTTGGCCATTGAAATGCTAGCTGTTTTTGTTCAAGTATCTGTGAATTCACTTGCAAACACAGGGCCATGGCCTTGTGTGTGAGTTTAGAGATTGATGCACTCATGGAAGTTAGTTCATGGAGTTCTAAATAAAAGAAATTAAGCATTTGATTCAGTCCATCCAGCATTGGGGAGATCAGCCAGCAAAATCTGCAGAGCTAACCATCGGACAGTTCTTTGTTCCAGTGTTACCATGTTGTAATACAGACTCTCCTCCTGGGAAAGACTCCGTAGTTCTGTTTAGGGCACATTGCGTCTGAGCTCTGCTTCACTCTTTGCTTTCTCTCCGAAGTCTTCCCTGATGAGTCCATCCAGAAGTGCTGATGGTCCCCACCTGATTCCTGTAATACTTATAATCTGTGCTGCTCACTTTATATTTAGTATTTATTGTGTTTTATTGTTTGTTCGCTTTCTGTCTTTTGGTGTGCATATGTTTTCTTTCTCAGATAAGACTGTAAACCTTTGGGGATTGTGTTACTCAGTTGATTTACTCACTCTCTTACTCCCTTTTGTATGCCCAAAGTGCAGAGCAGGTGTGTTGCCATAGAACGTGTTCAATAAAGACCTCTGATTACACAACCGTGGGTTTGATGATACTGGCTTTTCAATTCCCAAATGACCCGGTACTTAATGAGCAACCTCAGTAGAAATGACCTAGTTTCACAAACGTGGCCTCCTTAGTTGTCATTACGGTAAAGATGTAACAAAACTGCCTTTTCCTTATTTCTCCTTCATGTCAGCATTTCCCCTGGTGATATTGAAACGGAGGTTTGCATTGGGTTTTGTGGCTCGGAGGAACTATGGAAATAGGAGACAGTAGAATCGGGATGTGTGGGCTTTGGTGGTGAGAGAGGAAATCCAGGCTTGGCTACCCTGTCAGAAATCAGACCACATGAAGTTTTCAGTAAGTGGAGACTGTGCCTTCTGTGACTGAATTCCCACGGTCATGGCCCATGGCTCATTAAGAACTCTTGGGCCAGTTATTAAAAAATAAAACAAACATCTCTTTGGTGAAGGTAGGGATTAGATCATGATTTACCAATCCATTTCCTAGCCAGTTTTTCCCCAGGCTCAACACCGACATAGACAAACTGTGATTGCCCTTAAAAGTCTTCATTCACAGGGGCCCAACTTTGCATTTTATCCCCCGTGTTCTAATTACATTAGAGCCGTAGATGCAACCTGGTCTCATGTGATCGTCTGAGATAAAGATGAGGAATTAAAGCACAAACAAGTGACTCATTTTAATGGATTTACTCCAGACAGGAGAAACCTGTAATTTCTCTTCAGCGTGCTTGATGGACCCATCGTGGAGTGAATCACAGACTTACACAAGCCTTGAAACCCCAGGCGGTTTTACAGTTCTCAGATAGGGTTTTCACCATCGGTGGCTGGTTTGCACCGGGCCCTCTTGGATTTCTCTTTGAAAAATGGAGAAGTGGCGTCACAGGCGCTGAAGGGGGACCATGGGACCTGCAAGGGGAGGCACCCGGGATGGTGGGGCACAATGGCTGGAAGCTCCGTGCCAACTCTCCTGCCTGGCTGCTAGCTTTCCTGGATGCGGTGAGTACCCATGCCAGGAGCAAACCTTCCTCTGACTGAAGACTGGATTGGTTTTGCGTATATTATGGAATGGGGAAAATGCGCGATTTCTGGTGGTATTCTCTGGGGTGCTTGATTCTGCAGGAAGCCTTCCTGACATTATTTAGAAATTGGCTAGCTCAAGGTTGAAGTCCGCCCTTGATCTCTTTTATATTTGTTTTTCTTTAAGAAGTCATTTGTCAGGATCTAATTGCTCACTCCCAGGAGTGAAAATGCAAAGCACTCTGTCAGGCGATTTGACTCTGTTTTCTGACTGTCCGTTTGCTTGATAAAGTAGATAAGCAAACCAGCTTGCAATTCCCTTCCTTTGGGCTGAACGTAAAGATGTATATAATTTATTATAAAGCATTCCTTTAGTAGTTTTTTTCTATTTATTTATTTATTTATTTGACAGATAGAAATCACAAGTAGGCAGAGAGGCAGGCAGAGAGAGAGGAAGAAGCAGGCTCCCTGCTGAGCAGAGAGCCCAATGCAGGGCTCGATTCCAGGACCCTGAGATCATGACCCGAGCTGAATGCAGAGGCTTAACCCACTGAGCCACCCAGGCGCCCTAGTAGTTTTCTTCTTATAGTGTGGCTAACAAAGCTGTCTTTATATCAACTTAAAAGGAAACATTTCCTCTAGTGATGGTTAAATCTTTTTGTAAAGGGCATCTACCCTTGTTTTGAGTGGTCTACTGTACACCATTTAATCACCTATATTCCTTATCCTCTGAGGACAATTGTGACCTTTCAAATGTATGTTGTAAGATGCCTTTGTGTGTGTGTGTGTGTGTGTGTGTGTGTGTGTCAGTACTTCAGTGACCTTTCTTCCTGGAGCCAAGCAATTGCCCAGTTGACCAACTACTTTAAAATCCTGTAAGTCTTGAGAGAGTTGGTGAGAGGCTAGATACCTTCCAGATCTGAAATCGTGTGATTCTTCAAACATAACAGTATTTGAACCAGACTGCCGTTCTCAGAAAAGATACTGAGCCACAAAGAGATTGGCTAGAAGCCATCTTAAATAGCCCAGAATAAGACGCTTCTGATTGTAATAGATCTTTTCTATCTTTCTTTCCCCCAAGGCTCTTTATGAAACTGCTCTGCCATGGCAAGGGACAACTGGTAAGAGTGACTTAATCCGTTCTGTTACTGACGCCAAACAACACGCAAACAACTTGTTTAGCTGTCTGACTCTATAATCAGCTTTAATTACCCCAGCGGAGTAGATGGGACATACGGTTATGAAAATCGGCTGAGGGGAATAGAACACACACACCCCAACATGTAGGTCAGCAGTCTCTAAGTTCCTCACCCTCAGTTAACCTCTCTGAACCGGACCTTCCCATAGAAGGGATTGGCCAATAAGTGTGAGGTGAGCAGCTGCCCAGAAGGTGAGCCAACAAGTGGAAGCCCCCCACCGCCCCCCGCCACCTCACATTGGAGTGAAGGTCATGGAGGCAGGTAACACTTTGAGACAGTGTCCCCTCCATAGGCAAACATCCTCACCCAGCTCACCTTGGGGTGTTCTGTGTGGAGGAGTTTGAGAGATCACGGCTTCCAATGCATTCTTTCCTTCCTGACTGCGGTTACTATTCCCAGGCTTACCTTTTTTAATTTGCTTTGAGAGTCCTGATGCTAGCTCTCACGCAGCGTGTCCGGGCAGGTGGGGAGCGCCTGGGTTCCATGACTCATATCCTACAACCCCATTCTAGGGAAGGTCAGAAAAAAGCTCTGGGACCCAGGCAGACTAATTGTATTTCTTGATTCTAACTCATTCAGAAACCCAACTCTTAGTACAAGGGAGGTGGGACAAATAGGAGATGGTGTGTCAGAACTGCTGGAGTCTTCTAGGTCTTTCCAAGAAAGGGTTTTGTGAGTTCTGACCGTGGAGACAGGGCAGAAAGGGTGCTCACGCTGCCATGCTGGGAGCAGACATCACTCATCTAGTGTGGCATTGTCTCTTGCCAAGCCTAAACAGGACCTTGCAATCCTTTTGCACAGAGGCTCCAAGCAGTATAACAAAGAGGTAGGTTCAGAGCATGTCTACTTAAATCTCTAGGTTCCAAAAGGATCTAGAGTAGCACATATGCTCACCTCCCCCTCTAAGATCGAGAACTTGCCTTGTGATTTTAAAGCAAAGACTTCCAAAGTTGGTATCATTCTCTGTGGGGCCATTCACTTATTCATTCATTTATTGAGCACATGCTGACGGGGTAACTATTACCACTCTTACACTCTGCTGGGTGCTCGGGACCAAGAAATATCCCTTCCTGTTCACCTCCTAATGACAACATGATTTTTTTGGTTGGGGGGAGGCCTATTCTGTTAGGTGTGGGCTAATTTCTCTCAGGCTCTGGGGCTGGGAACACTAGCTCTTGTGCTCTTTTGACCCTTTGTCATCAGGGCTTGGAGCACAGGCAGTGATGGGGGAGGCATCCCTTGCTGGGAGTTCTCTGGGGAGGGAATATCCTGAGTCACATGACCTCTGGGACCCTTCAGTCCAGCTACATTGTCTTCCTAGCCTCGGGGGCCAGCAAAGGTGATTTTCTCTCTCTCTCTTTCTGAAGTAATCACTCTGTTAGAGCAGAGTCTGGCTTCCATTCAGTGGCCTAGAATCGCCTATTACCAAGTGAAAGACAAAAGTGGCTGATAGTGGGCAATTCACACTTTTATGAGGATGCACCGAGGGAGAAGGCAGGTTAGGGAAGCAGGGAGGAGGAATTTGGGATGCTACTTTTCCAGTACCTGAGAAGCTGCAATTCCAGGTGGCTCATTGCTTTTAATCTCTGAAATAGGCCAACTTTCAGGCACTTTGGGAACAAGATACAGGGCGTGTTTCTTTGTAAATGTCAGGTAACTAGTCACCTAATTGCCACAGAAGACTCAGGCATGAGTTCTGCATCTTGTTTTCTCTTCTTCTTTTTAATTATTCATTTCTGAGTCTGCCTTCCCCTTGCTGGGATCATCCCAGACACCTGAGATGTCTTTCATCCCTGCCTTTCCTCACCTTTCCACCCAGAGAATCATGTGTCAGGATGATTCTGACTCTTCTCACCATTAAAGATGACCTATCCATTGCCTCCTTCTAAGTTCAGGTCTGTTACTCTCTGAGGCGCTACTTTGGGTCCCGGGGTGTGGCCTCCTGGGCAGGTGTTAGCATTGGGGCTGGCACATGGTAGGTGTCCAACAACTGCACATGTAGTCTGAGTCTGGATACACTAATGTGTTCCAGGATGACACATGGTCCTTGAACAGCAGCCTTAAATTTCCCCAGAGGACTTTGGATGAGAAGGTAAATTTGGTACAACCAGAGTGGAGCAGTCTTTTCACCACAAGGATTCCCAGAAACTCTGCTATGCGTCCGTATATATAAGAGGGGTGGGCGGGGTGGGGCGGTTGGTGTGGGGACACGTGGTTTCTCCAACTGATCTGACCATGGAACACCTTAGTCTGTTATGAGACCAGTGTTCCAGAGAAACCCACTTCAGGACACAATATCTTGGGCAACCTCAACTGACACCAAGCTCTGTATGGTTTGCCTTACTAAACAAAACAGGCAGTTTTCCTGAAATCACAGAACAATTAGGGCAGTGCAGGGTCATGTTTTTCTTCCATTCTTCTAAAATTCAACTTTGGTGCCTGCTACAAACTTGGTAAACAAGTGGCGGGTAGTAAGCGTCCACCCTAGGCATACAGCACTCTTCTGTCAGGATTACTGCTTACTCTTTTTATGTTCCCCCACCATGTACTAGGATCTTGATTTAAATAGTCAGGAACCATTTTTGCCAACAAACCATTTTTCCTGCCACCATACCTGAAGGGTTTAGAGAAATAGCGATCTTACGAAAATGCAGTTTTGTTGTTAAACTGAACACACTATAAAGCCAGAGGTCAGTGAATGGCATGAGGTCATCTTAGCATACTGGACACAGAATAACTCTGGGTTCTCCATGGAGGAGAGAACCAGGCCTTGACTCCTGCACTCTTTACTAGGAACTAGTAGACCCCTGGGCCAGGCAAGTTGTCCTTACTACGTTCACATCTGAAAACGGCTTCTTTCAGTACTGTCTGTGTTTTTGTCAATGTTCTTTTGGACAATCCACTCTTGTCATATGTATTTAGATTTTTATGTCCTTGTTCTTTTCTTCATTCTTTTAAGAGGTCAGTTGCTACCTGCAGACACTGTGCTGGGTATTGGAGAAATACCAAATATATATATTTTAGGTTTATATTTGTATTCAGTATTTTTTTAAGAGAGGAGGTGTAAAGGGAGAGGGGGAGGGAGAATCTTGAGCTGGCTCCACACCTAGTGTAAAGCCCAGCATGGGGGTTGATCTCACGATCCTGAGATCATGACCTGAGCCAAAATCAAGAGTCGGATGCTTAACCAACTGAGCCATCTAGGTGCCTAGAAGTACTTTATATTCACAGAAAATTTTCAGTTCAGTATTATGCAAAATGCAAAGTCAACTTTGCTTATTAAGTCTTTATCAATGGTGAATCTAAGTATGTTTCTTCTATTCTGTTCTATAAAATATCAGACTCTGTTTATGAATTATGCCAGATATACTTCTTTTTATTTTTCAATTCCCTGTTTCAGAACTCCAAAGCTCTAGCTCATTGTGCTCTGCAGAACACTCTGGCTTTTGGCTTCAGCTATCTATATCATGGTGGGACAGATTCCATTCTATTCTTTTTGGTGAGAGGAGAAAAAACCCATTTGGAGCTACCTTGAAAACATTTCTCCATTTGACCCATCCCTACCAATCAAACTAGGCAAAAATAAGCATGTTGTGCCTCCTCTTGGGTAACATTATTAAACATCTCCTCCTTCCCACTTGTAATAATTGAAGGAACTTTACCATATAATTATCATATAAAGTAGTAGATGGGTTACATACACCAGACTATAAGAACATGAATGATGAAATAGCAAGTTAATTAACCAAAACTCTCCAAACAGCTAATTATGCTCAGCTCAATGTTTGTGTTTCATGTAGCCATGCTTATGATTTCACACTACATATAAGCGATCTGTTAGAAAGTTTTTTCTAAGGAAAAAAAAGAATATGTCATTATTTCATCATGTTCCACAAAGAGCATAATGATCTATAGAAAATGCCACGCCTAGTGGATCCTTTAGTCTCCAAACACTTTCAGGAGCCGTGGGCTTACAGAGGCCCTAACACTGCTCAGGAAAACAGTTTTGAACTTCCTAAACCACATCAGATCACATCACATCATTGTGCCAAATGTCCAACTTTCTTCCAGCAAGATTAACTTTAAGTTCTTATATTGAAAACTGTGGACAGTAAAATGCTTCCTTCTGAAGCCTTAGATAGCAGGCATCATTTCTTTTAAGTGGCCTCCTGTTGGTTCGTCTTCACCCATTTCACTGTGCATTTCAAACCATTGCTCTCTAGGTGGAAGAGAATTGCATTTAACCTCAGCATCCGTCCTATTATTTGGCTCTGAATGTAGGTATCTTTTTTCCCCAATTGCATGTACCTTGGGAAGAACATTTTGATAGATTGTGAAAAAGTAAAGAGGAAGGACCAAAGAGACCACTTCAGTGGGAGAAGTGGACGATTTTCAACTTGATAATGAAAATGAATCGTCCATTCTGTATTTCTATTTCTCAAATTGCAGGTTACAATCCATTAGAGGGTTATGGATTCAATTTAGTGGGTGGCGACCAGTTTCCGAAAGAATGGCAGATAGAGTGGAATGCAAGATAAAAATCATGGACAGAGCAGAGAGTGTCTTGCTCATAGGTGGGAAGGATAAGAAATATGTAAAACCTTTTAAAATATAAAAATTATGCATTTTTCCAGTTTTATGTATGGATACCTATACACATACATATATATGTCTGTACACATTGAGTCATGATTAAGATCTGTTTTATTACTGTGTCAGGATAAAAATTTTGGAAAGCCACCGGTGTATATGTGAAATATACAGATAGATCTAAGACAGCTTATATTGGTTCTTCTGGTATTTCCTTTTATGATGATGGTTAAAAATCTATCCTATAAGGAAGATGTGGTCCATATACACTATGGAGTATTATGCCTCCATCAGAAAGGATGAATACCCAACTTTTGTATCAACATGGATGGGACTGGAAGAGATTATGCTGAGTGAAATAAGTCAAGCAGAGAGAGTCAATTACCATATGGTTTCACTTATTTGTGGAGCATAACAAATAACATGGAGGACATGGGGAGATGGAGAGGAGAAGGGAGTTGAAGGAAATTGGAAGGGGAGATGAACCATGAGAGACTACGGACTCTGAAAAACAACCTGAGGGTTTTGAAGGGGTGGGGGGTGGGAGGTTGGGGGAGCCAGGTGGTGGGTAATATGGAGGGCACGTGTTGCATGGAACACTGGGTGTGGTGCATAACAATGAATTCTGTTACACTGAAAATAAATAAGTAAATAAATAAACAATTTTTAAAAATCTATCCGAAATAATATTAATATTGCAAATTGCTTAGTGTGCCCATCCAACAATTTGCCACATACATGAGAACTTCTTTCCACGCACTCACGTAAGATCTTGAATTCCATACACATATTCCAGCAACTATGCAAATCCATTACCACACTTTGCCTGTCATTCGGCCATGTTTCCTTTCCCCTGCTCAGACTTGCTCTACAAGATGACAGTATAAGTCCAAATACGTCTCCCCATTCATTGGTTAGGAACTCAAAGAATTTTAAGCTCAAAGACAATTTGGATGCCTTCCTGTAAGTGCCTGTGGCTCATCCTCTCATGTGAAGGCTCACTGCAGTCATGAAAGACCTTCTTAGTCTTGACTCCACCCAGAAAAAGTCTGACGATCCCTGATCAGTGAGTTTTCTTTGCTCCCTGGCCACAGGTTGCCTGGTGAGCATAGATGGATCAGAGTTCGTTCACCTCCATTACAACATAAAGGAATTTACATTTGCTGAGGCTCAGTTTCTGCTTGGCCTTATTCACTAGGTAGAGTATGTAGCTGATCGCTCTTCCCACTATTGGTTTGACTTGTCTGAATTCCCCACTGGACATCCTTTATGGAAATGACAGCACCCTTTACTTCCCTATCCCCAACATCTGGCACAGTTTCTGACAAATAGGAGCCACCTGATAAAGGGTGGTTGAGAGAATGAATAATCATCCCACATTTTATGAAATGGATGAGAAAGAAAATAGGCTCAGCAAATGTCAAATAGCTCATCAATAGCATAAATGTTATTGACAACTTAGCTCATGCTGAATCTAAAGTCCATGACATTTTTACTTTGCTGCATCTGTACTAAGAGAGCATTGTTCTAAGGAACTTTGCTTCCAATAAATGGTCTTATTTTCTGCTATCCTGTAAGAGAAGTATGGTTGTCATAATCAAATCATGATGATGTTGATGAACTTCAACTGTGATGGAGATGCTTTTTGGAAATTTGTCTTTGAAAGGTAGAACTAGCAAGAAAGAGGCATTATCAAAAGAAAAATAATTGTAACTGTGTGGTGACAGATGTTAACTAGACGTACTGATTTTACAAAAATACAAATATCAAATCACTATGTTTTATGCTTGCAATTAACACAATGTCACATGTCAATTATATATTAAAAAGAAGAAAAAGGCAAGAAACAGAGATTTAGCCAAAGAATAATTATCTTTTCATGCTTCTAGTTTTTCTGTATAATAGTTGATCCATCTATAAGAGAGGATCTCAGTGCTTGCTCCAATAACAGACGATAGTGTGTATTCAATTCATTTTAAGTTCCTTGACCCCCTTTGCCCAGAGAGACAGTACATTGTAGAACAGTAGTTCTCAACTGGGAGCAAATTCCTCTCCCAGGGCACATTTGCCCATAACAGATATATTTGGCTGGCACAGTTAGGGAGGAAGCTGTTCCTGGCATCTAGTGGGTTGAGGTCAGAGATGCTACTGCACATCCTATAATTTACAGGACAGCCCCCAACAAAAAAAGAACCATCCATCCCCAAAATGTCAATAGTACCATTGCTGAGAGATCCCATCTTAGAACTTGACTTTCCAGCTGTACCATCTGGGTTGAACCCTTGGTTCCACCACTTTTTATGAGTGACCTTGACTCATAGTCACTTGGTACCTTAGCTTCTCCACTAATAAAATGAAGATGATAATACTGTCTTACATCATCTAATTAAATTAATTAATGCAAAGGAGGACTTTAGAAAAGTGATTGGTAAATAAAGGTTCTTGATAAATGTTATGATTAAAGAAAATCGTGGATCAAATAATCAGAAATGGTTCCTTGGTGAACATACATCCTTCCTAGTGCTTCCATCACTCCTGTCTATTGTTTGTAGACAAGTTGCCAGGTGAAGGAAAGTCTTTTCCATTTTTTACACATTAGCTGGCTTGAAAGTAGATATTCGTGTCCTTTCTAGAAGCAGAATGTTTTGGTATGGACATCTCAGAGTACCCAATAGGGTCACCAAGGGGTTGGTTAGTCGGCTAAGTTTTGTGTTGTCTGGCTTTATCAACTCCACCTGAATCCACTTTCATTCTGTATTGCAGGTGAAGATCCTAATGTGTGAAGATGAAGTCCCAGGCAACCATGATTTGCTGTTTAATGTTCTTTCTGGGCATAGAATGTTCTCACTATAAATCCAAGGTCCACATAAAAGTAAGTTTAATCCATTCTCAAGTGGTCCCATGGGAAATCTGCCAGTTCTCCTAGATGAGTTAAATTTATGACAAATAACATAATCTTAAATAAAATTTCAAATGACTACAATTTTACTCTTGCAGATATATATCTACATCTATCTCTATAAAAATACATGTATATATATATTTATATATACACACACACACACATATATATATATATATATATATATATATGTATTTTTTTTAAGGGAACAAAGAAAAGTTGAGAGGTGGCTGGGCCCTGCAACAGTGTATTTGCATGGTGCAACAGAGCACAACAGTATAATAGAAAAATCACTTTGCAAGCCACAGAGAACATAGACAGGCAGCTGCTGGGAGGAGGAATACTAGCCTGGCAGGTAGCATTTCAGCTCCAGACCTTACCTTTTCTTCTTATTAGCTGCATACGTTGTTTTCTTCTTTGAGTCTTAATTTCCTTATGTATAACATAAAGGGTATTTTTTTTCTTTTAGATAATTTTTATAGCCCTTTATAGCTGCAGAAGAGTTTGTGATTCTATTATTGTCACCTAATGATTATTCCTAGCATCTGCTCATTTCTTCCTCTCAGGGGATCTATGGTATTTGGTGGATCATATTAGCTTCATTTCATAGTTACAGTTAATACAGAAGGAGACCAGCTTAGCATTATAATTACTACATCTCTTTTCTCCCTGAGTACTTGAGCTTCCCAAAATAGGTACCCAATCCACTAACCTGACCCTCAGGGCCCAAATGACCACTGGCAAGATTCTTGCCCTCCTCAGAGGAGGGTTTATTCTCTGTGTTCACCTCCATGATTCCGTCTGAAAATTTCTGTGACATCAAACGCAGACCTGGTGCAGTTTTCTTCTGAGTCATGAACACATTTTCTCTTCATCTCCACATGGAGCCTCTATGTTGAGATAAGCAAGGAGAGTTCCACAGTAAAGAGGACCTTTGGGAATTTGTGTTTTACAGGATGGAGATAAACGTCAACATCCTGAAGGGAAACTCATGACTGGAAGGATACAAGGTAGGTGTCTACAGAAGAGTGTTCTTCCACAGGGAGACTGAGCAGAGTAAAGAAAAAGCATGGATTTGGCAGAGCATGTCCCCAGACCACAAACTT
Organism: Mustela lutreola; assembly: GCF_030435805.1. Taxonomy (NCBI): domain Eukaryota; kingdom Metazoa; phylum Chordata; class Mammalia; order Carnivora; family Mustelidae; genus Mustela; species Mustela lutreola. The sequence goes on from NC_081295.1 coordinate 94,641,080, forward strand.
TCAAATGGCGAACAGTCTCTAACAAGTTCTCATTGTTTACCAGTATTGACAGGCTTTCTTACAATTATACCATTATCCATGGCATAGTCAATGACCCAAGTTGGCAAATTATTCACGTGTTCTAGAGTAGAAGACAAGTGTTTACTTTAAAACCCCAAAGGGAAATCTGTTTGAACTAATCAGCTAATAAGAGGCAGAAGAAGGAACAGGGCAGAATTCATGCCTTCGTGCAAAGGTATTTTCAGAATACTTAAATGTATGTTACACTCTGGTGCTGAGAAGTCTACTGAAGTGATGTAAGATAGGTATTGTGTTGGTGAGATGGGTTACTCTCAAAAACTCAGAAAAAAACTATGGAGATAGTTATTAGTAGCGAGATAATGAAATCACATGGTTCTTACCCAAATAGCAGAGATCACTGGATTCTGCACAGACATGGCCAAGTATATTTTTAACAATACATTTATACATTGATGTGGACTTGAGAAAAGAGGGAAAGAGATGGCTAACCTTCATTGAGCATTGGCAAAACTGATTCAAGGGCTGAACAGGATGCTCACTCATTCAAGTTTTAAACAAGATTGTGGCATCACCTCCAAACTGTATGGATGAAGAAATTGAGATGCACTGAGCTTAAATGACTTTGCAAAACCAGGGACAGTGGGTAGGTGGTAAAGAAAAATGCAAACTTCCTTGTTTCCTTTCTCTATGAATGGAGTCATCCACAGAGCTTCCCTTGACTCACAGACAGTCACCACATCTTAAAGATTTCAACACCTTACTAGCTTCCATTAGGATCTACTTCTTTTCAGATCCTTTTTTACTTTTTTTTTCTTTTTCTACCTCTTTTCAGATCCTAGATCCTTTTTCCCGGGAATACTTCAAGACCCTCATTCTTGGGTTCCTTGCTTCAAGTCAATCCACTCTACTCATGGGCCGAATTAGGCCTGCCACCAGGTTTTAAAAATAAAGTTTTATTGGAACACAGCCATGTCCATTTATATTCTTACTATCTTTGATGGCTTTCATGCCACAAAGACAGAGTAGCTTTGAGAAAGACACCTGGTTTACAATGGTGAAAATATTTATACTCTGGCTAGTTTTCATATTTAGCAAATAAAAATATGGAATTCCTCATTGAACTTAAAAATCAGATAATGAATGTGTCATATGAACATATGTCATATGAACAATAGAAACTTATTCATTGTTTAACTGAATATTTTCCGTTGATCCCTGTTATTCATGGACTCTACATTTATAAATTCTCCTATTCATTCTCCTATTGGAACTTATTGGTGACCCCCAAATCACTACTCACAGTGCTTTCTGGATCATTCATAGACAGAAAAAAAAAATTGAGTTAGCTCAGGTACAAGTTTCCAGCCAAACAAGATAGCACTCTGTCTTCTTGTTCTAGCTGTCCTACTATAAACAAGTGTTGTTTTTGTGCATTACTAATGCCATATTTTTGTATTTTATGCTTTTTGTTTGTGATTTTGTCATTTAAAATAGCCCTGACATAGTTCTGAAGAGCTGTCTCGTGTTCCTAAGGAGATTGTGATGTGTCTTAAAGAGAAAATTCATGTGTTAGATGAGCTTTGTTCATGTGTTTTTATGAGTTATGGTACTATTTGCCATGAGTTCAATGGTAATGAATCAACAACATAAACGAAATGTCTTTAAATAGAAACACACATAAAATGAGCTAATATATATTAATCAGCTGATAAAAGTGTGAGGAAAAGCTTGTAAGAATCTGCCTTGATTTCCCCTTCTTCGGTGTTTGTGGAAGCAACTCCATAGACCATAACTATTGCAAATAATGAGATTCAACTGTGTCTGAAAATAAATTTACTATTTAACTGGACTTTCCGTATTTTATCTGGCAACCCTATCATGGCCTTTATGGAAAATTTTACTGCCTTTGCTCTATGGTATTGTTAATTATCTTTCAAAAACAAATCCAATCATGTTTTCTGGTAACCCCCATATTAGCACAGAATTCAAGTCTCTCATCTTCATCTCTTGCCCCACCCCCCTCAGCTGCTCTAAACTAGCCTTTCTGTCTGACCTGCGACCCCTCCTCTCCATGTGCTGTTCACCCTGCCTGGCACACCTTGCTTGGTGCTGAAGACTCTGTTCAATGTCACCTCCTCTGGAAAGCAGACAATCCCCAAATCCCTAGAATGAGTTAGCTGCCTCCGTCAGAGCTCAGTCATGCTAATTAGGCCCCCTCCTCTCTCTCTCTTGCTTTTCAGAGAAATGCCAGGGACCTTGCACCATGGCTTCCAACTGCAGCCAGCCCTGTGCTCAGCACTTTCGTGGAGAAATAGGATTTACATGTCATCAAAACAAGTGGCAAAAATCAACTGAAACATGTACAAGCCTCTCGGTGGAAACACTCTTTAAGGTGAAGCATTTGCATATTATTGGCTTCTAGGGCTAATTTCTCAGGAAACCGTAGAGGCATTTTCCTGTGTTCTGTTCCGCACGACAATAAATCTCAGACTTAGACTTGGGAAAATGGCAGATTGTGGGAAATTTGTTTCTTCTCCTTCCTTCCTTGCCCCAATTCTCAGATACTCTCCCCGCTCCTCACTCTCTCTTTCTCCCTCTCAGCATCTTTTCTTTAAAAACTCCTTTACACAATGGTAAATGCTTAGAGGTTGAAGTTTGAGTTTTGACCTCAAATTTTAGAGCTTAAAGTTTGAGATGGATTTGTGTGTACCTTCGCCTAATTACTGAACTCTAAACTTCTTGAAATTACAATTTAGCATCATTTGACCTGCTAACCTCCATCCATCCCCACCCACACAAATTTCATGAGACTCCCCTTTTAAAAAGATAAAATAAGTAGACAGATTTTGTTTTTAGAATTTCTCCACATCTCTGGAGAAAATGTCTTGTTATCATCCTTGGGTTAAAACCACTATCCTGGGGCACCTGGGTGACTCAATGGGTTAAGCCTCTGTCTTCAGCTAGGGTCATGATCTCAGGGTCCTGGGATTGAGCCCTGCATAGGGCTCTCTACTCAGCGGGGAGCCTGCTTCCCCCCCAACCCCAACCCACCTCCCTCTCTGCCTACCTCTGATCTCCGTCAAATAAATAAATAAAATCTTAAAACAAACAAACAAACCACTATCCTGAAAGTGATAGGTCAGTATCCTGATCTCAGTGGCAATTTTGATGGAACTTCCTGTCTGGGTGTGACTCCATCCTACACTCTCTGTCTTTCTTGGCATCTAAACCCCTTTTTAGTTCCGCTTGCTTCTCCATTTTCCCCTCATGGTGTATTTGTGCCTTCGCTCCTTTATTCTGAAATATGTTAGGTATTTCATCATTTTTGAACAAATTTTTTTTTTTTTTTTTTAAACAGGACTTCAGTAGTGCATCACGCCTCTCCCTAGCAGCATCATCTGTGCCTGTTCACGTTCTTGATTTTCGAGCTCCAGAACCCGTGGAGAGTGTAGCTCAAGGAATCCTCAGGAACTGTCCAATTGATTATGCCTGCATACTCGATGTCGTGAAGTCATCAGAAGCCACGTCTGGAAACATCGCGTTCATAGTGGAGTTACTAAGAAATATTTCTACAGACTTGTCTGATAATGTTACCCAAGAGAAAATGAAGGTATTCTTTGACAATTTCATTTTAAAAACTGGCAGGTTTCTTTCCTTTTTTTTTTTTTTCTTAACCAAATCTTGCATTTTAACAGTTTCAAATGTACGGTCCAAAGTCAGACAGCCACAGCAACCATAACAACGACAAGATTTTTATTTCAATTCTGCAGGTCGATTCACTCTAATTTATGTAAATTTTCAAGAAGTTAGCACATTTTTAATACATGTTTCTGTACAGACTTACTAGTTTCAAGAAAATATCCCGAAAGGATGGCTGTGAGCAAGAGTGTGTCTATTCCAGTGTTGCCCAAATTTAATTCTGTAGAACATAATTATTTTGAGAAAAGTTAATGGGGGTTTCATTTCTACAAGGGAGATCTGTGCATAGCAGATGTAGAAATTCTGGGTTAAACAAAGTTAAGCAGGTTTCCTTCTGGCAGGACTTTTTAGAACTTTTCATGTGTTAATGAAGTTTAGCCCTCTTTATAAAGGGGGGAGTATAGAGATACAGTATGCAGTGTTTCTCAAATTTAGGTTTTTATAGAATTTACCCCCAATTCCCTCCATTAAACAATCATTAATAGCTCATGAGAACTCTTAGGTTATATAGACTGCAGTTTGGAAATGCTGTCCCCGGGCACATAATAAAGTAATAAACTTTATTTATATTTTCATTTTGTTTTAATGATTGTTTTACTGTACTTCTCTCTCTGAAGTCCTCTTAGCATGAGATTCCAATAAACAGTGAATTTGAAGAGCAATATATCAAAGAAGATCCCATCACTTGAACTTGAGAAATTTCAGGGTTTAGAGATTGACTTTCTACACTAATGTGTAAATCCTTAGCATAACTTCCATTTTTTTTCCCTCCACTGCAGAGTTATAGTGAAGTGGCCAACCACATCCTTGACACAGCAGCCATTTCAAATTGGGCTTTCATTCCAGACAAAAATACCAGCTCGGATTTGTTGCAGTCAGTGAATCTGTTTGCGAGGCAACTCCGCGTGCACAATGAATCCGAGAACCTTGCAGATGAACTCTTCATTCAGGCAAAAGGGCTTCGCATCAACCACAATACCTCAGAGAAAAAGTTCAATTTCTCCGCGAGCATGAACAGTACAACAGAGGGTATCTTAGGGATGATAGAAATTCCCAGGCAAGACCTGTGGAAGCTGTCACCAAATGCATCCCAAGCCATCAGCATAGCCTTTCCCACCTTGGGGGCCATACTGAAGGAAGTCCGCTCGCAAAATGTGAGTCTTCCTAGACCTGTAAATGGTCTCGTTCTTTCGGTGATTTTACCGGAAGGACTGAAGCAAGTCTTATTTACCTTTGAGAAGATCAACAAATCCCGGAATGCCAGGGCCCAGTGTGTTGGCTGGCACTCGAGGAAAAGGAGATGGGATGAGAATGCTTGTGAAACCACGCTGGAGATCACGAACAGAGTGAAATGCTTGTGTAACTACACCAACATGGTGATGTCCTTTTCCATTCTAATGTCCCCCAAATCTATAGACAACAAAGTCCTGTACTACATCACCTGCATTGGGCTCAGCATCTCCATCCTTAGCTTGATTCTTTGCCTGACCATTGAAGCCCTGGTGTGGTCCCGGGTGGTTGTGACGGAGATATCATACTTGCGTCATATGTGCATCGTGAACATAGCTGTGTCGCTCCTGATTGCTAATGTGTGGTTCATCATAAACTCTAACTTTCACAAAAAGGCCCAGGACTCCAAGTGGTGTGTTGCGCTGACATTTTTCAGCCACTTTTTCTACCTCTCTCTGTTTTTCTGGATGTTCTTCAAAGCACTGCTCATCATCTATGGAATATTGGTTGTTTTCCGTAGGATGATGAAGTCCCGCCTGATGGCCATTGGCTTTGCCATTGGCTATGGGTGTCCACTGGTCATCGCTGGCACCACAGTTGCTATCACAGTGCCAGAGAAAGGCTACATGAGACCCGATGCCTGTTGGCTTAACTGGGACAATACCAAAGCCCTTTTAGCATTTGCCATCCCAGCCTTAGTCATTGTGGCCGTGAATCTTGTGGTGGTTTTGGTTGTTGCTGTCAACACTCAGAGGCCCTCTATTGGCAGTTCCAAGTCTCAGGATCTCGCCATAATTATGAGGATCAGCAAAAATGTGGCCATCCTCACCCCACTGCTGGGACTGACCTGGGGTTTTGGAGTAGCTACGCTTATAGAAGGCACTTCTTTGATATTCCATATAATTTTTGCCCTGCTTAATGCTTTCCAGGTAAGTACCTAGAAAGAGACTTGTTTTATTAGTTAATATTATTAATATTTTATTTATAAGATAAATTTTTATTTCATAACTTGTTATTCTGGCTATATGACATATTCTGGCTATATGATTGAAAAATATAGAATACAAAATGTTTGTTCCATTTCTTTCCATGTCTTGGAGACATTCAGCTGTGGCTCCTCTCACCCCATTGATTGTCAAGTTGGATTTAGCTGATCAGGCTGATTGGGTGGGAATCTCCTTCTTTTCTGTCCTCAACCGGTCCACCTGTATCTCTCCTAAAGTTTCAGTGTTAGATGAAGTTGACCTTCACTTCTAGAGGACTAGTCTTTGATCAAAGATGTATGAATCTACACTCACATGGTATGCTTCAAAACAAAGCAGTTTTTATCCTTTCTCAAGCAGTTTGGGAACTCAGTGGAACAGTCATTTCCCATGGGAGGGCTAGACAGGACTTGCCATTCTCTTTGAGTGTTAACCAGTTAGGAGTCCTCATGGCTCATCCCGGTGAAATAAATGGAGGTTGTTCTTCGTTGAAATAGATCTGACTGTGTGTTGCCTGACCCTAGAAGTGTAACTTTTCTCTGGGTCTCACCCTTCTCCTTAGTAAGACAAAGATTTGAATCTAAAGTCATTTCTCTTTTCTTTTCTCTTCTCCCATACTTGGTTTGGCAAAATTAACCCTCCAAAAGTTGCTTTACTTTATGTTGGCTACTGAGCTTGTACTTTTGGGAAGCTGCCACTAGCCAGACTGCTTTCCATACCTACGAGGAATAGTAAATTAGGCAAGTTCATATCCTTAATTATGCTTTTCATCAGGGGTTGGCAAACTCCAGCCTGCTTCCTGTTTTTGTAAATAGTTTTACTGGAATAAAGCCATAATCATTCATTTGCATTTTGCCTATGGCTGCTTTTGAGCTATGACAGCAAAGCTGAGTAGCAGTAACAGAAACTGTGTAGTCCGCAAAGCCAAAAGTATTTATTATCTGGTTCTTCACAGAAAAAATTTCCAGTCACTGCTTTAAATATATAAATATAACTGTTTAGTAAAGCAGCATGGATTCCAGTTAATGTGTCACTATTACTATATTTAAAAATGTGGTACAAAATATAAAGCAGACTTTTAAGAAATGCCAGCTCAGATCAATCATATATCTTACTCATATGTCTTTAATAACTATGGAGAACATTTATTTCACTCTTTGCCTTGCATGGCTTTAAGGAGAAATATTTGACTCAGGGTTGTTGTTCTTGGTGTTTTTTTTTTCCTCTGAAATCAAAAGCTCTTGGACTGACATAAATCTCCCCAAATCTTGAAGTTATTTTGGAGACTAATGATATCATTCTATTTTTTTTTTAACTTTATAACTTAATTAAGCTTCAGAAAGTTTTATTGTTTCTTTTCTGAATCACTTCTTTTTCTTTTTTCTTGATAGAAAAATACTGAAACACTTTTAGTTAAATGCACTCCAACTTTTCTCAGCAAGCTTTCTCTGTGACTCACATTTAAAAGTTTCCATCTTCTGATTAGCGTTTCTTTGCCGTGAAACTCTCCTTGGAAACCCAGCCTTCCTTCCATTCTCATGGCAGGATCCAGAATTCTCTTAAACTTCAACTTCCACCATTTAAAAAGATTGGCTATCAATTATTGTGACTTTACAGGTAACCAAATAATTTAAACTTCAAGAGACCCTGTCTTTCAGAGCTCTGTAGTTTTCTCTTTTATGAATAAACTAATTCCATCAGCTCAGAGACCCTGCTATTTTGTGACTTTTAACCCCAACTGAAAGTAACTATAATACAGGTTTCACTTCTCAAGAAAGCTTCCATGATTTTCACTTTGAGCTACAGGATTCCATGTCATGTTGTGTCATGTTACTGCTACGATAAGTAAGAACAACTACTTAATATTTGGAAAGAAGGTAAACAGATGTAATAAGGGGGAAAACACCATTGTACATTTGCAGTCATTCAATAAATATCAATAACTGTATTGCCCAGACATGAAGGTGACCTTCTTTCTTTGAGGTACAATCACAGAAAAATTTGCCAATGTATTTTCTCTGAATCAGTAAAAGCTGAAGTTTCTAACATCCAATAACTGTCCTTGAAGATATCTAGAAGGGTGGTATTAGAATAACAGTTGGGATGTTGTCTGCCATACCATCTCTCATACTTCTGAATTTTGCAATAGGGGTTCTTCATCTTACTGTTTGGAACCATTATGGACCATAAGGTAATTTGAATTTGTTTCTCTTATTGTAAATATTTCCATGTGGCTCAGGGTAGCAGGGGGATGGAGTGGTTTTGATCAGAAAACCTGGTCCATGGGGGTGAATTTATGGGGGTGCTTCAGGCATCAGCTGAGAGGAGAAAAGGAGAGAACTCTACTCTCTCATTTCCTGTACTTAAGTTAACAGGAGGTGGTGTGTGAGTGTATCCAAAAGAATAAAAACCATTACCTGAATTTTAATTTTAACTCTAGATCTAATTATAACCAACATTTTAATTTTAATTATAAATGTAATTATAGCTATACCTCAATTTTTATCCAAGTCTTATTTTTGGCTAAGCACTATGCTAAGCCGTAAGCCTAAGCTGCTTCTGCCAGGGTTAGTGGTCTTGAAGTTTCAGGACAGGGGTCTGGATTTGGGGGATGTTGTCATTTGTTCACTGTTATTGTTTCTTTAGATAAGAGATGCTTTGAGGATGAGGATGTCTTCACTGAAGGGCAGAACAAGGGTCGCAGAGGTAAGCCCTCCCATTCAATCTCAATAATGAAGGGTCAGTGTGATGAAGTCCTAGAACCTAAGTCAGGTTCGGTGGGGTGAGGAGGTTCGGAGCCGACGACTAAAGAAAGAATTCTTAAGACGTCATTGGTGCAAAATGGTGGTTTATTAAAGCATGGGGACAGGGCCCGTGGGCAGGCGGAGATGCGGCTGCCCCGGGTTGTTAGGAGTGGTTGGTTATATACGCAGGAGTTGGGTAGGTGAGGACAAAGGGGTATTCAGAAGGGCTATTGGGGCAAAGAATACTATCAGGATATTGTAGGCTTAGTTACTATTAAGTAAAGACAATTGAGAGTCTCCTGGTGGAATGTTACATTCCTGCCATCAAACATCCTTGTTAATGAGATTTAGGTTTAGAAGAAATTTAACTTTATTTACTCTTCCTTCTACCTCCGCCTCCTTCGGTTTTTATGGAGGGGAGGGTGACATTAGGCTTGAGAAACTGAGTTCTGTGTCTTTGGAATTTGGGCTATTGATAAGGTAACTTCTTTGTTTGTAAATCTCAAGGACATTTGCAAACCAAGGGAGACTCCTGTCTTGTAGGATTGTGATCTTAGCAAGTTAACTATTTATCATTTTATGGCAGTCAGGGGTGCCTGAGGAATGCTACACCTATGGAGGGGAGCGGATGGAGGAGGGGGTGCAAGGCGCCAGCTCTTGCTTTGTCCTCAGCCAGCCTCCTGCTCCCTCATCAAGTGTCCTCAGGAGAGTCACACAAGACCAATATAGCTTAGTATTCCAGATTTGTCAGCAAAGAGAATTATTAGGGCACACATTCATTCATTCATTTCTTCACTAGACACATTTGGAGTAGCCGGCTAAAGCTTAAGGTCAGTAGAATGTACCTCTCAAGAGAGTGTTGCAGCTTGGATGTATTTCATCCTTCTGGACCACTGGATGTATTTTGAGGTCTGGACCGTTGAGATGGGACAACATGAAACAAGGATCATAGACTCCTAAAACACCGGAGCTGGGAAATGAGAGATGAGTTAGAAATGAAATTCTAGTCCAACTTAGTCGTTTTATAGGCGCAGAGTACTTACGAGATTCGCCTGAAGCCCAGTTAATCATGAGAATTCATAGTGTCCTTGCTCAGGACTCTTTTCAGTAAACCCTGTTCTTGGATTGAAGTATATGTATACTTATTGGTCCTGAGCTTGACCAAGCTATCCATCTTTTAAGGTACCAACTGAAACTGACATCATTGCCATATTAATTAGAAAGCAGTCATTTACTCAACCAATAGTTTCTCAGTAGTAGCTACTTTCTTAAAAATAAACAGACAAAACATTTTCTGAACACATTGACAGTCAGCATTTACGATTAGCTACTATTGGGTGTGACTTTTGTTAGCCTGGTTCATCAATGCTAAGATAGGCATTTTCTTTACCTTCTAACATTTCTGCAATTGGAATGTGTTTTACAATCAGTGGCATGTCATGATTAAATCGGCAAGTTTTTTCTTTCTTTTTTTCAGTGGAACATTAAAAAGAATGATGCAGCTAACAATGTTAGTTTCAATGAAAAGTGATTTTATTCTGTGTAGCTGTGTCATTTCGAATGCTTGTTTTCACATTTCCATTTTTACATGTTTATCTCTAAGCATTCATATACATAAATATAAATAAACTTTTTTCAATACCGTTACATACTGAGATCACTGTTACTTTTTTTTTTTTTCATTTAGAATGCATCTTTAAGCCCAACCAATGGATCTAAATTAATGAATCGTTGAAGATGAGATGTGAGTATTAAAAACTCAAGGAGAATCTTTGCTTTCAAGTTGTGACAAACTTCTTAATGCCCTTGTGAGCACACGGTTGCCTCTAGTGTGAGGCAGGAGTGAGATGGGGAGGGAACAGTAGACAGATCTTTTAGAGCTTAGAAACTGCTTTATTGCCCAGTACATAAAGGAAAATATGCACATCTTTAAAACCTATGTCATCTCAGTGTATATGTCTAAATCTTTTTTAAAAGTTTTTATTTAAATTCCAGTTAGTTAACATATGATGTAATATTAGTTTCAGGTGTACAACATAGTGATTCTACACTTCCACACAATACCTGGTGCCCGCCTTCATCCCTGTCACCTATTTCACTCATCCCCCTGCCCACCTCTGTCTCATCACAGTCAGTTTGTTCTCTGTAGTTGAAAGTCTTTCTTGGTTTGCCTCCCTCTCTCCTTTATCCTGCTCGGTTCATTTGTTTCGTTTCTTAAATTCCACATATGAGTGAAATCATTGTCTTTCTCTGACTGACTTACTCACTCAGCATAATACTCTCCAGCTCCATCCATGTCATTGCAAATGGCAAGATTTCATTCTTTTTTTAGGCTAATATATATACATATCCATAATATATAATATACCATATAATAATTTTTTTTATCCATTCATCAGTCTATGGACGCTTGAGCTCTTTCCATAATTTGGCTACTGTAGATAATGCTGCTGTAAGCATTGGGTTGCATGTATCCCTCTGAGTTAGTATTTTTTATTCTTATATGACCAAATCTTAAATGTACTTTCCTTTCCTCAGTGAGCAAATGATATCATCACATCTACACTGATAGAGGATACACCCTTGCTGTCTATAGCACTCACACACCCTAATTCCATCTTGTCTGTGAGTGGTGACACTTATAATAACCTCATTGTTGAGAAGGAAGACTTAATTGATTGAAATCACAAAGCAACAAGCCTATCCTTCCATAGTGAAGTAGAGCCCAGAATCATCCCTAAGGGGGTGTGGGTTAGAATTGCAGAGAGCTAGCTGCCTCACAGCCAAACTCCGAGACATATTTCTACACAGATGAAATTAGGAGAAAACAAATATTAGGCATCTGTGAAGGGGAGATCAGTCACACAGTGGCAGCCAGGAGCCTGAGAGGTAGTAGGGAGATGTAGTTGGGGGGATCAAGTTGGGGGTAGTAGGGAGATGTAGTTGGGGGGGATCAAGTTGGGTACGGTTTTGTCGTGGAGAGGTTTCATGGCCTTTGAACATGGATATAGTGAGTCTCAGATTTGTTTAAACACCATCTGGCAGAGGTACATCCTCTTTTACATTCCTTCTCTTTCTGAGTCAGGGCAGAATAGTGAACAATGGGGCAAAGCGGAGAATTGAAATAATCTCATGTAGTCAAAGACATTCTGAGTTGGTAGAACCGCTGTGTTACAAAGCCTACAAACCTCACGTTGTGCTGTTGTGGGACCTTGGTTCATGGTCCCAGGGAGAGGGAGGGAAAGAAAGAGAGCTTTGTCATATCCACTGACTGTCATGTGTGGGGTGCTGGGAAAACACCGGCATGAAATCCTTACTTAATCATTCTCACATCCGGGTTTTTATATTAGAACTAAAAGGAGCGAGGAGGGATATCAGAGTCTTTTAAAAGGTTTCTCTCTCCCACCTCTGCCCGTTTTCTAGTCTGTAGAGCTCCCCCATAGTGGAACATCACTATAATGTTTCTTGATCAGTCATTTACCAGGAGATAATTCAGATGACCTGTGCAAGATAACCTTTCCAGTAAGGTCCCAGTTTGACTTGCTTTAGGAAGTTTGTTAGACTGCTTCAGGTGGAGGAGATTCTGGCTCTTGGGGATCTGAAATCTAGCCATTCTAGAGAAAAGAGGTATGGTTGAAGTCTAATCTCCAGCTAGTTGGGCATACCTGGTTGGCTATAGTAAAAATTGGAGAAGACCCGTAGAAACCAGGATCTGGACTGCACTCCTTCCTGTGATGGGGAGGTGCACATAACTTCCACAGGCACTTGGGGGAAAGTGGAGGAAGGTGGTGGGAGTGTATTAACAACTCTCCAAAGACATCCTCGCCTCCAGCTCTTACTTTTGAACCTGTGAGGTGGGGCATGAACTGAGGGTTGCATTTTTTTCGGCATATCCTTCATAGGTGGCCCTCTCCTATTGAATTTTCTCAGTAATTGGAGCTGTGCTTTTTACATCTGGACGCACATGGAACCAGAAGGATCAGGACCAGCAGCTGACATGAGGGTTAGACCACGTTAGGGGCCAATAAGTTAGACATCAGGAGTAGGAAATGTACTGTAAGTAAATGGCGACCTAGGAGCACCAGGTGGGGTTTGGGTCTTTCAGCAGAGAAAGAGAGGGGCTCCAGCCAGTCAAGGTCAGAATTACAGCTCTGCTGCACGGGGTGTTTCGTAAATGCAGTACTGCCCAAGGCAGTATTCCTAAGCCACAAGGAAAAGGCAGTATTGCAGGTCTTAAATCAGTACACAAAGTTGAAGGCTGATGAGATCTGAGGAGACAGGCGTTAAGTCCATTGGTGAGATGGGGAGGCAGGAGTTCTGAATTGGACTTGCAGAGACTGGAGACCCTAGGCATGGGTGGAAGCTCCACATATCCCAGTGAGTTTGATTGCTCTTAGAAACAAGGTTAGGGGTGGCTCAGTGGGTTAAAGCTTGTGCCTTCGGCTCAGGTCATGATCCCAGGATCCTGGGATCAAGCCCCACCCCCGTGGGGAGGTCTGCTCTGCAAGGAGCCTGTTTCCTCTTCTCTCTCTGCCTGCCTCTCTATCTACTTGTGATCTCTGTCAAATAAATAAATAAAATATTAAAAAAAAAAAAAGAAAGAAACGGGGTTAGGAAAGGTTTGTTAAAAGATCTTGAGATCATGGAAGAACTTCAGAGGTGTGCAAACTCGGCAGTTGGCTTTAGGTCTAGATTCCAATAGAAGGAATCCCATTCTGGAGGCGGACGAGGGAGGGAGCTAGAGGACAGGCTTATTATGAAGGCACAGCCGCACAGCGCCCTCTGCTGTTCATATGGAGGGCGGGCCTTTACCGGGACGCAAACAGAGCCTGTTTCCCAGTGTTACTCCAGTGTGACCAGGAAGTCTCTTCAGTTCCTATAAAACCCCTTCCACATATTTGCTTATGCCTGAACTCACCTCAAAATATGCAGAACTCTTCATCCCCCAGTAAGACATGAGACTGACTGAGCCAGTGCCTCAGAGAAGCAACACGGTTTTGTACGTAAAGTTTTAAGTTCAGAGGAGCGAGTCATTCTAGAGACCAAGCTTAGGTAGCCCAAGAGGGTGAGAGGGCTCTGGGGACGGAGTTTAGGGCTGGGTTGAGGAGCAGCATGGAGAAGGCAGAGGGCACAGAAGAAGGAAGCTGGGAGAATTACCATGTGACTCTTACCGTGTGACTTTGAGGAGATTGCTCGATGCCTCTGTGCCTGTTTCCTCATCTGTGAAATGGGTCTAATCATCATACATACCTCCCAGGATGGTCTCAAGATTCAGTGAGCTAAATATTCAAAACTTGTAGAATGAGGCCTGGCTCAAATTAAGTTATCAGTAAATGCCAACTATTCTTCCTGTTAACGTGTGTTCCAACCATTTTGCCTAGGCCGCTCCATTCCTCATGGATGTTCCGTGTCCTGGACTGAGAGTGAAGCTCTGGGAGAGGGAGGCCGGCATGAGGGACAACCAAGTTTCCTTGGAAGACTTTCTCTTTTGGCCAGGAGTGACACCTAAGCTGTCAGGGCGAAAATGCTTGCTGAGGGGAAAATGAGAATGACGTTTGGTGCCTGGGCTTGAAGGAGCCAGAACCACTGACTCTTTGACTGACCCATGACTCGCAGGCACCTGGCTTCTTGGTCAACCTTGGCAAGATTAAGACAGCAAGCCATTTTCTGAGCTTCTGGACAAGGCTGGAGCTGTTGGGTGTCTACTGGATGAGGTGTGTTTTCATGCCCAAGGCCTGCTCTGTGGCTCCATAAACCCGCCATTGTCATTGTGCATGGATCATGCTTGCTTTGGGGGACAGAAGTTAGATCCAGTGTCGGGGAAGGGGTGGAGATGGGAGTGGAGGGGGGAGGGTGGCAGCAGAAATACCGACTCTACTTTGGAGACAGTTAAATTATGGTAGGTTTCCTAAAAATGGGAACAGAATTAAAATAAGAGGACTTTTAAATGTGTTTCTGATTTTAGTCTATTAAAATAGACTAAGTAGTCTATTTTAATAATAATTTTGCTCCTAGGACTTTAGGTTCCTTATTTGTGATACTTAAAAATATTCTTGTAGGTATTATTATTATTAGTGTGTGTGTGTGTGTGTGTGTGTATGTATGTGTTTAAACCCCTATACATAAAAATATTTTAGAAATAAAAATAAAACCATTTACTTTTCACAACTTGCTCATGTGTGAGTTCATTCAAGGTGGATGGCCCCACTGGTATGGTACATTCTTGGGTACAATTCTTTTATCAATCTACCTGGACCCATTGGCCAGACACACAGGAGGCCCAGGAATGTAATCCTACCATGTACTTATAAGGTGAGGACCTAGAAATATTTAGCAAACAGCACTACTGTCTTTTAGACATGCTCAGTGAAATTTCTTTCTTTCTTATTTTTTTAAAGATTTTTAAATTCATTTTTTGACAGCGATCACAAGTAAGCAGAGAGGCAGGCAGAGACGGGGGCGGGGAGGCAGGCTCCCTGCCGGGCAGACAGCCCGATGCGGGGCTAGATCCCAGGACCCTGGGACCACGACCACGACTTGAGCCAAAGGCAGAGGCTTTAACTCACTGAGCCACCCAGGTGCCCACTCAATGAAATTTCTATTGCCAGTGTGGTTTTAAACAGGCAGTCACTGGGTAGGGCTGAAAATGACTGTGTGTGTGTGGACACACAAGTACTTCTTTGCAGGCCTGCTTTCAGAAACTTTAGTGTTGGTAGTTTAGAAATAAGATAAGGATTGGTTTCAAATCAAACAGTAATATTTTAGTGCTGAAAAATTTCAGTCAATTGGACATTGTTCCCCTTTCATAAAATTAGAATAAATCATTCGTAATGAGGGACACGAATCTAACTTCACTATTTGTAAAATTTCCTGAGCGGTAATGTATTGACCCACATTTCCTTTTTGACTCTAGCTATTATGAAAACAAGTTTTATGTCTCTCAACCCCCTGAGATTTAGAAATTCCAGAGCATCATGTAATTCCAAGCCAAATAATTGCCTTTAGTTTGATAGATTTACTTGGTATTGTATCAAGGTCAAGTTAATAATTTCCTATGATAATAGCATTTAGTTTCTTTTCTTTTCCACATTTTCCCAAGCTCTCCATCTTTTTAGTGCATATTTGGGGAACTATCAGCCTGAGTAGTGAATTCTGCATTTTTAAAATCCATCACACTATGCAAACTGGTCAATGGTGTTAGGGATATAATATGTCAGCATCCAGGAGTGAATCTAAGGCAGAAATGTCTTAGCCCTGAGCAGTTCAGCTTAAAGACAAATTTTCTCTTAGGAATTTTTCCCTCTTGCTAATTCTCATCTCTGAACAAAACTCAGTGATTCAATGGTTGTACTTCCATTGAGAAATCCATTTTTCTACTCTTTGTTTGTTTTTTTTAGAGAGGGAGAGAGGGGTGGGTACCAGGCAGAGGGAGAGCCTCTGAACAAAACTCAGTGATTCAATGGTTGTACTTCCATTGAGAAATCCATTTTTCTACTCTTTGTTTGTTTGTTTTAGAGAGGGAGAGAGGGGTGGGTACCAGGCAGAGGGAGAGCAGAGCCTGATGTTGGGCTCAATCTCACATGATCATCATATGATCTGAGCTAAAATCAAGAGTCAGACACTTAACCAACTGGGTCATCCAGGCACCCAGAGAAATCCACTTTTCAACTACATTATGGGGCTGGATGATATTATATCATCTTTTCCAACCTTCCCAAATCCCATTCATTCTATTGAGAGGTATGGCTGGAAGTCTGCATGACAAACAGAAGAGGTGGCTTTTACTTGGTGTTGGCTTTCCCATCCCAGCTCTTCAAGAGGTAACAATCTGCTCAGAGAGTGGGGACTTGGTTTCCAGAGAAATGCAGGACCCCTGGGACACAGTCAAGGAGTGGAACCACTGAAGGAGGCGAGCATGGAATGGAATGGAGAGAGTGGAACTCATATCCTGCCCCTTTCCCTCAGCTTCCTCTAAGATCAACGAGCCCTCAGCACAAGATCTGAGGACCAGCAGAGGAAAGATTTCAGGTGATAAAACACATGAGGAACGTTGAAAGTTAGTAAGCAGGAGACAATCAAGGTACAGAAGACATTTTAAGACAGTGGATAGAACTTTGGTTCTGACACAAGAATGGGCTCTGACATTCAGGGAATAAGGACTGTCCGCATTTCAGCCTTTGGGCCTGGGGATCTGGGGGGCTTGGCTCTGTGAGACCCTTCATGAATATGGGGTGTGGGCCAGTGGAAAGAAGACAGGTTTTTTTTTTTTTCAACCAATTTTATTTACTTCAGAGGTTCTTTTTTGTATGTTGGTTTCTTTCTTTCTTTCTTTCTTCCTTTTTTTTTTTTTTTAAAGATTTTATTTATTTGACAGACAGAGATCACAAGTAGGCAGAGAGGCAAGCAGAGGTGGAGGGGGAAGCAGGCCTCCTGCTGAGCAGAGAGCCCGATGCCGGGCTCGATCCCAGGACCTTGAGATCATGACCTCAATATGTGACTGTATTTGGAGACGTCTTTTTAGAGGTGATTATGTTAAATTGAGGACATAAAGGTGGGCCTAAACCAACGTGACTGGTGTCCCTATAAGAAGAAAACCTCAGGACACCGATAAGTACAGAGGGAAGACTATGTGGTGATGCAGAGAGAAGGTGGCCATTGCAAGTTAGGGAGAGAGGCCTCGGAAGGAACTGGCCCAGCAACACCTTGATCTCAGACTTCTTGTCCCCCAGAGTTGTAAGAAAATAAAGTTCTGTTGTTGAAGCCACCTAATCTCTGGTAGTTTGTTATGGCAACTCCTAGTACGCTAATACACATGACCAGAGATTAAAAAAAAAAAAAAAAAAAAAAAAAAAAGAATTCTTTTAGAGCTGTGTTAAGTTCACAGTAAAATTGGGAGGAAGGTAAAGAGATCTCTCATATTCACCCTGGCCCCCACACATGCACAGCCTCTCCCATCATCAACATCCCCAGCCAGAGTGGTACGTTTGTGACAAATGATGAGCCTACATGGACACCTCATAATCAACCCCAATTGTAGTTGACATTAAAGCTCACTCTTGGCGTTGTACATTCGATGGTCAACAAATGATCAACAAGATGTATCCGTCATTATAGTGCCATATTTCATTTCAGAGAAATCTAATCCTAATATTTACTGAAGCCTACCATTTGCAAAGAGCATTGGAGCAACTGCTAGAGTAGATAAAGACAAAGATGTGATATCATTCTGCAAAACGTTGGATGTGAAAATGGGTCACCCATCTATATTCTTGAAGGAAGCATTTGTAGCAGGTGCCACGATGCACTGTGGAGTCTCCCTTCAGGCCTGACATAATTGCTCCTCCAGCTGCTGGGAGTGTTGCTGGCTGATGGCTCCTAGCCCAGTTCTTCTCTCCCGTTGCTCCACAAGGACTGAAGGAAGCTGCCTTTGCCAAGTCCTACTGGAGTCGACTTGCATCTAAGGATTTAGTGATGTTGTATGTAAAGGGTCAGCCCCCTTCCCTAAATTTGGAACATTTCTGAGGGGCTACCCACCTCTAGGCTTCCTTTGGGATCAGTGGTGGAGGCCTCTGTTGCCACTGCACCATGTATTGATTCTCCCTCTGTTCTCTTTGGCTCCCCTCTATCCCTCATGGCTATTCCCTTGATCACTCCCCACGAAACTTCATGCAAGCAAACCTCTGTCTCCGAGTCTGTTCTTTAGGGCATGTGACCAATGACACCATGCATCCTATACTGTTGCTACTGATGCACTAAGGCCATTCTTTGTGCAGAGTGAGTTGAAGCAATCAGACTGAAGACAGTCTGAACGTTCGTCATGGTAGACTGAGAGGGTGTTGGTGAAGATTTTCCAACATTTAATGATACGTTGTGTCCTATAGAAGTAGGTGTCACTTTTTTTTAACTAAGTTACATTGTAGCAAAGTAATCTGAGATCCAAATATTTCAAGTTCCTCAGCTATTATTAGAGACCTGCCAATCAGTGACCTCGAAGGCTGCTTAGAACCCTGAAAAGAGGGAGCACACCTCCTGACCTTGGGCATGGCCATCCAGAAAGAATACACTTTGAGATGTGATTGTTTACCTGAGGAGTGAGACCCCTTTGAAATCAGTCTACTGCTCTTCTTGATTTTTAGAATGATTATATAGTAAAGACAAACAGGGGAAAACTCAGGCTCTAGCACCTGCTATAAACTCTGGGAACACCTGAGGACTACTAGGCATGGGATCTAAGAGAAGTCAACCTTTCTGTCATCCTGTGTCCTCACCTGTGACAGCGGACAAAGAGGAAGGAAGGTTGGCTGTGATCCTGAATCTCCAATTCTTTGAACTCAGAAGCTCCTGGAGAAGAAGTGCAAGGGGAATTCTTGGTCATTTCTTTCTCACGAGCACTTCTGTGTGCAGTAGTATTCACATGGCAAAGCCAGGACTTCGTGAATGGGGCGGGACATGTCACTGGGTGCTTCAAGGACACCTTTTGTCTTTCTGGCCCCAGACCACATGTCCTTAATTCCCTTCGTCTCCAATCTTGACTCTCAATGTCTAAAATGAACTCAAAGACAAGTGCTTCAAATATAAGCAAATACCTTTCTTCAAACCTTGGAGTGGTGGTCTAAGCTACAGGCTCTGGGTTTCCTATTTCTGCTAGTACTGTGGTCAGTGGGGTCACCACTGCCCCAAGCTCTCTGTAGATCATCTATACCTCAGCCCTGGCCTCCCAGCCTGAGTAACTATGGTACCGAAGCCTTTTACTTATCAGCTCAACTCTGCCCACTTCTGAGCTAAGTCCAACCATTTGGAAAGCACACTCAGAGCATCATATACCCGGGGGCTTAGGGCATGCGATGTACAGCTATCAATCCGGGTTCGGGGTGCCAAGGATGAGTCCTGGGACCTGAGTCCTGGGTGTCTTTAGCTCATTCTATGCCCTTTGTCTCCTATATTGGCCGGGACAGGTTTACTGAACCCCTGTCACACTGTGATGTTCCCTGTTCTGTAGCCCACCTTATAGGACCAGAGCCTCGACTTCCCCTCTGGACAGTTTCATCCTTGGAGACTGTCCCATGGCCTGGATGGAGCCCTGCTTCATTAGTTAGCCACATGGGATTGATTGTCATTGTCAAGTGTTGGGCGCTACACCCTGTAGTATCCTAGACTCCTTAGACAGTGCTCATGGCCCAGGTCAAGTGTCAGTTACCCAGCCCCTGTGAACTCTGGGACCCTGGCAGCTGCTCAGGCCCTGTGGATCAGCCCAGCTTTGCTTCCTCTCCTTCCCCATTAGTTTTATCTACTGAGGTCTCAGACTGCTTTAAGAAAGAGCTGCTTCTTCCTTCTATCACCTATCCGTCGGAACTCAATAGAAAAGTTCTTAAAAATAACAAGTTCTCCCCAATAGGATTTTTTTAAACAGAAAAAAAAAAAACCCTATTATTTTATGTTTTAATCAGTGTGTATAGCAAGGGTCTCCAATATGCGATGAACTTACTTGAACTCCAGCGTTTTCTCCTAGTTCAGGTTGCCTGATCTTAAAATTTAGGATCTCAGAATGGCTAAAATCAACAAGTCAGGAATTGACAGATGCTGGCGAGGATGCGGAGAAAGGGGAACCCTCCTACACTGTTGGTGGGAATGCAAGCTGGTGCAGCCACTCTGGAAAACAGCATGGAGGTTCCTCAAAATGTTGAAAATAGAACTGCCCTATGACCCAGCAATTGCACTATTGGGTATTTACCCTAAAGATACAAACGTAGTGATCCAAAGGGGCACGTGTACCCGAATGTTTATAGCAGCAGTGTCCACAATAGCCAAACTATGGAAAGAACCTAGATGTCCATCAACAGATGAATGGATCAAGAAGATGTGGTATATATACACAATGGAATACTATGCAGCCATCAAAAGAAATGAAATCTTGCCATTTGCGACAACATGGATGGAACTAGAGCGTGTCATGCTTAGCGAAATAAGTCAAGCAGAGAAAGACAACTATCATATGATCTCCCTGATATGAGGAAGTGGTGATGCAACATGGGGGCTTAAGTGGGTACGAGAAGAATCAATGAAACAAGATGGGATTGGGAGGAAGACAAACCATAAGTGACTCTTAATCTCACAAAACAAACTGAGGGTTGCTGGGGGGAGGGGGTTTGGGAGAAGGGGGTGGGATTATGGACATTGGGGAGGGTATGTGCTTTGGTGAGTGCTGTGAAGTGTGTAAACCTGGTGATTCACAGACCTGTACCCCTGGGGATAAAAATATATGTTTATAAAAAAAATAAAAAATAAAAAAAAAATTTAGGATCAGACTTGCCTTAGGCTTTAGGACTGATTTTGTCCTTAATCAAGAATAAAGAAGCCTTGTTTGGAAGGAACTAGCTGATCCAACAGTAATTAAACATGACTTTTTTTTTTTTTTTTTTTTGACCATGTTCCCCAGTAATAGAACCTGGAAGCTTCTGCCTTTCTCCTGGGACCCACTTTCCATAGTATACGAGCCCTGTGCCTTGTGTTGATAAACTTCTCTGATTTTAGGTCCACCTGAGCCTGGGTCTTCACCTCATCCCACACTGTATCTTTTCCTTTAGATCCTCCCTGACCACAGTCAATGTCTACTTCCAGATGTTCTCTACCACACTCTGCCCACTCACTTAGAAACCCCTCTTGCCTTTCACAGGAATGCCTTCTTGCCCACTATTTGCTCGAACTGCCATCTATTTCTATTTCAATATTTCCAAATACGTTTATTACTATAACCGGTATTGACTACCTACACTGTGCTTATAACTGTGAACAAAACCCAGTCCCCGTCTCCAAAGAGCTTATCATGTACTGAAGGAAAGGGACAATTAAAAAGGAAATATTAGTAGCAGATAACTCTGCAAAAGATATTGTCTAAATTAGTCCATTTTATTCTCAGAATCCTTTGAAGGGGATATTATTATCTTCATTCCACAGACGTGGAAAGTGAGGCTCAGCTGGGTTAAGGAGCTTGGCCTGGATCATGTAAGCAGGAAAGGGCAGAGTTAGGTTTAGAACCCAGGTCAGTTTGACTTTGCTGTTATTAGTTAGTAATCTTCATCATGTGTGATGAAAAGTCTAAGTATAGCCTATCAGTTCACAGGGAAACAACCTACCGACTTTGGCTGGAGTTACATTAACCTGGCAGAGAATTAATAGTTTGGCAAGATTGTGTCTTCTAATTCATTAACATAGTTTATTCTTCCATGTTAGTCTTTTGGCCCATGGGTCTTCTTTAAATTCTCTAAATGTTTTATAGTATTCTGTATAGGTATCTTGCATTTCTTTTGTTTTATTTATTTTTAGGTACTTGGTGTTTTTTGCATATTTTTGGTATTTTTAAATTTTTTAATTTATTTTTTTAAAAGATTTTATTTATTTATCTGACAGAGAGATTACAAATAGGCAGAGAAGCAGGCAGAGAGAGGAAGGGAAACAGGCTCCCCGCTGAGCAGGAAGACCTGAATCGAAGGCAGAGGCTTAACCCACTGAGCCACCCAGGCACCACAATTTTTAAAATTTATTTTAATGTTTTTCTTTCTTTAAAATTTAAATTCAGTTAATTAACATAGAGCATATTATTAGTTTCAGAGGTAGAGTTCAGTGATTCATCAGTCTTATATAATACCCAGTGCAGGTATTTAAAAAAATATATTAATTTCTAATTATTTATTGCAGTTATACAGAAAGAAAAGAATTGATGTTTGTATGTTACTTTTATACCCGCAGATCTTGCTGAATTTATTTGTATATTCTAATAGCTTATCTTTAGATTTTTTTCCTGTGTATACAATCTACTTACATGCAAATAAAGAAGCCCGCCTTCTTTAATACTTGCATCTTTTATTTCTTTTACTTGTCTTATTGTATTTATATCATTTCATTATCTGAATAAATGAAGCAAAATTAGGGTGTCAGAGGATACATTATTCTCTGGCTGATTTCATACATTTCTGTTGTTTTCACCATATTCATACTGAGTCTTGCTGGGTAGTGGCCCTAGGTAGCCTACACTGGGCTGTTAGCAAGAGCTTGGAGTGAGTGACCCCTGTTCTTGCTAAGGGTTGGGTCTGTGTAGCTGTATGAGAGTTCTCTATGACTCATTTGTTAGCAAGGTTTTCATTCTATTCTGCATAGGTCACAGAAGACTTGTTAGCATGACTTTGTGTTTATGTTTTATTTAGTTAGACACAGACAACACCTCAGAAGTATGAGAGGGAAGAAGGCAGGGAGGGAGAAAAATAGACTACATTTGTTAAAAAGCTACCCCAAGCATTATTCTGTTTTGCCAACACCACCATTATACCTGGAGAATGCTGGTATAAGGCCCGTATGTTTCTGGGGCTTGAGAATCAAGTAATGGTTAACTTTGGGTAAATCTAATGATCACTTTTTTCCTAGGCTGGAGAGGTCAGAATTACTGGGGTTTTACAAAGTAGCACCCAGCCCCCATTTCAGAGAGCTATGCTCTCCTTGATCTTAGTAAATACCCTCTTTGAGATTGTCTTTACCTGAGTATCAGTGCTGATGCCTTATTGCATATGACAACCCTGACTGGGTTTTTTTTCTTCTTATACTCAGATAAGTATTACTGGGGGCAATTGTGGAACCATGTAAGACTAAGACTCATTTAAGGCTGAATACGGTCCATCTGACTGGCTTAGTGGGTTAAGCATACAACCCTTGATTTTGGCTCAGGTCATGATCTCAGGGTTGTGAGATCGAGCCCCTTGTTGGGCTCTGTGCTGGACAGGGAGCCTGCATAATACTCTCTCTGCCTTTGTCTCTCCCCCTTCCCTATGCCCCCCACTTCTGGCTTCCACACTCTCACACTCTCTTTCTGTTAAAAAAAAAAAAAAAAGCTGACTATTTCAATTTTTTAGGTTCATAGGCATTAGACATGTACTCTCTAAAGTCACTTCTTGGCTTCATGGCTGATATTGATTGACCAGTAGAAATAAGGAAAAAGTGTACTTAAACAGCAGCATTTCTTTCCGTGAAGAAGAGGGTAAAGGCTAGAAAGAAAAAGGGGGCTAGTGACTGAAAATCAAAATTCAAGTTTCCTAATGAGTACAAGTTTCCTCCAGTATCATTTTTCACCTAGCATGCCGATGTGATTGTATAATTTTGAAAAATCATGATACCAAAAAATTAAGATATAGATAGTTCTATTTACCTACCTGTTTGTCTAGTATATATTTACATCTAGTAGACATATAGTTTCAACCCATGTGCTCAAGTATACAGAAATATTTTTTTTAAATCACAATTTAATGTTCATTTTGAGACTTGCCTCATCTTAAACAAAAATATATTATTTATGTTATATATAATTTGTATTTCTTTTATATCTCATATAAATCATATTTATATATATCCATTTAAGGTAAACTATTCCCTCTAGGTCAATTTCAGTCAGTTCAGGATATATTTCTCCTTATCCCATCCCCACTCCTCTCTTCCTGAGATTACACTTACATTCTAGAAACTTCCATTAGCTTCATACATTAATGAAAAGAAGACCTTGAATCCTTGGGCATGCTGTATCATACATTGGCTTCTACTGGGTACCATCTGGTCCTTGGGCAGAAGTCCTCCTCCACGTTGGCATCTGCTGAGACTTCTGTGAATATATCTGATCCTTGGCCATATGGCTTGTCCCACTTTCCTTTTCCTTTTCTCTCTCTTCTAACTTCCATGCCCTTTTCTCAGTTTGTGTGCAGAGGACTTAGTTATTACCCCACGAATCTCTGAAGTCGTGAGGCTGCCTTACTACTCCCTTATCTTCCTCAAAGCTGTGTCCTCGCCACAGTCTCTGCCAGTAGGGAGAATGTTTGTGAGTCTTCAACTTCCAAAATTTCAGGTAGGAGTGTGGACAAAGTATTTTTTTTCTTGGACCCCCAAACTTATCATTTGATTGATTCTACACTCTCTGCCGATGTAGTATTTAACCTCAGGGCCTACGAGAGCAGACGATCTTCCTGCTTCTCCATCTCTTCTCTCCCTCACAGCTGGAAGAATCCCATTTATTCTGTGGATAGAGTAAACCCATTTTGATATTAGAAATTAAATTCTTCAGGCACCATTTTAAATCTTTCTATTTTATCAACAGATTAGGTTTTTAAAACTGAAAGCTAAGGGACACCTGGTTGGTTCAGAGGGTTAAGCCTCTGCCTTCAGCTCATGTCATGATCTCAGGGTCCTGGGATTGAGCCCTGCATCAAGCCCAGCATCGGGCTATCTGCTTGGCCAGGAGCCTGCTCCCCACCCCCGCCCTGCCTACTTGTGATCTCTCTCTCTTTGTCAAATGAATAAATAAAATCTTAAAAAACAAAACAAAACAAACTGAAAGCTAAGAATTTGATGCTTGATTCCATGGCAGTGATTCATGTCTATAAGACCAAATGGGATGAGGAAAAGGTCAAGAAGTTAAAGTTGTGTGTGTAAAAAACATTGGTTCATGTCTTATCCAAGCATCCATCCATTTGTCCATCCATCTTTCCATTTATCTACTGATCCTTTGAATACTCCAGAAAAAATGCTGAGCATGCTGTATGACTTGAGCATGACAGGGTAAAATATTAAAAACCAAGACCTATAGAAATTCTAGAGCATACCCTAAATGTGATAAGCAGAATGATGGCAAAGATATTTATGTTCTGTTCCTGAGATTATGTTAGGTTACCCAGCAGAGGGAATTAAGGTTGCAGATGGCATTGAATTTGCTAATCAGGTGAGCTGAGATAAGAAGATGATCTTGGATTATCCGGGGGGGGCGGGTCAATGGAATCACCACAGTTCCTATAAGTGGAAGGGGGAATTCAGAGTCGAGATTTAAAGATATTCGACTGCTAGCTTTGAAGGTGGAGAAAGGGGCTGTAAGCCAAGGAATGCGGGCAGCCGATAAAAGCTGGAAAAGTCAAAGAAATGAATTCTCCATTAGAGCCTCCGGAAGGAACATAGCCCTGCTGATACCTTGATTTTAACTGAGTGAGATCCATTTTTGACTTCTCACCTGCAGATAAGGCATTGTATTGTTTTAAGCCAATAAACTTGTAGTAAGTTGGTTCAGCAATAATAGGAAACTAATATAGTAGTTGTAACTCTCCAGTCATAACAATGCCTAAATAATACTCTATATGACTAGTAAATGAATTTAAAACTTGGCAAACCAACAGAACAGACATTTTAATAAATTAAACACTTAGGTGCCACCTGGTGGCTGAAATCTTGCAGATAATGTCTCAAAATGGTAACAGCTTACAGCTATTCCCTTTAAAGAGTAGAAGTGCTGTGTCCCAAGCAGGGCATTAGGCTTATGGTTTGTGGTCAAATTATTTTAAAAAGGTTAAAATTATTCATTTGGATTGCCAAACAATACAGTGGAAAAAAGGAGCTCAACTGGTAAACATTGACAAATATAGCATTTTATTGGAAGGACACGTGACAGAAAACGGGTGGCCTGTGAGACCAGCCTAGGAAGAATTAGCCAGTGGTAGAATCAACAGGTGGCACCTGAGGGGGAATTTTTCTTCACCTAAAACTTACTCTATGAAATCTATCAGACCTCAAGACTCTCCCCATATTACTTAGAGACAACTAACACTTTCTTAATCTCACATGTAATGAAACAGCATTGTTTCAACCAGAAAGCACCCCTAAACCTCTCCTATAGGGAAAATCTGGACCCATCTTAGCATACATGAAAAGTAAATACATGTACTTTTGTTGAAAAGTACAAGGTATCTCATACCTGTTAGGATGGCTACAATTAAAAAACAAAAACAAAAACAAAAACAAATCCACACACACAGAAAAATTAGTGCTAAGGGGAATGTGGAGACGTTGGAGCCTTGTGGACTGGTGGTAGGATTGTAAAATCATGTAATTGCTATGAGAAACAGTGTGGAGTTTTCTCAAAAAATTAAAAAGAGAATTACCATGTGATCTAGTGATCCTACTTCTCGGTTTCTCGGTATATAGCCTAAAGAATTGAAAGCCCCTGTTAGGGGCAATGGCGAAAGGAAAAAGGAAATTGTTGAGTTTCAGTTTTGCAAAATGAAAAATTCTATAGCTCTGTTTTGCAACAATGGAAATATGCTTCACCTTACTAAACTGTACGTTTAAAAATGGTTAAGATGGTAAATTTTATGATACGTGTTTTTTACTCCAACAAAAAGAGTGGAGGGTAGTGGAGCATGTGTAGTGGATAGAGGCTGACAAACCCATCTTCCCATGGGCCATCTAGGTCTTCGGCTGAGGATTATGCAGATCCCTGGATGCTGGAGAGGCATATGGATTGCTGTGGTATTTGAACAGGCTCTATATCTCAGAGCAGAGAGTGGGCCCTATTCAGAGGGTCCCAAGAGCTGCCTTCCTTTTGCTATTTTTACATGATTTAACTACAAAAACATAGCTTTAAGCCTCTTATCCTCCAACCTGATTTTGAAAAAGTCCGATTTTCCCATCAACCATGGGTCACTTCCTGCTGGTATAAATACATGGTCACATTATTCTCACATGTTTCCATCATAATTTTTCAAATTATTTATAACTTTTATAATACCTCTGAGTCTAGAGGCTGAACTGCATGACATAACCTATAATAAGGAAACCTTTCAGGATTTGAGCTAACTTAATTCTCTTGGGCTTTTCATCAGCCTATAACTTTCCTTCTGTTAACTTTCCAGAAACCAGTAGCAAGGGGTGGTAGAGAACACATGCATGAAGACAACACACCTAGTTCCACCACTGAGTCCTCTTGCCACCATTTGCCTGCTGTGTGAGCTTGGATACCTTAGTTAGTTTAAGAACTGCCTACAGAGGTCCTTCTCATTCGGCCTACTCCTTATAGTCTAATTGTCAACAAAGTAACCTGAGTTGAGGTTATGAAATTGATCAATGTTTTGCTTTATGTTTGTGTTTTTGAAGTTTCAGTTAAAAAAATTTTTTTTTTTTTTTGTATCCCTAGGTCACAATAATGTTCTTTTCCATTCAGGTATTTATTTGATCTGCAGAAGTGACTCTTAAATGGGGGTGGTTTTGTCTCTTGGGAGACATTTGGCAAAGTCCTGGAGACATTTTGATTGCCATGAGTTGGGTGAATAGGGGTGCTGCTGGCATCTAGAGGCATAGGGTAGCCCCTAAAACAGAAAATTATCTGTCCCCAAGTGTCAATAGTGGCAAGGTTGAGAAGCTCTGATCTATTGGGCACTTTTTTTTTTTTTTTTACATAGACTTTATTTATTTAAGAGACAGAAAACAAGCAGGAGGAAGAGACAGAGGGAGAGGAAGAACCAGACTCAATCCCAAGACCCTGAGATCATGACCTGAGCCAAAGGTAGATACTTAACCCCTGTAGCCTACTCCTGAAAGATATGTTAGGTGGAAATCCAATTTTATTTGTCTTTGCCCATAGCAATCCAGTTTTCCCAATACTTATCCTTCAGATTTCCATGTACCCTTTTTTTAACCCACTGAGCCACCCAGGCACCCCCAACCATGTACCCTTTTTTTAAAACACAATTAATGATAACTGCTAATACTTATTTAGAGCTTAATACATATACACAGATATATACATACCGAGATCTTGTTAGTGTTATTGTAAATATGAATATTTTCACACATCCCCCTCTGCCCTGCCAAATCATACAGATGGAGAGGGAGGCCAAATGAAATCACACATATCCCACATTTATAACATAATTAGAGATAATAGTACAGACCTTCAGTGCATGTCCCGCTAGGGAAATAGTCATTCAAGACTAGCAAAGCTGCTTTGAGAGCCTGCATTAGAAGGGGTGGTTAAGAGGGGTTTGCACAGAAGAGACCAGAGGACAGAGGGTCTCAGTGGCAGAAGAGCACAGATCATGTCAACTAGGATTTGACCCCAAAGGGAGGGGGACCTACTGAAGCCCAGGGAGCAGAGAACTGGATAATGGGGAGTGAGTGAGTCAAAAGGAAGAGTCTGGAAGGTGAGCAGGAGCAGCAATCTCAGAAAGACCCTAGTTGGGCAGAAACAGAGAAACAGCAGAGAGATGAGTTGCTTGAGGCCTCGAGGTGAAGGGGAAAAAGGAATCGATAGAACAAAAGTCTCTAATGAAACACGAAAGCATCAGAGTCAGATGAAGATAGATTAAAAAACATGATTTATTAAAGAAATTGCACTTCACTGAAGTAATAAAAGATAACTGTTCAAGGCTAACTTCCCTTATATGTAAAGAATTTTTTTAAATTGAAGAGGAAAAAAATAAAGATGTGAGATAAAGATCTAAAAAGACAATTCACAGATAAGGAATCTTGGGGTCCCTAAACACATATATATTTGTTTATTAAAAAATTTACCCACAGGAACTATAAAAATGAAAATAGGAAATATGGTTACTGGTAAGTGGGGTGGGAGCAAGTAATGGGTTTGACTTAACAGGCCTGAGTGTTAATTTTCTATAACTGCTATTACAAATTGCCACACATTTAATCATCTAAAGCAACATACATTCATTATATTACAGTGCTGGAGTTCAGGGTCCTTAAATGGGCTTCCCTGAGCCAAAATCAAGCTGTCAGCAGGGCTGTGTTCCTTTCTGGAGGCTGCAGGGCAGAACACGCTTCCTTGCTCCTTCCAGCTTCTTAAAACTGCCCACACGCTAGATACCCTTTTGTCTTCAGAGCCAGCAAGCATGGCTTGAGTCCTTGTCCCTGGAGTCACTTTGACCTCCCCTTTCGTAGTCAGAGCTCCCTCTGTTTCACTCTTCTGACTCCCTTTATTTTACTTGTAAGAATCCTTGTGCTTACACTGGGTCTGCCCAAACACTGCAGGATAATCTCCCCATCTCAAAATCCTTAACCATGTCTGTAAAGTCCCCTTTTCCATGTCAGGCTCATCTTCACAATTTCTAGGGATTAAGAAGTGGACCTCTTTTGGTGTGTGTGAAGGACATGGGGGTGAGCATTCTTTTGCCTCCTGCAGCATGGAAGTGGTATTATAATTTTTTAAACATTTAAACCACATAAATGTTTTACTTATTAAAAAATTAACAGGGGCAACTGAGTGGCTCAGTGGGTTAAAGCCTCTGCCTTCGGCTCAGGTCATGATCGTGGGGTCCTAGAATTGAGCCCCCTGTTGGGCTGTCTGCTCTGCAGGGCCTATTCTCTCTCTGCCTGCCTCTCTGCCTACTTGTGATCTCTGTCTGTCAAATAAATAAATAAAATCTTTAAAAAAAAATTAGTTTAAAAAATTAACAGATCCAAATAGGGAAAAAAAGGCAAACATGAAAGGGATACATAGCAGGTACATTTTATGGGATTCAAAGCATCTAACCTTCAATAAAATATATAAGGCAGTGCAGTTGTGTACAGGAAACTGAAAACTTTTGCTATTTAACAATTTTCCCAAATCAGTGGCAATGATTCAGCTCAAGTTGTTATGACTCTGGAAGAGTTCCCAAGGTCATTCGACTTTAGCATTGAAGCCCCAAACGAAGATTCTTTCCATTACTTCACAGCAGCCCATGGTCAGTTGCAATGCTTACGTAAGTGTTTCTTTTCTTTGATCTTTTGTCTATATGAAGAATAATAGTAAAATCTCCTAGAAATTGTTATGTAATGTCTTCTTCAAGTTCTTTTAGAAGCTTTTTGCACTTGGAAAATATTAATATGAGTAGCAAAAATAACACTTTTCATAGGTGTGATCTAGTACCCAGGGATCGGGGCTGACTTTAGATAACAGCAGATCTAGTAGTAAATAGAAAGCCAGAATCACTAACTATCAAAGCTGTTGGGTGGGCAGTGGTGATAATAGGATCTTATGGAAGTTCTTTTCTGGTTGCTTCAAAATTTTCAGAGAAATAGGAAGAAAGGTCTTTGGGTGAGAAGGAGGATAGGGAAGAAGGTATGGGAGTTTGGACGGGCAGAATGTGTGCATCTTTTGATTGCTAGGGTATCTTTTGATTGCTAGGCAGCATAAAAAAGCACTTGCTTTTTGTAGTAATATATTTAAAGAGGTTGAGGGCCGAGAAAGCAGCAAGTTGGGTTTCATCAAATCTGTGGCTTGCCAAGCATGTGGGAGCAAGTAAGAGAAGGAAAAGGGACCAGAGCTTTTAGGCCAACCACTGACCATTGAAGGGAAGGAAGTGAAACCACAAGAAGATGAGGAACAGTAAAGAGACTTAAGAATCAATGAGTCATAGCACTCAGCAGGGTGGAAGGGTAGTTGGCACAAAGCATAAGGGGACAGAGAAGGAGATGTACGCACCTAAGGTTATGGTGGGTGTACAGCTCCATAAATGATGGTGATGCTGAAGTCTTAGGCTCTGGCATGGGAGTGGTCTAGGGGAAGGAAGTCTCTACTACATGTGGATTGAAATTACTAAGGATAGGACCAAAGTAGCATCAGAGTGAGTGACAGTTGAACCAACAATTGGGAAATGAGGAGGGATGATGTGGCGTTAGCCGGTGACTTCAACAGTGAGATTCAGAATAGAAGTGAAGAGAACTGCCAGAAAGCACCTATGGAGGTTGCGGGGTGGTAGGCAAGGAGAACACTTATTCCCTTCCAGGTCTGGGAGAAGCAGCCAATACTAGAGTTTTCTGTAGGGAGCACGGGGTCCCCCTGAGGACCAGGTTTCTGTTGGAACAGAAAGGTGAGGATACATTGGTAGAAGAGGATGACAATAGAGAGGATCTGTTTTCTATGATTTGTCCTGAGTCTAGGCAGTGCAGTGGAAAGATCTTGGCAGGAAGAGAGGAAAAGATGGACAGAACTAGTGGTATGCAGAGCCTTGGGGTTTGGGGTTTTTGAGGTAATTCTCATAAACAGAGATAAAATGATTAGTGTGGACCCAAGGGAGGAATTGGGGGGTGAGATTTTGACTATAGAGATTGGAGATCGTGGGTTTCTGGAACTGCTCTTTTTTTTTTTTTTTTTTTTTTTAAGTCCCTGATGATGGGGATAGGTAGATAGAAGGGAGGCACGTTTTCAGATCAAGCATGTCAGTTGTCCCTTACCTCACGGTGTTGGGCATCGCCCCAAGGCTGTCTGTTCCATCTGCCTCCTTACTGATAACCTGGAAGATTCCTGGAGAAGCAGGTGTGATGTCAAGGGCAGCTCTTTCTACACATAGTAATAAGAGTTGAAGGCATCATCTTGTTTCCACAAAAACAAAGTATGAAGTTTGAATAGCAACAGATCAGGAAACAGAGTAAAGTTTCCTCAAAGGGAAGCCCAATCTAACTGATGGTATCTGCAAAAGGGATGAGGTTTATGTTATTGTCATTGGGAGCATTCTGAGGCACTGAGAACAAGAGAACCCTGAGTTCCTTCTCATCGACTGAGACTGAGTGTCCACTGCATGCCCAGCACTGTTCAGGGTGCTACAGGACATGAAACAAAGGAGTGATACTGTCTACCCTTGAAGCCAACTCTGTTAGAAAACAGTGAAAAGTATTGTATATAAAGTCAGTGCTGTCCTGAGGGACGTAGGCTACCACGGATATTGTTGAAAGGTCTCTTCTATTATTTACTTAGAGTTTGACTTTCATAAAACATCAGCAAATCAAAAGCCAAAACAAAACTAAAACACAGAGATTGATTTGTTTCTTTATATTGTTTTCCTGCAGGTGTTTTGGATTTTTGAGTTTATCATTATTACACAGGTTCTATATATACACTGCAGCCAAGAATGGTCATGTGCCATAATGGAAGTTCCCCCATTCTTAAGATTAATATATTGAGAATAGAATATCTGTATTTTATTTTGAATTTCCATTTTTAGAGACAACCCCAAATAGCTAAAAAAGGGATAGATCAGGGATTTAAAGTCATTGATTTTAAAGGCCATACAGTCTATTTTGTGTCTCCTGTGATTATTATTTTTTTCTTCCAATCTAGGTCTTGCCTTGTACCATCTTTCTTGATCCCAATTATACTGCTGAATCACTGTCAAAGAGAGGGACTCATAGGAATGGGTCATCTGGAAATGTGTGTCCTATTTTAGAACAAATTAAAGGTTGCCTCAGTCAGTGGTGTCTAACCCCTTAACTTAAAAGAGAGAAAATATTAATAGGAATCAACTCTGCTTATTTAGCAGGTCGAGTTGGTCTGTGGTGTCCATGGGGATGCTTGAGGACAAGCCGATTAACATTGAGATTTGTGGAAACAGGATCAATAGTTTTCAGTAACTGAGGAAGATTACCAGAAGTCAAGGGAGCCTTTAACAGGGGCTGGGCAGCATGGAGCCCAGGCTTGTCAAGCACCTGGCAGGCGATTGAGAAAGTCTAATTGTGGCTGCTGATGACTCATTTTACACGATTGTCACACCTCCCTTTTCCAGGTTCCATTTTAGGCACAGGATAACTTGCCCAGCCAGAAATTGCCTAATTTAAACCCTGACTCTTACCTGTGTGAATCAAAATGACTCAGAAAGTGCAAATAAAATATTCCCAAGGAGTCCGTGATTGTTTCATGTTTCTCATAGCTTCTCTTCTTAGAACTGAGTCTATCTGTATAGAAAAACACACAAGTACTGGGGAATTGAATTTGGGTGGGAAAGAGAAGAAAAGAAGTCTCACAGGACCTAAATCAGAGCCTATATTTTTCTCTGACATGAGACTACAAGGTAGGCTATTCTAAATTTGTGACCAAAGTTTTAATTATATAAAAAATAGAGCACCTGTTCTTTAAAAGGAGAAAGAATTGCTACCTTTTAAAGATAATTAGGAATATTGAGAATAAATAAAAATAGTGTATGTGTACACACACACACAAGCATAGATACATACACATATACACTTTAATCCTCTATGTTCAGCTCCTACCTGCTGCTCATCTCCTACCCTCTCGGCAGGAACCATTCCCTACTGCCCAATGGCTGTTAGTAATTCCTGATGAAATGAGTAAATCTGACTTGCTATTTTTTGCTGACACTAATTTTGATCTTTTTTATCTAATAACCACTACGTAGATTCTAAAGCAGTCTCCAGAACTCACCAAACCATGGCATATTGACCTATGAAGTGACAAACAAGTAGTGCTCAGTAGTTAGACAATTCATAAGACATCGTTTATTCTAGTATCCACAAAATATTGATACTTACAACAGCCCCGAAACACCTAGAATGTAATAGTTAACATTCCTCTTTCTACATAGTACTTTCCAGTTTTGAGGATCCTTTATTTATTTGTATGTATATGTATATACATATATATTTAATTATTTTTAAAGATTTTATTTATTTATTTGACAGAGAGAGAGCTCAAAGAGGGGAACAGCAGAGGGAAAGGAAGAAGCAGACTCTCCACTGAGTAGGAAGCCCGAAATGGGACTTGATCCCAGGACTCTGGGATCATGGACTGAGTTGACAGAAGATGCTTAACCGACTGAGCCACCCAGGTGTCCCTGAAGATGCTTTAAAATATATCATCTCATTTGACCCTCATAAAAATCTTGTATGGTAGCCAGAACATAAAATTTTATTTACAGTTTATAGGAAAGGAATCAGAAATACAAAAACTCAAATGATGTGACCGATACCAAATGATCCTACCAATCATGTATATTTACTCACAATCTAGTGATGGGCAGAAATATATAATACACAATCCAAATATTTCCACCATAAAAGTATTAAGATTTCTGAAATAGGAAGAATATAAATTGAATGGTTTCAATTATCCAGAAAAGTTATGTCTGTGAAAGATATCATTTCCCCTAATTAGGTGTCACTATATTGTAAACATATTTTGATTAAAAAGGCATTTTTTAATTCTTAATGTGCAGATTGTTTCTTGAATCCTTTTATTTCATTTTATTTTATCTGTAAAGTTACATTGTTTATTTGAGATCTTTCTTGTTTCTTTCTTTCTGTGTTTATAACTATCAGCTTCCCTCTTAGAACTGCTTTTGCTGCATCCCATAAGTTTTGATATGTTCTGTTTCTATTTTCATTTGCCTCAAGGTATTTTTTGGTTTCCCTTTCGATTTCTTCTTTGACCACATGGTTGTTCAGGAGCACGGTGTTTAAGCTCCACATATTTATGAAAATTCCAGTTTTCGTCTTGTAATTGTTTTCTTATTTCATACCATTGTGGTTGGAAAAGATACTTCATATGATTTCAGTCTTTTTAAATTCATCGAGACTTGTTTTGTGGTTTAACATATGGTGTATCCTGGACTGTGTTCCACATGTGCTTGAGAAGAACCTGTGTTCCTGCTGTTAGTGAACAGAATGTTCTATATATGTCTGTTAGGTTCACGTGGTCTAGTACATGGTTTAAGCCCAATATTTTCCTGTTGGTTTTCTATCTGGATGATCCATTCATTGTTGAAAGTGGGGCACCAAAGTCCCCTATGACTATTTTATTGCCATTTCTCCTGTCAGATCTGTTCATGAATGTTTTCTTTATATAGTTAGGTGCTCCAATGTTGGGTGCGTAAATATTTACAATTAGTATATCCTCTTGAGGAATTGACCATTGATCATTATATAATGAACTCCTTTGTCTCCTGCTATAGTTTTTGGCTTAAAGTCTATTTTGTCTGGTAGAAGTATAGCTACCCCTGGTTTGTTTTGGTTTCCATTTGCAATAAATATATTTTCCCATCCATTCTCTTCAAGCCTATGTGTATCTCTAAAACTGAAGCAAATTTTTTATGGCACACACTTGGGTCTTTTTTTTTTTTTTTCAATCATTTCAGTCACTTTAAGTTTTTTTTTTTTTTTAAGATTTTTGTATATTTATTTGACAGAGAGAGACACAAAGAGAAGGAGCACAAGTAGGGGGGCACAGGAGAGGGAGAAGCAGACTTCCCGCCGAGCATGGACCCCAGTGTGGGTCTTGACCTGAGGGATCATGACCTGAGCTGAAGGCGGCCCCTTAATGACTGAGCCACCCAAGCATCCACTTTAAGTGTTTTGATTGGAGAATTTAATCCACTGACATCTAAAGTAATTTTTCATATGTATCAGCTCCCAACTGCCATTTTGTTAGTTGTTTCATAATTCTTTTGTTCCTCTCCTGTTGTTTTCTTTTGTGATTTGATGATCTTCTGTAGTCGTATGTTTAGATTCTTTTCTCTTTATCTTTTGGGAATTTATTTATTCGTTTATTATTTATTTACATATTATCTTTTGTGTGTTTTTAATAGGATTTTGTTTTGGGCTTACCATGAAGACTACATAAAACACTTGAGAATTAAAACAGTCTATTTTAAGCTGGAAACAACTTAACTTCACATACAAAAAAGCTCTATATTTTTATACTCTCCACTCCCAAATTTTATATATATATTTTCCATGTTTATATATATGATATTTATGGTATATATATAATATTTATGATACATATATGTATGTATATACATATATATATGTATATATATATTAGTGGGGGAGAGAGACGGGGATGGAGGGGCAGAAGGACAGGAAGAGAGAGAAAACGCTAAAGAGGCTCCATGCTCAACACAGAGTCTGATGTGGGGCTTGATCTCATGACCTGAGCTGAAATCAAGAGTTGGATGCTTAACCTGGCTGAGCAACCCAGTGCTCTCACATTTTATTTTTTTTATTTATATATATATATATATATATATATATATATATATATATTTATATAAATATATATATATTTATATTTATATATATATATATATATAAATAAAAGAGAGAGAGTGAGTGGGGGGAGGAGTAGATGGAGAGGGTCAAGTAGACTCCACACTGAGCACAGAACCTGAAGCAGGGCTCAATTTTGTGACCCTGAGATCATGACTTGAGCTGAAATCAAGAGTTGGACACTTAACTGACTGAGACACTCAGGTACCCTGCCACTCACATTTTATATTTTTGATGTCACAATCTACATCTTTTTTTATCGTATTGCCATTAACAAGTTATTGTAGTTACAGTTAGTTTTAGTACTTTTGTATTTAACTTAAATGCTAAAGTATATGTATATCCTAACACCTTTACAATATTGAAGTATTCTGAATATAACAATATAGTTATCTCTATGGGTAATTTTTAGACTTTCTTATGTTTTCATATCATAGCATTCTTTTGTTTAAGCTTAAAGAAGTCCCTTTTCCTTTCTTGGAAGGCTGGTATAGTGGTGATGAATTCCTTCAGTTTTTGTTTTTCTGGAAAAGTCTTTATCTCTCCTTTAATTCTGAATGACAACTTTGCCAGATAGACTGTTCTTGATAGGCACATTTTTTTTCTTTTAGTATTTTGAATATATCATGTCATTTTCTTCTGACCTGCCAAGTTTCTAATGAAAAGTCTGCTAATAATCTCATGGGGTTCCCCAGTGCATAACAAGTTGTTTTCCTCTTGTTGCTTTAAAAAATCTCATTAGTCTTTAACGTTGACAATAATTAAATTGAATTACAGTCAAATATAATTTATATATAATTCTTGATATAGAATAATTAAATATAATTAATTATTATTATTAAATTATAATTAAATTTAATTATAATGTGTCTGTTATGAGTATCTTTAGATTCATCTTATTGGGTACTCTTTGTGCTTCCTGGATCTGGATGTCTGTTTATTTCATCCAGTGAAGGAAGTTTCAGGTGTTGTGTTTGAATCAGGTTTCTGCCCCCTTTTCTCTCTCTTCTCTTTCTGGGACATCTGCGTATATTGGTCCTCTTGAGGTATACTGTAAGTCCTTTTTTTTTTTTTTTTTTCATTTTTTTTCTTCTCCTCCCTTGAGAGGATGAATTCCACTGCACTGTTTTCGAGTTTACTGGAACTTTCTTCCACTTCATCTAGTTTGCTATTGAGCCCTTCTACTGGATTTTTCAGTTCAGTTATTGTATTTGTCAGCTCTATGATTTCTGTTTGGCGTTTTTTAATATTTTCTCTTTGTTGTAATTATCACTTTGTTCATGTGTGGTTTTCCAGACCTCAGGGAGCATCTTTATGGCCATGAGTTTCAATTCTCTACTGGGAATAATTTATCTCTATTTCATTAAAGATTTGTTTCTGGAGATTTATCTTGCTCTTTTGTTTGGAACATATCCTCCTGTTTCTTTAGTTTCTTCACTCACTGTGTTGGTTTCTGTACGTTGGACTAAACAGCTATGTGTCTCAGTATGACAGACTGGTCTCATGTAGGAGATGAACGTTGTCAAGCAGCCCTGACTGAGCTCCTGGTTGTCTCTCAAACTTGTGACTGCCTAAACCACATTCTTTGTTCATAGTGGCTCCCCATATTTAGGAGTATGTCAAGACCTGTCAAGGATCACAGTCAGCACCTAGGTGCAGGCTGATTAGATGCCAGACCCTCAGGCAGCAGCTGGGAAAGTATGTAGTTAAGGTCCTTCCAGAAAGTAACTAGGAGATGCATGCTTATGCTTGCTGCTTCTGTGCTGGGGCCAGGTGTGAATAGCTACGGGGGTTCTCCTTCTCCTATTTAAAAACTGCTTCTTTGTTTGCAACAGTCCTATGGGACTCAAATGGAAACCCCATTAAGTATTACAGCTATGTAATTTGGGGCTCTGTATCTTGGGCAACAGTTGTAAAAGGTGGGGTGATAGATGTGTAAATAAGTTCCTTCTAGGGAGATACAAACAACTCGGTTTTATTGTTGGAGTAAGCAGGAGGAAGCAGGTGGTGGAAGTGCCCATTGGCTCCTGTGGGCTCTAGGGGATCAAAGCCAAACCCTCAATGTGTGCTAATTAGAAGTTGGACCCTCAGGCAACAGCTTGGAAAGTATGCAATCAAATCCCATTCAGAGAAAGAGGCAGAGATTGGTGTTTTTGCCTGCTGCTTCTCTGCTGAGCCCTAGGGGCATGGCTCCTGCAAGTGCTTGCACGTGCATGGAGTAAGAACTGCTTCTTTGTTACATGAATGCAAGCCCTATTGGCTATCAGAAGCTAGGCAATCCAGAAGCACATTTATCAGATGGCAGCTGCTAGGGCTGGGGTGTCAGGCATGTGTGTAACCCTCTTCCAGATGGATGTGGGTGACCAGTTTTTATCACTGGGGTGAACCCCTTTGATTTTTTTCAGATTGGCTGTTTTTGTTCTATGTCAGGGGTCCCTTTCTCATTAGTCGCCTGTTTCCATACTGAATTATGGCATGGGTTAACAACATAGTGTCACTTTTTTTTTTTTTTAAAGATTTTATTTATTTATTTGACAGACAGAGATCACAAATAGGCAGAGGCAGGCAGAGAGGGAGGGAGGAAGCAGGCTCCCTGCTGAGCAGAGAGCCCGATGCTGGGCTCGATCCCAGAACCTGGGATCATGACCCGAGCTGAAGGCAGAGGCTTTAACCCACTGAGCCACCCAGGCGTCCCAGTGTCACTTTTTTTTTTTTTTTTTTTACTAATAGCCTATTTTTACTAATTGTAAGGGTAATACATGTTTATTTTAGAAAATTTGGAAAATCTACAATTTTTTAAAAAAATAAAAATTGGTCATCTAGAGGATAACCATTTTCTACATCTTATTGGATTTTCTATTGATTGTCATTTTGTTCCTATTCAGATGTTTTCTTAAAGATTCTGTGAGGATATACTCTTCATACAAATTGTGTATTGTTATTATTTTTCTTAGTATTCCATAATTATTTTTCTGTCATTAACATTACTTT
The DNA here is from genome assembly GCF_030435805.1 of Mustela lutreola. Lineage (NCBI taxonomy): Eukaryota > Metazoa > Chordata > Mammalia > Carnivora > Mustelidae > Mustela > Mustela lutreola. The sequence goes on from NC_081295.1 coordinate 94,680,375, forward strand.
AACTATGTTTTATTTATTTATTCATATTTTTAGAAGATTTTATTTATTTATTTGAGAGAGAGAAAGAGAGCAGGGGTGGGGCAGAGAGAGAGGGAATCTCAGGCTGACCTCTGGCTGAGCAGAATTAGTGCTGAAACTTGTATTGTAACAAATTACCACAAATTTAGTGGCTTAGAGTAAACAATTGTGTTATTTATAGTTTGCATGTCAGAAGTCCTAAAATCAAGGTGTTAGCATGGCTGCGTTCCTTCTGGATGTTCTAGGGAAAAATTGTTTACTTCCTCTTTCCACCGCCTACAGCTGCCTGAAGTCCTTGCTTGGCATCCCCTTCCTCCATCTTCAGGGCTCGGAATGCAGCATCTTCAAATCTTTCCATTTGGTCTCCTTCTACCAGCCAGCCTTCTCTCTCTCAGATCCTCCTGCCTCCCTCTTCTAAGAAAATTTGAATTACATTGGTTCTACCTGAATAATCCAGGACACTCTTCCCATCTCAAGATACTTAACTTCATGACGACATCTGCAAAGTCTCTTTTGCCATGTAAGGTAACGTATTCACAGATTCTTGGGATTAGGACACAGCCATCTTTGGAAGCTATAACTCAGTCTACCACAAAAGATAAAACATGATTTGTCTTTCTATTCTAACACGTAGTTTACAGAACTGCTAGCCAATATACCGTTCTTCATGTCCAGCTAGCTCAGAAAAATTTTCATCAGGATTTTTGCATGGATGAAGAAATAAAGTGGAAGGGAATGTATTTATTGGGTCTTTAATAAGGAATCTGAGATTTAGTGAGGTCACGAAACAGCTCATAAGTCAAATGGTTGGAAGGTAGTCTGACTTCTTCATTCATTACCATTTTTGGTTGTTTATTTGTTTTTGCTTATTATCTTCAATTAAGAAACTAATGATGTGTGCACCAAGCCGTCATGTTGTGTGCCTTAAACTCATACAATATTATATATCAATTTATATCTCAATAAAGGCAAAAAGAAAAAAACCCTGATGATATCAACGCCCAAAGGCACAGCAAGTTAGTGCTAATTCTACAATATCATTACTGCTATAAAAGTAGCCTATTTTCATGTCAGTAATATTGGTCCAGCCAAGAAACAATTTTGAGAGCATGTCTAGGCACAGCACTTCTCTGTAGTAGGGATTCAGTGACACTGTGGGTGGCCGACAGACTCGGTATATATTTTGGCCTGTGTATCATTAGAAATCATGTATCTTTCAAGGTTTGTATACATTTAAATTTCCAGTAAGAATATATTAATTATAGGAAAGCAGATTTCAGTGGGATTCCTGTGTTAGGAACAAGAGTATGTTTTAGAAATAATTTTCATTCCATTAGCTACTTCTGTGAAGTTTAAGTCCCTGTAAGTATGTAAGCTATACCATTTTAAAAAACTGTACTGGGTCTTATAAGGTCAACTGACCCATTCTTATTACTTTAAAGTATTAAAGACAAAAATTAATAGTTGACCATGGCTTTAGTAGGTACGTTTCAGAGAAAACACATGGAAAATAATCTTTAAGATTCTGGATCAGATGAAGTTATTAAGTTTTATATCTGACTCTGTGTGTCTATGATTTGTCATAATTATGTCTCTTTGCATTAAGTTGTCGTTGCTAATATGAATCTTGTCATCATAAACGATATGAAGATATCACTTTGGAAAAAATCTAGCGAGTATTCAGTATCTATATATCTGAAGCACCAAAAAGCAACTTCTGCTCTCCTTCCAAAGGACAGTTTTTTTAGCCAGGTTACTAACCATCACAATGATCACCAAAGATTTAAGAGAAGGGTTTGTGCCTTTCAATGAATGAGCATGGGTTGGGGAATCTTGTAGTTGTCAATACTTTTAGCTGCTTGGCTTTCTTCAGATAATAGTCCATGTTGACTTATTTATATTTGTAGCAATTTTTATGGAAATCCAAGAAGGTAGGGATGAGATTACTGACCCTATGATAAAATAGCCCAGGTATGGACTGATTGAGGAGTGCAGGATTAGTGTACTAAAGGTAGACTCACAAAGACTGTTGAAGAGAGGTCACAAGATAGGTTTTTTTAGTCAGTTTTGAGGGCATAAAGAAAGGCATAACACACTGTAAAAAGATGTTCTTCCTTCTATACTCTGCCTGGAATCACTGAGAAAGAAAGCCTACAAGGTCTTGGCTGAGGAGCCGAGAGCAATGAACAGATCTGGGTACATGACACTAACAGAGAGGTATTCTGAGTTGCTGCTGTAGATCTTTCTATTATGCCAGACAGCAACTGATCAGGTCGTTTCAGAAATAGCAACTGTATTACTATTTATCACCTTCTTAATGATACCATGCAAATTAAAAATATACAAAAAGTGTTCAGGACAGGTATAGGACATTCCCACATTCTTTATTGGAATATTGATCTCCAGGAATTATCTTCTGAGTCAAAGTCAATAGCAATGGTTCCTGCCTCTGCTTTGATTTTTTTTTTTCTTCACTATTTCACTGGAGATCTGGTTCTGTTTATCTTGTAATGTGCTGAGGAGTTTATCTTCATTCCATTCTTTGCCACCTCTTCTACATAAGTCTACCTTATTCAGTAAGTCTACCTGTGATGACTGTCTATTCAATGAACCCCAGTCTGACTCTTGCTTCTTCACCTAATGTTTAGACCCCAAGAGGGGTGAAGATGAAGGGACACTTAGGGCCAGTAGGTCATAGTGCTGTGCACACTCCCCATACAGAGAACCATGGCATCCTACCTTTAAACTAAGCAGCTTAACTTTGTGGATAAAAATGGAATGAATGAATCCAAGAGGAGGCACCAGCCATTGTGGTGAAGATTACTGTATTTGTAAATTTGTAATACAAGTTATAAGTTAAGAAGAGAGAAAATGAAGAATGCTTTTTTTTTTTTACTTTAAAAAAATTTAATTAAATTTAATTTTTTTCTGTTCCAAAATTCATTGTTTATGCACCACACCCAGTGCTCCATGCAATACATGCCCTCCATAATACCCCCCACCAGGCACCCCCCCTCCAAAACCCTCATTTTGTTTCTCAGAGTCCACAGTCTCTCATGGTTTGTCTTCCCCTCCAATTTCCCCCAACTCACTTCTCTTCTCCATCTCCCAAAGTGAAGAATGCTTTATTGAGAAACAGAACTAAGAGGTTATGTTACAGGATCTCGACAGTAGAGAAAATAGGCAAATTTAATATTTCTGTAACTTATTTATCGGGAATTTTTTCTTCATTAATTGACCATACTATTCCATAAAGGATTTGAGGTAGTCTAAAGAAGATAATAAAATAAACATATAAGTTAAGAAAATAAGTCTAGAAAATTATCGATATTATAGCAAGGACAGATGGAGGGAAAATTAGAAAATAGAGCAATCTATCTTCATCATCCTGAAGTCACAGGGAGAGAAGAAAAGTGTTCTTTGGTTCTTGCTACAAAGACTCCTCCCATGCGTTAATGGGAACCTGGTCTCTGGGGAAGTTTACTGTAATTCACTTTACTCTCCCTAGTAAGCCAATTTAATCTTTTCCCTTTAAATAAATATAGCTTTTTGATGGCTCCTTGCTTATTATCCTTTTTACTTATAATATTGAACTTTCTGATTACTGCAAGTGATATTTTTTTAGCGTCCAATTAAAAGTTTTGGCTACTAGTGACTTTGTAGAGCACAGCTCTTCTAAATCAGCCAACTGGTGGACAATATTCACACATTCTTGGTCTTTGCGAAACAAGTACTGAACGTGCAAATATAAAGGAAAGTGTCAGTTTCTATAATGGCTTGTTTCCTATCCTATTTCTGCATGTATTGAACCCAAATGAACCTGAATGGTTCATTTTTTTTTCTAAAAGTAGTTTCTATTTTATTTTCTAAAAAAGAAATAAAAAAGAAAAAAAAAAAGAAAATTCCTTTCAACTATCCACCAATTGGCCCAGAAATTAAAGAAAATATATTTTATCTATTTATGAACCATGATAGCTAACTTTATTAATGCATTTATTACCAAGCAAAGCCCCTTATTATATTCTGGTGGTAAGTAGATTCTGGTTTTAGTAGATTAATACTGCATGATCACCTTCAGAAGTCCTACCAGTATGAATTAGAAATTAAGTTGTATTTTTAAAATGCCTAATTGGAAGATTCAAATTATAGCTGCTTATCATGCTCTAGGGTCTTTCAGTTTTTGTGATTCAGGACTACCATTAGATAGGATCTCATTTTTCCAAGCTAATAAAATGCATGTTTTTAAAAAATGTTTAAAATATAGTCTTTAACAATTTCACTAAAAGTAATATCTAAAATATCTCTAAGGTTCTTTTGTATAGTATTTAAAAAATACATACTCTTTACATATGTTTGGATATATTTATTATTTTGAGTTCTGTTATTATGCAACATTTGTTTCTTACATGTAACTTTGTATTATGTTCTTCATATTTTCCATTTTAATGATCACATAATACATGTCCACTGGGCATATTTTTGTTTCCTTGAATGTTATATTGGCATTGGGCATTTATTCTGTCTTACTTGTTTGTTTTTCTTTCTTTCTTTTTAGCATTGGGTATTTTTGTTGTTGTTTTGTTTTTTCCTCCTCTACTATAAATGTACAGCAAATATACCATAAGCTTTATAACTTAATTTTGGCAATTAAATTCTTTAAAAATTACTGAGACTAGCTTTAGGGCTCACTGTATGATCAATTTCAGCAAATGCTCCATGTGACAATGAAAATCTGTGCATTCTGCAGGTGAATGCAGTGTTTTATATGTATTAATTAGGTGAAGTTGATCATTCTTGCTGTTCAAATAGTTTATGTCAGCACAGCCCAATAAAAATATAATGCTGTCCACATGTAAAACTCTTATTTTAAACTTTCTAGAGGCATATTACAAAGTAAAAGAATGGATTAAATTAATTTTAATTATATATTTTACTAACTAAAAGAATGGATGAAATTAATTTCAATTATATATTTTACATAATGCAAAATACCCAAAACATCATTTCTATGTGTAATTAGTATAAAATTAATGAGCCTTTTAAAATAATTTTTTATTTTTTATAAACATATAATATATTTTTATCCCCCGGGGTACAGGTATGTGAATCACCAGGTTTACACACTTCACAGCACTCACCATAGCACATACCCTCCCCAAAGTCCATAACCCCACCCCTCTTCCCTCAACCCCCCTCCCCCCATCAACCTTCAGTTTGTTTTGTGAGATTGAGAGTCACTTATGGTTTGTCTCCCTCCCAATCTCATCTTGTTTCATTTATTTTTCTCCTACCCCATTAATCTCCCCACCCCGCCCCGTTGCATCTTCACTTCCTCATACCAGGGAGATCATATGATAGTTGTCTTTCTCCGCTTGACTTATTTCACTAAGCATGAAAACCTCTAGCCTATTTTTATTTTTAACTTATCCTTCAGTATTTGATATCTATTTGATATTTACAGCACATTTCAAAGCAAGTGCCAAATTTTGACCCTTACTTAGATTTCACAAAATTTACTGCTTGAAAAATGGATATAGACCCACATATCCAAATTGTGCCATCCAAACTTAAAGGTCTTCAGTACTTCAGTTAAGTGACAAAAATAATTCTCCTTTAATATTTACATTAATGTCAACAAAACTGGTTTATCTGTTTTAAAATATTCGATTTAACTTTTGAAGCAAAAACATATAATTTTCAAAACTGTAACTGTTCAAGTTTAGTAAACTGCCTTTTGTGCCAACTCAATATTAAAATCAATTCAAATGCAGATTGCTAAAGTTGAAAAGTATTTACATTTATCAGCATCAAGAAAGCATCATTCAAATCTTGTGGTGTTTGCGGCCAATTTATACAATAGTGTTGATTATAGATAAAACTTTTATATGAGGATTCATGTTAGGAAAATGTGTAAAACTAAGTATTACTGACTTATATTATGTAAAGTTGTGATGTTAATGTAGATTATTGTACCTATTTAGCTAGATTTAATAAGATGTTTCTTTCCTTGAAACCTGAAAATTTAGCTCATTCATATGCAGTGTGATATCAATGAGGAAACATAAATCACATTCCTAAATTTTTGTTTTTGATTATTAGATATTTGAAAGGCATCCTTTGTTTCAAGGAAATTTTGAATTGGAGTTAACAATACAATACATATTTGTAAAATTTTCCACAATGAACACTGGCAAAGAACACAAGATAATTAAATTTATTGTCTTCTATTTCTTTCAGTAGGTCCACAAACTGGTGATGAATCCTACCACTTGCATATATATACTGAACAACTTCAGTAACTTCTATGCATGAGATCTTTCAAAGGGACTGTTTCAGAAAGGTGAGCACAAATATTTTCAATATGTATGACATATTGAATTAATGAGGAAAGCATAAATTTCTTGTTTAAAATTCCAATAAATATGAATTTTTGATCTAAAATTACTGGAGTAGTATCTGCTGTGTCAGAAACTAATTTTTAAATATGTAGTCAAATATTTTCTTTGACAGCTGTAAAAGACTTAAGAATAACCATGCCATCAGTACAAAATTTTAGGCTGTGAATTGCCAACTTTTTTGTAAGTTGGGAAGCCCTTGAGACAGTATGTGCCCAAAATATTAACTGGGCAGAGTCTGTTATATAACTCCTCTAAAGCTAAAAAAAGTATTTGCACTTTATGGTCTTGTATTTTATGGGCAATGGTTACTGACTTAATCAAAAATCTTTTACTTTGTGTAAAATATCTAATTTTGGGCTTTTCTTATGACTTTCTGGCTAAATTTCCATATTTAAGATGATACTTTTCTCATATCTTTATATAAAAATGAATTCTATTTTGTGCACAAATTAAGCTGTTTTATAGCTGGACAAAGATACAAGTCTAGCTCCTCTTAAAAGCTGTTTAACACTTTTTATTGGACATTGAATTCTGATTTCAAGTGCCTAATTTTGCCAATTCTTTTTTGACTGTTCAAAGTGAACTTCCTATATAATGCTGAAAATATCTCAATATTTTCACTTTATCTTTAAACTTTTTTTAACCCAACAAACAGTTTTTTTTCTTTGTTCTGTCATAAAAAATTAACATTTTCATTTATTGTGAATTCGTGACATCTGTTTTCCCAGTTTTTTTTTATAGTCACTGTGTCTGTTAGAGTATTGGTTTCTGCAACTATACTCATGTCTGCATCTGTAGGGTGTCTTAATTTTAAGTTAAAAAATTGTAACTACTAATTTTTAAAATTAAAATATAATTTAATTATCCTGTAATTAATTAATAAATTACTAATGCAATCTACATAGTCTTTAATTCTTGCTGTCTCCACGAAATATTCAAATAAGCACATTAAAATGTTACATTGGTATATAGAAACAAAGTCATTCCAAATTAATCAATTTGTTGACACCAACTAGATTGATGTCTTCATATATTTATTACACTGGAACAGGTATAAGCACCTGACACATGTGCTACATATGGCAACAGTATCTTACAATAGCTAAGAGTGAAATGCAGACTTACCAAAAGAACAATTGTGTTTAACAAGAATATGTTTTATAGGCCTTCAGTTATAAAAGTTGAATTGAATTATTTAAAATGATAAATAAAATTAAAAATTTAATTCTTTAGTTGTAGCCACAACTAAAGGCTCATGGTTTGTAAATTGAACAGCACAGTTCTAAGTTGTTATATGTATTTTTGCATTTGTTCAATCAGAAATAGAAAGTATGTTAAGATTGCTCACTATGATTGGGAGATATTTTTCTTTTAATTCTGTAAGCCTTATATATTTGAAGCTATGTTAATATCTAATTTGCTCTTTAATTTATCTGTTGTATTTCTAATTTCTGTTATTGTATTTTTCAGTTCTAGAACTTCCATTTTATATCTCTTCTTGTTAATTCTAGTTCTCTGGTTCTTTATCTTGTTATTAAATTTTGAACATGTAATCACAGTTTTTGAAAGAAGTGTTCTGTTTATTAATTACAATATCCACCGCATTTTTTTTTTCCCCTCTGTCCTGTGTCTTGTCTTTTCTCTGGATATACGTGCTTGGTGATGTTTTATTGTATATGAAATGTTTTAGAGGTTCTGGATGATGATTTTCTTCCAGAGAAATGGAGATCATCTCACTTTACTCAGTGCTTAAACTGATTCTAAGTTTTATTTCAGTCGTTTAAAAGACCTGATCAATTTCCATCTAACCTTAATTTCTAGGATGCAACACTTCTGAAGGCTCGGATGGTTTATCCTTCCAAATAAGCACACATGTGAACTCCAGTTTTATTCTGCTCAACACAATGAGATTGCCAATAGTTGTGCTGACATTTTCAGCCTCTTAGCAAATACTATCTGTTGACCATAGAGGCCAAGTTCACTTCCCAAACTTCTCCTCTCTATGGGATTTTGGTCCTGATTGAATTGGTAGTCCTAAACTACAAATATGCCTTTCCAACCACTGGAAAGTCTACTCAAATTTTCTCCTATTATCCAAGTTCTATTTGGCTTTTGTCTCTTTGCCTGTATTACTTATGAACCAGCAAATGCCTCGGAGGAAAAAGCATTGAAGAAGGTTAGACTCACCTCTTTGATCTCTGCCTATAAAATCCTGCTCCCTGGGTAGTATTTTGGTACTTGCATTCAGATTTTTTTTTTTTTTTTTTTTTTTTTTTTACAAATTTCCCTTGTTATTCTCAGTGGGAAAGTTGGTTTTCTCCAAGTTAAACTTTTATATCTGGAAGCAAAATTCTTTCTAAGCCATAGAAACTAGAACTATCTATAGATCTCCCCCCTTGATTACATAAAGAACACATATCTATAGAAGACTCAGAAAATATGAAAATAAGTCATTAATCTTCCAGATAATTACTTTTAACATTCATATATGCTATGGACTAAAAGTTCGTGTCCACCCAAAACATATATGGTGATTCCTTCTTTAACCCCTAATGTGATGGTATTTGGACAGAGGCTTTTGGGAGGTAATTAAGTGATGAGGGCAGGTTAGTCTGGGGGGGATTAGTGTTCTTATAAGAGAGACACTAGAGAGCTTTTTGCCTCTCTCCCGGTCACGTGATGAAGCCATGAGAAGGCAGCTATCTGTAAGCCAGGAAGTGAATTCTCACCAGAACTTGACCATGCTGACACACCATGATGTCAGATGTTCAGCCTCATGGAACTATGGGAAATAAATATCCATTGTTTAAGCTACCCACCCAGTCTGTAATATTTTGTTATGGTAGTCTGAGCTGACCATATATACATATATGCAGCCATTACCTCTACTATATACATACATTGGTTTTTGAGTAAATGGAATCCTATATATGCTTTTTATAATCTGATTTATTTAACTGAACAATTATCAAAGATTTTTTTGTTTCATCCAATATTCTTCTACTATATATTTTACTAACTGCAGAGTATGAATATTTCCAATTAGATTTTTTCTGACTTTTTATTATTTAAAGTAATGCTATGATGAACATACACATGCATAAAGTTTTTCTATTTCTCATATTTCATGATGATAGATTCTTTGATATATAATTTGCTTAAATAAGTAAACAGTTATGTCTATATATGTATATGTGTATATATATGTATACATTATACATATATATAAACTTCTTATTCTAGAAAATTTAAATATATAGAAAAGTTAGAGACAAGGCTATAATGAACCCCTGAGTACCTAGAATCCAATGTCATCATTTCTGCAAGATTTAAAAAATATGATTTGGTCCTCAATTTCGATAGTGAAAACAATCCTACATGTTAGGGAGCTTTAGGAAATGTTAAGATTTTGTTATTACACTCTAAATATTTGCCTTTTTAATTTATTATATTGTCAATACATAGGAACCTCAAGCTTCTGGAAGTCCAATTAATATCTATATTCCTGATTGCCTTGAACAATTGTGGAGTAACATTTACTTTACTACTTAAGCAATATTAGAAAGTCATAAGACCTTGGGCATTTTATTTTTCCCTGGGAACCCAAAGGGATTGGGAGAAGAACAGGGAAACACAGAATGGAGATTTTGGCTTCAAGGTCATGTTCCTAGAAACTAGGAAATTAAGAACAGTACTTGTGAGGGCACCTGGGTGGTTCAGTCGGTTAAATGTCTGCCTTCGGTTCGGGTCATGATCCCGGGGTCTTGTGATCAAGTCCCACATTTGGCTTCCTCCTTGGCAGGTGTCTGCTTCTCCCTCTGCCCCTTCTCCTGCTTGTTCTATTTTGCTTGCTCTCTCTCTATCTCTCTCTCTTCATCAGATGAAAAAATAAAACCTAAAAAAAAAAAAAAAAAGAAGAAGAAGAGTACTTGTGGTCTAATTCCAATTCCTGGATGGGTGCCTGGTTGAAGGGATATATTTTTCTTTGGGAGATGGGCCAGGGTTCTTAGAAGAAGTCAGTTACGAAATGCCATTCTGAAACTTTCCAGACTCAGGTTCTGTGGGTCCTGAGAACTGTCCCTCAAGGAGCAGATATAAAGTTCAAAGTAAAGAGCTACCTTTTGAGGGCACAAACAACTTAGAGTCTAATGATTTAAAACTGGCTGAAAAAGCTGCATCACCTGAGGAAAATTTTGCTGCATTGAGACTGTCAGGGGCTAAGAAATGAGGTGGTCATCAGTGCCAGAGACTGAAAGTGCTGGAGAGGAATTGGAAATGGTCAGTAGAGCAGATCAGTGATGGAACAGACACCGGAGAGTCATCAGAGAACTGGAGGTGAAGAGCACCACTGGTGGGGCAGCAGCAGAGGCAGGTCAGAATGACATGTGTTTGTGATTTGAAGCCTGAGAGTCAGAGGGAGGTGGGGTGAGAAGCTGGCTCAGGCCAGCTTCCTCTTGCTTCATAGTCTGGGCTCTGGATTTTCACCTTGTGAACAATATAGTCTAAGAAAATCATATGGGTTTTTGGTATTATTCATTTTGTTCCAAGTAACTTTGACCCATTTTCCTCCACCTGGAATAAGCCTATTAATCATCAAATTGGGACCATCATGAAGGAGGTGGCTCTTGAAATGAACCTTGAACCTCATGAAGGATTATAAAAGTAATGGTGGAAAGAATTCTAGGCCAAAGAACATGCACTAAAGCTTAGAGGCACAAAAGCAGGTCAGTAATTAGCAAGCAGTGAGATACCTGGTGATTGCCCCATAGGTTTTCAATAGGAGGGGAGAATTAGCTGGAAAGCACATTTGAGGCCATGGAGCAGAAGATGGCATTGGCAGCAGGAACCGGGGAATTAGCAGAATCATTTTGGGAAAAATTACTTTCTTCTGATTTCTCAGAATAATAATCTAAAATTTCCATTCCTATTTTTTTCTTTAAGTATTTTCTCTGATTTAAAACTCAGTAGGAGAGTTTAGAACATTTGGGAAGATAGAACAAGAATAGAAAAAAAAAATCACCCATTATTTTACTACCCAGAATCAACATTTTACATTTTCTTCTACAAATTTTCATTTACATATTTGTGACATATGACCATTTATTAGGCTTTGAAAACTTAATTTATGTGTATAATATTACATCCTAACCACTTCTTCATGCTCTTTATTCGGTTTTCATAAATACCAATTAATAGCCTTCAGTATTCCATTATGTTGGTACACCACAGTTTAGTCATATATTTCCTGCTAGACTTATGGGTTACCCCTTTTACTGGGAGGATAGTGAGCTTGCAACACAGTGATCAAAAAAATCTTTACAGTTTAGAATGATAACTAGAAAGAAAGAAAATTTAAAATAGGAATGTATGGGTCTTTTAATAAATTGATTTGTATTTTAGTTTCAAAAGAATAACAAGTGCCAGTAAGATACCAGATGAACTGACATGAAAAGGACCCGGGTGTATAATTTAATTGGGCTCTCATTGAAATGATAGTTGTGACCTGTGATTGTGATTAAAAATAAGTAATATATACTTGATCATCATTCCCATTTCTGGCACAGAGTTTCTAAAAACCTTGGAATTTCCTAAGTGATAAGAGCAAGTAAAAATGTCTTTGTTTTGTTAAGTAGGACTCTACCCAGGGTTCAAGGTGTGTGGCCAGTGGAGCCAACCTTGAAATTAGAGAGTTGGAACTTTAGTCCTACCCATCTCTTCAGCCCCTGTCCCGATCGATCTCTCAAGAGAGGAGAGGGGCCCGTACATGACATTAAACATTAGTTTAATCAACTGTGCCTGTCTCATGAAGACTCTACAAATCCCCCAGAAAAGGACAGCTTCCAACCATGAAACTTGGTGAACATGTATAGGTTTAAGGTGAGTAGGCTCTGAGGGAGTTCCGAAACTCTGTGTCCTTTCGTCATAGGTGCCTCTCTTCCATCTGGCTGTTATCTCCCTTTACAATAAAATGGTGATCTAGTTAAGCAAAATGTTTCTCATAGGTTTTATGAGCCACACTACCAAATTAACCTAACCTGAGGAGGAACTACCATTTGTTGGAACTTCTAGTTTGTAGGGGGTTGGTCAGACAGCCTGGCTTTCAACTGGTATCTGAAGTTGAGGAGGAATTTTGTAGGAGTGACCCTTAACCTGTGAAATTTGATGCTGTTTCTGGATAGATGATGACAGAATTGAGTTTGAATTGTAGGTCACCTTGCTGGTGTCTGGAGAACTGCTTGGTGATGTGGGGGAATGTCTCCCTCCTGCACACACATTGGAATTTGTCTCAGAACCAAAAGAAACCAAATAGCTAATGTGATCTTAGGTTTTTAATGTAAACATAGTGCCACAATAAAAGTAAGTAAAGGTTCCTCTAAACTCTGAAACACTTATTAAGGAAAAAAGAATTACTAGATAATGAATGAGAACAGGGCAAAGTCAATACTTCCTAAGGCAATCACCTTGAGATATGTAATGATGAGCTTGAGATTTCAACTTCTAAATGTAGATTGTTGATGAGAATGAGTAACATTACTTTCCAGGAATGCTTCCCCTATGACATCATGCTAACAGTTCTCTCGGGGTCCAGGGTATTAAATTAAGGAAGTTGTTAGACAACCAATGCTAATTTCCATTTTGTGCAGTAGATGAATCAGCAAAAGGCAATTCGAGTCAAATTCTATAATAAAACCCAACCCCTCAGGTCCTTAAACTCTGACCATGAGTTTATAGTATACATACAATAAGTAGATGTCAGTGAAAAGGTTCAGAGACAGGGCTGAATGGAAATGAGGACCCTTGTGTATTGCATAGCATGAAGTTTTAAATTATAATGACTGTTCACTCCATATGCTTTTTTGGAATGTTTCCTCGGAGGTGGGCAAGGTGAAGGTGTGAAGCATACAAAGATGATGAGCAGAACACAGTCTCCGTTCAAGAATTGAACAGTAAAATGGGGTCAGCAAGGGCATGGGGGATTAACCGAGGTACAATGGGCTGTGTGCTGTAACAGTGGTTAGTACAAGAGCTGGAAGAACTGAGATGAGTGAGCAATTAGTGACTCTCTCTTGGAGTGTGATGACAAGAACGGAATGATACATGCAGGTGATATTGAGCAGATTGTGGAGAACAGAGGACGAGTATTCCAGAAAGCAGTGGCAGCGTTTGAGAAGGCAGAGAGAAATCATCTGACAAAAGTCACATTCTAGCTAGACAACAGGCTAGGAGGTTTCTGGGGTCTATCAAGTCTTGAAAGTAGATAAATATATTTCAGACATCTTCTTAATGAAGTGGTTGTAATCTAAGTCATTTTCTTCCTTTAAATAGCCAGAAATTTATTCTTAATTTCATTCAGCAGTGTGCATTATGGGCCAAATATCATTTATTCTTTGCAACTCTGTAACATAGGCATGACATTGTTATCTCCATTCTGCATCTGGGGCCAGTGGGTTTAGCCTCTGCCTTTGGCTCAGGTCATGATATCAGGGTCCTAGGATCGAGCTCTGCATCAGGCTCTCTGCTTAACAGGGAACCTGCTTCCCCCACCACCCCTGCCTGCCTCTCTGCCTACTTGTGATCTCTGTCTGTCAAATAAATAAATAACATCTTAAAAAAAAAATCACTCAGCCAGACCTGGTATTTGAACTCATATATTTGTCTGTAAGAGCATTCTCTCAACTGCTCTTTGTTTGTGACCATTCAGTTTGTGAGCTTTTTCTCTCATATGAGACTTCTTTCTAGTCTATACACCTGTGTGGGCAGATATACATATATAGTGGTTGTTTTTCATTGCCTGACTACATGGATCACATTGTTCTTTTTTTAGACATTCTTCAGAATCATTAACCCTTATTCCTCTCCTGTATAAGTGTTGACAGCAGACCTTTCTATGCACTCTTCCAAACACTGACTATATTAACTTATTTAATCCCAAGTAACCTGCTCACAAGCAAACAACTAGGAAGTAGTGAGTGGAGCTGGTGTGTGAACCCAGAAATTAGGACTCCAGAAGCTATGCTCATAACCACTACAATATTTTCCTCTTTAAATCTTAGTTACCCTTCAAATTCCTACACTTGCGCTCCTCTTGCCTGTTAAACTGTCTCAGACTGTGTAAAGCAGAGTTCCCAAGCACCTAACTTATGCTATTGGAACTATGGCACCAGCATGTTCCTACATTGTGTGGTTAGGTGCCCTGTGCATCCTAATTCTTCTGCCTTTACTAGACTAAAAGCCCATAGAGGTAAGCATCTAAGACTGACATCATCATAAGCTGCAACTCTCCCTTTAATATTTATCACTTGGAAAATGCTTAATAAATTTTTGTGTAGTTACTAAGGTCATAATTATGGATATTAACACTTCATTATTGCATTGTGCTATAAAACATTGATGAAAAAAGTGTTATCACATATGCACAGCTATTCATCTGAACCCTGTCTCTATCTTTTAATCTTATAAATTATTTTGTTATATATGTGTATATAATAATTATATATATAATGTATATATACATTTTATATACATGTATATATACATATATATAATGTGTATATATATACACATGTATATTTTATACATGTATATAAAATGTATATATACATTATATATAATTATAAATATATAATGTGTGTGTATATATATATATTTCTAAGCATATATATTTATCTTTCTCTTGCTGACCGGTGACCTGTAATCATGTCTTCTTTTGATTAACAAACTCAATTTCTTCAGAGCAGTTTTATGTTCATACCAAAATTGAGCAGGAAAGTACAGAGTACTCCTATATCTCCTGCCTCAAGACACGGACAGTCTCCGTAACTATCAATATCCCCATCAGAGAGGGACATTTGTTACAGATGATGATCTTACATCAACACCTGATTATCATCTAAACTCCATAGATTACATTAGAGTTTACTCTTGGTGTTGTACATTCTATGGGTTTTGACAAATGTGCAATCACACGTATCTGTGATTTTAGGATTCCACAGAATAGTCTTACTGGTCTGACAATCTGCAGTGCTCTGCCTGTTCATCCCTTCCTCTCCTTTATCCACTGACAACTACCGATCTTTTTACTGTGCCTATAGTTGCCTTTTCCAGAATATCATACAGTTAGAATCATACTATATGTATCTATTTTTCACCTTTTGTTTTTAAATGTAAGCTCTATGACCACTGTGGGGCTTGAACTCATGACCCTGAGATCAAGAGTTGCATGCTCAACCTACTGAACCAGCCAGCTGCTCTTGTTTTTGTTTTTGTTTTTTGATTGATTGGTTTCACTTTGTAGCATGCACTTAAATTTCCTCCATGTCTTTTCATGGCTTGATAGCCCATTTCCTTCTAGCACTGTATAATAGTCCATTGTCTGGATGTACCACATTTGTGTGGCACTTTTTTTTTTTTACCCATTTACCTAACGAGGCTTATCTTGTGTGCTTCCAAGTTTGGGCAATTATGAATAAAGCTGCTATAAACATCTGTGTGCAGGTTTTTGTGTGGGCATAAGTTTTAACTCACTTGAGTAAATATCAAGGGGTGTGATTGCTGGATCATATAGTAAGAATATGTTCAGTTTTTTAACTTGTCTTTCAAAGGGGCTGTTGCAATCACTTCTGTTTTGGGGATCTCTATTTTTCCTCTGTACTTTTTTTTATTGTGGTAAAAACACATAACGTGAAATTACCCTCTTAATTTTTTTTAAAGATTTATTTATTTTAGAGAGAGAGCACAAGCACACAGACACAAGTGGGAGGGGCCAAGGGAGAGGGAGAGAGAATCCCAAGCAAACTCTGCACTGAGCATGGAGCCCCATGTGGGGCTCAATTTCACAACCCTGAGATTATGACCTAAGCCGTAATCAAGGGTTGGGTGCTTAACCAACTGTGCCACCCAGGCAACCCTACCCTCTTAAATTTTTAAGTATAGAAAAATACTATCATTAACTATATGCACATTATCCTACAGCAAATCTCTAGA
The DNA here is from genome assembly GCF_030435805.1 of Mustela lutreola. Lineage (NCBI taxonomy): Eukaryota > Metazoa > Chordata > Mammalia > Carnivora > Mustelidae > Mustela > Mustela lutreola. Next base: position 94,696,775 of record NC_081295.1, read on the forward strand.
AATTTTTTTTTATCTTGCATGACTTAAAGTCTATACCCATGGAACAGCAACTCATTTTCACCTCCCAGCAGTCCCTGGCCACTCCCATTGTACTTTCAGCTTTTATGAATGGACTGCTTTAGATCCTCATATAAGCTATTGGGCAGTACTTGCCCTTAACTACCACAGGATCCAGCAATCTCGCTTCTGAGCATTTATCCAAAAGAATTGAAAGCAGGATCTCAAAATCATATTGACACTTCATCGTGTATAGCAGCATCATTCAAATGCCAAGAGTTGGGAACAACCTAACGGTCAATCAACTGATGAATGAATGAGAGAATGTGGTATTTACATACAATGGGATATTATTCAGCCTTAAAAAAGGAAGGAAATTCTGTCATAGGTTACAACATAGACGAGCTGTGAGGACACTAGGATACCTCTGTACTTTTATTTTTATTTACTTATTTATTTATTAAAAGATTTTATTTATTTATTTGACAGAGAGAGATCACAAGTAGACAGGGAGGCAGGCAGAGAGAGAGATAGAGGGAAGCAGGCTCCCTGCTAAGCAGAAAGCCTGATACGGGACTCGATCCCAGGACCCTGAGATCATGACCTGAGCTGAAGGCAGAGGCTTAACCCACTGAGCCACCCAGGTTCCCCACCTTTGTACTTTTAATCTCTTTCCAACACCCGGCTATCAGGGAAGCCAAATAACGAAGCTTGTTAGAAGTGTGTCTAAAGCAAAAGTAAAAAGCTCCACAGATTTGATCAAAGAGGTTCTGTGATGACACATCCACATTGACATGTATAAATGTAGAGACTTTTCTTGCTCATTCTTGTTTTATATTTTATTATTCATGATATACATTATCACACAATTATAGTCAATATACAGAATATAACTAGAAAACAGGAATAGGGAAAAAATGTTTGCATTTCATTTTGTGTTGGCAATATGTAATGAACAGCAGTGATAATTTATATAAAATTTGTAAATAAAATCTGTTGTTTAGAAATCATTGTGTCGAGATCCACAATCCATACTGTTATTAGCAGACTAGCTGTCACATTTATGTCCCTGACTGACATGAGAAAGGTTAGGAAAATTTTGCTAAAATAAATTTTGAGGGTTGATAGATTTAAAAAAATCTGTCATTATGTTATAGCATTTTATTGTTGAGTGGAAGTGTCACCTGAAGGATCCTCCAATTATGCCGGAATGGAAATTTTAGTTTGTATGAAAATAACTGTGTCTTAAAATATCATCTACTTCACTTCACTCACTTTTTTCCTCTTTGAAAGTCTCTGTGAAGGAAAGTCTTTCTGCACTTTGCTCCCTGTGAATCTCTAGAGAGCCAATTCCGTGAGAACTTCTATAAATTCCCTTCAAAACACACACCCATACAACTCTTTTTACAAGTTTTTTGTTTGTTTGTTTGTTTTTAAATCTGAGAGGCTCCATGTTTCATTTAACCACAATATTCAGCATTTACGCACGTTCTGGGGACTTGTGCTAGAATTCATGAGTGTGCCCAGTAATACTTAAGCTGCTTTGGACTCCATCTTCCTTGCTGCTTCATTTGGGCGGGAAGTTGTGCAGACTCAAGACTGGTGGCTGATGTGCCGGCAACTTACCTCATCTTCTCTGAGAGCTTTTAGAAGCTCCTCGTTGGGAGTGTTGGATGGAACACATGGACAGCCCCACCCTAAGATAGTTCATGGAAGTTTATGTGGTTCAAGCAAGGGATAATAACATTACCTAACCTAAAATATGGTTGTGATAAGCATAATTGGCTTGTTGATCTAGGAGGAAAAATTCCTGTGCAGTTAGCTTTTGGGACTCATAAGACAAATACCACTATTAAGCAAATATAGTCTCTCTTCCTCGCACATACCTGTGCACATACTTGGACAAATATAGGTTTGGCATAGAGTAGTGATTCAGTAAACAGTAGGGATTACTGGGGCACCTGGCTGGCTCAGCTGCTAGAGTATGCAACTCTATCTCAGGGTTGTAAGTTCAAGCCCCATGATGGGTACTTAAAAATAAAATCTTACAGAAAATCAGTAGGAATTATTATTAGTACAATCATCACCGTTTTTTTTTTTTTTTTTAACTATCATCTTAGTCATGGTCATCAGGTGAAAACATTTTTTCTTTAGGTGAAGTTGTGATAAATTTCACTAAGAGATATTGTTTGATCTTTCTTTTTTTCTTTGTTTTTTTCTGGAGAAATTTGTTCTGTCCTCATTATTTTAGAACCTATAGTCCTGACTAATATTTCATAATGTATGTAGCTGATTTCATACTTTGTTGTGTTTTATATTCTATCATGTTTTGAGCAGGTACCTGGAGGACACTGGGTGCCCCTATTGGATGTTGTGGATGGCATCTTACGTTATGACTTGGGGCATGTTGTGATGTGAAGAGTCCAAAGCTCTTCCCATTTCTTGCTCTCCTGATGTTACTGCTCACACACATTTATTTCTGAGGAATTGTTTGCCTTAGAGAACGTTATCTCATTACTTTATGAGATGTGTGTTCATAAGAATCATGAGGAGGGTTTTAAATATGCATAATAAGACCTGAATTAGAATCCCCAAAGGGGACCCAGGCACTTAAACGAGCTTGCTAAGGGATTCTAAAGTTTTAAATCACTGAGCTAAACCTGAATAATTGCATCCTTTCACTGCTCAATCTTTCACTGAGGCAAATGCCATTGGATACTCAATTCCACAGACTGTTCTTTCTTTCAAGAAACATTTTAGTGGTCATTGCTGGTTTTATTGATTTTTCTTAATCATTTTTCTATTTTCTATTTCATTGATTCTCATTTTCATCTTCATTACTTCCTTTCTTCTGTTTCTTTTTTCATTCTAGTTTTTTAAGATGGAATCTTAAGTCATTGATACGTGAGAAACTTCTTTATAAATTATGTGTTTACATACTTTTGATGAATTCAACCCTTTATTATTGTGAAATGAACTTTATTCCTTGTAATCTTCTTTGCTCTGCAATTTACTTTTTCTGATATTAATATAACCACAACAGCTTTCTTTTGATCAGTGTTAGTGATGTAGTTTTTGAATGTAGGTGAGGTCCAGGGCCGATGGCCAAGAAGGAATTCTTGAGATGTCTTTGGGACAACATGATGGTTTTATTAAAGCAGAGGAATAGGATCTATGAGCAGAAAGAGCTGCTGCCCTGGAGTTATGAGGGACGGCTGAGTATATACTTGGGAGTTGGGGGTAAGGAAAAAGGGAAGTTTTCAAAAGAACTTTCATATGCTAAAGATGACCTACAAGATACTGGAGGCCTTGCCATTGTCAAAGTAAGGTTGTTTTTCCCTCTGATAAAACATTAGCATTAGGACAGTTGGTAGCTTCCTGGAAGAACATTAAACTCAGCCCGCCTCAAGTATTTGTCAATAGGCAGCAGGTTATAAGGACATTAATTTTATCTACATTTCCTTCTGAAAGTTAGGTTATTGATAAGGATGCTTTTTCCTTGTAAATCACTAACACGTTTGTAAACTGAGGGAGTTTATATCATGAAGGACTGTACTCTCTGTACATTAACTATTTGTTTTTCCTTCCCTTAACTTTAGGGCAGCTGAGAGTGCCTGGGGAATGTCACACCTGTTTCACCTGGGAGGGAGGTGGCTGGGCGTTATCAGCTTATGCTTTGTCCTTAGCTTTTCTTTTGCTCCCTCTTCGTTAGCATGGTCTATCTCTTTTTCATCTTTAATTTTTTAACCTATTTAAATCTTTATATTTAAAGTACATTACATGTAGGCAAAATGTAGTTAGCTTTGCTTTCTTACCCAATCAGATAATATCTGACTTTTAATTTAGGTGTTTAGACCATTTACATTGAATGTGGCTATTGACAGTGAAGTTTATTTCTCTCATCCTGTTTGTTTTCTACCTGTCCTGTCTGTGATGGTTAATTTTATGGGTCAATTTGACTGGGCCACAGAGTGCTGGATATTTGGTTAAAAGTTATTCTGGGTGTGTCTACAAGGATATTTCTGGATAAGATTAACATTTGAATCTGTATACTGAATAAAACAGATTGTCCTCCTTAACTGGGCTCTGTTCAGTTAATCGAAAACCTGAATAGATGACAAAGGTTCTCCCGCAGAAGGAAGACTGTGTGTCTTCAAGCTGGGACCTCAATCTTCTCCTGTCTTTGGATTTTGTCGAAACTTACACCATCAGCTCTCCTTGTCTTTAGAACTTAGGCTCACAGTGGAACTATATCATTTACTCTCCTCAGATTGTCTAACTGAAGGTCTTGGGAATTCTTAACCTCTAGAATCGTGTGAGTCAATTTCTTATAATAAATCTCTCTCTTTCTAACACACACACACACACACACACACACACACATACACACTGTTGGTTTTTTTTCTCTGAGGAACCCTAACACACCATCTGGACTTTGTTCTTCTTTTCCTCTTTTACTTTTAGGATACCATCTTATTTCTGTTGTTGGTTTATTAGCTACAACTCTTTGTTTTGTTATTTTGGTGGTTACTTTATGAATTATTATATACATCTTTGATCACACAGTCTACCTTCTAGTGATAGACGCTCACATATAGCATAAGAACCATACAATATTGTAGTTCTGTTTCTTCATTCCTGTTCTTTGTGACATTGTCATTCACTTCACTTTTACATATGGTATACATCCTATACTACACTTTTATTACTTTTGCTTAAACGATGAAATTTCCAAGAGTTCAAGCTATAAAAAAACATTATATGTATATAATTATATTTATGCACATAGTTGTATTTCTGTTGCTCTTCACTCTTTGTGTTGACACATATTTCCATCTGGCATCATTTTACTTCTACCTTAAAGACTTCTTGGAACCGGGCGCCTGGGTGGCTCAGTGGGTTAAGCCGCTGCCTTCGGCTCAGGTCATGATCTCGGGGTCCTGGGATTGAGTCCCACATCGGGCTCTCCGCTCAGCAGGGAGCCTGCTTCCCTCTTACCTCTATCTCCCTCTCTGCCTGCCTCTCCATCTGCTTGTGATATCTCTCTGTCAAATAAATAAATAAAATCTTTAAAGACTTCTTGGAACCTTTCTTGTGTAGTGTGGGTTTGCAGCTGCTGAATTCTTTCAGCTTTTGTGTTTCAAAATGTCTTTATTTGCCTTTGCTTTTGAAATGCATATTCTCTAGCTATAGAATTCTAGGTAAATCTCTGCCTCTGCCCCCTTACTCCTTACTACTTTTAACACTGTTCTACTGTTTTTTCTTTCAGATTCTTTCTAGTGAGAAAATCTTTGTTCCTCTGTGTGTAATATGCCCTTTTTCTCTGGTTGCTTCTAAAATTTTCTTACAATCCCTGGTTTTAAGCAAATCAGTTTTGATGTGACTTGATGTAGTATTTCTTTGGGTGTCTTATACTTGGAGTTTATTGAACTTGGATCTGTGGGTTTAGAATTTTACTCAAATTTGGAAAAAATGCAATTATTTTTTGGAACATTTTTCTGCTAAAGTGACTGCAACTACATATATATATAGGCCATTTAAAGATGTCCTACAGCTCACTGATTCACTTTTAATTTTTAAATTTTATTTATTTATTTTTAAAGAGTTTATTTATTTTCGAGAGAGAGAACACAAGCAGTGGGGAGGGGTAGAAGGAGAGGGGGAAACAGACTCCCTGCTGAGTAGGGAGCCCAACATGTGGCTCCATCCCAGGACTCTAGGATTATGACCTGAGCCGAAGCAGATGTTAAACTGACCGAGCTCCCCAGGTGCCCCTGATTCACTTCTGATCTTATTAAATTTCTGTTTTTTTCTATATGCTTTATTTTGGGTTTCTATTTTTCTTCAAATTCACCAGTCTTTTCTGATCTAGTTTGCTAATGTATTGTCATTCCCATCCAGATTTTTTTTTTTTTTAATCTTGGACATTATAGTTTTTATTTTAGAAGCTTGATTTGGGACATCTTTGTGTTTTATATTTTCCATGCCTCTAGGTAACTTTCAAATATAAACATGGACTATAGTCATAACAACTGTTTTAATGTCCTACTCTGCTAAATTCTAATATCTGTCTCGAATCCAAGTCAGTTTTGATTGATTGATTTACCCACTCATTAGAGATGATATTTTTCTGCTTGGTTGTTTTGTATGTTTTTGTTTTGTTTTTTGTTCTTTTTACCTCCCAACTCCATCTCTTCAACTTGAGAAGTCTGGATTCTTCCTCCTTGGGTCACACCTCGAAACTCTCTCAAGGCAGAAAGCGGTGCCAGGGAAGGACAGAGTGACAAAGGAGTCCCATAGTCTCATAGGAGGTGAGAGGGAAATCCTTGAAGATGTCTGCAGTGTGAATCTTCCAGCTGGAGAAAGGGGCTAGGCTCTGGGAAGGAAAAAAAGAGAACGGAAAAGTAGCCAGCTCTCATAAACTTCAATGTACTAATTTATTTATCAAGTCATATGTTATAGGTCATGGGTAGCTAAAATAATTATTGCATCCAGTGAAATGATTTAGATAAACTCAAGTTGGTTTCCAGCTAAGAAGAAAGCAATCCTTCATAACCATGGCCTCAGAAACTGAGTACTGGCTAATGTTCTGAAAATAAAATGTTGTTAGATAAATTAGTTGTTGTAGCTCAAGGGACAAGTTGGATTACTTCAGTTTAGTTGATGCATAGTTTTTTTTTCTTTCTGTAGGAAAGGAAGATTCACTGAGATGGAGTTTTACAATGATTGCTTTCCTCATCTAAATGGAGGAACAATTTTGTCTCTTTCTTGATGCCCAAGTTTATATGTTAAATTTCAGGGATGCAGCATTAACTCGAAGCCATCTATTTGAGTGTTATTGGTGTATGACAAACAAAGGAGATTAAGGAAAAATGAGTAAACAAGAAAATCTTCCTTTATCAAAATCTGGAGCCTGAGTCTTAGTAAAAAGCTTATAAGTAAAAACCTGTATTGAAGGATCAGAAAAACTAGTACCATGGCTAGTCATCTGAAGAATTTAGATGCAAGAGAGAAGAGATAAAAGTCAACTCAGACTCCTACATGCATTCTCTTTTTTCACAAGGGGATGAGTCAACACTATCAAGACTTACTGTATAGGATCTCTACGACAACATCCTGGTTCCTTGCCTCTTGCTCTGCTTCTAATGGGGAACTCCTTTCCTTCCTCTTTTTCACTGATTGACTCATTCAACAAATATTTACCGAGTGCCTACTGAATCTGTTTCTGATATTGTGCTTGGCCCTGAGAACACTGTCAGTGACCAAGAGACACAGTCGCTGTTCTCATGAATTTTTCTGTCAGGCACAAGAGACACACGTTGAAAAGGTAGTTGCCAGTTTTACAAAGGACTAGTTCAACATTATTTGGGACTATGTAGCAGGGGATCACAATTTAATGGACTAGAGGCTGGAAACTCTCATCCTGGTGGTGGCACTGAGATACTTTTGGCTAAGATCTTGAGGTGTGTGAGGTGGGCACTTTACAGTTTCTTGTCTTGGGTGGATACCAAGGGTTCCAACAGTGCCTGGGTGCTGGATCTGAAAAAGGGGCCTTGTCCTGGGTTTGATGCTTTTATCTACTTCAGTATCCTTATGAAGCATATTCTCTCATTTCCATTGGCATATTTTTTTGTTTCTAAAATAGAGATTTGCTGCCACAAGATTTTGGAGACATTTTAAATTCCTCTTAATGCTTATTGGATAGGTATTTATCCCAATTATAATTAAAAAATTTTGTGTTGTAGGATACAAAAATACTTATTTGAAGGGATATATGCACCCCAGTGTTTATAACATTATCAACAATAACACAGTTATGGAAAGGGCCCAAAAGTTCATTGACAGATGAATGGATAATGAAGATGCAATGTGTGTGTGCATGTGTGTGTGCATACACACACACACACACACACACACACACACACACACAGAGGAATATTACTCAGTCATCAAAAAGGATGAAAGTTTGCCATTTGCGGTGACATGGATGGAACTAGGGAGTATCATGCTAAGCAAAATAAATCAGTCAGACAAAGACAAATGCCATATGATTTCACTCACTTGTGGAATTTAAGAAACAAAACAGATGAACATGGGGAATAAAAACCAAATAGAGGCAAACCAGGGAACAGACTCTTAACAATGGAGAAAAAAGGGTTACTGTAGGGGAGGTGAGCAGGGAATGGCTTAAATAGGAGGTAGAGATTAAGGAGGGCACTTGTGATAATAAGCACTGGGTGTTGTATGTAAGCGATGAATCACTGAATTCTACACTTGAAACTAATATTTTGCTGTATGCTAACTAACTGGAATTTAAATAAAAACTTGGAGAAAAAACCCTTTTGTGTAGTGACCTTGAACCCCCATTAAAATGGAAAATCTATGAAGGCAGGAATGAACTTTGTCTTTTTACTGTTATATCCTTAGACCTAGTAGATTTCCTAACTTATAGTGGACAAATGGATATTCTTTTCTTTAATTTTTATTCATTTATTTATTTTTTAAAAGATTTTATTTATTTATTTGACAGAGATCACAAGTAGGCAGAGAGGCAGGCAGAGACAGAGGGAAGAAGTCTCCCCACTGAACAGAGAGCCAGATGTGGGGCTTGATCCCAGGACCCTGGGATCATGACCTGAGCCGAAGGCAGAGACTTAACCCACTGAGCCACCTAGGAGCCCCATATTCTTTTCTTTTAAATAGAGAATATTATCCCTTTTGTCATATGAATACAATTATATTGCATCTTCCAAACCACTGGTGTCTTCCTCTTTGAAATTCCAGTGTTTGGAATTCTCCTTGGACACTTAACTCTTTCTGTAACTGCTAGTTATCTTTTCATATAGACTGTAAGGATAACTAACCCTAGAACTTGGGTCTGCTGAAGCTGCAGTCAGAGATTTCATCTTGTGACAAGCCTGAATTTATACATAAGGCATAGTTTGACCTTAGTAGAGAATCTGCAGGCAAATCAAGGAAGTCAATGTTCTTTGTATTATTCTGTACCTCCCCCCACAACCCATTTAAGCATCTTTTCATTATTCTCATTCCAGCATTATTCTTTGGAGAGACACAGAATAGCTTTTAAGTTAAAAAAAAAATCATACACCTCCAAGAAAGATAAATTTGTTCTCTAAGTCCAGGCTTTTAAAAACTAGCTTATCTACAGGTGAGTGGGAGACGAATTAAGGCATGACTTATGATGAGAATATTTAAAAAAATGGAATCACATGGGGGTGCCTGGGTGGCTCAGTTTGTTAAGCAACTGCCTTCAGCTCCGGTCATGATCCTGGAGTCCTGGGATCAAGTCCCACATTGGGCTCCCTACTCCGTGGGGAGCCTGCCTCTCCCCTTTCATGTTCTCTCTCTCTCTCTTTCTCAAAAAAAAAAAAAAAAAAGTAATCATACGGATAGCCAAGATATGGAAGCAACTTAAGAGTCTATCAAGGGATGAATAGATAAAGAAGATGATGTGTGTGTGTGTGTGTGTGTGTGTGTGTATACATCATATATATATATATATATATATATATATATATATATATAAAATGGGATATTATGGAATATTCCTGAATGTGGAATATGGAATAATATGGAATATTATTCAGCCATGAGAAAGAAAGAAATCTTTTTGTGACAACGTGGATGGACCTTGAGGGCATTATGCTAAATGAAATAAGCCAAGCAAAGACAAATACTGATGCTATCACTTAATATGTAGAATCTTGAAAAAAAAAAAATCAAACTCAGAGAAAGAGTAAAAAAGTAGTTGCCAGGGCTGAGCGTTGAGAGAACTAGGAAGAGGTTGGCCAAGGGTACAAACTTTCAGCTATAAGATGAATAAGGCCTGAGGACCTAACTTAAAACATGGTGACTAGGGTTGGTAACACTGTACTAGACAATTGAGATTTTCTAAGAGAATAGAACTTCAGTGGTCTCATAAAACAAACAAACAAACAAACAAACAAAATATGTGAGGTAATGGGAGTATTAATGAACTCAGTGGAGGAAAATCTTTTCACTATGTATATGAAATCACCATGATGTCCACTTTAAATATCTTGGAATTTCTTATGTCAGCTATATCTCAATAAAACTAAATTTTAAAAAAGGAGATCATATAATTGGAAAAGCACAATCACAGTGTTGATAGGATGGGATATTTAAACCAAATTACATTGAAAATCCAGGAAAATTTCTTTTTGGATCCTGGTCTAAAATCATCTTATCTTTTAGAAGGCTTGTCTAAAATGACTGTGTTTATTGACACGTTATTTACATTTTTTTTCCCTCTAAAATAAATAGGATTTCCCAGTTTCATCCATGAAAACTTATTTGAAGCACTGTTAGGTGTGGGTTAAGGGCTTCACTGACCTTGTCAACCAATGTTTAACAAGATTCTCCCAGGAGCTGAGCAGTGTAAACCTTGCACAGGTGCTGAATTTCTCTGCATCCCAGTATTCCCACTGACAAAAAAGGGGGACAAGAACCAAATCTTCCTCACAGCATTGCTGTGGTCTTGCAGGGAACAACGTGTGGGTAAAGCTAAGCACCATCTGAATTACAGGGAGCGAACCCGTTCAGGGCTGGACATTGGATCCTGCGGCTGGTTCATGGCACAGCACAAAGCCTCATTTTCCATGCTGACACACATTTTGGGGCTGTAATCCAGGTCAGGACAAAGTGTTAAATTTTAGGATTTTAAAAAATAATGTGTGAGCTTCTCATTTTCTATTTTAGTGGTCTTTCTCAAGCAATTAGAGGAGGTAATTGAAAAGAGTATGTTTTGATTCAAAAAAAAAAAAGGCCTAAAAAGACAAACAATGAATAAAAGCTTTCGGATTTAATTCTTAATTATTGAAAGATTGATCTGAGATGTTTAAAACTGCAGAGAAAAAAAGCGAGGATATGGTGTTTTAAAGCACAGTCAGCAAATGGTGTTATTCTAGTTTCTGATCAATATAGCGGCCAAGTAGCTGCTGCTGGTTTTTTAATCACCAAAAAGTTAAGCTTCCAAAAATTGCATCTCTTCTCATAATTCAATAAGATGAGATTATTTTTTCCAAAGATATGATTGGTCCTTTCAGCAGAGGGGTGGAGAGAGCAGGAAAGTCTAGAAAATGAATACCTTTCACTTGATAATGTTTAAAAGCAGCTCAAGGGTAGGGTGATAGAGGTTGATTTGGGGAAGAACCAGTAAGAAGGCATCGCAGGATCGGAGCAAACCCAGCTTGAGAAGCCCAGGAGGAGAAACTTCTTTCTGGCAGTCCTTTAAATTGGTGAGTTTTAACCAGGGGATGAAATAACTAAGAAACAACAGATTCTAAGATTTCCTGTTTGGAAAATAGGACTTGGCGTGGAAAGGTCAGTCAGAGGGAATTAAGAGGATGGGCGAGGCCTGATTCATGGGGCACACAGACAATGGGGTCCCCTCCCCTCCCCTTTGTCTCTGTGGCCCTGAGAACCGGGAGCAAGTTAGAGTCCTTCCGTCTGCATCTTTAATCTGAATACCACTGTGTACATTGATGAAGTTAATTGGACTTTCTTTTTCCTGTTGAGTTTAGGCCGAAATCTATCAACTAAAGCTTATCAACTTTATGCTACGAAGACATCTCAGAAACAGGATTTCAGAGCAGGAATAAAGCAAGGCAGGCACTGAGCAGTAGAACAATGAGAAACTGTTACACTGCAGTTTCTGATCACCTGAAGTATCTGGGTTTCTTGCCAAAAACTGTGTGTCTTCTCGCCTGTTTGTTCCTCCCGGTTTTGTTTTGTTTTGTTTTGTTTTAAACCTTGTGGGGTGGGGTTGATTTCTTTTTGAGAAGGAATCAATTGCTTAAAATTCTGCAGGTGCTTCCTGTTGGCCATTATAATTACCGAGGGCAACTTCATTACCATCAGTCCCTGCTCATGTGCTCTGTAGAGATGTATGAGCTCAGGGCTGGAGTTTTTGAATTTGAGAAGCAAAAAGGGCATTTCTGACCCTTTCTTAAATGTTCGCTTATTTTGTCCAAGTGTCTTTTTACACTAAAATTTGAGGGCTGGAGGGGGAAATAAAATGTCCCTAGGGAGGGTGCAGACAAAAGTGTTCCTAATCCGAGGATGGGCAGGTCTGGTGTTCTGTAACGATGCTGGCAGGAATCCTGAGTTCCATCTCTGGAACTCTGGAGGTCAGGTGCCACCTTGATTAGCTGCAGACTTTTGGGCTTTTGGATTGCTTCCTTAGGAAGAGCTCTTGTGTGCACTGGGTCCCTGGGGAGAGGAAGAGAAGAATGGGCACCAGGCCAGAGTCCGGCAATGTTGCCTGGGACTTGAGTTGGAGGGGCCGCTTGTTCTGTGAGTGGAAAGTATTGAGGGCTTGCAGTTCAAATAGTAATTATAAGCCTCATTTCCTCATTTCCCTCCACCTGAAGGGAAGCGAGTGGGTTGGAAAGACTGCGGGGGTAATTAATGTAAAACTCATTATTCAGAAATTCAGGAGAGGAGAGATGGTTGAAATAGGGGTTTCATGACCATGGATACATTAAAGAATTAATAGGAACCATCTGAGATATTATTAAAGCGGGCTTTCCCATGCATGGTTCACAATTCTCCTATTACCTGAGACTTGTCAATTGGTTTCAAGCTGAACCTGCTTAAGAATAAATTGACCCGGTGGTTATTATTCTGAACAGACAACTCTGCCTGCTTTTACATGACTTAGACGTTATTGAGTTGAATTGATTGCCCTCTTGCTGGCTTGGTTCTGTAGAGAAAAATATTCTTCTTTCCTCCCTTTCTGCCTCGCTCCCTCCCTTCCCATGTTTTCTGCCACATTTCTAGTGAAGTGGGTTGAAAAAATTTTGAACTATTTTATTTTCTTCTCTAGCATCATATTTAACCAAGGCAGAAAGACCTGAAGACTGTGTGTATTTTTGTGTGACGGTCAGCCTCTGCCGATCAAAACTTTTCTCTGTGGTTGTGAACGGTTCCCTGTAGAGAAGGCAGGGATCTCATTAGCACCAACTAATAGATAAAACGTTCCCTCTCTGGGAACCTGGATTGGGGGTTTCTGATTCCCCCACATTATTTATCTTATTTCTTGATTGCTTCTTTGCCTGTTGAACAGCTGCAGCTTTCCTTTTAATATATGAAGAGAAAATTACAATATCCTTATATATGACCAAGAATCCAAATCTTTGGGTGATAGGTTTGATCGGAAACCCATTAGTATGGGTATTGTTAGGGCTCGGTGCACAGTGAGCACCTGTAGCTGCTGACACAGAAGGAAGAGATCATTATGAAGAGCACAGCTTGTGCTTATGACTTTACAGAACACTCAGTGAGCAAGAAGAGACATAACTACTGGGGAGAAAATCCCCAGGTTGTCACCCGGGGCTCTGACAGGTGACCAACAGAGGTCTGGATCACAGTCAGGAGCCGGATCTGAGCTGCTGCTGGGCTGTTGGGATTTCAGAGCTCTGAGCAGAGTCCTTTGCAGAAAAATCTTCTAACTCAGCTCCCACGAGGCGCCCTGTTAACAGCAAAGCCCCAGGACAAGTAACTCATGGACTCAGTAGGGACCTGCCGCGTAATCTGTGGTTGTTATGTATTTATACAAATGAACGCGTGGATGAGTATAGAATTTTCATTTATGTTATAAATAATCTGTAGCAAGTCCTTTATTAAAAATACGGACAATAAAGATGAAAAGAACAGCAATGTCACACAATTAGAAAATGGATCTATCCATTTCTAGTAAACGCTATTCATAAAAAGTAAGCAGTATTTATAATAAAGATTGAATCCCTCGACATATATTTTTCTAAATATTTCTTTCTATACTTTTCTTTCTCTTAAAATATTTCATAGCTCTTCAGTAATTAGTTTTTTCCCCAGCTATCTTGTGAACATCCTACCATGTCGATAAAATGTATCAGATCTATTTTTTTTTTTTCAGAGAAGAATTTGACAGGAAAGGAAAGGGGCCATGGCAGGAGACACCTGTGCTCCACTGGGAGGCAGAGTGTGAGGGTGAGGAGGACAGAGTAGAATAAAGAAGCCAAGGAAAACTCACTTCATGGTCTGTAGTAATCTCCTTCCTGCAGCATGATTGACTCATGCTGGCTGGCCACTGGGCTTAAGGAGCAAAGATGTTTGGTTCTGTATTGTTGGCCCCTCACCATAAAACACTAGCCTAATGAGTGACACAAATTTCTGGAGCTGATATTGGGTAATCCTTGAAGACAGCAGTAAAAATGGACAGACACCCACTTGACAAAGGCCTATAGAAGCCATCCATAGGACTTTATAATTTTTCTTTAAGATTTTATTTATTTATTTGACAGAGATCACAAGTAGGCAGAAAGGCAGGCAGAGAGAGAGAGAGGGAAGCAGGCTCCCTGCTGAGCAGGGAACCCGATGTGGGGCTCGATCCCAGGACCCTGAGATCATGACCTGAGCTAAAGGCAGGGGCTTTAACCCACTGAGCCACCCAGGTGCCCCAAGACTATAATTTTTAAAAACCTGTGTTGCCTTGCTTATGTTTTATCAGGCTTAACACTAAGAAAATTAACCCCTAAAATTGGAATATTTCAATTCCCATTGTTCATCTTTCTTTGATATTCTTTTCCTAGTTCCTGGTTGCTTCTTTGTTAACTTTCTGGACATTTCACCACACTCACGCTCTTTCAGAGATACCCATGGATTACACCGTTCCCAGCTCCTTCCTCTGTGCCATTATTGATAAAAGCTGAATTACACCTAATTTCAGCTCCGTTGGCTGCTGCTAGGTATCAAGTAATTAATTTCATAAACTCCCTCATGTTAAAGTTTTCATGGGGCATGACAGACTAAAATATTTTATTCTTAGGTAGTACATATCTAGCAATATGTCTTGGGGTGATAATCCCTTAATGCAAAAAATAGCAAAAGTCTCAGAGACCAGAGGAGGCCAAAAGCAGGTGGGGAGGCTCACTTTGGGCAGAACTCTCCCAAACATTTTGCATAAGTAGTCCTCCTCAGGCCCAGGCCTTTTGCTAACTCCTGCCTGACACCAGAGACAACTCAGCAGATCAAAGGGAAAACTGAGTGCCTAACATCTTTTGAAGATAATTCTAAGACTGAACAAAGTGAACAGGATTTTCCTGACCTCCTTAATACTCATTTATTGTGTTTATTTCCTCTTCAGAGGTGCTTCTTTGCCATTCTGTCTCCCAGAGCTGCTAAATAGCTGTTTTGTGTGTTCAGTTTAGTCATAAGGATTTGGGTCTGGCTATGTCTCTAGTTGCCTTTCAGTTTTTATTGTGGAATCATAAAGGACTTTTTTTTCAGGTGAATTTTAGTAACACAAAATATTTAAAATTTTTATGAGTGATGAGGAGTGAGGATGTTTTCAGATATTTCTGTAATAAGCTATTAGGAGAACAGTCTTAATAGCATAATTCATGGTCAATAAGACCATTAATTAGCAAACGCGAGGGCAGTAGAGTATATTTTATTGCTTAAAGGCTTATGCTGATGTGAATGAGGTGAATAATCACATATAATTTACTCCAAGAGGTTACTCTATATCTTTGCAGAGAATCATAAATTCAGTGGTGATCTTGAGAGGTCATTTATTTATTTATTTATTTTCTCCACCATTAGACACGATGCTTCTCTTGCAACTTTCTTGCACCTTCCCTGAATACTAGAGCCTTAATTTAGTTCTTCCCGTGCTATGCGATATTTCCATAGCATCCCAAAAGCTTCTGTATATCAACTGAAAGCTGACTTTCTCATATGCCATATACTTTTAGGATCTTCAGTCACAAATATGTTATTTTAATTCTTGACTCTTTAATGCAGCTTACTAACGCAGCATTTCTCTGGGTATGCTGTCTCTCCGAGCACTAGTCCCATGAGGTACTGTGACACAAAAGAAAGTTTCTACTTTCTTTTAGAATTCCACAAATTCTACAGAATTTGGTAGGCTCTGAGTAACACTGGACTCTCTTGGAAATGATCTTTCCGTAGCTATCATAGTCTCTGGAGAGACTTTAAACACCACGGTGTTTAAAGAACAGCTAGAACCCAACCAACAGCAAACACACAAAATAAGCAAAAGTATAAAGCGTGCAGATGACTCGGATGTGCAGTTGGCTGAGAACCGTTGGTTTTGATCACAGATGCTCTCCCAGGGACTGGGAGATTCGGCGGTGGGGGTTCTGAGCTCACGGGATGATGGAACGGGAAGCCATGTGGCGTAGGCACTCTTTTCAGCACAGGAGATTAAAACCAGAAAGCATATACCCAAACAGCCTTACCGTATTTATACAGTGAAGTAACTCACTCAGGCCCACTCAGTACTTAAAAAGGAATTCCCTAAGGCAGATCTCTGGACAAGTAGAATCGGGTCTGTGGGCTGCCCTCATTATTTTAAGCAGTACGGTTAGTGTTGTTCTACAGAAACACTTGTGACGGTCCCTTTGCTGCATCCTGCTTTCATCCTACTCCAGAGATGAAACAACACCCCTGCAGGGTAATGAGAATGAACCCATTGCCCGTGATGTTCTGTTTCTATGCATTGGTGCCCCCACCTTTTCCGTTTAGGACTGAAAGTTATTTTACACCTAGGTGGGTAAGCATGAAGAATTAAGTAATTTAAGCATGATGAAGTACTTCTCAAGGAACTTTGAGTGAAGAGAAGAGAGGCTCTTTCTCAAGCAGATACTTAAGGAGCCAGATTGACTTTCCGAAGGATGTGGATGGTGGACAGGGACCTGACAGTCAAGTGGAATTTGAATAAGACTAGGAAGACAGGGAGCAAATGCTTCATGTAGGGGGAACCCCATGTGCAAGGTGTAGAGCTGAAAATGAGCTTGCAGTGTATGAGGAACAGTCCCTGAATAACCAGTAGGTTTAGGATTTTCTACTTCCTGCTTTCTAGGACTTTCTACTTTGTCTCATTCTGCCTCCGGGAACTACCTAAGCTGTACTGTTAAAAAGAATTGGAAACACCTACCTGCAAATGTTTTATTGCCAGACTTGAATACTACAGATTCTGTTCAGTGGATCCAGAAAAGAATAAGCCCACATATGATACATCAAAAGTAGCTTCCCTGCCAAGCATTTTAGACCCCCTAGGACAAGACCCCATTTCACCAAGCCAAGGTAGATCTCACTTCTCACTGTCATGGGCTCTATTTCAGAGAAGCAGATCGCTCCTGTCCGTTTGGTGTGTTGTGTTCAGTTTTACCTCCAGATCCTTGCTTATGTCATTCCCCTACTGAAAACATACTCCGCGGTTCTCACTGCCCATTAAAACTCCCCATCTGGTTAATTTCTCAAATCACATAATTATCTTCTTGCTTTAAAACCAAATATGTCAGAATTCTGTTGTTTTATATTCTTGTATTATTATTTTCTGATCATTAATTGCATCTTTTTTTTCCTGTCCAAAATGATAGTTATGCTCATTAAGTCTAGGTAAGTCTGTGATACATATTTCTTATTCTACCTTATCCTGGGTTAATAGTAGATATTCAATAATTACTTCAGTTGTTACCCAAGCACACATTTATTTGGCATAGGACCCCAGAGGAAATTTGTCATTCAATAGTTGTATACTCATGGATGGGCAAGTTTGGGAAAAGTAGGTGTCCCAGGATGGTACTCCCCATTGCAATGTGTTTCACATCCAATGTCATATCATTTCTACAAGAAGCATGAATGATGGGTAAGAATGATATTACTCACTTTATAGATGAAATGACCGGTGTCCGGAAAGTTGAAATGATCTGCTCCAGATCAGAGGGTAGGTATTACAGCCAGACTCAAACCCTCATCTTATGATTTTGAAGCTGAAGTAGAGGACAGGACCGGTCAGGCAGTGGGAATGGGGAATCTGTGGTGGGGAGAGAATTTTCCAGAAGGAGGCACAATCAAAAGGGAATTAGGAGTTCTAAAGATAAATCTGGACTTGGGGCAACACTTGAGATGGCGGGGGGCAGGTGTAGAGGAAGGGAGATGGGCAGCCAGAGCTTTCTCCTTCTGGCAGCTCCACTTCTTAGAGCTCCCAGGAAGAAGGATTTTGAACGTACAATAAGCACGTGACTGTCCTCAAACTGTGTGTGGAAGGTGACCATGCCTTAGCCACTAGACACTAGGAATGTCATGGGTGGGTTAAGAAGTCCTGTTTAAGCTGTAAGTTGGAAGTTAGGAATAGGTTAAATCTGTGTCTTTTGGAGAAGCTGAATGGCATCCTTATACTTCGGCTTATCAGTGGGTCACCAACTGTGGGGCATAGGACACAAGTTCCACCTGAAGGCTGATGGGTTCTGTCCCAAATGGCTTCCTAGAGGGCTGAACAGTGACATCTATTGGTTCAATTTGAAATAACAAGTTCAAAAGTGATAGATCATGATTAGTATTTCTACCGCTTGCAAAGCAAAAAATTAACAATCATTCCAGAGGAAGTTATGACATCAGCAGTATGCTTTATCTTGGGAATAACACACCAGTCAACTTTTAGTATTGGGGGTAGGGTGTGAGATATAAATATAAATATAAATATAAATATAAATATAAATATAAATATATATATAGTGTGTGTGTGTGTGTGTGTGTTTCTTCTTATGGGACCCATCAAAGCCTTCTGTAAGGCTTTTAAAATCCAAATTCAGTAGAAACACTACCAGGTCCTGCATGTTTTGGGAGTTTCTCATCGCTCAGGATTTCATCCTGGAGCAGGGCTGTGAATTTAGGGAATGGATTTGCAAGGGTGGTGGTGGGAAATAATGAAATTGCTTTTTGTTTTAGGAAACTTGCAACCCAAACCTTCCTGTGCATGAGCCTTGTGAGTCACAGCCAAGATTGAATTCTTTTCTAAAAATTTCAATATATCCTTTAAAATCTCCTAGTTCTTAATTTCACTTAGTGAAGATCTATGTTCTTTTGTATTCAGTGCTCTAATAACTAATGATTCTGTCTCTTCTTTTGGAAAACCTCTAATGCTCACTGAACATATAACCAATAGAGGTGCTCTTCTGGGCAATTTGGGTAATTAAAAATATGTCATACTCTGGCAAATTAAACATTTTATATATTTATGATATATTTTAAGTATTGGTGGAATGTTTTCCCTCTCTTCCCCTTTACATATAGATACAGCTGTATAGATACAGAGATCTAGATAGACACACAGATACAATGTACATTCCCTATAAATATCTTCTCTTAGCTCAACCCTTTGTAAAACTTGCTAAGCAACAGTAAAATGGTTGGGGTGTGGCCTTCAATGTCTTATTCACCCAAGGGAGGGGTGAAGTGACACAACGGAGTAAGTAGCATGATAAAGAAATTACTTAATGTAGGCGTGAATACTCAATCTGCCCACTGAATAGTTGAATACTAATATTTGAATACTGAATATTTGGGTCGTTGAAGAAAAGTATGAAGACACCCACCATTTTTAAATTAGGGAATTTCCAAGCATGGCCCTGGAAACTTGCATTTTCACTGTAAAAGCGGGGGGGCATGGTTATGAGCTGGTTCAAGTTGGCTCATTCGGGTCTGTTGCTATCTCTACTGATTTGCTTTCCAGACTCCTGGTCGCTTGAGCACAGCATGGCACTAAACCACACTGCCCTGCCCCAGGATGAGCACCTGCCACACTACCTCCGAGAAGGGGACCCCTTTGCTTCCAAACTTTCCTGGGAAGCGGATCTAGTGGCTGGCTTTTACTTAACAATAATTGGTAAGCTTCCTTAATTTTTCTGTGCAAATGCTGCAGCTAGAAAATTCAGAGGCTAATATGTTGATTTTGCACATGGATTCACATCCTTACATAGATGTTTTGACTGGGGGTGGAGAGTGGGAGGAAGGTAGATGATGGGGCCACATTGCAGGGTTCAGTGACTGCTTTATAGAAATGACTTGGTGATCTTTATTATTAGTGATGGCTATTCCCTCGAAAATCAAAGAAGTTTTACAGCAAAATCATTTATCCTGGGACTATATTGGTTGTGTTAAGAGTAGGTTTGTCTTCTGAATCACAAAACTAATGATAAGGATATCTTATTTAAATAGAGTGCTTTTACATAAAAAAAATGCTTTTAATATAATCATAAGATGATAGGCTCAGAACAGACCTTAGAAATCTCCTAGTTCAGCCTCCTCCTGTCACAACTGAGGAAACTGTCCCCAGGCTGTGGTCATAACGGACACAAGAAATTTACTGCACCTAAAGGAGAGTTGCTCTATGTTGGCATTACTAAGTGAGTTTGGTGAGAGTTGAAAAAACATACTGGTAATGAAATGGGAGTCAGCCCAGGGTCAAAAATTTGTGCATCATCCAAAACATGGTGCACCTGCTTCCAGACTATGCTCTCCAACGCCATGGCCACGTGTGGCTGCAGAGCACTTGAACGGTGACTTGTCCAAAAGAAGTGCTATAGTGTGAGTATATGTGAGACACTGAAGACTTAGCCCTAGCAAAAATATTGTGAGATAGTTCACGACTAATTAAAACAAGTTGACTACACGTCAAACCTGTAACGTTTTGCCTATATAAGGCTAGATATATTACTAAAATGAATTTAGTGTTATGTTTACTTTGCTTAATGTGGCTACTGGAAAAAGTTTGAAATATGTATGGCTCACATTTCTGGTTTATGTTGTATTTCTATTCGACAACATTAGTCTAGGCGATTAGAGTTTGAGCATAAAACTTCTTAAATTTAAAGCTGTTGTTTTAAATTTGGGTAACCAGTGCACAGGTGGGTTATTTCTTTAGGTGTGTCTGCCTTTAATCTTTTCAGATTTGGGTCAAGTTCTCTCTTTCTCCCTCTCTCCCTTTCTTTCTCCTTTTCTCTCTTCCTCCCTCCTTCTCTTTTCATCTCTTTATTACGGGCTAAGAATTTCATTTAACCTCCTGAAATTAGCAAATATCATTAGAAAAGTCTGGAGATACCTCTATGGTCAGTGCTTGAGGCAAAAGGAATTGATGAGATTGAATCAGAAATTTCACTGCAAAGGGATTCCCTGGGTCCTTGGCTTTATGATTAGCAATTATGACACTGATTTAAATTCTATTTCTTATAAATGGACTCTCGCGTCCTTTCCAACCCAAGTGTATATGGAGTGCTCATTCTTTGCCACTGTAAGTTTCTGGGAATACAGCAGTGAACAAAATGGGCAAAGTCTCTTTCTGCACAGCGACTCTCTGGTAGTAAAACCCACATTGCATTTTCAATGAACAGAGTACTTCCAATGATCAGAAAAGGCAGAAAAATTGACATCTTATAAACTGAATTTGTCTCAATCAGTTGCAAGAATTGAGTTAAAAAGGAGCACTCCAGATAAACAGAAGAGGGAGAGGGATCACCCCCATTCCCCGCCCAGGCATGGGAGATCTCAGGAGGAGAGACAACGAGGCTGGGAGGAGGGGCATCAGGAAAACTGCTCCCTTGTTGCATGTGGGGATGGATGGAAAATCCAGAGTCAGACTCAAATGGGCATGGCTGAGGTGAAGCTAGAAAAATAGGTCCCCAAAGAGTCCTCAAACAAAGGGAACATCAGGTGACTCAGGGAGATGGGGCGGAGCCATGTTCCAGAAGGGTCATTCAGGATGAGGCCAGGTCCTTTGGAGGGATTTGGATTCATCTAGACCCAGTCTTGGACTTGGTGCTATGTTTGGGTTTTACCCCTTCTAGGATAGGTATGGGAATATGCCCACATATCTTTTTAAGGGAACGGAGTGGAATGATATTCTTGGCGAGTTTTGTTAAATACTGAAAGTCTTTGGGAAAACTGGAGGATGAAAAGATACATCTGAGTTTGGAATAGAGGAGAAGTACATTAGAGACCCATACCCACCCTTCGACTCTTTTACTGTAGATACTTGGTTGATTAACAGTTTATAAGTGAGGTTCCCTCGTTTTGTATTCCTAGAAAGATTCAGGATTTTGATAATCAAAAAATGTCCTTCCCACCCCCACCCCTGCCTTTAGCCTTTAGCTTCTTAATCTTGCTTTCCTTTAACTATCTTCAAGAATGTTTGCATTCTCTTGATAATCCCCTACAACTGTCTCTGGGAATCATCTGCCGGCAGCTCACAGAGAGTTGACTATTTTTTGATAATGCTTTGGGCACTGGGTAAAGCCTTATGAAACATAATAAAGATAATTTAAGAAAGGAAGAGTAAGAAAATCAATGTTCTCGAAAGAGAAGTAGGAAGACACAGGGTATTTAAAGGAGCTTTGTGTATCAATTACATATGTATGCTTATTGTTCTCAAACTTCTTGAATACAAAGTAGAAGGCATTTGTTTCAAATTCCTTAAGCCATGTTTTCACATGAATTTCCCAGTGTGCCTTGCTAGCTGTTTTCCTTTACTGAGACATAGGTTCCATGTTAGTTGGTTTGCTCTAGAACTCCGTAATCTCTTCTATTTTTCCTCTTCTGTCTTAAGAAATCGAAAGAGGTTTTAACAGACCACTAGGCAGCACTGACCCCAGGGATTCATAATTTCCTAAAAGCACAATGCAGTTCATTCCTGGTGGTTTCATACCGTCAGGCGAAACACACATTTCTTTCCTTGCCCCCAAAATGAATTGTGGTGGAGAAGTAGAAATTAAAATAGAAAAATCTGGGTTTCTCCTGTTAATACTCTCCTTATTCCTTACTACTAAAGGCAGCTGTACCAGATTCTCATTTATACACAGCTACACTATGAAGCAAGAATTCCTGAAGAAATCTACTCTACATGTTAAGCTATGGAAGTAGGTGTATTCTTTTCTTAAAGTCAGTAGGGATTGGGTCTTTTTGGATTTAAACTGGGTTTGTAAGAACTTTTGAACAGTATCATTGTAATGCCAAAGCCAATCAGTCATTAATAAAAGGATATAAAAAAGTGGGAACACATTTATACCACTATTGGTAGGTTGGTGGGTTGAGGGTCACTTGCTCTCCCTTTGGTGGGAGGGGAGAGCCCATATTATCCACTGTCACCTACTTCCCCTTAATACCTAGTCCAGTAGTAGCTGCAGACACCCAGCGTCCATGTGTCCTCAGGAGGCAAAATGTCCTGAGATGTGTCTCCAGGAGATGACCCTTTGCTCTCAGGAGGTTATGCCAGCCCAGTCTGGCCTCTACCTCTCCTGAATGCTGGTGCTCCCTCAGCAGTCCACAGTGATAGTGAAAGCACCTTGTCTGGTTGGGGTCACTTCAGCTTCAGCGTGTACCAAGAGCCAAGGGGTTAACCCTGCTTCTTAGAGGGAGGGAGTTCTATAGAGCCGATATTCGGTAAAAATGGCGGAGGAAATACTCCATCCTGGGGGCCAGTACAAGAACTGACCATGGGGATTCCCACCCCTCCTGAGCTTCACTGGGAAGTTAGCAGTTCCTTTTTCTGGGTAAGTTCAGTCTTATAATCCCTGACTCCTATCCCTTTGGAGGCAACCCATCCCTCACCTGTCACTCGCAACTCATGCTTTTTACTTCATCTTCTTAATTTAGATTTTTTATTTAGAGTCCTCTCACTACCCTCTAAATCTATGGTGTCCATTTTTGAAATTGAGAAGTGTTTCATATCTGAGTGAACTCCAAATCCTAGTGCTGACGAAGGGAATTTATATTTTTCCTTGTAGGGATTCTGTCCACATTTGGAAACGGGTATGTCCTTTATATGTCTTCTAGACGAAAGAAGAAGCTGAGACCTGCGGAAATAATGACTATCAATTTAGCAATCTGTGATCTGGGCATTTCAGGTAATGCAGCCATTTCTTCTTTGGGGGGTTTGAGCTGTGCTCCGTTCTCAAGTCCCCACTGGCTCAGAGATCACCCCTCCCCCGCCTCCTGTCACTCCTCCCTTCACCAGTCATCTTTACCGAGGTTGTGGTAAGTCAACGGAGTGTCATCGGGTTAAAGAGCTCATCCATTTACCATTCGTTGAGTCTTTTCTGTGTGCTGAGCGTGTTAGATACCAAGGAGACAATTTGGAATGATGAATGATACCTTTTAATGCTGAGCCTCAAAGTGTACCGGCTAAATGATTGAGAAGACAGAAACTTACAGATCACAGTGTTGGGCTCCTTTACACCCCCACCACACACAGGGGACTCCGTTAAAATATACACCAAGGGGCTAGGTCTTGAAGCTTAAATGATGGGCAGAGACAGTCTGAGAGGTGAGTTTAGGAAGATGGGATTTTTCCATCTTTCAATTTCCCATCTTTCAATGACCTGCTGGTACATTGAAGTGTGGCTTCAGGACTAATTGCAAGCATAGGAAGCCTCCAGGTCAGTCTTTCTTGGAATTGGATGCACAAAAAAGCCACTTGGGGAACTTAAACACAAAACAAAACAGCAACAGAAAAGGAAAAAACTTCATGGCTGGGTTTTATACCCAGAAATTTTTATTGAATTGGTTGAGACTATTATGTGGGCCTCAGGATATTTAAAGTTGGTATTATCAGGTAAGTTAATGTGCAGGCAAAATTGGAAACCACTGGCTCATTTCATGCTTCTTTGGCTTCTCTGATAACCCTGCCAAGGGGGAATTGGAATAAAATTTCTCTTTACTTGTAAT
This sequence comes from Mustela lutreola, assembly GCF_030435805.1. Lineage (NCBI taxonomy): Eukaryota > Metazoa > Chordata > Mammalia > Carnivora > Mustelidae > Mustela > Mustela lutreola. Next base: position 94,721,321 of record NC_081295.1, read on the forward strand.
TCATTTTTATAAATATAAATGATTTTGGATAAGTAGCCTCCCTTTGCTTTCATCTATAAAGTCCCAAGGTTGTCTAAATACACTCAAACTTGCCTTTGAATCCCAAATCCTGTTGTTTGGAGTATGGTCTTAAGTTACTAGAATTGGGGAAACTGAGTGTAAACAGTGCACAGCAATTCCTCTTTCCACTGGAAACTTTTTAGCAGTTTCCCATCTAAAACGTCTCTTTTAAAATGTTTCTTGACATTTGTTTCTCCCTTTATAAGTGGATTTTTCTGCCAATGCCAGTCTCCAAAAACAAGGCTCAATAAAGAAGCCTCTACCTATTGAATCACTGTTTCTCACCATCAGATGTGTTGCCCTTGAGGGTCTGCGTGGTCTTCGTTGCTTGGGGGGCTTTACTCAGTATGGACAGGTTTAAATATCAAGAGCTCTTATCGGAAATGCACACTGACATTAAGAGAAGCATATTGTGTCAGGCCTCCTGGGATGAAAACAGCTGAAAGGAACCGCAGGCAATTTGCAAGGCGGCACAATGACTGCCATTTTAGAAATGGCCACACGATGGCGGTGTCGCAACATGAATGATTGCTTTCCGGATTCCCCCTCTCCCGGCGAACCCCGATCGGCTCTCTCCCTGGTACTGAACGTAAAGTGCTCGACTGAAACCTGCCATTTCCATCCACATCCTTCACCAGCGAATACTACTAGATTCATGTTTAAGGCTGAATTAGTCTATGCTTGAATAAAGATGTCTTTAGTTGGTCTGATACACTGAAAATGCTTTCCACCAAACAAACGTGCTCTAGAATTGCACAAACCACCTCCTTACTCTGCCTATGTCTTCAGAGTAATTCAGTAAGAAGGCATTTTCTGCCATGTGATAGCTTTTGCTGATGAACCCAGATCATTTCTCAACTATGAGTATCTCTAATACATTTTCCAGTACAATAAACCTTAAACATTTTCATCTATTTTGTTTTTTTTTCTTGGTCAACTATATTCCATTTTAAGCACCTTGAAGTACATGGTAGAGACCAGGTGTATTTCATCTATATTACTAATATTTGTTGTTTATATACCAGTGGCTTGCAATTGTGTATTAGAATCACCTGGGGAGCTTAAAAAAAAAAAAAAGAAAAAGTATATTGCAATATATTGATGCCTGAGCTCGTTTCAGATAAATTATATCAGACTTTCTGGAGGTTAGAGTCCTGGAAATTGATATTTAAAGTAAAGTAAAAACAAAGAACAAAACAACTCTTCCAGTGATTTTGGTGTGCAGCCGGGTTCAGAACCATCCTATTAAGTGAAGAAGGGAGAGGCATTCTAAATGACATTCCAAAGGTTTACCAAAGGTTCCATTCCAGAAGGAAGCTTAAAATAGTCCCAGGCACAACAGACACTAATTTCACTCCATCCCAGTCACTTTCACTTATCTCTTGCTGCTTTTAGCACCCACACAGCTGACACTTAGCTCAAGCTTTGAGTTTGTGTCTCCTCTGCCTAGAATATTTCCCCTCTAGACATTTGTTAGCGATCTCTACCGGTGATTTAGACATCTCCCTAAATGTCACATTCTCAGAGAGGTCTTCCCTGATCCCCTTATATAAAACAACAATTACTGTCTATCTCCTTCCAATTCATTTTTCCTCTCAGGACTAATGACTATCATGCCATAGTATCATATTTTATATTATCAATTATATATTTCTCTTATCTACCCTCTACTATAAAATACATTTGTCAGTCTCGACCTCCACTTTGTCCTCTATCACCTTGCTCTGTGGTTGTTACATAAGAGGCACTGAATAATTATTTGCTGAATAAGAAATAGTCCTTTTATACTCAGTTTCCTCACTGACAATCGGGCTAGGCCACTGGGATTAGGGAGCCCTAATAGGGGGGTGCACAGTCCAGAAAGATGGAGTGTGAAACGCGCTATCTAGACAACAAAACAAACTAGGGGAGATGTGTGTCTGGCTTACAGAAGGCACTTGAGAAATACATGTTACCTGACTGCACTAATAGGAACTTATAACTTGTACCTCTGTTTGTTGAAGAAGAGACACACCTGGGAGGGATGGGGCAGGGCTGGCACCTCTGAGTATGAGTTCCTTGGTTTTCCTAAGGAAATAAATTTAAGGAGCCTTATGATAGATAGAAAGATAGATAGATAGATAGATAGATCGATCAATCACACAGAGCTCATGAAGAGCTTCCTCAGCATGTTCCCTTCCAGGAGGGTGAAGATTAAATATAATAGCTGAATATGAAGAGTGCAGGGCTTGAATTAGAGTGGAAGAATGTTTTTTTTTAGAAAGTACAAAACACAAAAACACTAACAGAAGCTGAGGCATAGTTTTTTTTTATTATTCATTATTCATTTATTTATTTCCAATTCAGTATTTTTAAATTTAAATTCAATTAATTAACATCTAATGTATTATTGGTTTCAGAGGTAGAGGCCAGGGATTCGTCAGTCTTATAGAACACCCAGGGCTCATCACATCACGTGCCCTCCTTAATGCCCATCACCGCATTATCCCATCCCCCATCTCCAATCTCCCTTCCCCTCCAGGAACCCTCAGTTTATTTCTTATGATGAATATCTCTTAGGGTTTGTCTCCCTGTCTGACTTTGGCTTGTTTTATTGTTTTGAGGAATAGTTTAAATCCCAGAAATCTGGGTCTGGTTGCAATCAGATTAAACCTAACATTAACTAAAATAGCTATCTCTTGTCTGAATAGAATATGACTCAACAGTGAGTTGAGGCAGGTGGGTAATTTTAACTAGAGGGAATTTCCCTTGACAAATTGCTTGGCGCTCTAGTTGTAGGCAAACCGTTCACGATCATCTCTTGCTTCTGTCACCGCTGGGTGTTTGGCTGGATTGGCTGCCGTTGGTACGGATGGGCTGGATTTTTCTTTGGCTGTGGAAGTCTCATCACCATGACTGCTGTCAGCCTGGATCGGTATCTGAAAATCTGCTATTTATCGTATGGTAAGTATGAAGGTTTCTCATTCCCCGATAGTCAAAACTAGTGGATTGTCAGACTGTAAATATTGTACCGATAGGTAATGAACAAAGATTGCTAATAACCTAAGAGACCAAGAGTATTTCTACTTAGAGCCTATTTTGTTCTAACTTAAGTTTAAAAAATCTGAACCTGTGTCGATGTAGGTTTCTTTTAATACTACTTTTATAGGAATGTCTGGTGTTTGGCTACAATGATTTTGGCAAGCATCATTTCCTTGTATAATCTGTGTAAGCCTCTCCCATGTTTTGCCATGCAAACCAAGAAATAAGATGCACTGAAAGGATGTCAGGCCCAAGATATTTTAGCTTGTTCCCTACATGGTAAGTGAAATTATAAGAAAAATGTTTCTGATCCTTCTTTAGGCCTCAGGCTCCCTGTGATTTCAGAGATGAGGAATTCCAAAGATTCCAGCTCCAAGCTAGAGAGCCGTGCAGGTGCTGACAAGAAAGGACACATGCAGAAATATCAGTCAACACACTTATTGTGGTTTTGTAGGTAGGAAGATGAGTAACTAGAAGCGTTGATAAGGGGAGAGCCAAGCTATAAAAAAGTTTTCAGGCTCAAGGGTTTTTTTTTGTTTTGTTTTATAGTAACAACATGTTAAAAATAAACTTTGATTACATTTGTTTCTTGGGCTTTTGGGAACTTACTGAATCCCAAAGAGAAGACTTTGGGTCCCTCTCTTTCATACTGAGAACCAGGTGCACCCAGGGAATAGTATCCGCTCCCTCTGGAAAACGCTGCTCTGTTTGTTAATCTGTCAATCAGAACAGTTGTGACCGTGGAGATGGAGGATGGCCTGGAGCCTGAGGTGGGAAGCATCAAGTCAACTTCATACTCTCAATGTGGTGGAATTTTCCTTTTTATTTTAAAGCATTTTTTTTTTTTCAAGATTCCATTTATTTATTTGAATGAGAGAGCAAGAGAGTACCAGCAGGGGGAGGGAGAGAGAGAGAGGGAGAAGCAGACCCTCCACTGAGCAGGGAGTCTGATGTGGGCTCAATCCCAGGACCCCAGGACCCCAGGACCATGACCTGAGCTGAAGGCAGATGCTTAACTGATGGAGACATTCAGACATCCCTTTTCCTTTATATTTAGAAGTTTATAGTCCCAGACTCCAAGGAAACCATGCAGGGGAGGGTAAGGTCATGGACTATCATCTTCGCAAACTAGCACTCAGTTTTTTCTTTTTAAATTTCCATCTCTTTTTCTAAACAGCTTAACACTTCCAATGGAAATAACTGAAATCAGAATTTCCAAAAATATAAAAAAATATTCAGTTATGTATATCCTGGATGACTTCAGAGTCCTATACTTACTACCAACTTATTTTTGGTCACATCAAGTAGATCATAAATGTAGATTTTATAGAGGAGAAGGCAGAATTTTAGCTTCCTGGGGATATTTGAGGAATTCCTTGATGTCACTGCTTTTTAAATATTGCCTTGAATTTAGGCTTGGTGTCCATTAAAGAGGTGGTACTGTCCACCCCCAGAATCATTGTAGGGCATCACTCTATATGGGAACTGTATATATATTTCCATCTTCTTTTAAGATTGAACCTCAGTAGAATGGTTTCACCATTTGATTTGACTCATGATTCAACCATCTACAGTGTCTTAAAATGTTGGAATTAGAAGACCGCTTGGGAACATGGAGACCTTTCTCCCATTAATGTGATAAATTGTTTTAAGGCATCCCTGACAGACAGCCATTTGGCCTCTTCTTGAATAATTCCAGTGACCAGTGACGGGGAGCTTACTATTGTACAAGGCAGCCCATTCTCTGATTGGTCTGCTCTCATTGTTACAATGTTATTCCTTATATTGAGACAAAACTGCCTCCCAGTAACCTCCACCCATTGGTCCTAGTTCTGACTTCTGGAGCAACACAGAACCAATCTACTAATCTACTCCCTCCTGTACTTGACAGCATTTCACCATACTCGAATGTAAGTATACAACACCTCGCCAAGTAACCCTAACCATAAATGCTTATACGTATGCGTATGCACATTCCCCTAAATATATGTGATTATCCGTGCCGGTGTTTTATCCATTATAATGGATAATCAGGAGCTGATAAATATTGTGGCTACATGATTGTTACCTCTCTCTGGTTGGGCTTGAGAAATTTGAATTTTCTGATACAAAATGCCATGTATTTGGAAAAAAAAAAAAAAAGAGAGACCATAGAGCATAGATACAATCTATATTTCTTGTTAGTGCTGAGACAAACATAGGAGTAAAAATCTGTGTTAATGTAGTCCTTTGTAGTTTGCAAATCAGGCCTTGCATTATTTCTTTGAACCCTTATCAAAACCTGTAAGCAATGTATTCTTATTTCCTCCATTTTACTGCTAAGAATGTGGGCATCTAGAAAGGGTACATGAAGAAGGTCAAACACTAGAAACAAGAAGAAGTAGACCCTACTGACTTCCTAAACTGCATATGGCTCTGAGCAGAAGCGCGCCTTGTGTCTGTGTTGAAGAGTCCATTTCGCTTTTGTTGACTGTGTCCTGATATTTCTTGTCTGCTACTCTAAAACCAAGGCAGTAAGGATTTGCTTCTCTGGCCCTTTCTCTTTGAGATGATAAGTGGAGTATGGAGGTAATTCCATAAGCAGGCTGCAGCATTAGATCAGGCTTCCCTGTCTTGGGTGGTTATGGTAAACTTTGGAAAGTGATCACTAGTGTTCTATAGCTTTTTTTATATGACTACACCAGTTCTTCTTGGAATTCTCTTTTGGTTGATGGAAATTAGTTCTGAAAAACCTAGAGCTCATTTTTTTTTTTTTCCTGAAAGTATTTTCACAGTATTACTTTTGCAGAACATGATGCAACCTACCTAGATTCTCTACCTCTCTTGGTATGGCTGTGTGAGCTTGACTGTTGTGTTTGTCATGTTTGAAGATTCAAAACCTGCTCCCACGAAGCAGGATCAGTCACTTTAATATCTCAGCACTCAGTCATGGTTGTGGCCCACTGACCCCCACTGACAAGCGTTTAGGAAGATGAATGAGATGAGATGAGAAAGCTTTTAGGGAGAAGGGTATTGAAAGGTGCAAGCAATGTGTCACCAGTTCTCACCTTCCCTGAAGGAGTCCACCTTGGATGAACCAATAATACATGCTTTTGGGGGCTTGGTCGTTCTGTTCTACCAATTGGCCTTGTATTGGATAGGATCTCAAAGGTCATACTGGATGCTTTCTTAAGATCCTTCCTTCATTGTCTTTGGCATCCTTCTTTCTACTGTCCCCTTTCCTCAGCTTTTATCACTTACCCTTCCCAAGGCTCCTGCGTGCCTATGGAAACCTTCCCTGTGAAAGCACTTCTGATTTTATTCGCTTGGAAAAAGGCCCATGCTCTGGAACTTTTCTCCCTTCACTCCACTCTCCCTCAGAATTCAGTTGTCTGACCACTTCTCCCAGAATCCAATGGAATAACTCTTTGGATGTGGAATTTGACATATCGAGGGGAGGTATTTGGGTGTAGGGCAGATTACATCTCGGTAATGCTTTTCTTCTACCTCCAGGGGTTTGGCTGAAAAGAAAGCACGCCTACATCTGCCTGGCAGTCATCTGGGCCTATGCTTCCTTCTGGACCACCATGCCCTTGGTAGGTCTGGGGGACTACGCACCTGAGCCCTTCGGAACCTCGTGCACACTGGACTGGTGGCTGGCCCAGGCCTCCGTGGGTGGCCAGATTTTCATCCTGAACATCCTCTTCTTCTGCCTCTTACTCCCAACGGCTGTGATTGTGTTCTCCTATGTGAAGATCATTGCTAAGGTTAAGTCCTCCTCTAAAGAAGTAGCTCATTTCGACAGTCGGATACATAGCAGCCATGTGCTGGAAATGAAACTGACCAAGGTAATTACAGTAATAATTTACCGAGGGGTTTTCTAATCAATTAAAACCTCATAGGGCAAAGAGAATAGGGAATATTGGGGACTGGGTGAACTTAGAATCTCTATTCTATATGTATTTCTGCGCTTTGCTATTATTTATCTAAACCTTTGTAATATTTCTTTTCACTGTTTCTCTCTCTCATTTACACACACACACACACACACACACTTTTAATATCTACTGAATTTGTATGTATGGTGGATCTACTGGAAGCTTATTTTCTCTATTGAATAAGATATTCTTGGTTCTCAAAAATTATTTAAGTCATAAAAATAGTAACTTTTATGCATCATAAAATGCCTCCCAGTATTTGTACTGTTTTGTATGGACTTTGGTGGGTGTGGTTAGGAACATTCTGTCAGCTCACGTTACAGAGTAAGAGCTTACCACATCTACTATCCTATGGGAAACTTGTCTTAATACAAGAGAAGTTTCTGCATGGTTGAGTCCCTTGGTCAATGCTAGTTTCAGAATTTACACCTCCTTAGAGACTGTTATGTGAGGAAAGGAACACACAATTTGAGAATAGACTAGGGTTCTCATTCCATCACCAACACCAGTTTGTGATCCAGACCTAGATACGGAACTTCTTTGAATCTCTATTTTCTCACTTGTGCAACAAGAATAGTAACATCTGTCTCCTTGGATTGTGGTGGAGATTCGATGAGATAAAATATGTTATTCTATCATTTGGTGCATGGAAGGTGTTAAATAAACTGTAGTTCCTTCATTCTCTCGTAACTTCTAGAAATTCTGGGAAAGTGTAAGACAGTGGTCTTTCCATCATCATCTTGTCTTACCCTTACATTGAAAAAAAATTTTTTTCCAGGATATACCTCAACATAAATGACATGCAGCTAATACCATCCAACTGTTCCCTAATATTAACATTCACATGCCCTAACTTCTACTTTACTTTTAAAGATAAAATAAATAAATAAATAAATGTAGATCGAAGTTCTAACCATTCCTTCTGGTATCTAAATCAATCATACCATTGATATCGCACCTTCATGCTACTTCCTACTTTGAAGACCCCTTGTCTCAGGACCTATCTAGTAACCGTTCCCTTCAGACCTGAGATCACTTCTAGTAAGTCAGGGCCTTCGTCCTAGTAATATTCCTCTCTGCACAGTGCAGATGTTTTGAGATGGTACAAGGATCTCTTGGTTGTACAGGGTGAGCTGCAGAGTCTTCATGGTTCCAGCTGACCTTATGCTGAGTAAAAGAAAGCTCCAAGGAAGTCTTCAGTATTCTAAATCTATGCTCATAATCTAATAATAGAGCAGTTCTACCTGGACAAAGACCCAAGAAAAAACATTCCATAAAATCCAAGGTCATGAATTAAGCTCATTTCTAGCTCTCCTTTTAGCTCTTATCTGTGACTTAAAAAAAAATATTAATCCAAATAAATCAGTCCAAGTTAAATTTGGATTACATTTAACCCAAACCTTACTCAGAACTAGATACTGCTCTAGGAACAGGGTGAATGCAAAAATAATAAAAATATTCCTTCTCAATACTTTATGGAAGTGTGTCCAGGCAAAGGATGTGATGTCCGTCACACTGCTAGGTGGATTTGAATTTACCTTGTCATCCTACAGTTTGGCATACCAGGAAGCTGCTGAGATGTCATATGACTTCCTTTCCCTTGCTGCCCTCCAATGGTGTTAGCCTCAAGACATTTTGATGGTCTTGCTCAATGAGTTCAGATCCTTATTTCCATGAGGCCTTCTCCAGTTTCTCTGAGCGTGTTATTCATCATCTGTGCTCCCGTTAGTTGAATTGCCTAACTCAACCCACAGCTAGCTTTTATAAATACCTTAGCCGCTGGTTCTTTGTGTATTCTGGACAGTGGGTAATTTGTTTAGTGAGTGATTCTAAAGCTCATTATGCATACAAGGTGAAACTTGGCACACACCATTTAACTTGCTTTGTGGTTATCAGTCTCCTTGACACAGGCTGGACTGTATAGGTCAAGTAGCAAGGCTCACCCAGTCCAGATTAACAAAAGAGATGTTAAATGAAAAGTTATAGGTATTTATATGTATGATTTTATTTTATACACATCTTCTTCTGACATATACTAAATGACATTGTATTATATTAATGTCTATATGGCATATTATACGTTATATATCATACAATATGTCTGTATTTCACTTGTATATATAAAACTTATATTAAAATAACCTGAATATAAAATGCTTCTAATTATTAACACTTATGCAAAAAACATAAATCAAAATTCAACACACATTGATAAACACAACTTTCTATTTCGGCATCTTCTCTGCTAAATTTAAAATGTTTTCAATTACCATTTAATTTTGGTCTTGATTTTTTTCCTACTGAGTAAAAATAAGTAAAAACAACCTCACACTGGACCTTTTCATAGTCTTAGGGAGTTTTTTCTCCATTCAGTTACCTCTCAGGATTGACAGTCTGCTTATTCACTTGGTGCTTCTGATCTTTTAGAATTGTCTGGTCTAAAAGCTTATTACTTAAAGGTTACCTCCTTGGATTCTGGGGTCAAAATCATTTACTTTTCTGGGTATGCTAATGATTTCCAGCTGGGTTATTATCTGGCCTATATTTTGCTAGTCTGGTCTTATCCACCCGAAAACTGACATCCCACCTACATATAGCTCTCTACTTTGAAGTTTCCCTTGAATTAATTTTTTAAGAATGACAGTTTTGTAAACTTTTGTACCAGGCTGAAACTTCACAGATTGCCAACAGAGGTATGCAAAAAACAACAACAACAACAACAACAAAAACCCAAGAAATAAAGACCAACACGCAAAGAAAAATTCTCTTTATGTTTCTATGACTCAGTATCATCTCATTTTCATTTGCCTGCATTTAACTTTGTAAAACAAACTTAATATTACACAATCAGGATAAATTCGGTTGAATTGGGGTCTTCCTTGTCCTCCCAGGGCTATGTATAAATTCTAGGGGGGCTTTTATAATCCCAGGATGCCAGTGGATGGGGGTTCCTGGTTTGATTACTGTCATGTCTTGCCCCTGATATTCCTGAGATATTTAAATTTCTTCCCAGTCTCAGTCACCAGTTGTTATGGGTCACTTTGCATCCTTTTTGTTCCAACCAGAAACCCTCTTCAGGTTCATCAGCAATTCCAGCTACTTCCCTGTCCTTTGACTGCAACTCATCATCAGTATGTTGGGAGCTTGGCTGGGACCCTCTGAAGCAAGGCATAAGTTTTTGCTCTGAGATCCCCAAATGCATTTGGGTCTTTTGCTCCCTCAGCATCATCCCTGGCTCCCTGTGTTCTGCTCCATGGAGTAGCAACAAGACAGTTTCTTAAGGTCAGTTACCAGCTCCTCTGAGGTCCTCCCTCACCTTTGAGCTGTAGACCCTTTTACCTATCTAGGGTGGGAAACCTGTAATCGTGTGCATTCCTCTAAAATTGTTCCCATTGAGTAAGATTAATTAAACGGTCCACTTCTTGTTTCTGGCTGTGGGTACTCGATGTCATTTTTTGTATACTCAAAACACCTTTCTCTCAAATATTCTCCATCCTGTAAGTTTCAGATTTCTATTTTAAAACTCACAAGGCTGAGAAATAAATGTTTTATATTCTGGGGTATTTCTCCTTGAAAAAATCTTCACACACTGCAGTGAACACAATTCCTTCTGCTTTGATGAGGAGGGTAGTGGAGTCACAGGAAGAAAATACCAGACGCGTAGACTAATTTTTCCAAATATTATGATGTTGTATGGACTAGTACCCAATACTTATTCATTTAGCACAAATAGATTATCTATGGGTTTCATGTCTACAAGCAGTGTCTAGATCCTTTGGGCATCTGGATTTCTCTTAATTTCCTTTATTTCCACCAAAAAGCCTTCATGATCGCCTCTGGCTAGTTTAAGTCCCTCTGCAACAGGCCATCAGAGCACTTGACACGTTCACTATATTGAGCCACGCCCTTGTCCTTCTTTGCAAGTAGTAGGTAGGTGAACTCAAGTGTTACACGTCCTGTTTGCTTCTGAGCCTCACTGCTTGGTGCCTACTAGAAGCTTAATCAAGATTGCTATAATGAATATATAATTGGGTAGATTAATTTAATCTAATTACCTTGATGAGTGTTAAGTGTTCCCTTGACCCCTGGCTTGAGTTCCTCTGTCCCTTTTATAACTGGCAGGCATTTTGTTTTGCTTTGTTCTTTCACATTGGTGGTGAAGCCTTTTTAAAAACTATAAATGTAAATCTCTGCTTTCCTCCTGTGATTCCTCTCTTTGACTGCCATCCAGTCAATTTATCCTTGGAGGTTCATCTTCAGAGAACCCCCTGGGAGGACTCTAAGGGCAGTTTGTGAGAAAGCTGAGCTGCATTGCTTTTTTATTTTTTAAACCAATTAATTCATTTCTTCTAGTTCTTCATAAGTGTTCTTAGCTTAAATGCCGCTTCCCAGAAAAGCATTCCCCAAATTGAATTCAGAGCTTCCTATCATCATGGGGCAATGCTGTCTTTATCATTTCTTCTTAGAACTGGCCATAATTTATAATTAATTTATAATTACACACTTACTTTTGTGATTATTTGCCCAGTGTCTGGCTTTAGCGTTGGTTAGTAAGGCCTGTGGAGTGACAACCATATCATTTCAATCATTTTGTGTCCCTAGGACATAGCACAGTTTAAAAAATGATACATTAAACATTATAATATTAAATAAATCATATACTATATAATTAATTATGTTAACATAAATTAAATATAAAAAATCTATAAAATAAATATATATATTACATCTATATTTGTTGAAGGAAAGAATTTCAAATTGGGGTAAATACCACTTTTGCCATGAACCCACTGAAAGTCTCACCTAGCTGACATTTGTTATTTATTTTGGCTGCCAGTGGCTGAACCCCTTTCCATTTGGAATTTCTGTGTTGAGGAATTTCCAACATTTTGAGTTTGGGGAAGTGGAGCGGAGGGGCAATATGTCTGAGCAAAGGCTGACTCCTAATTTAAAAGATACAGAAGGACCAGTCATTGACTTTCCAAGATTCCCATGTAGGTGGCGTATGGCTGTGACCCCAGACTCCAGCCTGTGGGTCTCAAAGATAGTGATCCCAGCAAAGGGGCAGGGAGATGTCTCCCCGGGGCATGGCTGCAGCACAGTGGTTTCTGCATCAGAGCTGCTTTGGGACATCACATTGGGCATCATGTCTGTCTGCTTGGTCTCAATCCTGAGTCCAATGTTCCCAAGGATTCTCTGTCCTAACCAACCTATTCCTTTTCTGTCTTACTTGGCTGAAGTCAGTTTCTGTTGCTTGCAACTCTGAATATTCACCTTGGGTGAACCACTCTATCTTGCTGGGTCTTGGTTTTCTCACCTGTGAGAGGAGGTGGGGGAAGGGAACTAAATGCTGTCTAAGTTATCTTCTAAAACTCTCAGGTTGTATAAAAATGGCTAGATTGGTTGGATCGTTTGAGGGTTGGTGGCAATAGCTCTTACTGCTAAAACCTCCTGGTCTCTCTACCTGACTACATTTCCCCACTGAATGGCAATTTCCTCACTTTAAGGGCTTGGTTCAGTTATAATGAACCACGTCTCCCTCATTTTTTGAGCCAGATACTCACAGATTTGTATCTCCTGTTCTTTAAGCCAGCCACTGCCTCACTGGGGAATGCTGTGTTCCGTTTTAGACCCAAACCCTGCAACACAGATGTACAGAGTGACACGACCTAATTTACATCTTCTCCTTTCAATCACAGCTTTTGCTTGTTTATAGAAGAGTGGTATTTTAAGATTCGAGAAAATTTCAGCGGGGAAGTGCAGACCCCTCCTTCTTCCAGGTCTCTTTTTTTTTTTCCAAATACAAATTAATATTTTCTACTTGGATCACCCCCAGGGCTCACATGATAGTAGACACAACAAAGCTCTCAGAATTGTTTTCTTTCTAAGTGCATGATGAGGGGTCTGGGACAGTTGGCCTTAGTTGTCATTCTATTGATAAAACAGAAGGAAGGAAGAAACTCAAATTAGACTTGCTTTGAGTTGTCACATTACTTTATTTCTTCAAAGGTGGTGTGAAGGCTAAATATCACCCTTATTTTTATACATATCAGGAACTGAGGGCCAACGAAGGTAGGTCACTGTTGCTAAGTCACCCCCTTCCTCCTCGCCATTGGTAATGTCAGTCAGCGGCAGGCTGCCCGTATGTGGAGGTAGTGGCCTCATGACTGGCCTTTACTCTTGCATTATCATCTTTTCATATCTTTTTCTTTCCTTCTTTTTTTTTTTTTTTTTTTTAGTTTTATTCATTGGGAGCAAATCTGTATGCTTGCTAGCTAGACTCAAGATAGGAAAACCAGTTCTCCTTATCCCTATGTTCTGGTCCATTGTGGGTCCCTTGCCATTTTCTCCATGCACACATGGAGTGATTTTGCTTCCTGTGACTTTGTCTCATCCCAGCCACTGCAATACCCTTGTTTTCAGTGGTCTAGCTACTGATTTGGTGACTCTTGTTACTGGTGGGGAATTTAATCCATCTTGTTGGCTCTCCTTGTAAGCTTTGCTTCTACATCAATTCCATGTCCTTTTCTCATCCACTTCATTATCCAAGGTAGTGCACAGCTCCGAACACCGGCTGAAGACCTACTCATATCTGAGCAAAGGAGCCTGATGCAAGGAACTGAAAGTCCAGCTCTTAGAGAACCAGGGGTTCTGTCTCACTCACACTGGTCGGTGGAGTTGAACCATAGTTGGGATCCAAACCCAAGTAACTCTACTCATGATGTTATCCATGTTATCTCAGCACAGAGAGAGGGAAGGACTTTGTTTCTCGGAAACCGTATCTGCTGGAATGGTTCAGATGAATTGGGCCCAAAGACAGAGCCTTACGTAATTTGGAGAATTTACTTTCAGTCCCATTGTTCTATTATGGCTTTAAATGATTAATTCACTAGAATTGATCAGTTATGAGCAATATTGCCTATGCGACGCTTAAATTAGTGCCAGCTTGAACTGTAGCTGGAACTTACAGATATCCCTTAGTGCTCTGCTGCAAGATATATTTAAAGTTAACTGGGTTGCAGATGTGTGATTCTTTTGTAGAAGCAAAGCACACATTCTGTGAATTTCCTCCCACAAAAATTGCCTAATTTAAGAATTGAAGTTTTCCTGCTTTTCCAGTAAACCAAAAGGCAGTGGTACAAGTGAAGCGATTAAAAAATAAACAACTTAAAAAAAGTTGACAGGTACAGGTGTCTGTGCTAGAACTGGTTTAAAGATATCTGGAATAGAAATTTTGGAAAATGAAAATGAGGACACACTCAGAAATGAAAAAAGAACAGACTGCTGAAAGATTAAACACGCTCCACTTTGACTAGAAAGCACTGGGAAAATGAGTGTAACATGTAAGTTTTGTAACTTCTATGGAGTTTATTTTAAAATGCCTTTAATATTTAATATTCTAGTGTTTTGGGGAGTATATTTTAATAGGAGAAGATTGTAAAAAATAAATGAATCTCATGTTAACTTTGTATTCACTTCAAATACATAAGTAATATTCTGCAGTGCTTTTAGATCTAAGCTTTTATCTCTCTGCGCTAAACTTGATTTCTAATCATTCAGTTTAAGGCATTTAGTTTTATCCTACTCAGAAAAACCACGATTATTCATTTGTCATGTGTTTAAAAACCATAGCATGGTTAATTCTCTGATGTCCTTTTATTTAAAAAATATTTTAAAGATTTTATTTATTATCAGAGAGAAAGCACAAGCAGAGGGAACAGCAGGCAGAGGGAGAAGCAGGCTCCCCGCTGAGCAGGGAGCCCAATGTGGGCTCGATCCCAGGACCCTGGGATCATGAGCTGAGCTGAAGGCAGAGGCTTAACCCACTGAGCTACCCAGGCATTCCTCTGATGTCCTTTTAAAAAGGATAATGTAACACAAATGCTTGAAGTCCTTCCTCTCCCCATTGCACACTCTCATAAAAGTAGAAAATATGTAGAATGTTAGAAAATATTATGGACTAAGTTCTAATCTATTTTTTGTCAATGACTTTGACAGCAACACAGAAAACAGCTTTTGAGATACATGAAATCATCACATGAGTCACCAAAGAGAAAGGATGGTGCTATGTTAAGATCCCAGACATCTGTTAAAGCGACTTTTATTTATACAGTTATTGTTTATTTGGGGACTTAGAAAAAAGACCCTCATTTTGAGCCTTGAGGCATCCATTCCATTTACAAACAAAAGTCACACAGACCAAATGAAATACAGTTTCTCCTGCATAACCCTCTGCAGAGAGGCGGAAAAGCAAGCAAGCGAATGGGAGTAATGCATGTGGTCTGGGTCTGGTTGATAGCTACTACGCACAGGTAAGAATTTTGGCTCAGGACTGTAAAGCAGGGCTGCAGGAGCCTGACACAGGGCATCAAGACTAGAAGGAGATCTGGGCTCACTTCATTCATCTGTTTGAGGTTTAGACTCTATTTGGAAAATGGAGTGAAATGGGTATAATTGAGGTGTGTCTCAGCTGCAGTTAATTTTTAGAGATGAGCCTTGAACTTCTTCGGTGGAATTTCATAACCCAAGACACATGGTGGATTTTCCAAGCTTCTTTCTTGACACAGGCCACACATGTGGGGTTCTCAGGGTAAACACCCTCCTGATAGGCTGTTCCGCAGGTCAAATAGGGCTATGGACCATTCCCTGCGTGCAATAGCTCTGCTTTCATGGAAGCAAATTGGAATGCACGTGCACAGAAACGACTTTGTTATAAGAGAACTCAGCCACTTGGATTTCTAAGTGGCTGAGTAATAATGTAATAATGTTTTATTACTAATAAAATAATAAATAATGTTTTAAAGTAATAAATAATGTTTTATTACTAATAAAACATTCCTTATCCTTGATCCTCTACACCAGCGAGTCATGACCCTTACGTTGGGAAGACTGTTCTTTTCTTTCTTAAATAAGAGGATAAGGGAAGAAGAAGTGGTGCCTGTCTCAGATAGCTTCATCTTTTCATCTTTCCTGGATTTTGGGGAACTCAGAGATAGAAGGAAACTCCCCCTTTCCTACAAATCCCTTATAAAATCACAAAGATGAGTCTGATGCTGTTTCTAGTCAAATGCCCATCCCTGTTCTTGTTCTTGTAGCTCGAGGCATGCTGTCCTCTGGTCAGGCTTGGGTCACGTGATGCTGGCTCCACACAGCAGCTCGGAGTAGAAGGGTTGCTGTGGATGCTAAAGTTTACGAGGAAATGAAAGACATACGGTGGATTTGCAAGAGCAGATGTCCACTACATGGAGTGCTAATCTGAATGTCATTTCATTATCTTACAGAAAAATAATAGATAATGGTATAAAGATACTTCAAAGTTAGTACACTCTTTCTTAACAAAGATCTGAAAGAGCTCATGTTTAAAATAAACACCAAAGCTTAGACTTCATTTGCCAGTGTCAGTACTCAAAGAAAGAACCCTTTCATTTCTTGTTTAGCCTGTTGCCTCAACAAACCTAAACAACCTGTGTCTGCTTTGTTCATTGCTTCATCCTTGACACAAAACGCATAGGAGATGCTTTGTAATGCTTGTTGATTGAATGAATGAATAGTGATTTTTCTACCTCCAATTTACAGGTAAATCTTCCTAAACACAGCTCTCATTAAGTCTCCTGCTCGCAAACCTATTAGTGCCTCAAAACATAAGAAATTAAGTACAAGTCCGATCACAAGTTATACAAAACCCATAATACATGGATATGATCTTTCTTTCTAGCCTTATCACGTGTGCCAAAGTAAATTGCTTGCTAATTTCTTTTCTTTTTCTCAAAAATATGGAGCACTTCACAAATTAGCATGGCATCCTTGCACGTGGGCCATGCTAATCTTCTCTGTATTGTTCCAATTATCGCATATGTGCTACTGGAGCAAGCACTTGCTAGTTTCTATACCAACCTCACACATACCTGTGCCTTTGCTCATGCTGATCTTGCTACTATTCCATTATTTCAACTTGTAACATGCAGATTGTATGCCATGTCCCTCATGAAACTGTTCTGAATTTGCCCTGTACCAGGGAATTTGGTCCTCCTCTGCTGTTACTTAAATTCTATTCTTCCTTTTACTGTAGTTGTTTGTATTCTGGGAGGCTACAGCTGGATACTAAGGTGTCTTGGTGTCCCCAACAGTACTTGGCATTGTGTCTGGCACCAAGCACTTGGTAAAAAGGGATTGTTGAATTCAAATGAGATAATCTGTAGGGCAGGTATGTAGTTACAGGGCACTAATTAGGGCAACATTAGTAGAGGGACTGGTTTGCAGATGGTGAGAAACCAGTGAGGGTGTTTAAAAATCCTCTTTCTAATTATTCTTTGATTTGAAAGTTAAGAGGGTCCTAAGGTAATTATAATTTTGTGAGAGAGAAAAACGTTTTCTGGAAAAAGTCTTGCTTTATGCCACTGTGTCACTATAGTTAAATCTTGGTGATTCTATTTTACTTTATATCTAGTAACTTTCCACTATCCAAGCCTCACACTTGAGAAAATGAGCCAGAAGAAGTACACTTAATAGAAATCTCTGAAGAAAATTCATATTAAAATTTCCAACAAGGGCAGAGCTTCTGTTTTCTGAGGCAAATGAGTGTTTTAAAATTTCTTCATGGTGAACATGTTTTCTATCTAGTACCAAATATAATGGAATATATTTTCCAACAACATGGGTTGGGAAGTCTAGAAATTTCAGGAGCACAGATGTCTCCTTAGCGTCTTTTCCTACCCAATGTAAAATCTGACAGTTTTTTTAGGGTTAAACTTTGGGTCTTTTGGTACATTCAACTTCTGGAGTGAAGAATGGATAGGATGTGGTAAATCAGATAAGTCATTGTAATAACTTCTTCTGGCTAAACATCTCTGAAGTCCACATAGAAAATGTCTCCTACTGGCAAGATAAATGGACAAATAATAGACTTTCTTGGTTGTAAATGAGCTACTGCTCCTCCTCCCACCCATCATTTCCACCAGGCATCTTGACTCTGTTCTATTGATTTCCCTCACCAGGTAGCAATGCTGATTTGCGCTGGCTTCCTGATAGCCTGGATTCCTTACGCCGTGGTCTCTGTGTGGTCAGCTTTTGGAAGGCCAGACTCCATCCCCATACAACTCTCTGTGGTGCCAACCCTCCTTGCAAAATCAGCAGCAATGTACAACCCAATCATTTACCAGGTCATTGATTACAAATTTGCCTGTTGCCAAACTGGTGGTCTGAAAGCAACTAAGAAGAAATCTTTGGAAGACTTCAGGTAAAATTTCAGAAGCCAGAAATGAATAATATTGTTTCAGAATCCTGTGGGGTTCAAGCCATTCTGATATACTATCTTTTTAGGGTTAGAGCTCATCACTTAGGAGTAGCCTAAAGAGAATTTTCTGTTCATTAAAATTCCTGAAATCAAGTCATCAGATATGTTGGGTTGGGAGTCATGGGTAGATAATGAGAAAATTAATTCCATTTTTAACTGTGGAGTAACTAAGATAGGAAGCTATGTCCATTTGAGAGGTCACTATTTCTCACTCTTTCTTATCTGGGACCAAATCCATTTTACTCCAAGAGCATGGTTCCACATGGCATTGATTCAAAATTAAGTTCTCACAACAGAAAAGATTCTCCTGTTTGGGATGTTTCTACAATTAGCTATGAGTATAGGATTTGGGCAGGCAAAGGAAGGAGAGAAAGGAGGTGACATTTTTACTCTCTGTCAGGTTCTTTATGTTATTTTCACAGGGACCCCTATTGTACCTTCTCTTTGTCAGATAAGGAAATGGAGGTGCAAGTGAGGTTAAGTGAGCTGTTTGTGCTTACACAACCAGGAAATAGCAGGACAGAGATTTAAACAGGTCTATTGGGTTTTGAAACAATCTACACTCTTTCTGCTATAAAATGAAAAAGAGAGTTTGGAGAGCCACAATTTTTCCTATAGGCGAGGGTGAGTAAAGTGTTGAGAATGATGTGTGGGCTTTGTGTCCATGCAGAGCCAGTCTTAGTGGTGGAGTGTGGATCAGACACCTGGGTGCGTGGTCTGAGGTGAGGGGTGTGGAAAAGGTCCGGATTCTCTGATTTCTATTAATTCTTACTCAATAGATATGTAGTTATTTTTCCATACTATTTTTCTTCAATAAGCAGGAAACAGAAGAGAACAAAAGGTAGAACTAGCTGAGGAAGATATTTTTTCCCTATGCTTGAGCATAGGGAAAATATTTTGACAAATATTGACAAATATTTTGACCTTTAGGTTCCTCACCATCTAGGGTACAGGATCAAATGAAAAAAAAAAAGGCATAAAGAAAAACATCATTGTTGTTGTGGTACAGGGGAAGAAATATACAATTTAGAGGTACAAGACCAGTGTTTGGTTTATTTTTCCATATCTTTGGGAAAATGAAGTACTAAGAGCCTAGAATCGAGAAGAACTGATTGCAACACCCATCTTTTGAAACTGTAAGAATTACACCAACTGCGTGTTTAGAAAGGGCTAGCTAACAAATGTTACTGGTTTGTTTTTTTTTCTTAAACATTGTTGGTGGTTAATGCCTTTTCTGTTGAATTGAATAAGTTCAAATTCTAAAATGCATCTATTTTGGCAGTAATAACACTTTGCCCTTATCAACTATTAATACTTTATTATGAACACAGGTTCGAGAGAGTATTTTTCATAGAGCAGTTGTGGGAGAAGATAATGGGTATCCCTTCCTCTGAAAGAGGTGATGGGAATTTGACTGGAATGGCTGATGGCAAATTCTCCCTACCTCATAATTTTGCCGTGGACTGATTCTGTGTTCTGTACATTAACTCTCAAGTGTGAGCAGCACATAAATATTCAACGCTCAATAATGAAAAGGAGAAATTTATGAGGAAGTCGGTGACTTGGGGCCGCGGACCTTTGGAGAAGCCAGCCAGGCAAGAATCGGTTCAATTCACCTGCTCCCCTTAGCCATTTCTGTGAACTACAACAATTACTTTGCTGGAGGAAGACAAGTGCTGTTTCCTTACTCCAGAGTCTTGAAGCTTTCAGTGTAGAAAGCAGGCAGTTGGTAGGACTTAAACAGGAAGGAGCCCTTGGATTTTCAAATCTGGAATATTGAAGAGGTGTGATGAGTTGCTGATTTTTAGAAGGATCTTTTTCAGGGAAGAACTTTCCGAAGAAGCAAAAAAAAAAAAAAAAAAGTTTTTTTTTTTTTTGTTGTTGTTGTTGTTTATCTTTGCAGTTATTAAGGAGCTAAAAAAGTGGGTAGTATTGAGCGGATAGACTGAAGCAATGTGGTCTGAAGCCAGTCCAGAGTTGTTAAGGCACTATCAGAACAATTCAATCAAATTAACCTATTTTAATTGATATCCTTGTTTTTTCCTCTTCTGAGCTCTGAAATGAATTTGCTTATAATGGGAGACCCCCTTGGGAAGTATTCTGAATTCAGATAAAAAAAGCTAATGTGTTGAATATGAGATTGTGGAAATATATTTTGAGTAATTTTTATAGTTCATTAAAAGTTAACTCATATTCCCCCCCCCCCCCTAAATTGGGTCCCCTGAGATTTTAGTAAAAGCTGATGAGCTGCAGCAAAAAATATGGCCAAGAGCCCATCTTGAAATGCTATTATTCATCCCATTTGGGTATCCAGATATAGTCTCCAGTATTTTCATAAACAGTGCTTCTCCACCCTGACTATGGGTTAGAATCAAGTAGGGAACCTTGAAAAACTGCTGCCTTGACCCCACTTGCAGGGATTTTGCTTCAGCTGGTCTGGACTGGCCCAAGTTTCATTTGTTTGTTTCACTGGTTAATTCTCCCAGGTGGTTCTGATACCTAGCCATTGTTGAAAACCAGTGAACCAGAACCTGGGAAAGAAAAACATTGGGAGGGCTGCTCTAGTCAGAGGCCTCTCCCCCAACCTACACAGAGACCACTGAGTGACAAGGGAACCAGACTTCAGGTGCTGGACCAATCTTAGATGCAATATACGTGTACCCTATGGGGGTACATAGGGAAGGACCAAGACATTTTACTCTCCTGGTATTTTAGTAACGGTATGGAACAGAAAACAAAGCCCTAAATTCTGGCGTTGCCATTCTAATAAACCTCTCTTAACTACCTTAGTTTGAATGCTATCTTTACAAAGAACAATCTTTGTAGGTAACTTACAGGGCCAACTGACTGGCAGGTCAATAGGGAGGGAATGAATTTTGTTCTAAGGATGGGAAACTCACTGGGGCATAGGAAATGTGCCATGAACAAGTGACTTGTTTTTGGAAAGCTCCACTCAAGGGATTTCTTGATTTTGAATATTTTAAAGTGAATTATTATTATTTTCTTTCCTAATTCAAGTCTTGTGTATATAATCTTCTTGGTAGATGTGCCTGCTATGATATACATACACAGTATGAGTATGTGTGCGTGTGTGTGTGTGTGTATATATATGTTATTACATTTTCCTTCTCCTGTGTCTAGGCTGCACACTGTAACCACAGTCAGGAAGTCTTCTGCTGTGTTGGAAATCCATCAAGAGGTATGAAGATGGACACAGCATCACTCATGGACACAATTATTCACTTGTTTGCCTCTTCACTGCTGTTGATGTTTGATTGTGACTACACTTTTCTCTTTATATTATATTTTTATATTTTGTACAATTTCCCTCTTTTCCCTTCAGCCAGGATTTGCTGGGAAATTCCAGTGGCCAAATGGAAATTATATTATAGGATACTATTTAAGAAATATTACTATGATAAGTCTCCTTGGAATTTTTCTTTTATTATATTTTAAGACCTAATTGTCATGACCCAAAGTATTAAGTCCAAGATACTAAGAAAAATATTTCAAAATTTTATTTATTAAGATGTTACTTAATTTCATTATATCATAATTATTATTTTTTAATGTAGGGCCAGGATGGCAGTTTTGGGGTCCATTCAAATGGGTGGGTGATTTTTGGGTGGTTCTTTGACTGGTGGATCTTCTGATTCTTGCAGCCATTCCTCTCTCGTGCTAACAGAGGGTCACACTCTACTGGTAGTAATTCCAAAAAGCAGTCCTCTAGGGAAATCAATTTTGCCTTAAATCCCTAATGGAAAACTTGTTATCTCAGAATTTGAGAGCAAAAACAATTCCCACTAATGATAATTTTACCTACATGAATTTTTCCCTTTAAGTTATACCTACTAACATAGTGGATGTAATAGGGCATTACTAGCTATAATTACTAAAGAAACAAATTTAGTGAAAATAGTTATATATAAGTATTTTTTTATTTGTTTATTCTTTGTTACCATTGTTCTTGCTTTTGTTCATCGGTTGTTTTCAACAAACACCGTGTGAGGTGTACAGGTGAAGAAATGCAGATAAGGATGGGATAGAATGATTTCAAAAGGCAGATGTCTGCCCCTTAAGAACTAATAAAAGGGGCAGGCATGTAAATACTAGGTCCAAATTGGCCTTCAAGACAAGTCTATCTGATCTTTCTTAATACAAGGAATACGGCCATCTCCCTTGCAGTTCTTTTCATTCCAGTTCTAGGCAGATGTCCCCCATGCTCCCTGCTCCATTCATCTCCTCCTTCTGCTATGACCCTAAATCCTGATCCTATCTTTCTAATAACAGCTGGTGAGAGAAGAGGGAAAAGGAAGGGAGAGGTCCCTCCCATGCCCTTGATAATTTCTCCACTCCTTCCTTCTGAGCTTGTATGGAGATCAGAATCTCCTCCAAGGCTCAGCCCTTGGTATATGGTCTTGGGTTTTTGCCTGTTACTTTTCTCCAGAGTTGGAGTGAAGAGGGAGTTGATGTGCATCCCTGGTGTATGATAAGGGCTCAATAGATGTGTGTATAAAACAGTTTCTGATTAAAGCAAAAGAAGTGATGACTCTGCCTGGGGCTTGGAACTGGTTACTCAAGTGGGGACAAAAGAGGTAGGGTTACCATTAGAATAGGGACAGCAAGGAACTTACAGGTAAATGAGTAAAATACAGAGAAAAAGTGTGCTATCTCAGGTAGAGGGAGTCGCAGGTTCAGAGCACAGTCAGACTGCCTGTGTCTGCAGCTCACCACCCTTCAGCAAACCTGTAAAACAGGGATAGTAAAAACATGTTGCTCAGAGGGTCCCTGTGAGGCTTAGATGAGAAAATATGCATGTAAATCAGTTAGCACCATGACGGCAATGGAGGAAGTAGCCTTACCTAAGAGCAATTCCTATAATTATTATGAACATGCATGGTGGTGGTCAGAATTGAGGCACAAATTTATGGTCAGGCCGGGACCTTATGTTGACACTAATGTGAATCTCAGCTCAAAGGGGATAGGAACCCTGTGGGATTTTAGGCAGGAAAAAGAAGTGACTAGTTTGAGGGAAGTGTGGAAGGTGGATCGTTTTACAGGGGGATAGGGTTCAAGAGTAGAGGTTGGGAGACCAATCAGGCAGCTTTTATAAAGAAATGGCAGTTTATGAGGACTTGAATTAAGTAAGGACTGGTAACAGACATGGAGATGAGAATACAGGTTTAAAATATTTTAAGTGGGAGATCGTGACAGTTGATTGGATGGGAGGTGGAGGAACCAAGGATGACAGGGAGACATCTGCTTAGGAAACAGTGAGGTTAGTGGTGTCTGCAAAGGGGCAGTGTGCGGGAGGGGAGAGGGATGGGGGCAGATGACAAATCCTATTTGTATTATTTGTCCACAAGACAGATGAAGAAATTTAAAATAATAGGTAAACATAATCTAAAATTGTACCTGATGTGTGGGGATTAGAATTTGCAAGTCAAGCAGGTAGGAAAAGAATGAACAGTAAGGGATAAATTGCTGCTTTCCAAAACCTCAAGAAAATGAAGATTTTTTTGTTCTGTTTTTGAAGGAATAATTATGGAAGTGAATGATGGATGGAAGTAGAACAGAACATTTGGATTAGTAGCTAGGAAGTAGAATTTGACACTGACATTGTACAGAGGTTCCTGAAAGTAGAACACCTCTGGTCATTCATTGACTGTTTAACTAGGGTGTGGTCTTTTACACAGCTGGGGAAAGGACGGACAAGAAAGGGTTAGTATAGTCATGGGGGGCAGAGGGAAGAGTGTAAACACTAGGAGCTTGGGGGGAAGATCTGAAAATTGACTTCTGCTTCCATTTGAAAAATATGATTTAAAAAGTGATTCTACACGCACTGGTTCTTCATCTTTTGAATGACACTTGGGGAGCTGGGAGACACCAGAGTTGTTACCAGTATTGATAGGGAAGGAGAAAGGTAGTCCTCAGGGTAGAATGGAGAAGAAAAAGAATGAGCTCTTGAGGGTTGGCTTGAATACACCAGGCTGTTGGTGGATAATTGCCCCTTCCCCTGGGGATTCCAATGATTTGAGAAAGCTCTATGTAGTCACCAAACACTTCTACAAATTCAATTTAAGCTTACTTTAGCTTAGAAAAAAGACATATTACATTTTGTGCTGGCGAGGCTGTATGTAAGAAACTCTGAAACCTGGAGCAGACACAATGCCTTGTCTCCTTTAGGTCTGTGCCTGTCATGGGAAGAGCCCTGGGAAACTGAATGGTGGAAATCAAGTCAAAAGAGTAGCTCTCAGGTTTGAATCGGGAGAGATGTGGGAGTATGGAATAGAGTACCTTATCTAGAGTGTAAAATTCTAGATCCTTAATTTATGCTTTATTTTAAATTCACTTGCTTTTTTAGCTTAGAATTGGAAGTATTAATGACTCATTAATAAGTGAATAAATGATTGTGAAATGAGGATTAAGAATAGAAATGCCCTATTACCTTCAAAGGTTGGATTTCAAGAATCATAACTTAATCCAAAAATATTTTGATTCTTTTTCCAAGTAGAGTAAGGGGATAGGAATATATTATACATCAAAACCCAATTATTTAACTCTCAAGAAATGTAGTTGTTTCAAGAATCAAGCCTTATCCTTCTTTAGAACTGAAATGGTAACTAGAATTTTTGTCTCATTTATGCTATCCTGGAAAAACACAGTATCATCTTCAATGATTTTTAGTAATATGATCCCCAAATCGGCCAATGGGAGTGCTTCTCCATTTAAGTTAGTGCAAATGAGGGAGGAACAAGCAGGGGGAGGGAGAGAGGAAGAGGTGGAGAGTGGGTGGGATATTGAAGAGATTGCTGATGCTTGCAGAATAAAATGTCTTAAATTCTGCTGAAATGTCAGAGGATGATTTATCCAGGGTGAGGATATATGCCATTATCGAAAAAAGGTTAGTGAAGGTAGCATGAGCTTTTGATAATAACTAATTTTGTAGAAAGCGAAGCAGGCATGTTGCCCAGAAGGCCAAGGATTGACTTTTCTGCACTCCATTTGTGAAAAGGAGCAAATGGCAAGAAATATACAGGCTGTAAGGGATTTGGTAAGAAAACATTGGCAGGAGGCCCAGTGTCAAGCCATAAGCCCACACAGCAAAGCCACCGGTTACCACTGTGACCTTGAATGATTTTTCAAAGATTTTACAACTTTCGATATTCATTAGGTTGTGGAACTCTCAGGAAGATATACTTGAAATAATTTTATCCAAGAGATTTAAATCAGAATAAGCATTGGCTTTTAAAGTACTTTTCTTGATTGCTTTGAACCTGGTTTTCTTAACCATGCCAGAGAGTTGAGACACTATCGTCATTGTACATAGGGACCTTTCCAATTTGGTCATAGACTATCTATCTATCTATATATATATGCACATGTACACACACATGTACATATACTCTCACATGTACAAAAGGCTCTAGAAAAGGCAAACACACATTATATACATTACATGAAACATATTTGAGAGCAAAAATTATTCTAAATTATATATTTGCATTATTATTGCTTTTGCCCTAAATACTGTATTTACTTATTCAGCTTTGAATTTTGGAAGCTTTTATTAAATGTCTGCAATAGACACAGTCTTGAATGTTTTGAGATACAAAAGAAGGGGAGGATGTGTTCTTTAAGAATTTGGAGGTTTGACAAAGTCTTGACTTCTCTTTATATCGCAAATTATTTTAACAGTAATAATTTTTATTTTTATTTATTTTTTCACTGTATCATTTTAATCCCAGATCCAGCTTTGCCATGAAAATCTCACTTACTAAAGCAACTAAATTTCAGTTTTTGCTTAAGCTAGTTTGGGTTGTCTTCTGCAACACAGTTTAGACCAACAACTGTACTACATTTGTGGAGGAATAAATATAGATGGGAATCCATAGACACCAATAGGCTTTATTTTGATGGGATACTTTGAGAAACTATAAAATGTCAGGACAAATCCTGGGAACTGATTTGTATATATGCCTCTGTGCCCCAGTTAAGGAGAGAAATATGGAGTTTCTGCCAAGTCCTCCAGAGACAAATTCATTCATTGCTGGGTCAAGGATCTCCTGTAATCTCTAGGAGTTTGAATGATTGGTTTGAGCAAAGGGAAAGTTCACACATCTATTTTCTTTCCAGAATACAACAAAATTGGGCTGGCCGGGTGATTTGGTACACAGAGAATTGTACATTTGCTCTCAAAGACTAGAACATCAGAGAGAGCACATTATGTAGAAGTACAATACAGTCACAGAGTTAGCTAGGCCTGATCTCAAACTCAGGGTCTGTCATTTACCTGCTGTGTGGACATGGGCAAATCCCTTGATCTCTCAGTGTCTTCAATCGCCCAAGCTGTAAAATAAGGATAGTCTTACCCTAATTAGGATTTGTTGTGAGTAATTTGAATAAAGTCTGTAAGATTCTTAGGATAGTTTTGACCCATTGATGGAAACTATTATTATCAGCACCAATTGAAGAACCATATAAGTATTCCTAGTGAGTTCTGTAGTGATAGCCGTAAACTCTTTTCTAAAGGTAATACAAATGTGTTCTTCGACATGTCTGGTCACTGTAGATGTGGAAGATGTTCAGGCTATTTGAGAAAGTGAAAAACATGACACCAAGATTCTGTGGGAGGGGCCTCTGGTATCTCTGGTACAGGGAGCTGCTAATGTTAAGAATTGTCATCTTGGAAAGATGCTGGCCTATCTGAGCCATGGTTGGGGGCAGCAGGTAGTGGTTTAGACCAAGAGAGTAGAGGTTTGCTCTATTCCAATGGGAGTCATCTTGGAATAAGGGAGCCAGAGTACCTCTCATGGACAAGATGACTAGCCTTTTATAGATACTTCACTGAGGTGAGAACACTATAATTTTCCACTGTGTTTCTTTGTGGGAAAGAGTCAGGGTCAGAAATTCTGGGGTTTGAGCTAGTTATAGAAATTCTCAAATAGTTACCAGACCCTTGGTTTCTAGCTAGAGAATGTATTTGAAAGCTTACTTGGGATTTTTAACCTACTAATATCTATGTATGATTTGTTTATAGTGTGGTCTAAATCCTTGTTGCCCAGAGTGTAGTTTTCAGACCAGAGCCCGAGTATTTTGGGGGGGCTGGTTAGATACACAAAACTTAGGCCTAAACCCTAATCTATGGAGTCAGAATCTGCAATTTAACAAGGTGATTTGCATGTTCATTAAAGTTGAAGTCAGTGTTAAGGTTAAGACTAACAATGTGGTTATGAGTCTTTCCCCACTTTACATGGTAACAATCAGAACTTGAAGGCCAATGGGCCGCTGGTGTGAGAGCAGGGAACTGGGATCTTGAAAGTATCACTGGACACTGGGGTTAGGAATCTTCTGTGAGAAGGACATGCTCTAATCTGTGTTCTATTCTCAGAATAAGGATATACTATAGTACCAGGTGTCTTGGAGGAAGAAATCTAAGACAACAGCCCTCTGTGAAATGCTGAGTACAAGACTCCCATTCTTCTCCCCAAGAAACTAGGGGAGAAGAATAAGAGGCTGTTGTGTGAGTCAGCATATTCCTCACATACAGCAGTATTAGTAGGGATTAGCTACCCAGAGCTAACTTGTTCACAGAGAAGGGTATTTTTTTCTTAATACCAGGAGTTATACTTTGGTATTATCTATTTTAAAAGAGTCATCCACTTGTAACACCCACCCTTCCCACATACACACACACCCAAATGAACAAAATCTAATTTTGTTAGAGGAAAAGAAAAGCATCTGATCCACTTGAAAAATGAGCCAAGTTTGGCAGCAAGCATGTGGGATTTATCCAAACTGCTTAGAATTATATTTGAATCTACAAATTTTGACACTCCATCCATGTAGAAGCAAAGCCATGCATGAGCCCAGACTGACAAAAAGCTTTAAAGCATTGAAAGTGAGGAATAATAGTATTAAAGCAGCAAGTCACTCTAAATACTCCCAGCGAGTGGAGAAACTGGCACCCTTCTCTAAATATAGGACCAGGCCTGGAGATTATACAAGTGCATCCAAACTAGTGTTTTGCAGGAACTTTCTGCCAGAGGGGAACTGGCAGGGCAACCATCCAAAAGATAATCCAATTTTGCAGTTGAGTCTGAATGTGGGGGCATATGTGAATTCCTTGACTCAGGATGGGGATGAAACCAGGCATTCTCCAAAGATGATACCTCTCTGAAGGAGAAGATGGTTCAGTGTAAGAGAGAAGATACCAGCCACCTCTTTGAGCCTTTTATTGCTATTTTTAGCCGAGGTAGCTGGGCATGCATCAATGAAGAGCCTGCAGTGGAAGTGGGTGGGCTGGTAGCATGACAGTTCTGGAAGTCAGTAGTCAGGTTAGCCTGGGAGCCAGAAGACTTGGTAGGCACCTCAGTAAGAAGTAACTGGCTCAAAGTTGTTTGTGGCAAGACTCAAAGCCCCTGAAGTGTGATGGGTTGAGTGGGAAAGGCAGAAATGAGAGAGAGAGAGTGGAGGTACACTGAGAGAGTGGATCAGAAGGGGAATTTCCTATCTCAGGACTTGTAGGTGGACACAACCTCTTAGAAGATCTAATTAGCTGATAACTATGTGGGCACAAAGCAACAGCTTCTAGGCAAACTCTGTAAAACATTTTCTCACAAAAGTTGATATAGAAAAGAGGCAGATGTGGCTTCTTTAAATTCATAAATTCATTTTTTAAAAAAATATTTATTTTATTTTATTTTATTTTATTTATTTGACAGAGAGAGATCACAAGTAGGCAGAGAGGTAGGCAGAGAGGTGGCGGGGGGAAGCATGCTCCCTACCCAGCAGAGAGCCCAATGCAGGGCTTAATTCCAGGATCCTGAGATCATGACCTGAGCTGAAGGCAGAGGCTTTAACCCACTGAGCCACCCAGGCACCCCTTTAAATTCATTATTATTTTTTCTTTTTTTATTTTTAGCTCCTAAAGAAAATATCAGATGTGTTAAATCACTGGTTAATCACTGTATTCACAATTTAGTTACACAAGACTCCAACTAGAACATCTCCTGTTGGCCTCACCCCTTGGGTACTCTACATTCTCTAGGTAGTGGCATCAATGCCATGGCTTGCTATTTGGAAATAATTGAATAAATCTGAAGGTTAGGGACATGTATATTTTTGGCACTATAAGTATAAATCTGATACTGGAGTGCAGAAAGGGAGTTATATTTTCCATATTCAATGTTGTCTTGATTTAATTTAGTGCAACTATTAATTAAAATAGTTTATCACTCAATATAAGTGACTTCCAAATGAGCAAAATCATTCAAATCTGTCAGGCTGCTACTATTGCTGCATGTTTCCTGTTATAGTGTCTTATGAGTTTTTTTCAAATTAAGTTCTGTGTTTCAGGATGGTTGAAATTGCAGGGGCAGCTATATTCTCCCAGAAAATACTCTTCTGGTTCTTTTTTTTCTTGTTGACCAAAACAAATGAGCAGTGGTGGGAAATCATCGAGGCTTGTGAGTCTCAGGTGGCATACATTTTGTGTTGATTCCAATTAATACAAATAGATGAAATGTGTATTCATTATAGTGGAAGCTACACAATTAAGGGTCATATAAAACGTTAAAATTCAAGTTATTTACCGGGAAGTAAGTTTCTCCAAAGGAAATAATAACAGCCAAAATATCATTTAAGTTTAACATGTCACAAGCATTGCTCTAGTGCAAAGGTCAGCAAACTACAGCCCTCATGTCAAATCTGGCCCACCGCCTATTTTTGTAAATAAAGTTTTATTGGAACACAACCACTCTTTTGTTTACATATTGTTTATAGTTGCTTCCCATCCATTTTGGGGTGTTGAGAGATTGTCTTGAAGAGCCTATGATATGAAAAAATCTACTTCTCAGAAAAAAATCTACCCAAATCTGCTTTACTCTTCTACATGTCTTAAAAACTCCAGGGAATGTTCTTTGTTCCCTATGAGGAAACTGATGTATAGAGAATTTTAGCAACCTGCTCAAAATCACATAGTCAGTGGAAGAGATGGGATTCCAGCTCTCTCAGGCTGCCTCCAGAACTGTTTCTTTTACTACTATAGGGGCTGACAGAGATTTGTTCTGTATTTAAAATTTTTCTTTCCGTCTTGCTTGCTTTAAAATCCTACTCTAGGTTTTTTTTATAATAATTTTACTTCCTTGCTCAATTTACAAAAGTAATGGGGAATTAAAAAACAATTTCCATTCCATTCCCTCAACCAATTCTCATTCCTTTTCCATTCCATTCCTTTTTATAGAGTCAGGATGTCCCAGAACAAGTGCAAGTCATGACTGTGTTTATATTATAAGGAAATCAGTGGTATGTGGGTGCGTTAAGGTGATAACAGGTGAGGATAAACTCAAGGAAACATTATTTGATGAGCATTTACTACCTAGGAAGCTATGCAAAAAAGAATGCATGCTCTTTTATGAAAAGAGGTCATGGTCTGTGGGAAAAACAGATGAGTAAAGGCTGATTGCCTTGTAGGGAGTACAGTGAGAGAGGCAGCAGAGTGAGCTGTATGAGCATAGGAGGGCTCTCCTAATTCAAATTAGTGTGGGAAGGGATGAGACCTGTACTGGAAGGGGAAAATTCTGACAGGAGTTGGTCAGAAGAAATTGCTGGATTCTGCCAAAACTTCACAGAACTTTGTGAGGAAAAATACACTCTATGTAAAGGTGTGATATATTGCAGAGGCTCTAAGAAATTGGGTAGAGATAGGGAAGGGGTTGTAAAGTCATGACATCAAGGACAATAGTTGACTGTGGGAAACTTGTGTTTTTGGTACATGAAGGTTGTTTTCAGAGTTCCATTTTGGACCATGTACTTTGAGGTTAATGTGGTCTTTGTTCTCATCAAAACCCAGCAGTTGGAGTACCTATATCAGAGTTGCCTTGGATGCTTGTTTAAAATGTAAATCACCTGGCCCTACTCCATACCTCCCACACCAGAATCTCTATGGGATGGTACCTATTTAAAACTGTGCGATGTTTAGATGGAGTGGTGTTTATTTAAATGCAAATTTAAATAAATTCACCCCCTGGTGAATGTTATACACTCCACAGTTTGAGAAGTATTGAAGGGTGGTTTTAAGGGGAGTAGGGGGAAAATTAATCTAGTTGAGGGCTGAAGAGGGACTGAGTAGTTGTACCTGGGTTGCAAAGAAACAGATGGATTTTAGAAGTATTTTGAAATTGAAAAATAGCAAGTGTTGCTAATAAATTGGATGTGGATAATAGGTGGCAAAGGCAAAGGAAATGTCCTTCCTGATTAAAAAATTCTGACTTAAGTAATTAAAATGAGACAGAGAATATTTTTCTCCCACCTAAATTTGCACCTCCTTCTGCCTTTTCTTCCAAGTCAATTCTGATACTTGCTTAGCAGCTTTACTCTTTTTCACTCTGAAAATGAGCCAGAATGTCTGGATATGAGCACTCAATTTAATTTCCCCAAACACAAAACTATGTCCAGAGTAGTTAGTTGTATGTGTATTTATTGGAATGGAGATCCAATAATTGGGTTATTGGAATAATAATAATCCAATGTTGAATTATTGGAAGTTGGAATGTCTATTTATCGGAATGGAGATCCTGATACATAATATGTTCTATTTTTTGTAGTTGTCATGCTAATGTGAAGGATGTGGAGCCTGGCAAGAAGAGTGGTTTAATCAAATTAAGGAGTCTGATCTGTGGGCAGATGGGCCCCAAGAGAACTAGTGAAGGCTTGTTTATAAACTAACATCATACTAGCTTCTTTCTTTCTTTCTTTCTTTCTTTCTTTGGAGAAAATTTTGATTGATGGTTTTTATCACCCCACACTTCTATTGATCAGATCCTCCAAATGAAATTCCCAAACTTCACAAATCCACAAGCTGATCTGCCATAGATAATCCAGAAGTGATATAAGAAATCTCTCCTATGTATGTGAGGAAGACACTTTCCAAGGTGTAGTTTGCTTTGGTTGTTCTGAATAGCATAAGAGAATAGCACATGTTTCCAGCAAAGCTCCCAAGCAACATGCTTATTAGAAAGAACATTGCAAGAACTGGGGTCTCCTCCAGTTAATTGCAAGATCTTGGTTCAGCACAAGCAGGGTAGTGATGTTGAATAACATATGAATTCAACCCTCAAGGAACTTATTTTCTAACAGGAAAAGCAGAATCAGGGGATGGGTAGACAATTTGGCTTCAAGGAGGAAGTATAGTTTGAACATAAACTTAGAGGTTAGATTAGTTGTTTGGACCCAAGAGGAGGTAGAGGGGCTGGTCCCTGCAGAGGCATGCCTGGAGGATAGAGAATAGTTTGTATTAGTTGGATCAGAGAGGGTGTTGGAGAAAATTAGGTTGTGCAATGATTAGGGAGCACATCCTAGAGGGCCTCCTGGGTTAGTCTTGGGATGTTGCATTTCAGTCTAGGTGATGTGTAGCAGTAGAATGCAAGGAAATGAGTTGGGAGACTATGGAGGTGGATGGATAAGAAAAAGGGCCAGAACTAAAATAGAATGTCCAGGAAGGGAACAGGATGATATGCATCCAGAAAGCACGAATGTCCAGTATTAATTGCGTCTTGGAGGAAGGGGAATGGAGTGCACTGAGTAGCTGTTCTTGATGATAATCCCCAATCTTTGTCCTCGTGTGTGTATGTGAGTGGGGGCAGGGGGAATGGGTATGATTAGGGTCTGAATTTAGTTTTGGAATCTGTCCACTTACCAGTGTATGCTTCTCTCTGAAACTCAATATTTTCTTCTCTACAAGAGAATGACACACTTTCTGGATATGAAAAGTGCATCTAATGTGCTCTTATATGGTCTGGCACTTACAGAGAGGTTCGCTTACAAATGTTAGCTCTCTGGCCTCCCAGTCCCACGCTATTTACCTTGTCAGGAGAAATTAATTAACAAGGAATACTCAGAGAGAGAGAGAGAGAGAGAGAGAGAGAGAATGCGAGCACAAGCAGACAGAGAGGCAAGCAGAGAGAGAGAGAGAGAAGCAGCCTCCCTGCCGAGCAAGGAGCCCGATGTGGGACTCGATCCCAGGACACTGGGGTCATGACCTGAGCCGAAGGCAGTCGCTTAACCAACTGAGCCACCCAGGCGTCCCTACAAGGAATACTCAATTAACGATGCACCCTATGAATACTGAAGTCAAATATATTAGCTGAATGATCCCATTCTATGGCAGAGTCATCAGCTTCAGAGTGCTGGAAACTTGTGTTTCCAACGTCCTCTGATGCTCACATCAGTTTAGTCTGTAAGGGACTCATTTCCTACTGAACTGGAGCTTGGGAAAGCAGCTGGTCAGGATATGGTGCAGGTTAGAGGAGGTTGGTTTGAACCTCTACCTGGGGCAGCTTCACTCCACACCTGTAATTTGACTTGTTCTCTTGCAGATGAGGTGCTGGGCAGAAGTGAGTGTAGAGTGGTGAAAAAAATATCTTTGTAAATGAAAAAGCAGTGCGAAGGCTCTTCTGTTGATAGGAAGGGTCACCAGATGAGAGAGGCAGAATGTGGTCCTGATCATTTTAGGCCCTGATGATTTACCACAGTATCTGCTCACCTCTCTGGGGCTTTGGACCAACTCCATTTTCAGTGAGAATAGTGTGGGCCTCCTATGCTCATAGTGTGCCTACTCATTATAGTTTCTGTGTAGGTTAGTGCCCTGTCCCAGCTGTAGTTTTCAAAATGTGGATCCCATGTAGGCAAAAATGGTCTGATTCTTACAACTGAATTCCTTCCCGCTCTTTTTTTTCCTGCTGAAGGATCTTGGGAATGTCTCTAGTTAGAACTCTTTGGAGGGTAAGAAATGAAAGCAGGGTAACCTGAATCAATTTTTTGGTAAAGAGCAAAATGGAGGTCCCTTATTCCGATAACTCAGTAGGATAGCTTTTGTTTTTTGTTTCTTTTCTTCCTCTCTCTCTCTTTGGACTACACAATAGAAACAAAATAAGAATAGTTATCCTTAAGTTCAAAGGTAACTCTTAGATAAGAAGGAAAGTCATTATGCCTGACCAGAAGAAGAGTGGAAACAGGAAATTTAGAGGATAGAAACAAATTTAAGCACCTTATAAATTTTGAGTGGACTGTAAACACAGAAGAGATGAATAAAAAGGCCTGCCAGGAGGCTGTGAAATGGTCTAGTTGGGAAATGACTAATGCATGAACACAAATCTTGGTGACAGGTGGGGCAGCTATCTGTGGACTCTCTAAAGGTTAAATGAACAATAATAGGATTTTGTTAATGCCCCAAAGTGAACTTGAACCATTAACTGCATGATGCAAATAGTCAAGTACTTTTAATTGAGCATGACTAAAAATAATGGGGTAGGTTTAAAATAATGACATTTAGAACAAGAGAACAATTAGGGAAAATTTGTCTAAAAAGCCAAAAAAAGTGATAGTTGCTTGGTGGTTTCATTGTTATCAGTAGAGATAATTATCCTAATATAAAAAACTGGGCACTTTGGCAAGTAAAACAGGTGCTAGGCCAACTCTTGGTCACTTGAAATTCCCTGGCAGCTATAAACCTTGGTATTCCCAAAAGACAGCTTTTGTGACAATGAGAGATGCTCATGAGTCTGTAAGTCAAGCCTAGGAATGATTGTACCAGGTCAATTGAATGTTTTATATATTCAATTCTCTGTCATCTGGGGGCTGATTATAGCACTTCTGGTAGGCATAGGAGAGTAAAGATTAAGCTAGCTAGATTCTCCTTGACTACTGTCGACATAGGTGACCTCCCTGAATTGTATCAGGTACATAAAGAGCTTCACCTCCAAGTAAGTGAGAGAAGCAAAGAACTTACTTTTGCTTGAGTGAATCTGTGGAACCTCAGAAGATTAACCATTCCTCTTAGACTTTGTGTATGTATATACATATTTTGAAGGGGTTTCTTAATAGCTTTTCAAAAATTTTATGGAATTTTTCATACATAGATGGAAGAGAAAGAATAGTGTTGATCAACTATGTATCCATCTCCCCCATTTTCAATACTGATCAGTACATGGCTCATCTTGTATCACGTACACCCATATCCACTTCCTTCCCTCCCCTCTCTGCTTGGAGCAACTAACACCCTGGGATTTCACCACAATTTTATGAGTATCTGATTTG
Source organism: Mustela lutreola (assembly GCF_030435805.1). Lineage (NCBI taxonomy): Eukaryota > Metazoa > Chordata > Mammalia > Carnivora > Mustelidae > Mustela > Mustela lutreola. The sequence goes on from NC_081295.1 coordinate 94,756,709, forward strand.
TGAGAACAAAATTTCCCAAGACATGATCTATAAAAATCCTGTCCTGCATACATTAACACAGTAATTGTTCTAAGAAGTTTGCATGTTAGAACTCATTTAAGCCAGTATCTTCCAAACTTGTTTGAGTCTAGAACTCTTATTTCCAGCAGATCCTATTTACATCATATGGAAGAAATGTTAAGAGATAATATTTACATTTCCTAGACACTTGCTATGTGCCAAGTTTTCTGTAAAATATTTTTATATGCATTCCTCTATTTAATCTTTATAATAATTCTTTGAAATAAGATTTGTAGCTGAATATATTACCCCATTTTCAGTCAAAGAAATTAAAGCTCAGAAATATGAAATAACTTGACAGTGGTCACACAGTAAGGAAGAGACAGGGCTGAATTTACTCCTAATCCTGTGTGACCCCTGGAACCTAAGCTCTCAACCCCTGTGTTACATATACACTTGAAGAAGAAGTGACAGTTACGACTGATGATGGGAACATCCTCTAGCAGCATTGATATGTTCCTGTTCTTCTCTTGTAGTGACAAGGGAAACAAAGTATGGGAAAAATGTATTTGGTCAGAATCACTAGGCTGTTTAATATTTTCTATTTCCATTGTGCTTTGTACTTTTAGATTATTCACACATCTGTTGTCCTATAAAAACTTCCCAATACCTTGCAAATAGGGTAGTATTAGTGTTATTCCTCTTCAGCCAATGATGAACAGAGAAGGTCCATGTATTGGCCAATGTTGCAGATTCATTACAGAGTTGGAATTAGATCCTAGATATTATGTCCAGGAAATTTTATTTTGACTGCACCACAAATATTGCATTGACACTTGGAGTATGTATGACCCTGGCTCTTGGCTTGTTCTAGTTGGTTTAAACTGTGGAGGCAAAGGAATGGGGTATCTGGGGAGACTGCCTCAATCCAGAATTACTTGAGGGAGAAGAGTGAACTAGTGATAATGCTATTTTCAAAATACTCTACAGGCAAGGTCTGGTGCTTCCCTCAGTATCTAGATCATAGTTTTCTTGTTTTAGAGTAGGGAAGGAGGAATCTAAAGATTTAGTTTTCTTAGGAAAACCTATGACTATCAAAACCCTTTGTTCCTTTAGAGCGAGGAGAACTCCGCCAGTGCTCCTTGTGCTACCCTCACTCCTCTGACCCCAGCCTGTATTGGAAACTCTGGCCAATGTCTTGTCAGTGATGGGAGAGACTCTTTGGAACCATAGCGTTTCCTTCACAGAGGTGTCCACAGTATAGCTGGGAGAGCAGCTACTTTTCATCGATCTCACTTTCCTCATCAAGATCAAAGTATTGTCTTCTAGAGTATATGTTTTGTATATTCTTCCCTGAGTACAAAATTATGCAGAGAAATTTAAAAATTATGTGATTGTTTTCAAAAATATCATGGGAAATAGGACAGTTGTGTAATGGTTACACAAAATTAAGCACCAACATTATTTGAACTTTACTGAGATAAACTAAAACACCTCTGATTATCTGGACATTTATTCTGGCTAAGACATACCTACATGGAGATAGGGAATTTGGATGTGTGGCTGCTAATATTGAACATTATCACCTCGTTAAAGTAGGTCGAGCAAATGTTGGTCGAGAGGTTTTTCTCCCATGCTATAATTACCAAGGATGATTCAGTACATTTTAGTCCTGTATCTATCTAGACTATAAAATAACAAACAATTATTCACTGCAGGTAAGTAAAATATATGTCTCTGGACAGATTAAAAGGGGAGAGATACAGAGTAAAGAACCATGATCTCATTGTCCATTATATTCCCCTCTCATGATTAAGGAAGGTATAAATTTAAAATTTATTAAAATATGGAGACATCGTGATTTAACAACAACAAAAAAGCTTTGGTCCCTGGATTAGACAACCCACTTTAAAGAATCAATTCTTTGACAATATGGCCTTAGGAAAATCATTTCATTTGTTTGAGTCTTGGTTGCTTATTTGAAAATGAATATAATAATAAACTCTTAACTTGTTTTTCCTGGGATCAAATACTATGATATATAGACCTACAAATTCTGAAACTAATTACTAATAATAATAATGGTTAAAAAATGGAGAAATAAAGCCAGAAGAGAAAGGCAGCAGAAAATGACAACAGAGCCCCCTGTAAAAGGTGTATTATCTGGGGGTATGCAAGCAGGAGACCCATTCTTCTGAAACAGGAGCCCATTAGGCTGCCTCCAATTTCATCAGTGAGAGGAAGGTCAGCCAGTCCTAGAGCAATAAGCCAGAGACTAACAGAAGAGCCAATCACATAGTACCAACCTACAAGAAGTAGTAAGCATTGACTTTGGGACCTGTGATACAAAGATGATAAAAAGCTGCTTTTTTTTTTTTTTTTTTTCCTGTCCTGGCTGTCTTGTTCCTAATTCCAAGAATGCATAACAGTAGTCAGTGGTTAATGTGACGTGAGAGTATAAATCTTATTTATTTTCTGGTTGGTTTAATTAGGTTGCAATAATCCGAATGAAAACTCTCCATCCTGTGCTCTTAGGGAGTTCCCTGCTAACACCAAACTTTCAAATCAGTGCATGTTTAAAGCACCCAGTTGCCCTCAAAGTCAGCCAGCCATCCATGCTTCACTCCTCGAGCCGTTGAGACTCAGAGAGCCCCAGAGATTACTTTGAAGGCACAGGAAGCTAGTGATAGAGCTAGAAAAGCCTTCGTGAGTCAGGGTTTTTCCACCTGCTTTACCTATTGGAAGTTAAATGTGTGTTTTGTACAATATCCTGAGCATGGTGGTTACTTAGCAAAAATAATATTGTTAAAGAAAAGAGACCTTAAAACATTGCAAGCATGTGTACATGCTGGGGTATGCTGAGAGTAACTTTTCAAGGGATTTGTGGAGCTTTGGTAAAAGAAATGATAAAATCTTCAGGAACTGAATCCTAGATAAAAAGGTCGCGTATATCATCTTTCCAAATTAAAAAGGAGTGGAGTATCATTGGAAGTCCCAGGGAACACATGAGGTGTGCATCTTATCATCTGAGCCTGGAGAGGAATGGCTGCCTCAATTCCAGACATGTAGCTACCTCTGCCTAGTGATTTGACACAGGGAAGTGCTGGAATGAAAACTAATTTCTCATGCAGAGATAAATTTTAATCTGAATCCAATGGAGTATAATTCCATTACGCCTGAGTTATTTGGGGCTTTTGACTTTCAATGTGCTATCCAAATTGTGAGATGAGAAATACCATTAAAGCTACAAAATGTATCTGTCTACTCCATGGTAGAATTTGAGGAAACAACCTTTCTCTTCCTCCCTCCCTTTTTTCTTTCTTCCTTTCTTCTCTCTTTCCTTCCTTCCTTCCTTCCTTCCTTCCTTCCTTCCTTCCTTCCTTCCTTCCTTCCTCCTTTTCATTCATCTATTTGTATAACCCTGTGTATGTATATACATCTTTATATACAAATATGTACACCTGCATCCAATAAGCCTTTATCTCATACAAATTTTTTTGTAAGGACATTGTGGTGAGTAATAATTGCATTATTTCTGGATTTCTTTGAAATGGAAAAGTTGCATATTTCTTAAAATTGTGACAGTTGGTTTTATTTACAGAAAATTTAACAGTCATTTCTATTTTAAATGTGGCCCACACATTTGTTAGTGGGACACAATACAATAGGCTATTCTGGCTATAAATTCAATGGGGTTCAGAAATTACCCTTGGAGATTTATTTCTCTCTCCTGTTGGGGTTTCATCCTCAGGACCTACCTAAATTTACCTAGGCAGGCATTAAATGAGCTTGTTTGTAAAATATCAAACAACACACCATCTTTACCCCAGTATTCATTACTGAGATATATGTAAATAAATAGATAAACAAGATTCTGGCCTCAGAAAGTATGGCTCACGGACTATGGTGTCCATATTGTTCTGTTCTCTGTGAATAGACATGGAAATCTTTTGAATAGATGATAAAATCAATGGATTCATTGCATCTCAAAAATGTTGTCATCCTCTAAACAGAGCAGGTACAAATTTACTAGTACTTGTGATCTTGAGGGAAGGAGTCCTGGTAATAATAATGGCTGTAACAAGAAACAGGAAGCTATGTTCTGAGACCAAAGTAGCCTACACCTGTTCACCAGAGTTTCAGGAAGAGTATCAAGTTCTAATATATATTTTTTTGAAATTCTAAAAAGTATTTAGTGTGTTATTTGCATTTATTTTTAAGCTTGAGATAATACATGGCAAATGCCAACTGAAGTGTTGTTACTGAAGTTGAATCATCAGTATGTATCATATATTGTTACGTGCTCATTCTTCAATATCCAGAGATGACGAAAAAATAATGACCCAAGGGGGAAAGGACATTCTAAGGAATGGGAAGGCAATGGGTAACTTAAGCTTTTCATTCATTGTGACAGCAGTTGAGCTTCTTGATGCATTTATTATTGTAAAGATGTCCTTGAAACCACCAATTATTTCTTCCTTTAGATGGTTAGAAATCTAAATATTATCTGGAATATTCTAGAAGCATAATCTGTCAAGTCAACTTGTACAAAGCATTTGTAAGTGCTCCCTGTGAGAATATTCAGAAGATGTTTTAGTTTCTGTTTCATTATCTCTAACCCAGTTGTGTGTTGAATTGAAGAGCACTTTTGGCTCCTGCACTTAAAAAAAAAAATGGGTTACTTCTTCTCATCTCTGTCATTTTATCTTTATCCACACATTTAAAATAATTTCTCTCTTTTCTTTTTAAGCCACAGCTGTGTTAGTCAAGTGTATTTTTTTCAATAAAGAAAATATACTGCACTGACACTCTGAATCATTTTGGTTTTATTGGTATTGTTTATTTTAAATCTAAAGATTCAGTAGCACAGTAGCTAATAATTGAGAGGCTTTGACAGAACTGAAATAAAGTTACCTCACCTTAAAGGGACCAGCTGAATTGGACAGTTCAGTAACTTTCTATGTGCCCATTATGGTGATTTGTGTGAATTTTTCTAAAACTACAAAATTGAAGTAAAAATGCTCACTGGTTAGGAATTTTTCTAAACATTTGGTAGCACTGGCAGTTATTTAAGCAACTTAGATTATCTCCAAGAGTTGTATCAGTGATTTCCTCACCCAGAAGTTATCTAAGGAACTTAGATTTTTTCTGGGAATTATATCAGTGATTTCCTCTTCTAGCAGTTATCTAAGCAACTTAGACGATCTCTGGGGATTATATCAGTGATTTCCTCACCTAAACAAAAGTAAATCCCCCAAGATCATCCTCTTAAAATTGGAACAATGAATAAATATTCTGTTGTAACTTTTCTGCCTTCGTCTTGGGAAGCAGCATTGTCTAGTTTAGAAAAGCTGGTTCTCCCACTGACAAGAAGTAGAGAGGTGATTGCATATTGCAAGAGGGGTCCCTGAAGTTTGGAAAGACATACTATCCAATAAACTCAATACTATAGCAAACATCTCAGTCCTATGTTATGGCTATTTAAGAAAGAAACAAAAAACATGGGAAAGAATATTGAAGAAAAGGAAAAAAGAGCAGGTGCATGAGAGAGAGAGAGAGAAAGGGTATAGAGTCTAGGGGACAGAAAGAGATGTGTACACAAATAAGAGGGATTAACACAGACAGACATTAATCAGCTCTTATGTAGTGACAGCCCCATTTTAAAATCTTCGAAAGTATTGCTGCTAAGTTTTATTAAAACAAAACCTATGCTATGTCCTAGTAATGACACACCTGAACAAACCCAAACAAAGCAAAAAAACCCCAAACACCCCCCATCCCCTCAGTAGTTTAACATAATGCACATTTCTTTCATGGCACAACTCAGGGCCAATGGGCAGAGGGACCCTGCTCCACACAGTCCTTCAGAGTCAGGCTCCTTCCATTTGGTGGCATCTCCATCTTCAAGGGCTGTCTCCAACATCCCTACAAAAGGAGGAAGTGAGAGTGGAAACTCAAGTGGTGAGATGTTATATGGGTCATGCCAGGAAGTGTTATATATCACTTCCCTCCACTTTCCATTGACCAAAATGGAGTTGTGTGGACTCAGTGGTTTCTGAGAGACCTAACCTATTCAGTACCAACAGCCAGTGAAGTGAATTAGCAGTTGCCATTTCTAGGAATGTTTGAATTCTCATCAATGTTTATGTCTTTTTAAAAAAATATCTTGGGACGCCTGGGTGGCTCAGTTGGTTAAGCGGCTGCCTTCAGCTCAGGTCATGATCCCAGGGTCCTCGGATTGAGTCCCACAACGGGTTCCTTGCTCGGCGGGGAGCCTGCTTCTCCCTCTGCTTCTGCCTGCCTCTCTGCCTGCCTCTCTGTCTGCCTGTGCTCGCTCGCTCTCTCTCCTTCTGTCTCTGACAAATAAATAAATAAAATTTAAAAAAAAAATCTCTTGTTAGACCGTAAGAAACTCTTAATCTCAGGAAACAAACTGAGGGTTGCTGGAGGGGAGGGGAGTGGGAAGGATGGGGAGGCTGGGTGATGGACATTGGGAAGGGTATGTGCAATGGTGACTGCTGTGTATTGTGTAAGACTGATGAATCACAGACCCGTACCCCTGAAGCAAATATTACATTATATGTTAATTTAAAAAAATCTCTTGTTCGTTAAAGTAGAAAAGTACATAATCTCTTGCATTTATACTGTGTTCCAAAGTAGTTCGTGTCATTTAAGCCTACCCCTACTCTTCACTACAAGCCCTGCCCCCTGACCCCACAATCTAGGAGACAGGGCATTTTCCTCTCCCAACCTGACTTTGAGCTTCATTCCTAAAAGTCCTTATCAGATAGGGAACTATAGTGCACTCCCTTCTCTGAAAGGAGGAAATGGTCTCAATCCCAGGACAAGATGGTCATTAGTCACAGACCCTGAAGCAAAGGTCCCCTGTTGTGTATAAACACGTGTGTGTGTGGCGGTGGAGGGAGGGGAGTTTTGTGGGGGCATTTGCGTAGTTTGGAAAATATCACCAACACAGTTTCTGACACACTGTTCTAACACTGCCTGGTTTAAACATGATGGATTTTGAAAGAGCTTCCAGGGTGTATCTGATGTATATTCTTCAACTCCAAGGTGTCAATCCAACACACACACACACAGACACTACATATAAAACAGTCTGAAGCCTTGCCACAGACTAAGGAGGTGGCTAAACATTTCCACATAATGGAAAGTCAAGCCAAGATGAAAATTTGTTAGGAGACTGAATTAGGTTCCTATTGCTGATGTAATTAGTTACCACAAACCTAGTGCCTTAAAACAGCACAAAGTTATTATTTCATAATTCCAGAGGTTGACAGTCTGAAATCGGTCTCATCAGGCTAAAATCAGGATGTCACCTAGGCTGCATTACTTTCTAGAAGCTGTAAGGGAAAATCTGTTTTCTTGCCTTTTCCAACTTCCAGTGCTGACCACAGTCCTTGGCTCTTGGACCTTGTCTTCCATCTTCAAAGCTAGCAATAGATGGTTGAATATTTCTCAGGATGCCCTCTCTCCAGTTCTGACCTTCTTGTCTCCCTCTTCCCTATTTAATCTCCATGTTATTATATTGGGGTCATAGGGATCATTTGGGATAATTACCTTAAGGTCCGCTGATTCACAAGCTTAATTCCATCTGTAATATTAATTCTCCCTTGCTATATAATGTGTCATATGCACAGGTTCCAAGACATGGACATCTTTAGGGGCCATGATTCTGCCTATCACAGATACCAGGAGATGGGGAGAGAGAACTGGCAGGGGATAGCATTTTTAAGTTAAGTATTAGATAATGAAGTTATTTAGTTCATTCACACATTTATTTATTTAGGAAATACATATTGTGAGCCTGTTGTATATTTGAGGTTGAGTCAGGCTCCAAGGATAAATGTCTGGAAAATAAAACAAACAAACAACCCGGTTTCTTTTTCTTATGGACCTTAGACTCTACTGGGGGAACAGTGAGCAAGTCTGCAGCAACACAGTCCAGAATCTCTGGCTTCAGGGGCACAAACGAGCAGCCTCAAACCCAGGAGTGTGGAGAGTGCACAGTGAGAGCAGCTGGGCGGGGGATGGGAGTCTGGGGTGGAAGACTTGAGATGTATCAGGGAGAGAAAAGATTAGTGATTTGCTGCTCCATATATGTGAATAATTAAAAATAACATTCAGAATTGTGTAAGATAAGGATAGAATCTGGGGGATGGGAGAATTAGGAGCTGGAGCTGGAACATGAGGAGGCCAGACTAGGGGCTTTGTAAGTGATTTTGAGGCATTGGCCCTTATATTGTTTGTGTTGGGATACTAGAGGCTCAGAGGGGCAGAGTTGTCTTGTATAAAAGTGTAGAGCCACATGAGGAGACGGGTGATGGTACTGGAAAAGGAAGAGAGGGGTATGTGTGGAACATATTTAAAAACATAGGAGAGAGGGTGGCTCAGTGGGTTGGGCCTCTGCCTCTGCCTCAGGGTCCTGGGATCCAGTTCCTTGTCGGGATCTCTGCTCAGCGGGGAGCCTGCTTCCTTTTCCTCCTCTCTCTCTCTCTCTGCCTCTCTGCCTACTTGTGATCTCTGTCTGTCAAATAAATAAAATCTTAAAAACAAAACAAACAAAAAAAAACATAGGAGAGGACCAGGGACTGGCTGGAAATGCTGACTAAAGATGGCTTTAAACTCAATGACACTGAGATGTTGTCCTTGGTGACAAAGCAAAAAGAAGGCGAATTTGAAGTGGGGTTGATATGAGTGAAATGTGGGGGATTCTGAAAGATAATCAGAAACATATAGCTCTCCACAGAGGGAGTTTTGATAGAGTTTGGCAAATATCAAATGAAAATATTAGTTTAAAAATTTAGAACTGTCTGTAGTCAATAAAATTGCCACCTTCTTATTTTTTTATTATAAAATGTCGGTAATATGGATTTCACATAATTTGAAGATCAAGTGGAAGGTGAAATCGAATAACAAGCTTCCCTTATAAAAAAGATCCGAGCATTTTCTCTTTTTCTTTCTTTGTCCAATCTAGAGATTCAGTGATGGGGAAATTACTTCATCTCACTAGGAGAAGTGACAGGGGATGGCTTATGAAAATCTATTTACAGTAGTACATCTTCAGCCCCATAACAGTGAAGCAGCAGCACACCTCTGGAGGATTGTACACTTTAGTAATCCATTATGTCACAGGTTCCTCTTGGTGTGAAATTCTTCTGATTAAGAAGAGCTGACAGAGGCAGGAGAATGAAGTGATTCTTTTCTCCTCCCCTCTAAACAAGTCATCCTCAATATTTCTTCAAGGTCAAGTTCAACTGAAAATAGGACACGGTGATAGCTCCTTAGATTTATACTAATAACTGGGTGTTCTCAGCAGAAGCCTTTTGGCAGGAGAGCAAAGTTAACTTATCAAAATGCTTAAGAAAGCAAAATTGCCTGCCAGGTAGGAGATCCAAAAGTTTCAGGGCCCGTCATGGCTAGATTTCTCTTTCTTTCCCACTAACAAGAATGAGACTGATGCACGAAGAGTAATGCTTTGGAAAGTATGATCTCAGAGGCAGAGCACAATTGTTCTTCCTAGGATTCTCTAATTTTATTTTAGGTGTTACTTTCCAAATGGCTTTAGAATATATTAGCAAAATTATGAGAGAGGTCAGTGCTCTTCAGCTGGTGACAGTTGCTGAGCGACACCTTACGGCATATATTCAAAAGCCCAAGGGGCTTCTCCATCAACTTCCCTTCAATCATCCCAGTCCCCTGTTCTGATCTGTTAGTCAAAGCCTGGAAGATCTGGAAAATTTATCTGGATTGCCTTAGTTTCCCAAGCATGTTCATGCATTCACCTTCACTCATAAGTGTCAGGCAGGGATTCACATTTTCACAACTGGTACTGATTCTCAAACCATAGAGTGTGGTTGGTTAAAAGGATAGGTTTGGTCATCAGCTCTGGGTTCAAGACTCAGCTCCAAACGTTCCCAGCTGTGTGATCTTGGGAAAAGTTACTTAACTTCTGTGAACCTCAATTTCTTGACCAGGAAAATGAGAGTAAGAGTAGTATTTACTTGGTGACTTGTTTCTGGAGATTAAATGAGATGGGACGTGGAAAGCATTTTACCCAGTGCCTGGCACAGGGTGAGATTGAAAGAGAGAGACAGTTACTTTAATTTAATCATGAGCTCCAAAGAGAGCAAGATGAAAAGAGATTCTCAAGTTTTAGAAAGAAATATTTGCAGATTTTGGGGGACTTTTATAGCCTCTGATTGTTTTAGAGTTTGAAACCAAGTGTCTGTCTGTAATAAGTATAGCACCAAACCCTATTAATACATGACTAGAAAATGTATATCTAAAAAGAAATAAATGAAAAGAGGGGCTATGGATAAAAAGAATGATGTGTGAGAAAGAACTTTTTTGGTAGATGTTCGGATGTTCAAAGACAGCACAGAGAAAAGCCTTTTTGGTTTTGAAGTGCTGAACTAATTAGATCTGAAGATTAGATGTAGAGAAAAGGTGGAAATCATAAAAGAGAGCATCATTCCAAGGCACTCAGATGAAAGAACCACATGTAAGAGGGCTCAAAAGTTCATCATTAGTCCTCAAAAAGTGAGTAGCAAAGAGAATAAAGAAATTTGCAGATTAGTTTACAGGGAATGTTCTTTCTTCTCTCTCGCTATATTAATCTCTCCCTGTTTTCTGGCCCTGGGTCAGGTTTTACCTCATGTGAAAACCATCACACAGAAGACACCAAAGCTCTTCTTGCCTTCTCTTTTCTCTGAAGGTCCTTGGCCCTTGGACATTGTTGTTGAATTTGAAACTCGATTCTATCTTAACATTTGTCTCAAATTTTTTTGATTTGGGTGATTAGGGTGCCCATATCTGCTTCTATGCTACCCCTCATGTAAGTTTCATTTAATTTTCACATCTCCATGTGTAATGGAGTGCATATATACATTCCACTTTCCACAGATGTAATTCAGGCTCAGGGAGTTTAAGTGGTCTGGGAAGGTCATGCCCTTATGCCTTCTCTGTCATCAGTTATCGACTGGATGCTCATCTCCTGCTACTCTCTTCAGCCCCAAAACTGATCCTACCTTTAGCCTCCTCTCTTCACTGGTCTGTGACTTGCTGATTTCTCTTATATTCAGATTGTTCTCTGAATGCTCCTTCCACATCCCTGCTTTTTCTCTAACGTAGCTTTTCTGTGATCACAGAGTTCCTCCTGTGGCACTCTCAATAAATACTCCAGTTCTCTCTCACATCCTACCTCAAGGCCAGAAAATGGTGTAGATGTATCCCTGACTGCTGCTTCCAAGCCATATCTCTTCTTTCTTTCCTCAGAAGAAACTAACAATGCCCCCACCCCAAACCAAAAACCCAGTTCCTTTGAAATTAAGGGCATTCAATATTCTATCTCTTTTCTTATCCTTGCTGCTGACCACTGGTCTCCCTGTCTCTCATCTTTTCCCATGGAACCTTCAATTCCTCATTTTTATCTTATCCCGTCAACAATTATAATAACATGAGATCCATATAAATGAACCAGTCACACCCTGAGCTATCAGTTCTTTAGTGTCCACACACCCAGTGATCATTTCTTCCATCCCACCTCCCAATCTTTGGCATCAACACTCTTAAAATCCTCACTTTCAGCTGCAGAATAATTCTTTGCTTCATGTTGGGAGAAAGTTAGTTAATGATGATCCAGCCATGAAAAAGCTTTGTAGCTAGAGGTCTGGGACAATGTTATAGTGATTTGTGTGAACTCAACACTTAAAAACAGAAATAGAAACATCTTGGTGGATGCCAGAATGGTTTCCATTACTATTCACACCCTTCATGCCCCCTCACTATTTAAATCCCGGCCCATCTGAGAAATCAAATGTAAGCATCAGGAAAAGATTAAGAACCAGAACTGATAGTGAGGTCCTTTCACCTAGTGGAGTGGGGTCCTAGGTCAGAGATTAAATTCCACTGTAGAAGATTATAGGAAGTTGCATTTCCTCTACAACAATGCTGTGAGATGAGATTTGTACCCACATTATTCACTTTTCTACTCTTTAAAATGACAGCTTCATATTTTCTTCCCCTCGAACTTTCCATTTCTCATCTCTTTCTGTACGTTCTTCACAGAGGAAATGTAAACCAAAAGAGAAACTTCCTTATATTTTAAGCCAGGTCTACACTTACATATTTCTGTGCACATATTCTTAGTTGTTCCTTCAATTTTACAATGTGTGAAATGCCTCTGTGTCTATTTTCTTCTCAATGATACGTCATTGGAGTTGTACTCACTCTTCTTGAGCATCATCACCTTCTCCCTCTCTACTGGAAATTCCCCACCAGCAAGAAATTTGGTACTTATATGTCCTTCTTCCCAGAATCCATCCCTCTTGGAGCTACTGCCTCGTTTCTCTGCTTTTTGTTACAGTCAAAGATTTTGAAAGGCTTGTCTCCCTTGATTGCTGTCACTTCCTTACTTCCCAGTCACTGGTCAACTCCAGTGCCATCTGGTTTCTTCCCCCCAATCCACTCAAGGAGTTGTTTTCATATCTTCCAGTGACTTTGCTTTTGCCAAATCTTGCAATAAACATGTTTATGTCTTCATTCCATTCAAGATTTTTAACTGCATTACACCCAAAAATAAATTCTCTTTCTTCCCTTGGCTTTGTCTTTGGTCACCTTGCTCTTTTCACTTTCCACACATCTCCTGGACCATCCCTTTACATTTTCCTTTTCTGGCAATTCCTCCTTTGCCCAGTTATTTAATATTTTTTAAAAAGGAGTATGTTAATCATCAACATAAAACTTGTTGGTGGATTTCTACCGTATTTAGAAGAATAATATCCACATTCCTTATGGTATCTGCTTCCTCAACATTCCTGAATTTCTGATACCACTTTTCTTCTGCTCACTGTACTCCAGCAATGCTGGTGTCTTTTCTGGCATTTTCCTCCCCCACAGCCTTTGCCTCTGCTGTACTCTTTCCTTGCAACTCTCTTCCCTAATATTTTGTGAGACTGGTTCCCTCAGGGGCCAGGTCAATTGCCATCTTTATAAAGAGGACTTTCCCAGTTCCTAAATTCCTCTCTCACACCACTCAATTTCCATTATGATGATGATGATGATCCTCACTTATTACATGTCCTCACTTATTGTGTCTCTCTCTCTTTCTCTCTTTGAGTCTAAGCTTGATGAAGGGAGGGACCTTGTTTACCTTTTCACTGCTACATCCCAAGTGTCTGGCACAGTATCTGACACATAGTAAGTACTCATTAAATGTTTACTGAGCAAATGAATGAAGAAGTAGGTGGTATCAGAGTTGACATTAAAACTAGTTTTAAGGATTTCAACCTCCATGCTTGCTTTGAAATACAAAACTATAATAATTTTAATAATGTAATTCTTGGATCAGAGACTCTTTCTGATCTGCAGGAGAAGTTGTTAGCGTTTTTTGGAGTAGGGATAGTAAAAAATAATTAGATTAGAGGTCTCAAACTTGGTGTTTTTGCTTTCCAGTCCTACCGCTTTCCTATTAATTTGTGGTGGATGCATCAGTGTCTGTGTGAGAGCTACAGAGTTGGGGATTAATGAGCAGCTCTTATCTGTGCAAATGGATGCAGTAGAAGTTTGAGAAATCATTTTACCAAATGATTCAAGCTAGTATCTTGAAACACTACAAAATCAAAAGCCTAGGGATGTCTTGTACATTTAACTTATTTGTTTTTTTTTTTTTTTTCCATACCACAGAACAGTGTCAGTGTCTTGGGAGGGTGTCCCACAAGGATACTCCATCCTTCCCTCTCTCTGTGTACTTCCCAGTCCTCATGGCTTCCTTACAGTTCTTTCTTTTATCTCTGTTCCCACCTTCCCATTTCTTCTTACCTCCCATAGCCTTCCTTCCCACAAGACCAAATACCCTTTCAATCTGGTCTGGGGTCTGCAGACTCAGGTCTTACTGGTTTTCAGCTCCAGCTGGCCCCATGCTGGGGAAAGGAAGCACTAGGCTACTGGAGAATGACTGGGTATGGATGACTAGCTCAACTTTCATTTTTGACCCACTCACAACACCAGCTTGGATTATCTACTCCTTCAATCCTTAAACTGTCTGGAGTTCCATGGCAAAAATCAGTGTGCCTCTTCTTAGTGGTCTTCCTTACAGTCTTGGTTTCCCATCTTACTGTGTCTCCTAAATCAGCTATCAAATTTCCATCTGTTTTTAAGCTTCCAAAATTTTGTTGACATTCTTATCTGTTATTGTTATCTGTCTGGTCCTACTTGCCCTTATGGATATATGCCTTCTTTTTATCTTAAATGTCTTCTTAATTTGATTTTAGGCTTTTAGGTTTCATGAAGAATAATTTATATGTCAGTATAAACCAGTATAAACCACATGTTTTGCTTATTCTGAAGTATGATCTTTCATTGTATCTGATTCTTTCTTTCTTTCTTTCTTTCTTTCTTTCTTTCTTTTCTTTTGGAGAGAGTGCATGTGTGTGCCTCATGTACAAGGATCATGACCTGTGCTGAAATCAAGAGTTGGATGCTTAACTAACTGAGTCACCCAGGCCATCCCTGATCTTTTTTGAGTTCATGTTTCACTATAAAGCAGAATACATTGACTCAATAAGTCAGCCTTTTATGATTGATGTAGCCTATTGGGGTCAAATGTCTAGTAATTTAAATATAACTCCTTATCAGTGAGATTTGAAAAATCTCTTTGGGATCATTTGGTTTCTTTTGGTTAAATGCTCAGTGTTGAGTGTTTCTTTCTCCTTCCTGGCAATGTGGCCTCAGAATATATGATGAGAGAGGGGACTATGGACTCATACAGCATCCTTGGATCTTCTTGAATCCTTGCTAGTTGCAGCTGGTCTGGTTTGGCTCTTGGACTAGTGACTGGTGTGGTGCAAGTTGTCCCATCTGATACCAATTGCTGAAGGCTGTGGTCCTGGCCATTTGCTATAAATAGTGAATTCTCTAGTTATTTGGACCTAGTTGGTTCCATCAGAACATCAGTTTCCATCAGACTACTACTCGTTCTTTCAATGGCTCCTTCCTCCATTCTCAAGATAATCAAGAGCTTCACTGTCTCCACGTGCCCTGTGCAGGCTGTGGGGAACAAGGAATATATTTCTCTAGTCATTTCCCTGAGGTGCTCTGTTGTGCTATAGTGCCTTATTCTGGCTTTGAGTCAATCATCCCTGCAAACTCTTCCCAAGGTTTCAAAGTAGAGCAGAAAAAACTCCTTTGCTTTCAGTTTTCCCTGAGCCTATATAAAATGCTTTCCCCAATTGGGATACTGGTACAAAGAAGGGAAATTGAGATACATATTTCTATAACCTTCTTCAACTTTTGCTTCTCTTCACACTTCAATTAGCCTAGAAAGAGCAGGATTTCCCTGCTTCTCACTTTCTGACAGGGTGTTTTCCCTTTGTCATAATTCTTTCTTGGGAACACTAAGCTTCATGGCTTTGCCTTAAGGATGAAAAAGTATTGACTTGAAATCATGTGAAAATAACTTCTGCCAGATTTGGCTTTATTATAGGTGGTACAGAACAGGTTGTAGCTGTGGATCACTGAGGTTAAAAAAAGAAAACCCAAATACGTGTATAACAAATGTTCTCCCTTTTATAAATGTTTAACTAGAATCAAAACATACCTTGAATTATTTTAAGAAGGAGATATTAAATAAGTGAAAACCATTACAGAATACTAGAGAGGAAAAGAATGGAGACAGCCAAAGAAAAGGTCCTAAATCATGGAAAGGAAATAAAAATTGTATGTTCTATTTGAGTAATTTCTATTGTCTTAACAATAGGCAAGTCACTCAATTTCTTTGGGCCTGATAATTCTATTTCTTTTTTTTTTTTTTTTTTTTTTTTGAGAGATGTCATGGAAAATTTAATTTTTTATTTTTTATAAACATATATTTTTATCCCCAGGGGTACAGGTCTGTGAATCACCAGGTTTACACACTTCACAGCACTCACCAAATCACATACCCTCCCCAATGTCCATAATCCCTCCCCCTTCTCCCAAACCCCCTCCCCCCGGCAACCCTCAGTTTGTTTTGTGAGATTAAGAGTCACTTATGGTTTGTCTCCCTCCCAATCCCATCTTGTTTCATTTATTCTTCTTCTACCCACTTAAGCCTCCATGTTGCATCACCACTTCCTCATATCAGGGAGATCATATGATAGTTGTCTTTCTCTGCTTGACTTATTTCGCTAAGCATGACATGCTCTAGTTCCATCCATGTTGTTGCAAATGGCAAGATTTCATTTCTTTTGATGGCTGCATAGTATTCCATTGTGTATATATACCACATCTTCTTGATCCATTCATCTGTTGATGGACATCTAGGTTCTTTCCATAGTTTGGCTATTGTGGACATTGCTGCTATAAACATTTGGGTGCATGTGTCCCTTTGGATCACTACATTTGTATCTTTAGAGTAAATAACCAATAGTGCAATTGCTGGGTCATAGGGCAGTTCTATTTTCAACATTTTGAGGAACCTCCATGCTGTTTTCCAGAGTGGCTGCACCAGCTTGCATTCCCACCAACAGTGTAGGAGGGTTCCCCTTTCTCCACATCCTCGCCAGCATCTGTCATTTCCTGACTTGTTGATTTTAGCCATTCTGACTGGTGTGAGGTGATATCTCATTGTGGTTTTGATTTGTATTTCCCTGATGCCGAGTGATATGGAGCACTTTTTCATGTGTCTGTTGGCCATCTGGATGTCTTCTTTGCAGAAATGTCTGTTCATGTCCTCTGCCCATTTCTTGATTGGATTATTTGTTCTTTGGATGTTGAGTTTGCTAAGTTCTTTATAGATTCGGGACACTAGTCCTTTATCTGATATGTCGTTTGCAAATATCTTCTCCCATTCTGTCAGTTGTCTTTTGATTTTGTTAACTGTTTCCTTTGCTGTGCAAAAGCTTTTGATCTTGATGAAATCCCAGTAGTTCATTTTTTCCCTTGCTTCCCTTGCCTTTTGCGTTGTTCCTAGGAAGATGTTGCTGCGGCAGAGGTCGAAGAGGTTGCTGCCCGTGTTCTCCTCAAGGATTTTGATGGATTCCTTTCGTACATTGAGGTCCTTCATCCATTTTGAGTCTATTTTTGTGTGTGGTGTAAGGAAATGGTCCAATTTCATTTTTCTGCATGTGGCTGTCCAATTTTCCCAGCACCATTTATTGAAAAGGCTGTCTTTTTTCCATTGGACATTCTTTCCTGCTTTGTCGAAGATTAGATGACCATAGATTTGAGGGTCTATTTCTGGGCTCTCTATTCTGTTCCATTGATCTATGTGTCTGTTTTTGTGCCAGTACCATGCTGTCTTGATGATGACAGCTTTGTAATAGAGCTTGAAGTCCGGAATTGTGATGCCACCAACGTTGGCTTTCTTTTTCAATATCCCTTTGGCTATTCGAGGTCTTTTCTGGTTCCATATAAATTTTAGAATTATTTGTTCCATTTCTTTGAAAAAGATGGATGGTACTTTGATAGGAATTGCATTAAATGTGTAGATTGCTTTAGGTAGCATAGACATTTTCACAATATTTATTCTTCCAATCCAGGAGCATGGAACATTTTTCCATTTCTTTGTGTCTTCCTCAATTTCTTTCATGAGTACTTTATAGTTTTCTGAGTATAGATTCTGTGTCTCTTTGGTTAGGTTTATTCCTAGGTATCTTATGGTTTTGGATGCAATTGTAAATGGGATTGACTCCTTAATATCTCTTTCTTCTGTCTTGCTGTTGGTGTAGAGAAATGCAACTGATTTCTGTGCATTGATTTTATATCCTGACACTTTACTGAATTCCTGTATAAGTTCTAGCAGTTTTGGAGTGGAGTCTTTTGGGTTTTCCACATATAGTATCATATCATCTGCGAAGAGTGATAATTTGACTTCTTCTTTGCCGATTTGGATGCCTTTAATTTCCTTTTGTTGTCTGATTGCTGAGGCTAGGACCTCTAGTACGATGTTGAATAGCAGTGGTGATAATGGACATCCCTGCCGTGTTCCTGACCTTAGCGGAAAAGCTTTCAGTTTTTCTCCATTGAGAATGATATTTGCGGTGGGTTTTTCATATATGGCTTTGATGATATTGAGGTATGTGCCCTCTATCCCTACACTTTGAAGAGTTTTGATCAGGAAGGGATGCTGTACTTTGTCAAATGCTTTTTCAGCATCTATTGAGAGTATCATATGGTTCTTGTTCTTTCTTTTATTGATGTGTTGTATCACATTGACTGATTTGCGGATGTTGAACCAACCTTGCAGCCCTGGAATAAATCCCACTTGGTCGTGGTGAATAATCTTTTTAATGTACTGTTGGATCCTATTGGCTAGAAACACATCAACAATAATACAATAATAGTAGGGGACTTTAACACTCCCCTCACTGAAATGGACAGGTCATCCAAGCAAAAGATCAGCAAGGAAATAAAGGCCTTAAACGACACACTGGACCAGATGGACATCACAGATATATTCAGAATATTTCATCCCAAAGCAACAGAATACACATTCTTCTCTAGTGCACATGGAACATTCTCCAGAATAGATCACATCCTCGGTCCTAAATCAGGACTCAACCGGTATCAAAAGATTGGGATCATTCCCTGCATATTTTCAGACCACAATGCTCTAAAGCTAGAACTCAACCACAAAAGGAAGTTTGGAAAGAACCCAAATACATGGAGACTAAACAGTATCCTACTAAAGAATGAATGGGTCAACCGGGAAATTAAAGAAGAATTGAAAAAAATCATGGAAACAAATGATAATGAAAATACAACGGTTCAAAATCTGTGGGACACAACAAAGGTAGTCCTGAGAGGAAAATATATAGCGGTACAAGCCTTTCTCAAGAAACAAGAAAGGTCTCAGGTACACAACCTAACCCTACACCTAAAGGAGCTGGAGAAAGAACAAGAAAGAAACCCTAAGCCCAGCAGGAGAAGAGAAATCATAAAGATCAGAGCAGAAATCAATGAAATAGAAACCAAAAAACCAATAGAACAAATCAACGAAACTAGGAGCTGGTTCTTTGAAAGAATTAATAAAATTGATAAACCCCTGTCCCGACTTATCAAAAAGAAAAGAGAAAGGACCCAAATAAATAAAATCATGAATGAAAGAGGAGAGATCACAACTAACACCAAAGAAATACAAACTATTATAAGAACATACTATGAGCAACTCTACGGCAATAAATTTGATAATCTGGAAGAAATGGATGCATTCCTAGAAACATATAAACTACCACAACTGAACCAGGAAGAAATAGAAAGCCTGAACAGACCCATAACCAGTAAGGAGATTGAAACAGTCATTAAAAATCTCCAAACAAACAAAAGCCCAGGGCCAGACGGCTTCCCGGGGGAATTCTACCAAACATTTAAAGAAGAACTAATTCCTATTCTCCTGAAACTGTTCCAAAAAATAGAAATGGAAGGAAAACTTCCAAACTCATTTTATGAGGCCAGCATCACCTTGATCCCAAAACCAGACAAGGATCCCACCAAAAAAGAGAGCTATAGACCGATATCCTTGATGAACACAGATGCGAAACTACTCAACAAAATACTAGCCGATAATTCTATTTCTAAAAAGCAAAAGTCTACCCAGATAGCCTCCAGAGTGTTTTTCAATACTGGTGCTCTGCCTTATATGATTTTAGATATTACAGTTTAATGGTATGCTGGTTATTTATTACTGCATAGCAACCAGTCCAAAACTTAGTGGTTTAAAAAAACAATAATTTTTTTTCCCCCTCAGGAATCTGCCATCTGGGCTTGCATCCATGGAGAAAGTTAATTTTTGGCTCCAGCTGCATTATCTGGGCTGGCTCAATAGGTGTAATGAAAAGATGAAGTTGAAAGAAAGGAAAATTCTGAGTGACCTTTTGGGATTATTACTTAAATCATTACCCATCACATGAGTTGCTAAAATATTTTATTTCCTGATAATTAATGGACAATAAAATCAGTCAGTCTGTAGTATAATCAATGAGATACTTCAACTCCCATATCTCCACAACACAGTGATATTTGGATTTTGGCTTATGACTTCAACGTACTGAAGAAAAATTACTCTATAATTAGTGGAGCATTGATATTAAATGAAGGTCATTATCTCCTAACTCTGAAAATATGAGTTAACAAATACAAGGAGTCATAAAGTTCGATATACCTGGTTTTTTCAAGGTTGATCCTGTGATGAACAGAAGAGGAAAAACAGAAGGCAAATTGATTGAGTGAATACAAGTTCAAAGATCAACAAGAATGAATTTTCAAAGTAATGGAAATTTTTATAAACCCTATAGTAATAACAGCAATGGCTTATTCAACAGTTATATGATAAACTCTGTATTAAAACTTTTGCATTAATTATGCCAAATAAACTTATGAATATCAGTAAGAATATAGGGAATACATTGTTGATGAATAAGTAAAAAAACAAATAGTAGATATTAATCTCTTAATATATATTTGTTGAAATAATGCATTTGCATTTTAAGAGACTAGGAAACCAAAGCAGGGGAGGTTAAATATCTCTCCCAAGGTTACACTCAAGTAGGTGAACGGCTGATGCAAGATTTGAAATGAATCCAGATAGAGGTATGTCCACTTTGTGAGTGTTTGTGTTATCCAAAAAAAAAGCCACTTGCTTTTTTTTTTTTTTTCCCTTTATGCCACTTTGCTTTTATGAAAGACCTAAAATAATACCTGTTTTCACTATCTGAAAGAAATCTTTAACAGGACTTTTGTTTCTTCAAAAAAGTGCAGAAAGTGAAAATGGTATTCAGCATTGGTTTTGCATTAAAAGCCTTTGTAGAGGCAGTGTGTACCCCAAGTGGTGGGAATGGCACCACAAAGCTCCTTTCCCAGGAACCACACTCAGCATCTCAGCATCAAGGCACCATAGCTTTGGACTGTGTCTGGGAACGTCTTTGCGTTATCTCCATTTATTTTGTGCAGCCTTTAGCAAGGTGTGTCCTAAAGCATCAAAGAAACCCAAGAGATGTTATTTTTGGGGTCTGAGAATGCTAAAAGAATTTTCCATACATATTAATGGTGATCGCTTCTTTATTTTACACCATTTTGGCTTCAGAAAGCTTTCAAAGGAATGTTCTACTTCCAGATAGCAGGGGAAACCTGTATTTCAAATTCTTAACTTCATATACCTAATCATATGCCTCAGAAGGACATAATGCAGTGGTGTAAGAAGGGTAAATATTGGAAATATGGAAATGAGAAATGCTGAAAAAAGAAACTTCCATCAGACAAATTTTCAGTGTTATTCAGCAGCATACAATAAAGGAAACACAATTTCTTGCGAATGTTATTTATAAACCTCCTTTGTACCCCTGGGGATAAAAATATATGTTTATAAAAAATAAAAAATTAAAAAAAAAAAACAAAAAAACCCAAACCTCCTTCTGACGTAGGTAGGCCCAGGTAGCCAAGAGGTTCCTTATGGGTCCATGCTTGAGTAAGAGCAGGTGAATCTGGAGGACATGGCATAGAGATAAATCATTGCTCTCTGAAAAAAGAAGCAAAGTGTTGAAAAGGCCTGAGAGAAGACCACAATTTGGGAGGGGGCTCCTTGGGGAATGGCTGAGGAAAAAACTCCAGGTGAACAGCACAAATATTGCTCAGAGCATCACAGAGTCCTGTGCTATGGTGGTTTGAGTGTAAAAAAAATCTTCATACCCTTTTCTAAATCTCCCCTTGATCCTACTACTCAATAATGTTTTAGATGTGAGCAGATTTTGTTTCTTCTGAGGAATGGAAAGATGTGCCGATCCTACTTGGGGCTTGGTCTGAGAGAGAACAAAGGACACATGCAGGGGCGGCTGACACCCAGGTAGTACTCGGTTCTACGTTGAGTGGCAGATGATGGCCAACTAGATTTTATCATAACCTGAGGGAAATATCCCTCAGGCCACATAATTTCCTTACCTCTGTATCCAAACTTACCAAAGAAAACTTGTTTTCTGGAGGTATCCCTTGCCAAGGGGCAAGGTGGTGAGGGTTGAGAGTAGGATTGGTGTCAGTAGCTACAGAAGGGTTATTCTAACTAGAGCCTGACTGTAGAAAATTTCCCAGATTCTCCTTATGAAAAGATTTGCAAACTCTGTGTCTTCTGGTAAGCCTCTGTTTCTCTTTCCTTATAACTTTGCCTGGAACTGTAGAAAAAAATCTATGTCTCAATCTTCTTTGGTACCTGAAAGTTCTGTTAGGTTCCAGGGAGAAAAGAGCAAATGAGACAAATAGGATCTCTCTCCACAGAATATATGGTCTAGTCTAGAATCATTGTCTATGAAGTCCTTGTCATACCCCACTTCCAATCGGGTAGAACTGAACATTTTTTCCTTAGTACTCTTCCATAGTTTTGTGCAGACTTCAACCAAATAATATATTATTCCTTTTAGCACATTAGATTCCTCCTGTTAACATGTATGCTACTTAGGGCAGAGTCTTCATATCTTTGGTGCTTCATCATCTTCACCTATGATGAAGTAGGTTCTCAATTAATGACTGGTGGGTGTAATGGCTGGATAAAAGATTAAACAAACATTTTGGTATGGTAGCTCCATGGACCAAGGGAAGAAGGAGCAGTTCTGGAAGTTGGCCTACTGATGGTTGTAGGGTTTCTACACACCCTACAGCCCGCCATGTCCAGGAGAAGCTGCAGCACGGTTGTGATGGGAATGTTTGAAAGTGAGATATTGTGTCTTTAGGTTTTGAAGCCCATAATGAGGTAGGTACATCACCTGGTTAAACTTCACTGAGAAAGAAAATTCCAGGGAGCAGAAAGGAGAAAGAAATCAAAGAATACTAAGTTCTAGGTATATAATTATTAAAAACCCATTTTTATGTGTGAAGTAAAAGAAATTCAGAGAGATTAGGCAACTAGCCATCTATCCCATGACTTGCAAAGTATAGAGTTAGGATATGCCCCAAGGTCTGGGAGAATCAGAAGGCCAATACCTTCTAGAAAGCTGACACCATTATGGACTAAGTCTGTAATGAGAAGCTTTTCACATATGGGATAGGAGATGACTTCTTTCAGTATCTCATAACAAATACTTCAGAACCTACATTTTATGTTTTAGATGCAGCAGGCATGATATGTAATGACTATTCCCATTAACAAGATAGCAAGGGGGAACATATAGTACTGCTTTAAAGAGAACTGGTTGGATGTACTGTGATATTGTAAACATATAATAGAAACAGAAGGGGGGACTTTTCTAGTGCTCATTTTCTTCTATATAGAAATTATGAAAGTATTTGTTCAAATCAGGAATTAACACTCCAAATGTGGAATGTGGGTGGGGATGTCCAATAAATGTTGGCTGCCTCAATAAATGAATGACTCACTCCTGATAGAGCTGTGGGCACTGCAACTGCTCTGAGCTGAATCTCTGAAGGACGTTACATAGGCTCTGAGTCAGGGAAGCTGGCAGGGAATAGTTTCTCTCCTGTGGCTGGAGTTGGCTTCTCCAGAAATTAGGACCTCACCACAGCATGGCCACCTGGGGCTTTCCCTGTCCCATTTCCTAACAGTAAATCACAGAGGAGTGGGTTCCCAGAATCTAATTATTGTAAGAGGGTCACTGAAGAGCCTTGAGAATAGTGCTCTGCTCATATGATAAGGTGCCATGCCTGTGCCAATAGTGTGGTGTGGCTACTGAGGCAGCTAATGTAACCTTAGGCTGCATGCATGAGGTAATAATATATGGTCCCTTTTACCATATATTAATAAATGGTCTCTCACACTGCAGCTGAATTCTGTGTCCAGTTACAGATGAACAAGGACATGTTCAAATAGGGAAGCCACCATGTGGCAAATCATGTCATAAGAGCAGTACTTGAAGGGCTGGGTATTTCATCTTATTTTTCTGGAAGGTGAGAGTCCGTAGGGGAACAAAGAAGATCTCTCCAAATATTTGAGGATCTGTTATATGAAAGATTGGCTGGATTTATTCTGATTGGGCCAAAAGGTGGACACAGATAACTGATCAGTATAAAGAGAAGCTTTCTAATAATTATCAAAAGATAGAAGGTATTGGCTTACAAGGGAGCCATTTTAAGAAGTGTGTGAACAAAGGCTAGATGTTTGTAGAAAGGATTGTTAAGTTTGGGTAGGAAGTCAAACAATAGAGAGTGTAGAGAGGCTAGTGCAGAGTGCAGGTTGAAGAAAAATGTCTCTGTTTTTGGCATAGTTCAGTCAGTAAGAGTTAAGGTAGAATAGGATGATGTCCATTTGCCAAATGTGCAAAGGCCATACCCATAGGGACCTAAAATGGAAGGTGCCCTAGATAAAATTAATGTAATGCACTCCTTTTGTAGATGAGGCTAGACCTCATGATCACATGTTGTCTTGACCACATGAGGCAGAGCTAAAGGAAGGTCTCTGTGTTTTCATCTAGCCATGGCCTTCAAAGTTTTACCAGTAGACCTGAGGGCTTAGAAGCAGAGTGGAATGTGTGACAGGCTCCTGGCTTCAGAGCTGCTCTACTCATCTGCTCTAGGAATGTGTGTTTGCACTGATCTTGGAAGAGAGGATTCCACAACTAAAAATTCAGAAACCTTGGTTGTTGCCAAATAGTGTCTTCTTTCTCCCCCAGTTCTCATAGTAGAGATAATAAAATCACTCTCTGCCTTTAGAAACACCATCAGTTGCTTTTTTAAGCAACTGTCACCATGAGAACTGCCCGAGAGTGAACAAGTGGGACATATTTTGGGCTTACTGGCTCAGATCTATTATTTTCCTCCCAATTTCCATCACCACTGTGTGTCACTGCTGTATTTTTCCTGAGCCACAGCTTATTTCAGTAAGTGTTCCTCTAATTGCTTCCAATCTTTCCTCTCACTACTGATCCTTCCAATTGGTCCTAATCTTTTTTGGGGATTGAAAATGGCCAATCCTCCCATTTCAGTGGTATGTAAAAACTATTTTCATCTCTCAATTTCATACTGCATGTCATTTCAAATAGCACTGGCCTATTTATTTTATTTTATTTTTTATAAATACTACACATGTAGTCTCATTTTGCTTTCTCATACCTGTGTTGATTTATCTCTCTCTCTCTCTCTCTCTTTAATGTTTCTCCAAACCCACCTCCAAACCCAAGTTTCTGGTGAATTTCCCTGTGTGTTTCTCCACTAAAGTCATCTGAGCTCTTTAATGCTTGTATCTTTAACATCTTTATGTCTCTATTTCTTGACTTTCTTCCCTCATGAGATTCAGGAACACTGACTACTTTATTATCAGTTGCAGATTCGGTTTATCAGTTGTTCTGAATCAATAATGAAGATGTAAAACAATGCTTGACTCTAGGGGCTGCAGATGATACCTCCCTTCAGCAAGATTCATTTCTGTTCATTTGTTGATGCTGTCAGGCTTCCAACCATGGGAATGTGCTGAGCCCAAGCAATTTGCAAGTAAGATTTGGGGAATGTTATCTAAAATGTTTTCTGCAAGTCTGACTATAGGGGCACATTGCTTATACATTCATTTTCTCTTTCATCCTGATTTTAATCATTTTTATCAATGCGTGGTCCCCACAGCTTACCATTTTATTATTAATTAGTTAATATTGAAGTGTAGTTACCACACAGTGTTACATTACCTTCAGTTGCACAGCATAATGGTTTGACAAGTCTATGTGTACGCTATGCTCACAAGTGTAGCTCCAATCAGTCACCATACATGCTATTACAATACCATTGACTGTATTCCCCATGCTGTGTCTTTTATCCTCATGACTTATGCAATCCATAACTGGAAGCCTGTGCCGCTCACTCTCCCTTATCCCTTTAGACCATCCCCCTGACCCCTCACGGCTCTTTTTTGAGGTAGCTTAGATATTTATTAATTTTCTCTTTACTACTAGATTTATATTTCACCAAGCTTTAATAGCTACTTTACCAAATAGCAATTACCAAGATCTTTTTTGACAATAAGTCAATTTTCCCCTGGGCTACCAGCTCTCCAAGGAGGAATTCCACTGGTCCTGAATAGAGATTACAGTGAGCCCAGTTTAGCCTAACTAAGCACTCACTGTGGGTGATGTATGGGCTGTTTAGTGTATAAGGAATGATGTATGGACCTAGAGGTTATACACTGAGAATAGAAGCCTGGAAGAACAACTAACTCAGTTTTTATGTAAGGTAGGTAGGTAGTAGTCGGCTAATAGCTTGAGTAGTGTTTTCTGTATTCAGATAATTACCTTGTGGTCCACTGTGGCATATAATCAAGCAGACCTGGTTATTTGAGACAGATAACTTGTGTTGAAAATATAATTGACTTAAAAAAAAAGGAATTCCAGACTTTGGTAAACAAAGGAGGGGAGTGAACTGTGACTCTCCGTAAGTTTTCTTTTTCTTCCAGTTAGAACTGTAACACATCATCCCTCAAATATTAAAAAAAAAAAAGGAACTCCCACTTTTGCTGACCCCTGCTAAGGTGCTAATGAGTAAAGGGATAACCAAGCTGTTATTGTATGTTATTGTAGATCACTACTGAGCTACAATATCACTTTCTCCAGAGACTTTTGCATGGGGAACTCCTAAAGTGGTAAGTTTTCAAGATCAAAGGTCAAAGGTGTGACATTACAATGGTACCTGGTCCTGAAATTGATAATTTTGGAGATGGTTTTCTTGGTTGCCTGCCCTATGACTTATCTCATACAATTTGCTTCCAACAACTCAGTAAGGCAGACTCCTTGGAGGAGAAAGTTTTCACCTGAAAGCTCTATCTGATAATATTTTCCTTTTTAGTGATCTGTTTCATGGGAAGTTTGACAATGACAATGCTGATGTGTGTGATGTCATGCTTGTCTTTTCTTACAGTTTAGTTGCTCTTCTTATTTCTTGGACTAACAGGGATTTGAGATGCAGTAATTGTATTTCTAATTACAGTGGATTTCTTCATTTGGGGTTGGGAATGGAATAATTAAAGCTTAAAAATGTAGAAATTTGCCCATTTTATTTGAGGGAAGGGTGATAATGTTTAAGACAACGTGTTAGCTCTTTCTCCAAGCTGGAAGTAGATAGGAAAAAGTGACTTGTAAGTTAATGTGGTCAGGCCTTGGATAGGATTGCCTTTGAATTGCATGGACTTTCCGGCTTTAGCTTTTTCTGATGGTATTCGGATATGCATGAGAGTATTTTGGTTTGTTTTTCCCTGTAATGGGAATTTAAAATAGTCCTAAGTTGGGTGTGTTGGCTGCATACAGTTTCATTTGCATACCACACCGTGGAGGAGAGAAACCTGGACAATATTTTTGGCATTTTAATAATATGCCTCCAAAGAAGGAAAGAGCCATATAATTCATTTTCTTTGACAAAACTTTAATTAGAAAACCAGACTCCTCTGATTATAAAAATTACACAAGCTGATAAATCTTGGTAAGTTATATAGAGAATAATTTTATGAACATTTTTATACCTAATAAAAAAGTTAAAATAATTAACAGCATTCATCTGATTAATTTTGTTTTCACATGGTTTTCTAATATAAAAAAGCATATAGTCATCAACCTTTATATAAATCCATACATGTTTATAATAGTTTTTCATAATGAGAAGGGACAATATTCATATTTCAATAATGATCTTAGTAATCAGTGATGAATCAAAACTGCCAAAAGCTGAAGCATGACAAAATTTATGATCAAAGTTGCTTAGGGAACTTTTTAGTCTTCTGGACTCAAATTCTAGACACAAGAATTTGCATGATTGTAGTATTGCCCCACCTGAAAAAAAATCCCATATGATCGGTGTTATTTCATCTGTTTCCAGAACAATGACTTTTTCTCTTCTTTCAATAGTTTTGTACCAGAGTAGTGCTAACCAGGTGCTGGTGTATTGTGCTGCCTACAGGAAATGGGATGTGATCAACAGGAAACTGTAAATCCTTTTTTCTCCCCCAGACTCGTAAGAACAGAAACACACTGACAATACAGTTTTACCTGAATGTGAAGTTCCTGTGAGGGCTAACCTGTGTCCTGCAATACTACATCATTTAAAAATACCTTACTTCTTAAAACTTCTGTCCTGGAGCAAGACAGCATCACACTGACTTCTGATTGCCTTTTGGCAAGATAAAAGAGTAGTTCTCATGTCCAAACAATAACGAGGAGTCTGGGTAGCGTGAAGTAGTCGCATGTGATATCTACATTTCTTTATTGCCTTCTAATTTTTTCAATATTGCATGGCAATGTTGATCCAATTTCACACCATCATCAAACCATGCATCAGTGAAATGTGCTTCTGGGTCTCTTCAATAGTGTCCAAATATAAGACCTGTAAACTGTTAACAAATGACTTAGTTTCATTTGGAGAATGGCAAAGAAAACGTTGTGAAATAAATCTTCTAGGAAAGATGGCACTGTGTTGAGCACACAGATATTAAACACACTAATAGTTGTCATTAAGTATTCTTTTACAAGCTGGTACTTTAACACATCCCAAAGTTAATTTAATTACACTAGTTTTGCAGCAAACTGTAATTAGAAACAATTTGGTATCGATCCCTTGAGGACAGAAGATGATACCTTTAAGAATGTCATTTGTTGTACCACATCTTGTACTCAAATCCAAGCATGGAGATTTTTGAAACATTTTAGGTCATCTAGCTCGTGAGCTAACGAGAGGCAGAACAGACTGTCTATGGACATTTAAACTTGAGTGTTGTCCATGCACTCTCTCTTTGCTTCCCTAGAAAGTGTTTTGCTGGAAGTTATCCTAAGTGAGAGCCCTGAATGAATGCCCCAGAAATTATAGGAAAGGAAAGATCCTCAGATAGAAATAGACTCAATTTTGTAGTAGGCAAATTTTAGATTGAGAGGCAGACATAAGAAGAAAACCTGATTTTAGTTTCTAATATTCATAACCTTCTTTTGTAAATAATTTCATCCTAGAGGACAAAGTGATGTGTCTGAAATCAAATTGGGTATATTCAGCTTACCTCAACTTCAAGTTCAAGTAGATAAGAATATAAGTAGCAAGTTCAGCTGAGAACAAGGCAGAGATGAAAGCAGTAATGAAAATAAAAGAGCTATCACTTCTCACATGCAACGAGCATTTACAAAACTCAAAGAAAACTTTGCAGATGCTGAAACCTATGTGGTATAATTAATAAAGGATTTTCTGGCCCAAATACTGAAATAGTGCTTCACCAACATAAATTACATTATTTTGGGAAACCCTAATAAGGATAAACTAAGTCACAAACAAAAAGCAATAAGAAATGTGGACAAGTAACAAGCCATCTGAGTCAGAATTTCTGTGGTTGGGATGGCACAATAAATCTGCTTATGTTAAAGAAACTAAAACAAGTTCTATACTAACAAAAATTCAAAAGGTGAGAGATTTCTACCAGAAAGGAAAGCAAAACAGCAAATATCACAATTGTACAGAAAATGCTTCCTGTAATCCTTCCTGAACTGATCAGTGTAAACTACAAAATTTCTTCTGAATTCTTTCAGCTATTAGAGGACTAGTTAATGTTCTTACAGAAATTGTGACTTAATGATGAGCATCTGTTTTCAAGACTAATCAATGAATCATTAATATGAGCTTGGAAACAGCAGGTAGAATACCAACAAATTATTCATTTTGGGAGAAGAATGAAATGTTCTTTTCCAGGCATCAGATGCTATATTTTACTTGTGTTCATGTCAGGCTGGCTTTGGGTGCTTGTGTAATCCTAAAGTTCCTACTGAAAATAGCTTGGGGCAATGTCTTTGAGTTTCTCTTTTTTTTCTTTCTTTCTTTTCTTTTTTTTTTTTTTTTAAATAAATCACCTTTTTTCTTTTTAAGATTTTATTTATTTATTTGACAGAGAGATCACAAGTAGGCAGAGAGGCAGGCAGAGAGAGAGAGAGGAGGAAGCAGGCTCCCTGCTGAGCAGAGAGCCCGATGCGGGACTTGATCCCAGGACCCTGAGATCATGACCTGAGCCGAAGGCAGTGGCTTAACCCACTGAGCCACCCAGGCGCCCCAATGTCTTTAAGTTTCTTAATCAGGAAGAAATAGCACAGCAATTGTCCGCACTCAACTTTGTGGTTGCCAGGATGGTCTTTCATGTTTTCAGCTGTATCCTTCCTGCCTTCCTTCTTTCTTCCCTCCCTTCCTTCTGCTGTACCCCTCTTCCTTCCCTTCCTTCTCTTCTTTTCCTTCTCCTTTCTCCCTCCTTCCCTCCCTCCCTCCTCTCTCTCTTTCTTTCTATTGACAAGTAAGGACAAGCTATGGCAGTCTTTGCTGAGTCAAAGGAAATCATGGTTTTCAAACTATTTAAACTACAGGTAAATAATTTAAAAAAAAAATCAAAAGCTAGATGTTAATATTACCTGGTAAGACATTCACAGGCAAGGAACTTTCAAATTTGTAAGTTTACCCTGAATTACTCACTGGACATGAGATACATCCAATGGCTTCAACTTTACAATTGAAATCCATGAAGCTTTCAAGATTCTCCTGGAACTGGCCCACCCTTTGATCTTATTTCTTCCATTGCTTCCCCAGCATTTACTGAATGCCTAATATGTGCCAGGCACTATTCTAGACTATGGGGTTTTAGTAGTTTATAGATCAACCATAAAAAAATCTCTGTCTTACAGAGTTTTCAATCTACCGAGGGCAGACAGACAATAAATACCATTGTAAGGAAGGGCGGAGGGTATGGGGCTTTCTGTACGGTTATAGAAGTATTCCTAATGATCTAACAATTGAGAAGAAATATCATGAAAAGAAGTGAAGAAGACTAATGGCTATTGGTGGGGGGGGACAGGAAGAAGAACTTTCAGGGTGATAAGAGTAGCAAGTGCCAGAGGACAAAGGGGACTGTGGCAGGAGAGGAGATAATAGAGAAGGAGACAGGGGGACAGATTTGCTAGGGTTTCCCTTTATCACATGTCTTCCACCAGAGGTAATGACTGTAGAGAGCTGGATCCTTCACTTGAACAGATCCAATGCATTCTTCAAGGACTATATGAAGTTGCATTTCCTTCCTACAGCGTTCCCCCGATACCCAGATTTTCTGAACTCTTAAGTATGAACCATGAAAATTATCATCAACAATTTTCTGTATTTTATCACCTATGATTTTTTCCTCTGTTAGCTTCTTCAAATAGATCCCAAGGAACTAAATGGTAGAAACCACATATTACATTTTCTCCACCCCACACAGTGCATAACACTGAGTTCTTGGTAATTAAATTAAATAAATAGATAAAATTATGTTACTTAAGAAAAAACAAAGAAATCCACTACTCAAAAATAAATTCAAGGACTTTTGAGAATGTTGCCATGAACACAAAAACAAAAACAATACGTTAGAACACAGTGTATAATACACGTTATCATCTGATTTGTCTGTTGATTTATGTCATTGTTCATCCTAATTTAGAGATTATCTCTGTATATTTGTAGACTCCTTCTTCCTGTCCTGCAAAAAATGGGGACTCTATCTATGTAGGCTTCTTTTTTATTTTCTTACGATAGTACTACTACCCACACCCTTCATGTCTGCCTTCATTCATGAGATTTCTCTCTGAATTTATGTCTCCATTTTCCCAGCATATTATTACCTAGTAGGGTCAGGACTATCAGTGAAGTGACAGATTATAAATATATCAGAGACATAAACTGTAGGGTAAACCACGAGGCCACTCATTTATTGGAACCATTTGTTTGAGGTTACCTAGCGAAGAAGTGGTCATGGATGGACCATAGTGATAAAACACTTTCATAAAAATGATTTCTCCTGGGGTAAGATATTTATAATGTTTAGACTAGAAATAATCTTTACACATTGTTTATTGGCTCTCTGCAGAAGACAGTACAGTCCAACTAAAGAATAAATGTTGATGGGCTCCATGCTAAATGGAACAAACAAGATGCCACTTAATGCCTCTCCAATTGTTATTTTAATGAAAGATGTCCATGTCAGGCCATTGGGTGAGATCTCACAATTCCTACAGTGCTATACTTCACACTGGACAAACCCTTGGGACCCTAATGTGAAGAAGGAGCAAGTTTGTATTCTTCCATCCATAGATGACTCTTTTTCTTTTCCAAATTAGTCATGATTTTTCCTTCCTTTAAGCCAACCTTTTGAATATGCCTTAGTCACTACCATGCTAAATAAAAGTGAGTGGAGGAGGCAACTGGCAGGAAATGACGGCTTATTAGCATTCTTTACTGACGTTCTTTCATAAAACGATTTTTCCTCCCTCCCACCCCATGATTGGTCTCAATCCTAGCCTGAATGGCTTATTTATCAGTATTTCTTCCCTTGGGTCAAATGATGAGTTTTGGCACTTGTTTATACTTGTAGTCACTAACTTGTTTTAGAGTATTAGTATCAAGCAAAATGATTTCCGCCCTTAACGTTTTATCTTCTGCATTATTAATAACACTAATCAATTGATCACCTGCCCTTCCTTCCTACCTTACCATTTTGTTCAAAACACACCTAGTACTCATTAGGACCCATTTCTAGCAAACAAAAAAATTAATACAGTAGCTGTTATTTATTAGAACAAAAAATATTAATTAAAAACTTAGAACAGTTTTTAGATTAGGTTAAAAGCTGGCAAATAATAACGCTAGTCTTGCCAGTGTTTCATAACATAATTGTTTCAGTTAAAGCACATAATTACTTCTGTCTTTTTATACAGCTCCTCTGAATTATTTGAACATTGCTGTGTTTCAAATATAATACTTGGCCCATTACTTGGCACATTTTAAGTGCTTAATAAATGTTGGAATGATGGATTAGGGAAGGAATGATATGGCTGGTTTCTTATGCCATTTTGCCTTCCCAGTTCCTAGGTAAGTGCTCCTATTTTTAGTTGAAAAATTTCTCCCAATCGAAATTATTCTCTACATTGTCAACCTTTAGTTGGGGCTTCTTATTTGAAAAAAACTGGGTGCTCTAAGTATTTAGATATAACACATAAAGAAAAACAATTGGAATATTTGGTAAGAGATCTGTGACCCCTAGAGGCATTTTGTGTGTGACTCTAATATAAGTTTTAGTAGTCCCGTATTCTTTATAGAAGACCAAGGTGGCCTTTTGGGGGATCTGGTGGTGTGGTGAATTATATTTTATCAAATTATGGGTTCATCAACCATTGCTTTTGCCAGACTCTGCTTTGCTTTTGTTCTTGTTTTGTTTTGTTTTGTTGTAAACAGTGTCTTCAGTCTGACTGACATACATCACAGTGTGATAGCTGGAATACGGAGAACAGAGATGGCTGACAACTATTTTCAACACATACTACTTTTTTTTTTTTTTGGTTGATAACTTTCCCTTTTCTTTATGCAGTTTTTAAGAAATAAAAATTTGCCAGTTATACTAGAATGCTATATTGCAACTTTCAAAAGGCTAAAAAAAATAAAATAACCCATCCTTCTAAGCCATGTTGGTAAAGTTTTTCCCTTTATATTTCCCTCTTTTCAGTCTTTTTCAACTTAGTTTCCATATATTTACTTTGACTTCTCTGAATTTCTACTAAAACCGAAGGGTATTGTTTTAACTAAAACCTAGGCTCTGAATACATTGCCCATGTAGATGAGTTATTTTTCCTGAACTATTCTACTCTTCTGTGAGGACATAAATCACTTGATTATCTAGAAAACAGTAATATTATTTAGGAAATAAGAACTTGTTTCTATACAGGCCTATGAATTCTGCTTCTTTTAGAATTTTAATGACTATTCATCAGCATACTGCTAACACATATGAACTTCTCTAACAGGCTATTTTCCAAAGTTTGCTCCATGGAACACAATCTTTTTTTTTTTTTTTTTTTTTTTTTTTAAGATTCCATTTATTTATTTGACTGAGGGAGAGAGATCACAAGTAGGCAGAGAGGCAGGCAGAGAGAGAGAGAGGAGGAAGCAGGCTCCCCACTGAGCAGAGAGCCCGATGTGGCGCTCGATACTAGGACCCTAGGATCACGACCTGAGCCGAAGGCAGAGGATTAACCCACTGAGCCACCCAGGTGCCCTGGAGCACAAGTTTTTAACGGTGTTCCATGAGCATAAAGTCACATGGTCAAATATGTTTGGGAAATCTCCTGTTGTCTCTACCCCACCGGGAAATTGGTTGCACACATCTAGGGTAGTTGAAAAGTAGGCTTCACGTTTGCCAGCATTGAAGTCATTTGGGCTTTGGCTAACCCGTTTTGAAAAGATGGAACAAAAACCTCCGAACAGTCTGGACTTTGACTGTACTTGGTATTTTCTCCTTAGAGTTAATATTTGCCACCATCCTTCTGTTTTATTTGATATTGTGATAGTCCCACATGCAGGGGCAGATCCATATTTTGCAAGGCCTGAAGTGTATACAATTTTGGAGTCCTTTGTAAGAAAAAGAATAGAAAATTATCCTACTTTCCCAAACTTTTTATAAACCTGTGACTATGTGAATTCACTGCTGGGAACTGTCCCAGGGCCTTGGAAAGACTTGTGCAAGCAAAGGGCCCTGAAATGTAAGCTTCATTAGTTATGTGCAAAATCTGCATCATCCCACATGGAAAACAATATTATATTTCATAATACTGTTTCAGCCTTATTCCACCCAGTCCTTCTGACAACCTGACACACATCCTACATTTTCAGATTTGACAGTTTTAACAAATAAAAATATGGGATGACCACTTATATTTGAATTTCAGATAAATCATAAATTTTTAAGTATAAATATAGCTCAAATGTTGCATGGGACATACTTATTATACTAAAAAATTGTTCATTGTTTATCTGAAATTCAAACTTAAATGATATCCTGTATTATTCCTGGCAACCTACACCTTCTAATCCAAACACTCTATATTAGGACTTTCTGAAAATGATACAGTCTTTCATACTCTATGACTTAGTTCAATGTTTCTTAAAGTTTCTTCATGAGAAGGCCCTCATGGAGCAACTGTTACAAACATAGATTCCTAAACCCGATTCCTAAAGAGTTTAAAGATCTTCCCAGGTGAGTCTCATCAACAGTCAAACTTGGCAAACATGGCCTTAATTCAGGCACTTTAATTTCCTCAGCCTGGGATGTTCTTGCCCACTCTAATCATCCAGACTTCCAGCCCTGCTGATAAAATGCTGTCCCTCATCGTTACCCTCTTCCCTGGGCAGACTTAATCCAGCTACTCTCAGAATGCCTACTGTTGTTTATAGACTTCTACTGTGGCACTTTTCAAAGTGAAACCATAGTTTCCCACACCAGTAGCATCAGCATTACCTGGGAACTTGTAAGAAACAAAAATTCAGGCCTCATTCCAAACCTACCACATCAGAAAACACAATTGGTGTGTGTGTGTGTGTGTGTGTGTGTGTGTGTGTGTGTGTGTGTGTGTGTGTGATTAAAAAAAAAATAACATATAATTTATAATTTGCCCCAGGGGTACAGGTCTATCAATCATGAGGCTTACACATTTCACTGCACTCACCATAGCACATACCCTCTCCAATGTCCATAAGCCAGAAATGTGGAGAACCAAATCAACCATTCTGTAGACTGATTTCCTGGGGCACCTGGGTGGCTCAGTGGGTTAAGCCTCTGCCTTTGGCTCAGGTCATGATTTTAGGGTCCTGGGATTGAGCCCCACATTGGGTTCTCTGCTCAGTGGGGAGCCTGCATCCCCCTCTCTCTGCCTGCCTCTCTGCCTACTTGTGATCTCTGTCTGTCAAATGAATAAATAAAATCTTAAAAAAAAAGAATGCTTAAAAGACTGATTTCCTGATATTTTGTGGTAACAACAGCTAATTCTGTATATAAAAACCACAAGGTTATGATTATTAAAATAGGAATTAGAGTGTTAGAATGAATAGATCATGCAAAGAATGGATGACTGGCTACTGCAATATTTTCTCAAACCCACTAAATATAGGATACCATTTGTTGGTGCTTGGGAAACTCGAATGTTTCTTGGGTGTCCAGATTTGTGTGCTACAGAATTAATTGCATTCATTTAAAAAAAATTAAAAACTGAATTCGTTTTTTCCTTTTTTGTCTTCAGTGCTACAATCCTATTTTATGTCATTATTACCTTTATCCGTGGTGACTATATCATCCTCTTAATACTTCCTTTGGTCCAGGTTTCTCATCTCCAATCTATCCTATACTTACATCATTGCAGACTAATATTTCTAAATCCTGACTATAATAATAAGAATAATCCAAAAGTCTATCAAATCAAATATGAATTCTCCAGGATGACATTTGTGGATTCCTCTACTAAACTTTCTGCGTGTACAAATTAAGATCCTGTACTGGAAATGTGCACTCAAGTTAAATTGAGCTCATTGATCCAGGAACACAGTCTGTGCTTTTGTTTTTTAATGGCTTTGTTTAGGCTGTTCACACCACATGGATGCTCAGGCCAAAATCTAACCCCACCTTAAGTGCCATTTTTTTTTTTTTAAGATGTTATTTATTTATTTGACAGGGAGAGAGACAGCGAGAGAGGGAACACAAGCAGGGGGAGTGAGAGAGGGAGAAGCAGGCCCTCTGCCAAGCAGGGAGCCCAATGTGGGACTCAATCCCAGGATCTGGGATCATGACCTGAGCTGAAGGCAGATGCTTAATGACTGAGCCACCCAGGTGCCCTGGTGCTGTCTTAAAAAGAATGTATTTCCACCAGGTTCGGCTCTACTAAAAATCATCTAAGTATTTTCTGTGGGACTCTGTAAAAGTTCTTGCTTTTATCCTAGTTATGACTGTCATACATGCCATTGTCTTGGGACTTTTTTATCTTCACTCAATTTAAGAGCTCTATCAGCATTTATTTTATTAAATTTGTTGACTTGGTGGTCTAAGCCACTGCCTTTTAAATTTAGCTATACACTGAAATCACTTGTATAGAAATACTGAAACCTGAGTCCCACTTGAAGAGATACTGCTTCAATTTAGCAAGTGGTCTAGGCATTGAAATTTAAAAAACAAAACAAAAAACAAAAAAACAAAAAAACTCTGGGTCACTCTGATATGCAGCAAATTTGAGGACCAATGACTCTGCTAATCCTGGAATTACCCAAAATGTCTTTTGGAATGTGTGTGTGCCAGTCTCCAATGGCTACTCGGTTGGTAGATTTATGTCCATCTCAATTCTGTGAGCAAATGAGTTGTTCAGTCAGCTCCAAAATGTGGCTTCCCCAGAACAACACCAACCTTATCTTGTCATACCTTTTCTTGCCTTTGTCTTGGGACTTTTTAACTCTAAGCAATATTATTAGGAAATGCTTATTTCAGGTTTAAAAGTTAAAATATATTCCTCTAAACTTTCTTATAATCTCACTTGCTAATTTGGGGGGGAGTATCAATCATTATTATAATTAAGACAATTAATTTTAATTATTTAAATTAAGATAATTTTTATAATTATCAAAAAGAAAAGGCTAGTATATAAATTGATCAGTTTAAAATATGTACACATATTTCACTTTACTTTTTCCGCCTGATTTAGGATGAAAATATGATATTTTGGACATAGTACTTCTTTATCAATTATTTTTCTTAAATATCTTAAATATCTTAAAATTTCTTAAAATAATCTATAAAATCTTAAAATAATCTATAAAACAACCTTAAAATAATCTATAAAAATCTATAATCTACAAACAGGGATAACAATACCCATCTTATTAAGCAATTTGAATTATGAGTAAAACTAATAATTCTGACAGAGATGGTTAGTTTGAGTGTGTTAGTTTGAGTTGTTTTTCTGGAAGGTTTGGATTCCAACTGATCCATGTCCCTCTCACTCTTGCACATTGAAGGACTCCTGATGTTTCTGAGGTGACCGGGTGGCCAGGGCATCTATGACAGAGTATGGATAGTGTTCTACCATCAGGAGAATCAAACTCATGCCCTATACTGGCTCTTGCAAGCTCTATATTCTGAGCAACAAAGATGAGAAATGTGCATATTCATGCTGAATTTTTGGATCCTTGACTTCAATAGGTAAAATATAGAAAAGGGGACTGTGGTATTCATCCTGTGTAAACCTTTCATTGTTTTCAAACCCGAGAATATATCTCGGGACAAGTTTCTCTTCATAAGCCCACTTCCAAATGCAATTCTGGTTTCTTGCTTTCTAATAGCCAGCCACTAGATAGAGTAACCACTCTCCTCTGGGTTTCAGTGATCTCATCTACAGTAGTCTTCACCCAGACAACCTGCTTTGTGGTCTGTGTGTCCTTGTGTATTCCATATTTGCCCAGATAGACTCTCTGTCTCTATCTATTAGAATCTTGTCCAAGATTCAGTGTGGATTTTTGCATGATGCCTTCCTTGAACATCCCAGGCAGAAATTTCTTCAACAGATTATAGATGCCTCAAAGGCAAGGGTATGGACACTGGTATTTTCCTCTGAGCCTAGCACAGAGACTGAGATAGGTGCTCCTAAGTAGTTGCTGAATATGTCAATACAATCCCAGGCAACCTAGAGCCTACTGTGGATAGGCTCCAGAAACCTATGCACAGTAAAGCTTGATCCTGAAACACAAACCACCTTCTGGTTCTATTTCTTAAAGGGTTAGCAGCCAACAAACTTTTGGACACTTACCTACGTTAACATTTTTCTGGCCTCTTTCAATGTGTTTATTATTAAAAAAAAAAAAAAAAAGCAAAATAACTAAGCAAACTAACAAAAACCAATAAAACCAAGAACTTTGAGTTCAGTTGTTTATTCTCCTTTGCAAAAGTTTTGTATTTGGAGGTGCCTGGGTGGCTTAGTCAGTTAAGTGTCCAACTCTTCATTTCAGGTCAGGTCATTATCTCAGGACTGTGAGATTGAACCTCATGTCAAGCTCAGCTATCAGTGGAGAGTCTCCTTGAAGGTTCTCTCTCCCTCTGCCCTTCCCCCCATTCATGCATGCACTGTCTTGCTCTCTCTAAAAAATAAAATCCTTAAAAAAAAGTTTTGCATTTTTTGTTTTGTTTTTCTTACTGACTTTTTTTTCTTTTTAAAGTCATCCCTGCCCTTTGGTATTTTTTCCATGTCAAATCACATTCCTTTTTAATTCACTGTCAAGATGTACATAGTTCTAGGTTCTAGCATTTCAGCTTATTGGAAGGGATATTAGCCTCAATAGAACTTATTATTATTATTATTTGTATATGGGACCTTCTTCCTGTGTAACTGGTTATAAAAAAGAACTCCAGAAAATAAGATAAAACAAAACAACAAAAACATCCAAATATAGGTCTCACTGATTGAGATTATGAAATAACTAATTTTTCATTAGGTCACAAGCAGACGAGTCAGAGGCAGGAGGATTCTTTCATTTATTTCATTGAATAGCTATTTATGAGTGTCTGCTCAGCACAAGGACCTATACTATATACTGCTTGCCATGTGAGTTGCCACTATTAAAAGCAGTAGGGAATTACAGCTTGCTGTTCATGTAAATGAGTAATACTTTCCTCAAATTTAAGTGCTGTAAAGATCTTCACCCTTTTAGCTTAATTTTGCCAGGCATTATTTCACCGCTTCCTAGCCATGCTCATTCTTACCTGAAGGAAAAATATGTGTTAGTTACTCTAAAAAATTATTTTAAAAGTGAGGAAGAGTGAACATATTTGAGCAAAGGAATAAAACAAAATAAATTAATGACTCTAAACAAATTTAGATAGGACAATGGCTATCGAGTAAACGCAAACATTTCTATACGAAATTCTGGACACTTTTCTTTTAAAAAACATAATAAACTATAATAAAATATATTAGAGTTCTTTATTTAGTCATGCAAATAATGTCAATAAAGAAGTCTTAAATGACAGGTTTCTAAAGTAGATTGTGGATTATTAAATTGTTTCAGTATAATTTTGGTATCAGGTGTACTTAAATCTTGTGACTTCTGGTCATCTATGTATTTCCTGTAATCATGCCACATTATTTATCAGAATAGATAGTGAACTTGGGTATTCAATGATTTGACATTCTTGGTTTTAATGGCTTAGAGTGGTGCTGACAGCTCATGAATAATTTTGCTTGGACTTGAAACTGTATCACGTGCATATGGGGTGAGGGATGTGCTTTGTGAGTGAGCCTATGGGCTGCTCGAGAGTCACCAACCTATTCTTTATTGTCTTCATCCCTGTAGTTCTCATAGGATGAAAAAAAATTTGTTGGTTCAAGCACCTTTACAATTTATGTTCTTACAGTTATACAATGTAATGCAGTGAGAAGTTAAGCAGAAATTTTTTTGAACTGATTATAAATTGCCTTATCCCTAAAGGGATACCTACATATTTCAGTTACACAATAATTTGTATGTTATAAATATTTGTGAACTTAGAGTTTAAAAACACTATGCCTCAGAAATGCCAAGGTATTTTGTTTGCTTCAGAATGTCTTATCTGAAATAGTTGATATATATTATCATGGTATTTCTAAAATGCATGTATTCATGGATTTTAAAGGATAAAATTAATAATTTTTAGAACTTGTTATTCAATGAAGGACTGAGGAAATATAGGTTGTTATGTTACATTGTGATATCATAAGATATTAGGATTAAGAAGCTTAATTGTAGTTTAGAAGAATCTTTCCCTAAGGAATAGAAAGCCCAAAGATCCCACTGACATTAGGTCAAGAAGTCATGTATTATGATATTCCATGGGGCATTTAATATTAATAGGAAACTACAGGGCATCTATGAATAACTTAGCCTACAGCATTTGGGATTGCAATCTAGAAAGAACCAGCAGTCAACTGACCTTAGGAACTAAAGAGTAACCACCAGTGTCACCTATCACTATTTTAATACGCTGTTCCTTATTATGACTAATGGACATAGATTTTTGTTGTGGTTATTAAAATAAAAGGTCAACGTAGCCAGAAATACTGTAAGTTATAGTAAATATAACTGAAATGACATTTTTGCAAACAGCTAAGATTTTATTGTTAGTTTTCTTAAGGTTTTTACCTTTAGGCTTTAGATCATAAATTTCTTTAACAATGTAATCCTGAGGAATTTAACTAAAATTATTATATCTTAATGTATCCAAAGTATGAAAAGAATAATGAAATTAATAAGGAAGTATCTGCAATGTAATTTTCCTTGAATAGGTTATGAGATTAATTATAAAATGTATGTTTACATGGGAAAATCTATGGGAAATAATTTGTTAGGTCTTTATTTTTATTATAGTTAGAAAAGCCTAGTTTATAATTTCTTTTTACTTACAGAGAAGAGAGACAGATTTTGATAATGCGCCAAATTCAGGTAATTTGGAAATTTCTGAAGGACTCATATAAGAACATTTGCTTCTTAGTAAGATCTGAAAGAGCACTCAGGCAGTTCTCTCCTTTGAAGGTATCTGGGGATGAAAATATTACTTAGGTAAATTTTTTTCTTGATATTGACATTTTTGTTCAAAATTCTTTTTCAAGTGTTCCTCAATAAGTAGCTTTAATGTTAGAGCACAAGGTACCAAATCACAGAGCAGAGATTTACATGGTGTATTAGTGTATTTGCACTATTTTATGAGTAAGAAATGAGGCTCTTTTCATGAACGAGTTGAGGTAAGAAACTATATGTCATAGAATATTAGAAGAAATAATCTTTTTATGGAGAAAGACAGCTGAAAGTGGTGGTTTGCTATGAGATTTGTATTGATAAGACTCTGGGTCTCATAATATCATACTTTTCATCATTCCTCTTTGTTATAGAAATTAATATTCAGCTTAGCCAGGAGAATAAGTGGGCTTTTGTTTTAGGAAAGAAAAGGAAATAAAGTGCTCAGCTTCTACTTTCATTTCCAACTTGTCTATGCATGGGTGAAGATTCTTTCCTCCCAGCAGTTTTCTTCTCACTGATTCTAACGTTTCCAAAAGGTGACCTGTATTTTAGGATCCTAATTTAGGCAAAAGTAATAGTAATGGTATCCAGTGGAAAAGAAGACCTACATAAAACTCCAAATACCAGTAACTTTGTCTCTTTCTCTTTCTATTTGCTTAGGGTAAATGAACAAACAAACAAATTGAATTTTCCTTCCATGGATAAGAAGTGCACTTGAATTTTTACTGAGTTACTCACAGATTATTGGACTGCATACCTCCCTAGGTAGACCACTGCCTCAAAGTCAGTGTCAGGGTATTCTCTTTCTGAACCAAGTTCCATGTTTTGGAATGTCTGTAAAGAAACAACCAAACAATAGCCCTGAGAGATTTCACATTAGGAACATTGTAATAACCAAAATGCACAAGTAGGATTGCACATGGGGATATTCCCTTTGCATTTAGATGGACTAAACTTGGAAAGTAAAAGAGCATCAGGGAGAAGTGATAAGTAATACTGCTTTGTGGCTTTAATATATTGCTATTTAATTAAAGGCTGCATACCAGTTTGTCTTTAAATACCCTTATGAGGTAGCTTGGAGAGA
This sequence comes from Mustela lutreola, assembly GCF_030435805.1. Lineage (NCBI taxonomy): Eukaryota > Metazoa > Chordata > Mammalia > Carnivora > Mustelidae > Mustela > Mustela lutreola. The sequence goes on from NC_081295.1 coordinate 94,799,097, forward strand.
TCTCTGCCCTTTTCAAACTGTGAGATTTCCTATTTAAGAGCAAGAAAGTCTGTTGCTGGAAAAAACCACATAGTCAACATGAAAGTATAATAAAAGTTATTGATTAAACTCTGCTAAAACTCTGGGATAATTGAATTGATGAGGTTAAGGTCTAATTTATCAGTACCTAGCTCTTGTATGCTTGAGGAGAAAAGATACGAGAATTTCCTGATTCCGCCTCAAAATAGATGTTGCACACTGTGTCAGGGCATGAGGGAATAGGGCAGTTTGGTCTTTTTCTAGCTCTCTCACTGTGGTTACCAAGTGACCAGTTAATCAACCAAATAGAATGATAGAAGGTATTTCAGTTTCTAGGTGGAGATCCTACTGACTATCTTAGGTTAGATCACTTAAATGCTCCCCACAACATAGCGTATGCTGTCTCTGCCCAAATCTAAGTGAATAGATCTATATAAGACTGGAAAGCTACACACTCATAGTAAACACCACTTGTCTTTATCCATGGCAGTCTCTCCTTCTTACTCCTAGAGTTCTTATTTCTCCTCTGGTTTGACAAATCCCTGTGGGTAATGTGGTGGTCTAATAACTATGGAAGCAAAAGGAAAGGAAACCATACCATTCTTCCGTCTGGCCATGCCATTAGCCATGGGCAAAACCAGAACACAATTACAAATAATTTCTAAAAACCCCAGATTGGATAAGTACAAACATATGACATGGAGCAGGAACCCACATACCTGGTAGATGTTTTCACTCCTCTGTTTCTAAAGTTTCTTTCTGATTTTTAAGACTTCCTAATTAGCACGACCTATGAACGTTTTCTTAAGGAAAATTTCAACTGGGAAAAATAGTAGGGACTGACTTACTATAATTTATAAAAGTGCAAAATTATGATGATTTTTTAATAAATATTTTATTATATTAAAAAATATCTACCTTATAGAGGTTCTTGGTTTACGATATAAGCCCGTTTAATTTTCATAACATCTTTAGAGGTGCAGAAGAGATATGCTTATCCACAGACTAGTCATCCATTCTATTCTAGTATATGATTTTTGACTGTATATATTTCTTTCTTTGAATAGTTTTCTATTTTATAAGAAAAGCAAGTGACTTTTCTGTCAGTAACAGAGATGTCCTCATTAAATACAGAGAAAACACCAAAAAATTACCTGTGATGTCTCAAAGATGCACACAACAAAAGAATGCTAGCAGCCATCTCTGGGAATGAATAATGCTTTTCTGGGTGCTTATTTGAAGCTTCTTCTGAAGGAGTCTCCCTAGTATCCTACTTTCACCCACAAAATTATCTATGGCTCTGGTTTATGCATGGAAATTCAGGGGCACTTTCCTTGCAAAGATCAGGTTATGAATTTGACATCTGAGAAGACAATATTCAATGAAATATATTTGCATATGATCAATTTTCCTAGCAGTTTAAATATCTGTAGTTTGAGGCACCATGCAATTCTCTGTCCTGTATCCTAAACTCTAAATATGTGGAATTATCCCACCTAGTCTATCACACCTACTTAGAGACAGCTTTATTTCTCAGCATGTGGGCTCGTCTCTCAGGATTCTTTCAAACTTATTTCAAATGTCATCTGAGCTAACTACACAAAGCTTTAAACACAGAATACCACCACTTCCCCTTCTAACTAAAACATGAGGGTGGGTCAACCCTTGGCCATTTACTTTAGAAATCAAAGAAATTTACTGCTATTAAACCTACAGATAGTTCTTCCCATGGTTGACCTGATGCACAGAGGCTTTGTTGTTTCATTGGTGATTTTGCAGCTTTCACTTGGATAAATATATTTGCAGTCATGATTTTGGAGACAACACAGTAAGAAAAAAATTAGCTCATTTCCGCTATACAATGTATTGGCAGATCATTGCTTCAAAGTGTTGGTGTAAATGCCTGCACCGCAGTGATGATGCTGAATTTTATTTTCAGTTCGAGATGGGGAGATTCCAAGGGCATACCAATTCAGCTATAGACAGGTTTTGAGTCAATGTCATAAAAGTAGTCATGAAATTATTTTGTAACACACAAAAAGCAAGACATATTTTTTGTTCGTTTTGCTTTTAACGGGAATAAGAGTGCTTCTAACTCTCTTTTGGGAAAGAATGACAATTTTCAGGTTCACATTTGAAAGGATTATCAGTACCATTGGCAAACACCAACAGAACAGGGAGATCTCTCTAGGAAAAGGTTGAGCAAATCATTAAGTTCTCTAATTCACAGGAGACAAGATCCAAATTCCAGTCTCAAGGTATTATATTCTATTGTTCACTGTGAGACCGCAAACACAAGACATTAAACTATGGGTGATTAACACAGAATCTGCTGTCATTTACCTGGAAGCCAGATTTAGCTTCTAGGATTTTCCAGAGGACATTCTAGAAGAGGTTGCTGCCATTGACACTCAGGGAAGGCAATTTTTAAATTGTTCCCCTTGGGATGGAACTTTCTGTGGACATTAGGCCTTTGGGACCAAAACCTACAAGGCATTTATGAATAGCTGATATGAGAATTTTAATAAAAGTTGCAATAACCATGAAAATAGTGTTTTTAAAAAAATCTATGTACTATTAATAACAGTGCATGCAGAGTGCCAGGCATTCATAACTATTTGGTTATAAAAATATGTGACTGTAATTATGGTATTTACAGTCAACTTATAAAAATATGTGTAAATCTGAATGGCAATAGTTAATCCGTAGCTCTAACCACAAGCCTGAAAGGATTAGAGGATTATTATGGGAAAGTGCATGGATAATTACAAAATGGACAAAGCTCTCACCGTCTCAAATTCAACATTCAAGAATGGCTATTCTAGCATCATAGGAGCTTCATTTGTCAAAATTCTTCTAACCTCACAAGGTAAAACCAAAATTCTGTGGAAATAAGTAGGGATCAAATAGGAAAGGAACATTTACATGACACAACCTTTGTGAAGAATAATTCTTTCATAGAATAGTCATGCACAACTGTCAGAGAGGTTCACTATCCCTGGAAGAATTGATGGGATGACATTTAAGCACAACTTTCATTAAAAAAAAAAAAGAGGCATGGTCTGGATTAACCAAATCTTTCCATAATTTAGGTGAATACCTTTTGGGAGCTTATTAACCATCATGGAGAGTGGAGTTCTTATGACACTTTCTACTTCAAATTTGTATTCCGAAGGAAGGAAACAAATCCACATTGCACTTTAAATTCAGAAAAGGTGTTTTTTTTTTTTTTTTTTTTTTTTTTAACAAACTTCTAAAATCTCTCTCTTTAAGGGAAAAACACATTTAAGCAAAATACAATATTCTACATAGATGAGATACTTCCCACAGGTTCTTTTCTTCTAGGAGATGATCAGTCATCTTCCAGCAGTAGGTAGGTTCTCAGTTTGAATACCATCAGTATTTCACAAAAGGACAAAATGGTGGCAGTGAACTTGAAAAAGTAGGGTGAGTTGCCCATAAGCTACCCAAAAAGGCAGAGGTTGGACATTACCTGTAAAACATGATCTCATACGTCAAGATGTATCTTGGCATTTAGTAATTGGAGTTTTGGAGATATCTGCTGCACAGTGAGGTTGGGAGGTTAGATGATGCTTAGTTAGATTCCTTTCAGGCTTAAATTACTTCCTAGGACTGAGCCGGGGCATTTTGGATGGTAAATTAACTCTTTCAGAACAAGAAATTCCATTTCAATGAATTATTGCTACAATTTACTAAAGAGTACCATGGTGTCCTGGAAAAGATAACATCCCTTCCAAAATTCCATCCCTCTAGTCACTCATATAATGGGAAATTCACATTTATTTTTACTCACTTTGATCCTTGAAGTCAGAACCTAACAAAGAACCATTTTCCCTCATCTAAAAAGAGACGGTCTAGATGGAGGTACGGTATTGGAACTGCCATGGTGGTTTGGCAATCTATGCCACCATCTTCGCATGTATTTGACAGCTGGCATTCTTGATTCTTTCCTTATATCAGCCTGCCACTCTTCTTTGCATGTGGAATTGTCTAAAGTAATAACGAAAAAAATGACCCAAATAGGCAAGCTTTTTAAAACTTGATAAATGAATGGAGAATGGCATACCTCAGAAAGAAATGGAGCAATAGTTAGTGGAATTTCTCAGCTGATTACTGCCATCTTTTGAAAGCGATATAAAACAAATCTTCACCAATGGTAAGTAAACTATGAGAGAAGAATCCTCCTCCCTCCCCGCAAAACCCAACTCTTCAGAAATTTCTACGTCAGATATGAGATCATGGTCTGCAGGTCTACCAGTGTCAAATACCATTTCATTCTAGCAGAGCACTTCAGGAGGCAAAAGGCTAGGGTTATCTAATATATGAACAATATGTTAATATTATATTAACAAATAATGAATAAACAATAACTATATCTTTATCACAATTGTATTCCATGCTTGATCAACTGATACTCAGTCTACATGAATACAACTAAGAAGACAAGAATCATTTCTAATGGAAACTCAGTAACCTCAAGGTAGGACAAAACAAACTTTATTTGATAAAATAAAATTTGGTTAAATGGTTTTCATTTTAGAGACTGTTCTTTCCCTTAATATCCTGGTGAGCTCCTTATTTGGAAAAGTATACTTGTCTTGTTGTTTTGTCACTTCATTAATCTATCAACGTCATTTTCAAAAACCTCAATCAGAATGGAATGGTTTGTATCTCTTTTCTGAACTTAACTGAGTCCAGGAGTTTTTGTTTGCTTGTTTGTTTTGTTTTTGTTTGTTTTGTTTTCTTTTTTTTTCTTTTCCCCAGATTTTAATATTTCAAATTCAATTAAAGTATACAACCAAAGTTGGCGGGTAACAGTAGCTCTCTTCCAGGTAAAAGAGCTTACTAAAAGACTTTAGAATCACTGGACATTTGTTCAGTCCTACCTAAAAATTAACTTATTTTACTGCTTGATGTGGGAAAAGGCATTTTCTAATAATTTTCTGTGACAGGAAACACAGCATTAATCCCAGTAAGCACCCAACAGACAAGTATATCTGCTGGGGAATGGTTTTAAATGTTAATTCAATGAAAACATTTACCTCAGTACTTTTTCTGAGAGAGAACTCAGCAGCAGTTACAATTCATATGCCACCTGTGGAGAGCCATGAACACCCTAGGCGGAAGGCCAACTGGGGAGCACTTTCCAGGTAACAAGAACAGCGATATTGCAAGAAGCTACAAAACAATATTGCAGTCGTTATAGTGACCACTACTACAGTGATCATGGCCTGGGTCAATGTGCCAAATATTAATGCAAGGAGCACACTAGACTTTACAGGGTTAGAATATTTTCCTTATGCTAAGAACCAGTGGATGGCACATGATGAGTGGTTATGATCCTTTTATTCCATTTCGTACTACAAACGTTTCCTAGTTAGAGCTCCTTTATCCTATGTTAATGATCTATATTCCATGGCAGTATATTTTCATCATCTAAAATGAGAGCACTATAAGTATGGTATATCCCAACTCTCTCTCTCTCTCTCACACACACACACACACACACACACTCAGACACACACGTGCACCCTTATACACAGATGTATGGACAATATGTATAAAATGCTCATTTGCAGTGGGTAAGCTCTCTGAAAGCAGCCAAATCAGCCTTTGCAAGTATAGAGAACCATTCAATGCCGATGAAAAGCCTTATCAATTGTTTAGCTCCAACAAGAAATTTTAACCCTTGTGCATATAGTAATTGGTTTAAATGACTTTCATATTTTTTGCTAAGTTATCCAAAGCAAGAATCTCAAAGACTGATGTGATATGTAGAATCTAATGGACTCACATCTTTATTTTGCCTCTCACACAGTTGGGTTATACTCTTGCTGCTGAAACACGAGTTGATTTTGAATTGCTACTGATGCATCTGTATTTGGCTAAGGCTAATTTGGCTTTCTAGAGAAAGCCCAGCCCATCAGCAAATGGACACCTTCTTCCACACAAACATCAATGTACACTAAAGACAAATCTAAATATATGTATATATGGCATATATACATATATATGTACACATAAAATGGATTGGGAAGTCCTTTGGTTTAGACGGGATTAAATATGTACTTCCCAAGTGCATAGGTTTCCTTTGACCAACCTGTTCAAAACAGAAATAAGAAAAGTGCCATGGCAATTTTGACATTTCCTGTCATTTTTCCTATGAAGAGGTTCCCTTTCCTTTTCTCTCTCTCTTTCTTAAGCATTTTATTTTTGAAAGCGTTTAGACCTTTTGGTCGTCTAATACTCCATTGATTCGTCCATTCCTTGGAAGAGCTCTAAGATCACATCCACAAACTTATCTTTAGTGGAGAACAAGGTTGCAAAGAACATTTCCCTCTTCTTTGATTCTCTCTTCCCCCCAAGAAGCGGACACCTTGATGTGTCATGACAATTCACTCTTGATCTGACTTTCCTTGTTACCCCTGGCCAGCCCAAGCAGCTGAGATCTGAGCTTTACTCTCCCTGCATCGTGGTGCAATACTGGAAAAGAAAAATAATCCATTTGTCTACCCCCTTCAGACTGTGGTGACATGATCAGGGTTCTCTTGAATCTCTATGCATTCAATTTCCTCTCTCTCCTTTCGTTTGGCGCGTTTCTTTTTCTTGTGGTGCTTTTTGGAAGGGGGGAAAAAGGTTAGGAACACAGGTAAGATAACAAAACAGTGCAGAAGTGTGCAACCCCCAGTGAGCAGCAAGCATTTGAACAGTGTGAAGGTCAGGTTCGAAGGCACAAACAGGAGGGGGACCAACCCAATAAGAAAAGAAGTAACATTTTGCAAAATGGCTGTCCCATGCTCTTGTAGGGAGCTTTTTATACATTGTGTTCGGGTGTGCTCAGTTGCTAATACAAATGTGTAAAGCAGTGGTGCACAGTGGTCAATGGCAAAATTTAAAGTGTAGATAAGGCACAAGATAGAAATGCAATCCATGTCGACGTTCCATAATGTCATTAAGCCCAGAACGCCCAGCTCAATTGAGGTGACACTGAGAATCAGCCAGAAGTTTCCCAGAGGGTGGATCACTAGGAAAAAAGTCAGGATTAACACCAGGAGAACACCAACGCCTGCAATCAGAACAGGCACCGTGACAGACAAGCCGTAATGATCCATGAACACGAAGGAGGGGTTGAACACAATGAATCGGATGCTCTTTGATAGGGACAGGGGCCTCAACTTTTCCAACACTTCTATGACTTCCTTCTGCTTATCTCTGCTAGTCCTGGCCACCAGATACAAGCGGGAAGCAATAATGTTGTTTTCATCCCCTGCCTTGGAGAAGATGATATCGTTCCGAAAATGCTGGAATTCTGGCTTTTTTAAAAATGAGCTTTGTAGGACACTGATAAAGTCACTCTTGTTATTGGCACTGATGTTACTAACTTTCAGGAACTGGTAATACTGCTCCACCCAGGACACGGCCGTGAACCCGCTACAGAGTCTCCGTATATCCTCTTGGACGCTGCTGTTCCAGTACTCCAGGGGCTCGTAGATGTAGAACCCTATCACTGGGCTGTAGTTGCTGAAGTATTTTTGCTGAACCATGGCGTAGGAAACACTTGGGGAGTCACTGGCTAGCAGATGGATGATGTTGGCTCTGTCACTGATCTGCAAGCACCCCATGAAGGAGAAGGAGGCATAGATGAGATAGAGGATGACGACGAATGGCTTCACGTAGATATTGGTAATCCATTCATTGTAATGCTCACGGAGGAAGTGTTGAATGAAATGGTGCTGGTAGGGGTTCGTCTCATGATGGGATGTCTGTTGATGCCCATCACTCATCACTGTCTGGAACCACACAGGTTTGCGGTCCAGGTATTCTGCAGAGGGGATCTTACAGCAAAAGATGCTGTGGTAGCGGTTTTGCTCGAGTTGGCCCGCGAAGACCAGACAGGAGCCAAAGAATGAGAAAATGTAGAAGTAGTTCAACAGAATGGAGACACACATGTTCTGACAGAAGACCTTCACAGCCTCTATGTTTGTGAATGGGCTGGCACCCATGCCAAAGGTAATGAAGTACAAGGAGCTGGTCATGGTGTAGGTGACCATCACATCGGAATAGGCATCTGCCACCCTGTCTTTGAAGGGCAAAGTCTCTCTTGTTCTCCGCCATCCAGACAGAAGCTCAAATACTCCTTTAGTTCCATGACCTAGTTTTTTTTAAAAAAGAAAGAGAATAATTGTTTTATTATCTATTATCTATGCTAAGCAGTGCTTTATACTCCAAGCTGCAAAATGCTACGATTCTCCTATCGGGGTCTCAAAATTTGAGTTACACCATGAGATATATTTTGTCCATGTGTCCACTTTAACAAGGTCCAAATTAATTGGTATTCTGGGTAAAACCAAACCCGTGTTGTCTGTCTTATTAATTCGACAAGTCATAAATACAATTGACATTATGTGATTTTTTTTTTCTTCCCCTGCACACATATTGTCTCCCTTAATGGGTCATACGTTGTGAATGGCAGGGGTTATTATTCACGCAGCCTCAAATGCCCTTCCACACCAACCGACTGCTTGATCAACTGAAGCATTGACCGATAGTCCCGAACCTCCATTTCAAGCTGACTTACATGCTGATGTAGGAAATCATAAGATGATTTTAAACACTTAAAAATCACTTTACATTGACTTTACGATGTTAATAATCCACTTGATGGCCAAATGGCCTAGAATCCTGTTCCTGTAGATTTGATTAATTAACATTAGATGCGAGTTGAAAAACTTTGCCAGGTCACGTAAAAGACAGGGCAAAACCTTCAGGGTGAGAGATCACAGCAAGCATTTCCTTTGGGCTCCTCACAGAGCTTTTATTCACACAGTATGGATGCTGACTAACATTTACTTCATTAAAGTGGATGGGGAATGGTTCTTTTTAATCAACTTCTGTGTACTCTTTAGTAAGGGTAAATAAGCAAAAGCTTCATTCAACAAATATTACTTGAGCACCTGCTATGTACCAGAAACAGTTAGATACTGAATGTTTCCCCCACCACAGGAACTTAACAGCTCTTAAGATACTACTGCTTGCTTCCTTATCAACAAAAGCAGAAAGCAGCTAGGAAAATAAAGGTATTAGGCCATACCTTTAATTTCCCTTTTTCACTTCTCTGATGTAGCTCTGTCAATTACTGTTTACAATGTATCAATTGGTAACTTTCTGACTGAGTGAAGATCTTCATACATCACTCTTGCCCTTGTAGGCAAAGCAATACTACACACAAACATTTTCTATGAATGGATGCAAGCTGTGTTTGGGCTCTTCTCCAAGAGATCCATTAGACACAATGTAGCTTAAAGGCACAAAATGACCTAGTTCAAGAAAACTTGGAAAATGGACTTTGTGCAGTACCTAGATATTGGAGGAATTCACTTAGCAATGCTTTAACAAACATATGATAATGGCTGGGGTCCTACTATAATCACTGATTTTGTGTTGATAGAGTTGCTAATTGGTCTCTATAATTTCCCCTCTTCTCTGTTACTTTTTTTTGGGGGGGGGGGCGGACTGCATCGGGCACAATTAAAAACTATTTCCCATCCTACCTTTTAAGTAGAGGTGGCTCATGTGACATATTTCTGGGAAGTGTAACTGATAGTCACTTAAAGATGCTTATTAGAAAACCAGAAGGAACTTTGCCCTAAATGGCATCACGGAGTCACCAATAAGAGCCTCAGTCTGCCATCTTCTCTAAGTCTCTTTAAAGAGAGCCAAATCTCCATTTGTCTAAGTCACTGTAAGTAAGGTTATTATATACAGCTGAACCTATTCCTAACCAACAAAGTTTTGTAGGTCAGTTATTATTACAGAAAACTTTTTTTAATGAGGATCTAAGAATTCTTGCTTTATAGTTAACTTGACTATAGTATTTACAGGCTTAAATATATTTAATGCTAATATTTTATTTCAAAGTTACATGGGTTCACCTATCTTGGGAATTCTTATTAATTATTAATTGTTACTGCATTGGAGTTCTTCTTATCCTAAATATAAAGCCTATTGAACTTCCAAAGTTCTCTTTTCTGAGTCCCCAGTCAGAAAAGATAAGTTTATCCTAACAAGTAGAAAAGGTTAGTCAAATTGCATTTATGTATATGGTAAGCGTTTGGGGTTTTGTGTGTGTGTGTGTGTGGTTTTTTGGAGGCAATGATCTATTATTCCTTGCATTTAATTACTAGCTCAGCATGTATCGGCACTGAGTTAAGTCTAACACTTTTTTTAAGTCTGATGATTCTTACACATCATTAATTCTTCATTTTTATCTTCTGCAGGACTCCTTGACCAAACAGAATACTTGTTCTTTCACACCCTTGGCAAAAACATACTATTAGGATATTAGCTGAAGTAATTAAAATAATTCTTTAATTAGAGCTCTTCTCTTCTGAAATGAGGACTCTTGCTATCTTTGTAGTCATAAGGAGCGAAAATGCTACATGGGGCTGCGGCTAAATTTGGCTTTCCTTTGCTAATGGTCACTCTTTTATGGAATAGTAGGTGCACTATGTAGGCCAGATTGTTGCTTTATATAGTATAAAGGTCTGTATGTGTGGGAAGATGATGCTAAACCGTATTAGGTTAAATAACCACTCTAAGTGTGATGAAGACTGAACACATAATTTCCAAACTTTGGAGAAGGCATATTTTATCCCATTTATAGATTTAGATATTTTACAGGCCATTCCTGCTGATACTCACTCATTTGATTCTCCCCATAATCTAGCTGTTTCCTAGCAGTTCAGATCTATCATCTGCACCCTGAATCCAGGGTGGTCTTTCCTCTTTCCGTGAACCTGCTCATGATCAGTCTTATCTTCTTAGTTTTATTCATGCTATTTTTCTCTGCCTTACAATACCTTCTCATTGCTGGTCACAAGGAAATTCTGTCCATCCGTCTGGTAAGATATCAGTTCAATTCTCTAATTTGCCGGAAAACCATCTCTGACAATTCCAGACATATTGATTTTTTTCTGTTCCTTAAGGTCTTACTGCACTAATTAGTTACTCATTTTGGCATGCAACCATGTGCTGTTTTGCTCTGGAACAAATGGTTTTCTTAGGATATGTTCTATTTCTTTGGTTAGAGTGCAAATTCTTCAAGGTCAGGGAATACATTTTATGTTACTCTTATACTCTGCAGAACATCTGGCAAAGGCTAGATGTCCAGAAGATGCCCACTAACTTCTTGAATTCATTTAATTCTTGATTCTAGATGGGTTGAAAAAAATGTATCTTTTAACTACTCTTCCTAAAATGTATTGTGCATCTTTATGTTTCCAGTAGAGCTATATACTTTTAATTCAATTCAATCCAATATGTATTTTGATTTGTTACAAAGACCTATACTAGTGAACATATAAAACATAAAGATAAGAAAGAAACACAATATTTTCCAACATCTGTCAGGCCAGAAGGCCATTTTTACTTGGGTAATTCTGGGACAGAGATTAAAGCTTCTAATACATATGAATTTTAGAAGCAGTCCCATAGGGTGTTCATAAGGGTTCCTTTCTTCTACTAACTAGATGCTAGTAGCACACTTCACAGTTGTGACTACGAAATATGTCTCCAGACATTGCCTAATGCTGACTGGGGGTAAATTGCCCCCAGTTGAGAATTACTGGTAGTCAAAAGAAAAAAGCGTGCACACACACACATACACACACACATACAAATTTTAATTACCTTTTTCAGATTATAAAAACAGGACACATTTCCATTAAAAATTTGGGAAAGATGGAAAAAATAATGGTGAAAAATTGTTTCATAGTCCTACAACACAGATAATTGCTGTTAATAATTTCATGTATTTCTTCCCGTTTTGTATGTATGTATTAAACTTATCCATCCATCCATCCATCCATTCATCCAGATTTGTAACTATTTAACTATTTCATGAAACAGAGCAGGAGAAATTAGAATTTGGAATTTCTCTTGCTGCTGTTCAGTTGGCTCCTAACCACCATGGAGAACCTACTTTCAAACCTCTGTGGTATTTTCTTTCTTGGTTTCTTCCTTTTTACTTTGGCTTCCACTCTGAAGCTGATACCATTTTTTAAAAATATCTGCCCACTTGAAAAAAGCCCTAATGTTCTACCATACCTTTTTGGAAGAGTATATGCACTCTTTTTCCACCATTACCGAGAGTCCTATTCCAATTCAGAAAAGGTACCTGAAATCAAGACATTGGTATTCACCCAAAAGAAAGTGATCCACCATCTCAGATGATGATGATAGAACACGTATGAGTGTGATTTGCCCTACTGAACAACGACCTGAACCAATTCCAATATATTTTCTCCTGATACCTTAGTCCTGATTGTTCTTTGCTTCTGTCTCATTCCTACCAAAATTCTTAATCCTTACCTAAGGCATCAGTTTGTCTTATGAACCACTCTGTTTAAGCTGCTGACTGGTGAGAGACATATATGTCAGTAGTTAGCTGACATTAAAGAATCATAGTGTTCTTTCCAAGTAAGAGATGAATGGTACAAACTGTGAAAAGACACCTGTTTCTTTCCTAAGGATTAGGGAAAGCACTACAAGTTTCTGATAGGCAGGAAATGATGCAGTCTAGACTGATGGGATAACCTGAATTAAGACACCAATTTAGCTATAAATTAAGAGGAGGTAGTTGTGGCTTTCATATTTATCATTGATTTCTTTTTCTCTGAGTAGAGATTAGCTTGTTTGGTTTAGTAGGTTAAGGCATTGTTGGAAATATGCATTTAATTTTCTAGAAGATGGCTGCCAAACTTTGATCATGGTTTCCTTCCATTGTATTAATATATATTTGCAAACTATATTAGAATGCCACAGTAAGTGGCTCAACTGGGACATTACTGGATAAACTTTCTCTTGGCAAATTTCACGAAGGAATAGGGAGAGCACTCTTAGGAGTAAAAATGTTTTGGACATAGTTGGAACTGGGAGAGAAATCCAAGGTGGGAAATGAATTGAATTAGAAGATTAGTGTGTGTATGTGTGTGTACTGAATGTTCCAAAAGGCTTCAGGGATATTGTTGCAGACCTCTTTCCAAATGAAAGCAAATGGAAGCATTGTTTAATAACAAACAAAACTTATGTGACATCTGGCTAATATACTCTATTTAACAATAATTTAACAAGTTCTGCTATTTACAATGGATAAATATGAAAAAAATGAAGATTATATGGATTCTTCTTTTGGTCATGGCATTGCAGTTCAGCCCGAGGGAAAATCATGAATAGTTAAAATTTAAAAACATGTACTTTTGTTATCAAACAAAACTGACTTCAGTCCTAAATGAGCCAAATAATATTCAGAGTTGGTTACAATTCCATTTGAGCCTGAAACAATCCCTTTACAACAACTAAAGAGGACTTCTAAAGTAAGATAGATCTCTGACAACAGATTCCCTCCCACACTTAACAACATTTCTTTAAAGTTGTGCATCCCAGTGTGAACTTCACACTCTGGTTGCAACTATGGAGCTGTAGGAAAATTCTGGCGACATGGCTAGACCTGGAGTGACTTCCTTCAAAGCAATGCTGTTCATCTTGAATTGAATATAAATTTTACAGTTGCCATTTTAAGCCCAGAATCAATCTCTCCCAAACCCAGAATTCCAAAGAAAATAGTTATAACAAGGATTAAATCCAATCAAACCTAATTGCAACTGATTCAATTAGTACTCCCTACTGGGCTTCTCTTGATATATTGCTCTAATAAGCACCATCTGTGGGCTTCTAATTCTTTCTAATCAGCTGAATTAGAATTCTCTTCATTTGCTTTGAGAAGATGTACTAATGGTCCTCCCTTTATACTTGAATATGTCAAGCTTTCTGCAGGTCATGAGAGCTTGACATCTCCCCTTTCAGTGGCGTAAAAAAAAAAGGTAAAAAATAATGTTCCTTCTTGTGACCTGCTCCAGAGAAATCTTTTTCCTTTCTCTGAGCATTTATTTTTGCTTTGATTAGCTATGCTTTCAGTAATTGTGTTTTTGGAAATCGTCCTTGAGCTCAGGTGGAAGAAAGTATTTTTTCTATTGAGTTCTTAGGTTACATGGTTTTTCCATACCAATCAAATGAATGAAGAATGAAAAAAAAATAATAAAATCCAACCAACTGAACCAGTAAATCAGCTAATACCACCACCACTACCAGAAACAACAAAATCCAGATATTGAATCAACATTTTGAGTTACCATTCACGTGTTCAGCATTATATGGGATCCTTATCCATTGTTCCTTCTGTTTAGTTGGCTATTCCTACTTCTATTTTAAAAGATACTACTCAAATATGATCTCATCTCTAATACCTTCCACTTGCTCTCTTCATCCCTAACTCAGCTGTTTAGAAGCTTCTCTGCGTTCCAGCACATATGGTAGCACTTGCTACTACACCCACCTAAAATTACCCATTGGTGTGCCTGTTTTTTATGTAAGTCTGAAAGGTCCTCAATGTCTAGGGTAGGCACTGTCATTTCCATTTTTGTATTTCAATTATTTGACACATATCGGTGCTCAGTAAATGTTTGTGCAATTGAATTGGTCATGATCTGTGTCTAGTCTTAAAGGTATTTTTAAATGTTCTTGTAATGATTATTACTAACAGCTTTATGGGATCTTCTATCCTATAAAGAGTAAAATTAGTGAAAAATTAGGATTTTTGCAACACTGAAATCTGGACAATGCTTTAAAAATGTCTGGTTCAATCACTGGGAAAAATGTTTGAAATGGAAGTAATCTTACTTAGCAAACTTAAATTATGCATAGTTTTAGTTTCCTAATAAATATTGTTCAAAAGAAATCTTCAAAGTTGTAGCATGAATGCCTCAAAGGCAAAGTTTTATGGGAGCATCCTTGAGTGTTTTGCTAACCACCCCCCCTTTTTTTTTTTTTACCAGTGAAGATGAAATAAAAACATCATATGGGCTGGAATTTTTCTCTGAGAATAATGGCCTAAAGCCAGTGGAAACTCAATTAACCAGAAAGCTCAGGAATTGGATCATTTGAATAGTCATTAAATTAATCAACCAGAACTTCCTTTTTGATTCAACTTTTATTGGTTGATTAACTTTACTGGAGATCTTTCTAAAATTGCATTAGACTTGTATTTCCTTTCTGTGTCCTGTCCGGAAGGAAGAAAGGAAGAAAGAAAGGGAGAAAGAAAAGGCAAAATGTGTAACAATTAAAAGGATGTACTCCAGAGTAACACATTTTGGTTTCAGTTCTGGCTCTATAACTTTGTGATGTGTGATTTGGCAAGAATTAATTATTTGAACCACTATATGCCTCACTTTCTTAGTCCAGAAAACAGGAATAAAAATGGGACCTATTTTAAGGGGTATAGTGTAGGTTAAATGAGATAATAATTACAATGAGCCTACAGCAGTGCCTGGCATACAGGGCACACTCAGTGAATGAGCTATTACTATTTATTGAATGATATTCTTCAGAGTCATTATTACATTATGCACAGATAATCAGGAGTCAATATGCCATACTGGTTAGGTGTTGCATTCTGAGGGTTTATACTTCCTCGTCACCATCAATTAAGTGTATGACCTTGAGCAAAGGAACTCTATGGCTGGATTTAGCAAACTGTAAAACAGAGAATAACAGTATTTGCTTCAAGGGATTGCTATGTTAAAGGAAAAACAGATACATGGATCCCTTAATACAAATATCTGGCACACAATGAGTGCTCCCACAAATGTTAGCTATTCTCGAATAGTATTACATAGTTGTAGAAGTGTGGGAGTTTGGATGAATGTTTACCAGGCCCAGGGAAAAGTGTTCTCTCTGATTATTATTTTGAAATTTGTCTTTTTTTTTTTTTTTGGTCCTTGGAAGTTAATTATGGAAAAATGCTGATTAATAAAGATTTTAGTTAACTGGATTCAGCTAATTGTGACTTTCCTTATGTGAGTGTGCTTGTTCAGAATAAGCTAATAGAGTTGCTCTCTTTTAGCAGGAAGGAAGTTGAAAGGAAGCTTTCCAGGCACTGTTTGTTTCTGTGACTCACAGAAGAAACCATAGTCCCTTCCAGGAGAACAAGGGAACTGCTAGGCAGACGACTAAGTTTCATCAGTCCAGAGGGACAAGGAGACCATTTCCAGAAGGTCCTTGAAGTACAGAACTGGTGTTATTTGAATGTATCCCTGATGAATACAGCCTTCAGTTGAGAAGACCTGCTTCTCACCATATTTTCCAGGACTTTATTCACATTTAGTGGTCCACAGCTTAGCTCGGCTTTATCATAGCATACATTTATAAACAAGAGCTATATATTTTCTGATACCTATCATAACATTTTCTTGTTCGGTGTTAATTCACAAAGGCATGGGAGAGAGGATAGTCGGTAGTAGGGGTAGTAACCTGGCACAGTGGGCCCTGAGTATAGGCTCCTGTGTTCATGCCCAGGCTCAACATCAACTGTATTCCTCCCTAACTGGATCCCTTCATGGATACTGCCCATGTTGTTTTCCTCACATGCAGAACAGCGAATGCAAGCACCTTCCTGGCAGTATTGCTGAGAATAATAAATGAGATAGACCACATAAAATGTTTGCCATCGTCCCTGGCACATATTAAACACTTGGTAAATGTTAGCCATTACTTTTTATGTATGAGTGCACATTCATTTGGGGCTTAGGCTATGTGTTTGTAGTATACTACAGTACCTGGCTCTGTTTCATTCTTGAGATTATCAATAGAAATGACAATGAATCATGACATGCCAGGCCACTAAACTCAGCGTCAGTGATAGGAAATTGTAGGAAACTCTTACTGACTTCTTGTGATAAATCGTATTCCTTTCCATCATCATAATCCCTACGGACTTTGTCCTGCCCATTTTCATTAGGCAAAGATTCATCAAGAAACAAAAAAACCAAATGAAATCCCTCCCTGTTTGCTATGATATGAAACAGCTAACTGGACTCTAGGGAAGAATGATTTTTGGTCCTGTGACCAATAGAAAGTTCAGGGAAGTTTCTGGCATTTGGAGATACATGAAAACTTAAGAGCTATTTTAGCAATTATAAAAATTAAGAAAAACAGGTCCACATTATTTTTTTTTTTCCCAGAATACTTTCACTTCTAATTAACTGACAACAATTCAGGGCCCAGAGATATTAAATAAAGAGTAACCTGGCACAGTGGGCCCTGAGTATAGGCTCCTGTGTTCATGCCCAGGCTCAACATCAACTGTATTCCTCCCTAACTGGATCCCTTCATGGATACTGCCCATGTTGTTTTCCTCACATGCAGAACAGCGAATGCAAGCAGGTTGTAAAATTTATTCTCTCTTTTACACATTCTGAAATTCCTCAAGCGGTAGTTCTATTAACACTGGTATGGGAATCTTTAATAAAAGAACACATGTCTCAAAGAAATTGACCAACTAGTCAGGAGATATTAATGAAGGACCTACCTATCACATGCTACATGAGATCACACTCAGCTTTCCCCCTGATGTGTATACTCTTTCTACAAGCCCAACAAGTGAATGTCCTGCCCAGATACTTTCTGACATTTGGAAAGTTCTTCCATGTTTAGAGTTGAAATTAGTCACCCTGAAATTTCCAAAATCTGCTCCTAATTGTCTTCTTTGGAATATGTGCCAGTTATTCTGCCACATATCCGTACTTCAAATATTGAAAACAATAGCATGATACCTTCAGTCTTCTCCAGGCCAATCTCCTCATTACTTTGACTGTTTCTCTGATGACATCTGCACAGGATTCAATCTGAGGTACTCTACAGCAGTAAAAGCTCCTTGACATCAATGATCATGACTTCATTGTTGTTTGTTTGTCCCTTGGTACCTAGCAGTGTCATAGATGCAGTGAGTACCAAGAGAATATTTTTTGAGTTTTATGTTGTTAAAAATTTTTCTAGCTAAACTTGCAAAGCTCAAAGGCAGGTTGAGGCATTATAGGGACTGACAGATGAAAAGTCCAGTGATTATTTCTTAATTACAGTTGGGGAACACAGCAGATGGGTGGAATTTACATGTTGTTAATTGTGACACTCATTCCATCTTCTGCACTGCAGTGGTTGAGGACATTCTAGTAAGTTGATGGTGGGGGTGATTTTTGTGACAGATGTGGTCAAGTCAGGACTGCACAAAGCCTGTTTTCACCAACTATGAAGGTACTCAAAAGTAAGATCTATTTTTGTCTTATGAGGCAGCATATCCTCAGAATGCTTCTTGGGAAGGTTTACAAAGACTGTGAATAAACTAATGCATGTAAAAACAAAAGAGAAACAAAAAAGACATAGATCCCATACTGGCTTTCCATGCAACATGGCAGGCCTGATTTGTCAGTGGAGTTGCCTGACACTTTAGATTTATACTAGGAGAAGAAAGCTAAACTATATGAAAATCTACAACTGGAAATTATTTCAGTATTTAACTTGAGGAGTTAGTCTTCCATGCAAACAGAAATACTTCTGGGAAGATTCATCTTGCAAACTTAGTGGTTCTTCATTCTTTTGCTGAATGAGTTTGTCATGTTGTTTCCTAAAACAGATGTGTGTTGACAAAGTAGGCAGGGTACAGAGGAAAGGTCACTAATGAACAGATGTGCACAAAGGGGATCCTGAAGAATATCACTGTATATGGATCTCATGCGCTGCTCTAGAGGCATGCATATTAATTTTTCACTCTCATTTAATAATGAAGAAATGGAGTCTCAGAAGAATCCATGACACATAGATTTATAGAATTCTTTTGGTGGTCAGGACCAGAATCCAAAATCTTTAGTCTCTCATCTTAATGTGAGTAGACTGTGATCTTGAGAGTAGTGAGTGTATCCTGCTTTGATTATTATATAATCATTTCCTAAGGCAATACCTGGCACTTAGTAAATAGTTATTATAAAACTGAGAGTGAATGGGTACCTCTGAGCTTCCAAGATTTGTGGTGTTCTAGTATGTTGTGGAGGGAATTACTTACTTCTCATTTTTCCAAGAAGAGTTGGCTTCCATCCATTCTCATGTGGATAGTACTAGAGAGTCTACTTGTATTAATGAGTGAGTAAGAGTCAGGATATGCCCTCAGCTTTCTCATTTCCTACTTCTCATTTTCCATGAATAGGCGGCTTTCATCTACTGTCATTCAGATAGTGGTGATGAATATACTTCCATTTCTTTTTCTTCCTCTTTAAACACTCTTCCAAGTACTAGGAATAGCTGATTTGGTGGTTGGAGCCTGAGAGCAATGTATCATAAGTTGGCTGCTATTCCTCTAAAACAAGAAATAAGCTGAACCCCCTTTATCCTGCACTATTTATATTAATGACGAGTAAGGAGGGTCAGCGCTTGCCCTCAGATTTCTCATTCCATGCAGAAACATTTTTGGCTCTTTTGTTCTAAAAGGGAAACATGTTATTCATCTCTTATTGTTGGTCTCCAGAGTGATCTCTTCTGACGGCAACTGGATTTGTGAGGAAAATCAGTCTTCCATGCAATTGGCTGCTAAGGAAATCTTAAGCCTGATGCCTTGAAGACCTAACTCTTCCTATAGTTAAGGAGAGGGAAAACCTGGATTTAGGATTTTTTAGGTAGAGCTCCCCACATTAGTCTCTGGTACCATATAAGGTCTCCATTCCAGCTTTACGAGGAACTTTGGGAAATACTGTCCCTCCATGAATAAGGATGCAAATATATATGGCTTTTATTTAGCTCCTTGGGTATATATTCTCCACTGCACAGAACCCAGCAAGGAGGAGGACTGATTGATTGAGATGACTGATTTCCACACATTACCTATGAAATGATCAGTGAAAGAATATATAGTTATAGAGTAGGCATATCATAAATACTCATATCAAAGCTACAGTTTTTGTTCTTTCTTTTTTTTTTCTTTGAAGATTTTAATTTATTTATTTGTCAGAGAGAGAGAGCACAAGCAGGGGGAGGGGCAGACAGAGAGAGAAGTAGACTCCCGGTGAGCAAGGAGCCCAATGTGGGACTCGATGCCAGGACCCAGGGATCATGACTCAAGCCAAAGGCAGCTGCTTAACCAATTGAGCTGCCTAGGCATTCCTACAGTTTTCTTTTTTATTTGTTATTATTTGAAACTTCCAAAACAGCTTTTGGTGTTTCTAAATTGCATTTTAAACCATCATAACCCTGTATCTAAAATTTTAGGTAATTTACAGAATCTTTTTTGGCTAATATTAATTTTAAAAATAATTCTTAAATTAAAATTAATTTTTAAATATCTGTAAAGAGTGCCATTCCCATAATTTGACCTGCCCCTGTGCTTTCCAATTATTTCCCCTATGCAGTAATTAGGCAAAACTGTGAAATATATAATGTTGTCTAAGGAATTTTCCTCATTGAATAAAAATGGAAGCATGGGATTAGCAAAAGAACTTCTAACAGTAGTACTGGAGATTCAAGGTCAGTTTAATGTGCACATGCTACCACTCACATTTCTTTTCAAGGATTATTTTAAAAAGGAGAAACACAAAGACCAGAGGGAAGCAGCAACAAATTCATCAGCTCACTTATATAAAACTGAATGAGAGTATACCAGAGGCTTCTACCTTTCAACCCAAAGTAGATGTCCTTCCAGTTAAAAGCAAAATCACTTCAGGAAGACATCCATCCTTTCAAGAAGAGGGAGGGCATGTTACTGCAGGAAAATAAAGAGGGGATAAGAACAAGGGAAGGAGGGAAGGAAAGAAGAGAAGGAGGGAAAAGAGAAACAAGTTTGCTTTTTAGGTTAGGTCCCTACTGCTCTTGGGGCCATTGAATGTCAGATTTTCCCATTTCTCCAAAGAGGTCACTCTTCTTCCTGGAGAAAAATCCAATAAAATGTTTGCATGAATAAATAGAAGGATTTACTCTTAGACGTTTTATTTTTCAGGGAGAAGAATAGAAGTATCCATAAGTGGAAGAGTATTTGCTTCTACAAGAGATAAGAGAATAAATATTAAAGCAAAATGTTAGCTACGGTCTAGGAGGGCCTCTCCCCTTTATAGCCGATTATATGATACTATATATGATACAAATCCTGGGATTCTCAGAAGAATTTCTACCATGTAATGCATATAGTTAAATACTTTTTGTTGTTCTTCCATTGTTCTTATGAATTTACATATTTTGCCAACTTCTGAAGCAATATCAGACATCACTTGGCTTCTAAGCACTGAGCTCTCACTGTACTTTACGTGTACCATTATAGATGCTTAGGAAATATTTTCGACAAATATAATGAATTATTTTTCCTGACTGCCATCAAATGGGTTGGTATTTATGAAATGGTTGTGGAAACAGCAATAATTCATCATGCTCCTAAAATGTAACATAGGCATAATAGTGTACAGCTACTAAAGATTTCTTTTTTTTTTTTAAGATTTTATTTATTTATTTGACAGATAGAGATCACAGGTAGGCAGAGAGAGAGAGAGGAGGAAGCAGGTTCCCTGCTGAGCAGAGAGCCCGAAGTGGGGCTTGATCCTAGGACCCTGGGACCATGACCTGAGCTGAAGGCAGAGGCTTTAACCCACTGAGCCACCCAGGAGCCCCACTACTAAAGATTTCTGACTTCAAATTCATTTTACTGGGTTTAGAGAATGAGTCTGGGGATCTGGGGTGGTCTGAGGGGAGAGGAAGAGGAGAGGGAGAATCTCATGAAGACTCCATACTCAGCACAGAGCCTGATGCAGAGCTCAATATTCAAGACCTGAGATCATGACCTGAGCTGAAATCAAGAGTCAGATGCTTAACTGACTGAATCACCCAGGTGCCCCTACAATCCTTTTTATATATTATTGGATCTGACTTGTTAATATCTTGTTGAGAATTTTTGTGTTTCTATTTATAGGAGATACTGCTCTGTAGTTTCTGTTCCTTGTGACGTATTTATCTGGTTTTGGAGTCAGGCTAATACAGGCCTCATTGAATGATTTGGGAAATGTGCCCTTCTCTTCCCTTTCAATTTCTTAAATGCAAAAGTTGTTCCTACCTCTTGTATCTTGCCAGGTTAACTTCCTTCATTTTGTTTATAAATTATAGCATATCTAAATTTCCTCATCAGTCAGTATGTAGGAAAGTACCTATGTGATTTGAGCCAATTTATTCTAATCACCAAACAGTATTTATAATGTTCCCACATGATTTTAAACCAATTTAGTTTTCCCATGAGAGAAATCAGGTGGGAGAGAGAGATGGTGTGCATTGCAGATGCGTAGCATCAAGCACAGGGAGGGAAGAGAAGCATAGAGGATACTTACCGTGTGAGAGCAGAGAGCTAGGTTCCTAGATGAGAATAAAATGTCAGTATTATTATTAACATTATATTGTTTCCTACCTTTTAGACTCTATGGAAGGAATCTTCATGTTTCATCTTTGAAATTTGTGCTTTTATTCCTCCTTTCCAACAGAGGTGCTCCCCCTTCCTTTCCTTGTTTTTTTTTTTTTTTTTCCTTCCTTTCTTCCTATCTTCCTGTCTTTTTTTAGAACTAAATTTCTAAACTCATGTAAACTCAGTGGAGATAACTCACTGCTGCCTTACAAATAATACAAGCAGGTCAGTACACTTAGAATAAGTGTTATTTTCTTAGCTCAGCTCATATTTCTGACTTAACTATTGTGAAAACACTGAGGAATTAGAGATTTTTAACAACAAAAATAAGAACAACAAAACCAGTAACAACACAACAACAAGTCTGATTCTTGAGGAATTAACATCTTCTGACTCTCATGATGGCAGGCTTTATGGAAATGCTTATTTTTAAATGCTGGAAAATTATTATCCTTTAATTCCTGAATATCTGCTGTGCATCAAGGTTTTCTTTTTTTAAAAGATTTTATTTATTTGAGAGAGAGAGAGAGAGCACAAGTAGGGGGAGGGGCAGAGGGAAAGGGAGAACCAGACTCCCCACTGAGCCGGGAGCCTGACACAGGACTTGATCCCAGGACCCCTAGATCATGGCCTGAGTTGAACGCGGACACTTAACTGACTGAGCCATCCAGGCATCCTTCAATGTTTCTTTTTAACAAATCAAGTTTAACAAGTATTTAGTGATAGGAAATGCTGGGGTCCAGGAATGAACAGAAAGTGTGGTTTTATTAAAACACGGGGACAGGACCTGTGGGCAGAAAGAGCTGCACTGGGGTCATGAGGAGTGGTCCATTACGTAGTTCAAGTTGGGAAGGAGGTGAGGGATAATGTAAGTCTCTAAGGAATTTGGAAACAAGTTTTCCAGGACCTTGAGGGGTTAGCTGTTGTTAGGAAAATGTCATTTACTACTGTCTGGTAAAACCTTAATCATGAGACCCTTCAGATATATATCAGTGGACCATATGCTTGGAGGATGATTGCTAACATATATCTTAGTGGGTAGAGATAAAGGAAGTTTCCAAAGGGATTTTTTACAGGATCCAGGAGGTTGGGCTAATGTCACGTTAAGGTTGCCTTTTGCCTCTAGCAAAGTAATAATGTGGAGACAGCTAAACTCCTTGAGGAAGGTCACTCTGCCTGTCTCAGGTACTTGTCAATGGGCTGTAAGTTATAAGGAAGTTTAATTTTTCTTCTATATTTCTTTTGCCTTTGTTCTTCACATAATTTAGTAACTAGTATGTTCTGGATTTTGGGTGATTAGAAAAGAAAGTAGGTTCAGATACATTTTTATTTTAAGGGTTTGCAGTCTCATTGAGAGAAGGCATATATTTAAGAAATACTTGCACAAGAATTCAAGTTGCTAAGGAAACAGGCGTTTGTTATTTACCTGTTGTGTTCAAGGTACTGCATACCATTTGGAAGTGAAACTACAGGAGCTCAGGGAAACAAATACATGGGAAAACTGAAATTAAATAAATGATTTTAGAACTCAGAAAATTATGAGAATATTGACTGACAAAGAAATGGGAGACATTCTTGATTTCAGCCTGAATATTAATTAGCAATCGTTTTCCCTTCCATTTTAAACAAAGCAGCCAATTTAAAAAAATGTCAACTACTTTGATTTCCTTTCAATCACATATAAATAAATCCAAATTCTAATCTTACTTTGTCTCTTTTGATGGGGTAACTGTCAAATATGTCTTAACTTAGGCCAATTTCATATGCTCATAAGTAACGCACACTTTTGAAATCTTAAAAAACTGGATATTTTCCTTTGTTCCAAGTACAAAAGAAACATATATTCACATAGTGCTTTCTGTTTAAAATTACAAAAATGAATTGCTTTTCTTGGAGCTCTGTAAGAAGAGTTTTTCTGACATTTTAATGACCCATGAGAAGGGTTGGTCATATCTTCAATTCACAAATACCCACAGAACTGAAGCAAAACATCTCAATAACCCAAAACCAATTTCTATGCATTGAGAAAAACAAACAAACAAACAAACAAACAAAAAACCCAAACAAACATACATCTGCTTTTTGAGTTTTGCATCTTAATCTCCCTCCCTCTATTTCCATACCATTGGTGGAGGGATACAGTTCAGAAGAGAAGAAGTAGATAAAATGAGACTATTGAGTATTCTTAACTTGAGCACAGATGATCACAATACATACAAAGTTTTTCAGCTGGAAATTTAACAGGTTTTCTTAAAAACATTCAAAAGGGAAAAATAAAATTACTCATGATGTGTCTTGGTTTGGCCCAGAAGCACCTATAAGGAAAGAGGGCTTTCTTATTCATTCATTCTTTCAATCAATACATGTTTATGGAGTGTGTCCTATGTACTAAGCACTATTATAGGCATTAAGGATACAGCGGTGATCAAGGCAGAGGAAATCCCTGGCCTTGTGGAACTTATATTCTGGGGAAGAGGACAAATAGTAAATAAGATAAATAACATGACATATAATATATTATGTATTGGTGAATTAGGAAAAGCTTATGCAGAAAAGAGGGATTACAGGTATCTGGGGTGGGAGATTTTAGATAGGGTGGCTAAGAACGACCTTCCCATAAAGATGACTTTTGGAAGATGTCCAGAAAGAAGTGAAGAAGCTGGATGTGTTGTCTTCAGGAGAAGAGTAGTCTTGGTAGAGGAAACCTTGAGTGCAAAGGCACAGAGGCAGGAACCTGCCCGAATTGTTCAAGGAGCAGCCCGAGGCCAGTGTAGCTGCAGTGGACTGAGAGAAGGGAGGGCTGAAGATCCTTAAGCTCAGAGATATCATGATGAGGGACAGACAGAGCCTTGTAGATCGCAGTGTGAGTGTTGGCTTTTTATGTGGAGCAAGCTGTGGGAGGGTGGAGGGCATTGATAAGATCACCTTGGTTGCTGTGATGAGAATAGAAGGCGAAGGTGCAAGTGAGAAAGGGTCAGTACCAGCTGGGAGGGTTTTGCAATGATCCAGGTGATAAAGATGTATCATCTAAAGCTGTGACTCTGATCACTTAGCACAGGGGTTGGCAAGCTACAGCCTGTGGGCCCAAATCAGTTTGCTGCCTGTTTTGGAAATATATGTTATTGGAACACAGTCACATTCATTTATTTACATCTTGCCTATGGAGTGTTGTGCAGTGGAGTGGCTGCAACAGAGACCAAATGGCCAGCAAAGTCAAAAATAGTTAGTATTTGGCCTTTTACAGAAAGCTGGCCTACCTCTGACTTAAAATCTCCTGGGAAGAGGATTATGGCAATGGAGCTGCCTTTTGGATATGCAAAAGAGCATTGGTGAGAACCATTGTTTCTCTTCATTACAATTTTTTTAAAGATTTTTAAAAATTTATTTATTAAAGAGAGAGAGAATGCACAAGCAGGGGGAAGGGGCAGAGGGAGAGGGCAAAGCGACTCCCCACTAAATAGGAAGCCCAATGCGAGGTTGGGGTCTCGATCTTATGACCCGTGAGATCATGACCTGAGCTGAATGCAGACGGTTAACTGACTGAGCCACCCAGGTGGCCTTTGGCTGCACCTTTGACAGCAATGAAGAAGGAGTCATGGAGTCTGTTTGGAGATAAAGAATGGGTTGGAAAATCCAAGGCTTTGTAGATCATGTGAAGGAGTTCTGATTTTATTGTAAGTTCACTGATGGATGTTGGGGCAAAAGAAGTCATGTTAGTTTTACGTTTTACACAGAATTCTGGCCCCATGAGGAATATGAATTGAAGGGGCCAAGAATTCAAGTCTAGCAACCACATAGGAGCTGGCTTGCAAGTGACTCAGGAGAGAGATAATCATATGGATCACATGAAGTGGGTGTCTATAGTTAAATTCAACAGATATTTATTATATTTTTACTATGAAAAATA
This sequence comes from Mustela lutreola, assembly GCF_030435805.1. Classification (NCBI taxonomy): domain Eukaryota; kingdom Metazoa; phylum Chordata; class Mammalia; order Carnivora; family Mustelidae; genus Mustela; species Mustela lutreola. The sequence goes on from NC_081295.1 coordinate 94,825,352, forward strand.
CTATTTTTGGTTCTATGCTGAGGGAGCAAAGATCAATGGTAGACTGTCTCTGCCTTCAATCAACCTATAGCTCTGAAGAGTAGGAAGTGTATACAAATATTTGTTATATGTATTTGACTATGGTAAATTCTTAAGTTCTGTGTGGTGACACCAAAGAGTATTACTGGAGCCTGAGGGAAGGCAAATTTCTACTAGCTTGAATCTGAGATATGGAGGCATATCCCCAGTGCTAAGCACAATATCTCAGTACCTCACACACGACAGAGACTTGGGGCATATTGAAAGAATGACCTAAATCTCGTCTCTAGAATCTTGTCGTGTTCATTTTCTCCAAACACACTAATTTCAGTGACTGGATGTGCCAGTCTCAGCTCCTTCTGCATTGCTCTGCTGCTACCTGTCAGCCTCCTCCTTGCCACAGACCTTCCTTATGCCACGATCAGACAGTCTGCCAAACAACGGTGTTTCTCCCTGTGCTAGCAGCTTGCTTGCTTTTATTCGGACCATTGCCAGTTGTTGTGTTTGGCCTCACAGTGTGAAAGGAAGCCAAGAATAAGAGGCAAATATACTAAATTAAGTTAAAATGCTTTATAGAAGTCTAGGACCTGACAAGCTTATCCTACATTATGACCAAGACCTATTTGATTCAGCTGGGAGCCATGGGAGCATTGTGGGGTCCTACCCTTCCAAGAGGGCCTTGCACATCCTAGGTGTTTAATGAAGGTTAATAAAAAATAAAAAGGAATAAAAAATACAAAGGAAGCTGCGATGAAGTTTCAGTTAAGCTAGTTCACAGCAGTCATTCCACAGAATGAGGAATATTCCAGGGTCTATTTCTGCTGCTAGGTCTGCCAAGGCCCATGCTTTCCCTCGCCCTCCAAGCTGGAATCATTTCCACTGGTGGGATCAGTCTCACCCAGGATGAGCCAACTCAGAGAATATATTATAAACTTTAATCTCACCAAAACATGCGTCCTGAATTAGGGCTGGGCTGATGGTTCTCTGAGGGAGAGGATCAAGTACTGATTAAAGCCATGTACTTGGAGACCAGATTCTCTCTCTTTACACTGCCATATTTGGGATGTTTGACTTTGGGCACATTTTTTAACTTCTGGGACGTCTGAATGGCTCAGTGGGTTAAGCCTCTGCCTTTGGCTCAGGTCATGCTCTCAGGGTCTTGGGATTGAGCTCCTCATTTGGCTCTCTGCTCAGCAGGGAGCCTGCTTCCCCCTCTCTCTCTGCCTGCCTCTCTGCCTACTTGTGATTTCTCTCTCTGTCACATAGATAAATAAATAAAATCTTAAAAATTTTTTTTTTAATTTTTATTTTCAGCATAACAGTATTCCTTGTTTTTGCACCACAGCCAGTGCCCCATGCAATATGTGCCCTCTCTAATACCCACCACCTGGATCCCCCAACCTCCCACTCCCCGCTGCTTAAAAAAAAAAAAAAAAAAAAAAGAATGCAATAATATTCTATTGGCTTTCTTACCACAAATGTAGTTAGGCTTTCATTTGACTTTGGCTCCCTAATACACTCATAAGTAATACTTAATACTGCCTTTGATATTTTTTTCCTAAGGCTAATTGGCCTACTGGTCAATAAGCTCATGCCTAGGCACATCTACCTGTCTTTATGCAATGCTTTCCTAGTGGAAAGTTAAGAAAAGCTGTTAGAGGCAGGTAGTTCAATAACTGCTGAGCTCCTGGCCAGTGCTAACTACAAACTCTGTCAAGTGAGTTTCCTTACAGAAGAGAGTAAAGTTTAATATACAATCTCTCCTCCTGGTTCCACTAATTCCTATGTTTTATATTAGAGAATAAATAATTAGACTTTACTAATGTCTAGATGCATGACTATCAAATTATTTTACACATTTATATCTCAGTTTTCTCAATTTTAGTATGAAAATTATGATTTTTGAAGTGTTCTTTTTAAAAAAGTATTCTTGCATAAATCAAATACTATATAAATATTAGGTACTTTTATTACTACCATTATAATAAAAACTTACTCATCAAAAAAAAGAAATTTTTTTTTTTACTTCCCTGAAACCTAATTTCTTCATTTATAGAAGGAAAATAATGAAATATTCCATTGAGTATAAAGCCCTTTCTGTAAATCTTAGTATGAGATCAGCACTAGGTAAGTGACAGCTGTGGTGAAATCCCTGGGCTGATGTGTCTCATTTTGCAAATTTTGAAGACAGGGAGATTGGCGGTTTCTCATAGTAGGCTCACCCTAGTCATTTCATTACCTTTGTAATAGTATGACCTTTACTTTTGTGGGTTTCACTTAAGGAATTATGGTGAGTTTCACTGTATTATTATCTATTAAGCTATAATATCATTCATGCAGAAACCTGATACTAATCATACATCAGTCTCAGAGACAGAAACTTCCCATTCTGAAGTGTTTTCTCCCATCTTTGTTTTCCAAAGCAGGACCGTGTTGCACAGCACACATCATTGTAATGCCCACATTTTGTTCTTTCCATGTAGAACACCCTTTGGAACAAGCATGCCTCCAAATCTTGGATGCAATTACAGGTCTTAAGCGGCCAAATGGAACCGGTGGGAAGGAATTTTGGAGATGACTGTACTTTGGAATTGAGAAAACTTTTCACAGAAGACTGTTTGCTTCCCCATGGAGACGCTAACATCCCTAAGATCCTGCCAGCCAAATGGCCTTGGTCTTAATTTACATTACTTCATGTTCCCAGGAGTACAGCCACAGGCAAGAATCCGTTTTGTTAATGATTGTTAACAACTGATGTTGTTATTGAACTGAGACTACTGGTTTTGGCAAGGTGGAAAAGACTCATTTTTTACTATTTCTCCTGATAAGTCTTAGTATAATAACCTTGGGCGTAATAAAACAAACATAAAAAGACTTTGAAAGGTGGAATGAAAAGGGCATACTAACTAGGGACCTTAGACTCAACAACATGGGATGAGTTCCCTACACTTTCTCTTTTTACCTCCCATACATCCCAGGCCAGGTGCTGGGGAAGCCATTGATTTGGAGTTCCCAAAGGACATAGACAAAGTTTAAAAAAAAAAAAAAAATCCCCCCCAACAGTCTGTTCTCTCTAGCTAAAGGGCCAGAAAATTTGTGGTGGTCCTGCAGGATGGCAATATTTTTGATAATACCCACTCTGTCACAGCCAAACATCATGGAAAAAGACATATCCCTTGTGGTGCTATTAGAGACTGAGTGGAGAGCCTGCATTTCCAAATCCCCCTGGGAAGAGCATTTTGAAGCCAGGGTGGTGGCAGCAGAGACTTGCGGGGAAACCTGACCTCCTTGACTCCTACCCCGCACTGCTCTCCTCCTGCCAATTTGCAGAGAGTGGGGTGGATTTTGGAGAAGAAGGAGCTGGAGAAAGGATTTCTTTACCTATATATGGGCAGATCCCTAGTAACCCAACAGGAAACTGATTAGATTTAACAGAGCAAAAGTTCTGAGATAGAAATACGGTATAGAATACAGGTCTCTGAGCAGTTCACAGAAAAAGCAGACTGGATTAGCACTGCCCTGGTTGTGAAAAGTTGTCATTGGAACTACACCCCACAAAAATAGGCCAGGACCATCACGATGAGCCTAAAAAGGAACTCCACTAAAAAAAAAAAAAAAAAAAAAAATGATTAGGATCCAGAGCATTATCACATGGTGCCTCCAATGTCCACTTAATGTTATTGGAGTGAGCTCTGGCCACTCTGATGGTCATCAATCAATTCTCAACATTGTCCCCACTCTTCAGCTTATGCTCATTTGATATGATCCATGAGTTGCAATTTTGTCTTCCTTTCCCTGCCTAGAGCTCAGCCTGATTTTAACTTTTAACCTTAGCTTCTGGGACATTGACATTTCCAGGAGAGGTAGCTGATTTTGTTGCTCATGTTCCCAGCAATAAATAGACTCTTGTGAATGAATCAATTGAATAAAATACAATATTGCCCTGTTTTTTGGAGAGGAGTAGCTTTTAGACATAATACCCCAAATTACCGTTGAGCTCGATCAGCTTCCCTGATGCCACTCTTTGCCATAGTTTTGGCCAATATTCTCCTAAAGAAATGCCATGTTTTCTATCATAAATGAGAATTTAAATCAGCAAATATTTTATTCATATCTAATTATGCCATGATTCTATAAATTCAGCCACTTAGGACTGACAACTTTCCTACTAACTTCAGTTTATAAAATATCCATTTTAATAAACTTTTTTCCTGAGAACAAATGTAAAACTGTAGGTGGCTAATGATCCATTTGAGGAGATTACAATATGTGCATGATAAAATAATAACAATCATGTAAATAGAAAAGGCATAATGGTTCCTTTATTTTAAAAGCCTCCCTCTTTGAGGAAAGCTACATGAACTGAATGCCAAACTACCTAACAGGGTACCTGGAATACAGAGGGTATTGATATATATTTACTGAAACTAACACCATAAGTTATGTTTTGAGGAATTTGTTCACACTAATGGACAGTCCAAATGCTGCTTTAGTCATGCTGCTCAAAGAAAATCTAGAAGTGAGCTATAATCCTGAGATAGAAATCATCATTATAGTTTAAGGCAGTGATCTTGTGAAGAAGCAATTTAAATATCAGAGAGAATACATATCAGGCAGCTTCAGACCACAGATTTTGCAAAGCTCTCCCAGGTCTGTAATCTGGGGGAAATGTTTACTTAAATATTGTGTTCATATCTTCTGAAGCGGATTAGTAAAAAGTACTGCTTACCTAATGGGGAGATTGAAAGGGTATGTTCACATGACACTATTATAAATCACTAAGAATTCATTATGAATTTCCTTAGTGTACGTACATTAAAGACAAACATATGCTCAAAATATGAATATGAAATAAAATTTTAAAGACCTTAAGATTTTCTAGTGCTAAAATGCAGTATTCTTTAGTTTGGAGGTCAGGGCTTTAAAACTAAGAAAACAGTTATGACAAGCCAAATGACAAATATTTTTGTTATCCTCGATTGTCTAATAATGATTTATTAGCTTATAGTTCAAACTCAATTACTATGCCATTCTTGCTTTTCATTATTTCATCTCTAGGACTCTTCGAAGCGAGTCGGTGATATCATTCCTCCTTTTTACAGATGAATAAACAAGTACTAACAATTGACTGATTGGGCCAAGAGGTTAACAATGGAGATGTAGATGTGTAATTGGACTCTATAACTCTTATCCCTGCTGGGTTCTCAAGTCTGCTGCCTTGTAGCACTGCAAGCCTAGCCTGGGTCACACCAGAACACAAAACAGAAACTGTTCTTTGGAATATTAGGGATGCACTGTCTCTCCACATGGGAGACAAGGCTACTGCAGTGGGACGATCTGGTTCAGCATCCTCCTCAACTGGGAGGAATGGCCCTACCTTTTTCCAGTCACATGGGATGGAAGTATTCATTTTACTTTTTTGACCTTCGATTTTCACATCTCGAGTTGTGCATTATATGGTTTGTAAGATATCGTCTCGTATTAAATTCTCTAAAATTGCACCAGAAGGCAATGGCTCCCTTTGTTGTGAGGGTCTCTTCCTTTCAATGGGGATACCTATTGAGAACTTGACAGTATAGCTAGCAGAGTAGCTGAGATGTCACAGTGAGGTTTTGTGCACTGCACAGGCCAGGATGTACACACACAGGCATGCATACACAGACACACACATACACACACACACACACACACACACACACACACATTCTAAATTTGGCTAGGTAGTTGGAATTTGGCTGGGAGACAGAGATAAGCGTTCTGTTTATTCAAAGAAGTTTGTTTTGCCTTTTATGTTAATCAGGTTTTTATTCATTTGTCAACCATCTCTTTATCTTTCCATGTCTTTAGTTTCATATTAGGTCCTGGAAGCTGAATAAAACAAAAGAAACTGAACAATACCTGGTTTTCTGATCCCAAACATTTGTGACATCTTCCTATTCAGGGTGGGCTGTTCCATGATCATCTCAGAAAACACCACCACCACCACCATCACCAAATAAACAAACAAAAGCAGAGGCTGGGGACTCATTCCTGGCATTTGGATTAGGAACAACTGGAGCTATCAGTTCTAAGCTCATTCTGCCATGTAGGATCACCTACAGTCACCGTGTTGGTTTGCAAACTGGCCCTCATACGTGGAAGTCAAGTAGACATCAAAGAAAGAGGCAGCCTAGATTGGCAGGTGGCAGCTTTAATAAGCTAGGGAACTTAGTACATATGAAGCTTATCTTGGATGGCCACAAGACTAACAGATCTCTTCACTTGCCCCGGCAGAATCTTAAAAAGTTTATATAGAGGGTTTAGCTGAGTTCAGTCACATATACAGTTTAGATGATCTCAACTATACTTTGTTTTCTCAGGGTTATGTCTTTGAAATGATACATATAGAAACATACATTCCAAGGACACAGCAGGGGGTTTTGCTTTCAGCTCAAGTAGCCATCATGTTTCTTAAACGAGTTCCTCCAGAAGGTCTCTCTGCTCGAGGTTAGACAGTCAACTTTTCCCAACCTAGGACAGATCTTCAGACTCAGACTAGCATTTGCACCATCAGCCCTGTAATTCTCAGGTCCTTGGATTTGGACTGAGGTATACCACAAGGACTTTCCTGGTCCTCCAACCATCAGATAGGAGAATGTGAACATAGACTCTGTATCATGGGGGTCATTTCTGTAATAAATCTCATGTATATCCTTTTGATTCTGTATCTGTGGAGAACTCTACTACACATAGCATAATCTCTGGCTCTGATCTGGCCAGGGAAAGGCCAGATTCACATTTTAAACTTTTGTCTCCACTGTTTTGGGGGCACTCTGAAATAAGTTGCTATTACGATGTAAGTAAATACTTTTGTAATTAGCTGCTTTTAGGAGTGAGTTAATAACTAATTGAAATTCATGAAATCTGACCAGAAGCAGTGAGCCCTGAGTGGAGGATAATTAAGATATTGGCACTCCTGCCATTGTTCTTAACTGATTGTGTAAACACTTCCGTTTTCTCTCGACATTCATGGCTGCCGACTTCGACAGTATGTCATCTTGTTTATTAACTAGTATTTTGGTGTTTAGCTTTTGTCATTTGTTCACTTTATGATATCGTGGACCAGCAGAAGAGATACTGTTCACCACCTGTCTTACCTGTCCTAGATGTCTGCTGCCATCTGGAGTTACTCAGAGCCCCCTCCACAAGATGATGAATTGAGCAATTCAGACCTGTATTTGCCAGTCCTCTGTAATGTGGACAGCCACAGCGTAGGGGCAGGACATACTGCTTGTGAACATTTATATTCCTAAAAGCAGAGCTTTATTTCTTATTTGTCAGACAGTTTATTTTCTTTCCTAGTTCCCCCTAAATAATCTAAATCAAGCCTCTTTACTTGATAAAACCCTTTAGAAAAAGCTTTCCAGTCTAAGTCAATTTTCTCTTCTTCCATGTTTCATGTAAATAATAGAGAATGTGTTTGAAAAATACATTCTTTCAGTTGTATTAGAAATTCTTCCAGTTCACTAAGACAAGATATCTCTTGTGAGCTGCCAACTCACGTGACTCTATACCATTCCTTTTTTCTGGTATGGGTTATTCATAGTCTTCTCTCCCAACCCTTAGTGTCTTTCCCCTAAATACCCCTTATCCTAAGAGACATGTAGCTCTCTCTTGGTCAGAGATAATCATAGGCTTCATGATGTTAAGAGGGCTTGAAGAAAAATAAGACCTTTATAGAGATTTTGGATGGAAGGTCATGTCCTAAATGTTTTGATTTAAAAATATCCACTTCCCACTTATGCATAAGTGTGCATTCACAGTGCAGTATGCCAGAGACCAAAACTGACAAATTACATCTTTTTATGAAGCTTCTGTTCTAATGGGAAAGATAGATCTTTAACAGAAATAAGGAGCTGAATACACAAATAAAATCAACTAGTGATTTGTATTTGTGCTGGTTGGTCACTTGCTCACTGTTCACTGTTCTTGGGTCCATTCCCAGACCTTTCCCTAGAAAATACATTTCTGAGGGTCCCTTGTCCTCTGGCCTTCAGCTGGTTTTGGCCAAATGTAGGGTCTCACAAGAAAGTAGAGGGCAAGAGGCAAGGAAAATCCAGGGCATATATCCTCACTTTCCTCTGTTTCAGGCAGTTCATCATATGATGGCTGTGTGTGTTCTATATAAGCCTCTTGAGCTCTCTATGTGAGCCACTTTATGAATTTACCCTTTGCCCGTTTTCCTCCTTTCAGGGGCAGCTCTTGGGCTCTGTGATACCATTTGTTATTTTCTTCTTCTAGCTCTGAGGGTCTAGCAGCCTCTTCTTCCTAATCTTTGTGCTGCCTCTTTCAACAACTTTGTTCCTACTTCCTTATATTATAATTCTTCTTTTGGACCACTTAGCGTGGGCTCCGTTTCCCATGTTGGACCTTGCCTGACCCAGTGTTATGAAATGTAACTGATAAGAGAACTGAGAGGGAAGGGGATACTGTTTTTGGTAAAGTGGCCAGAAAAGGCCTTTTAGGGAAGGTGGGTTTGGGGCAGGAACTTGGATGAGATGAGAATATAAGCCATTAGGGGAGAATGTTCTGGGCTGAGGGTACAGCAGTTGTATGAGACTCCAGAAAGGAGCATGCTTGGTTGTTGGAGTAACAGCAAAAAGATCAATGTTATTAGAGCATAGTATGGGACAGAGAGAACTATAGGAAAATAAGTCAGAGAATTATCAGGGAACCAGATCATATAGGGCTGAGGAAGTTCTGATAGAGGTGATCAGAATAACTGGAGAGAATAGCTTGAGCTGATGACTCTGGGAAGAATGTATGTAGGGAGATCAATAAGAAGGCTACAGCAGTAGTGTGTCCAGTAGAATATAGTGGTACTTCAGACTGAGATGAGAAAGGCAGAGATGGTGAGACGTGGCAGATACAGAGTATATTTGAGGGTAAAGCCAACAAAATTTGAGGATAGCTTGGATGTGAAGTTGTGAAAGCAGCGTCAAGGTTTTGAGCCTTATTGACCACATGCATGGTGAGGACAGAGAGTTGGGAAAGATTTACTAAGTCTGGAGGGGGTCATCTGGGTGGACAGGAATTGAGAGTTTGATTTTGGATATGTTAAATATGAGATGTCTAATAGACATCTAAGTCCAGTGACAGGTAGGCATTTGGATTTGTGCATTGAGTTTAGGAGAAAAGACTGGGATAGAAATTAATTAGAGGAATAATTAATATATAAATGGTCAAAGCGTTGGATGAGATCTGGGGAATAAATATAGAGAAATATCAAAGAGATCCTAGGACTGAACCTTGAGGCAGTTCAGTATTTAGAAATCTGGCAAGAAATAATTCAATTTCTGAACAACTCATGCAAACAACCTAAGTGTCCATTGATGGATGAAAGGATAAAGTAAATGTGGTATGTACATAGATATGGATATGGATATAGATATATATAATGGAATATTATAAAAGAAGAAAAAAGAAGAAAATCCTCCATTTGTTTTTTTTTTTTAAGAACATAAAATTATTTAATTCACTCACCAAAGGACATGCTATTTGGTTACTTAAATCCATGATGAATTTAGAGTTGTAAAAAAAGCACTAAAATACCCACAAGCTTAAACTATAATATGAGCAAACATTATTAGTAAATTCTCGGAATACAAAAGGAGATCATTAAGTTATGATGGCAGATATAAATTAATTATAAAGACATAGTAAGAAAAAAGGTTTGCATGCATTTAATAACTCACAAACAAAAAATACATACAGACAAAAAAAAATCGTTACAAAGAAGAGAATTAACAAAAACCACATTGTACTTAGAGGAAAATCCTCCTTTTTTAACAACATGGTGGACCTTGAGGCCATTATGCTAAGTCAGAGACAGAAGAATAGTATTTGATCTCACCTTTATGTAAAACAAACAAACAAACAAAACTATCCTTATAGAAACAGAGGCACTAGTGAAAGAATAGAAAATAGGAGGAAGGGGAGAAGTGGTTTTCTCCTTCCTTGTGGTTTCGCTTGGCTGTTTTCCCAGTAGTAGAGGTGATAATACAATAATGGCTCCAGAAATGACAGATATCAGATGGGTTTCATGGCTTCAGCCCTGATCAAGGTAACAATTCTGGTAGATCCAGAATCGACCATGATAGCACCTCCAAAGTGTAAGCTTGTGGCTACAACCCAGAAATAATAGCAGCCTCTAGTCTCTGGATATCACGCCTTCCTATTTTTTGCCCTTCCAAGCCCTTCCTTTTGTTTTTGATCTTCTAATTTTTCCAGGATCTTTGTACCTAATTCCCTGTATTAAATTCCCCATTGGAGATATTTAGGTAGATTGTATTGGAGGTGATAGGATTGGGAAACATCTCTAATGCAATTTCATTTATTTTCTATTTAGAAATTGTTACTGTTTAGAAATTGTTACATATATTTAGTGACTAACCGAGAATTTCCAGGCATGGCCTTTGGTCATTTTTAAACTCTGATATTTTATCATCAGTTGCTATAATTTGGGATGTCTCTGTTCAGTGAATTTTCCAAAGAGAGGCAAATAGTTTTGCCTAGCAGTGAACTAAACCTCAGACTCAGCAAGCAAAACAATGGCTTCTCCAGTAAGTGATAATTAACTCAGCTCTTGTCTGTTTCAAGGAGTTTCCTTTCTTCCAGTTGGCACAAGCAGACTTTTATTATTAGTGGAGGGTCCTGGTGGTATATGTTCCATGAACTTCATTTGGTGATGCTCCCCACTGGGACACTGTTTCTTATGACTTTCCCCACCAAAAAATATCTTACTCCTTCTTCTAATGAGGACAAGTATTGCACACTATTTAGCTTCTTTTCAATCTGGGTGACCTGTAGTCCCAGTTCTCATTTCCAAAACCTGAAGTGATACGCTGTTCTTTTTTTTATCCCCCCCATTCTAGTAAAACAGAAGAATTGAGAGAAAAGATTTTGCACTTTCATGGTGAACTGGTGCTTGATAAGATGAAATCATGACTCATTGTGGGGAAAATGTCTTAAATTCTGGACAAGACAGTGAGGATAAAAATAGAGGATATTCTTCTGGAAATCACTTTTACCATCAGTAGTGGGCCCAGAGTTCAAAACCAAAGAGAGCCCAAATTCCTTCCTTCTATACTACTTCCCAGTTTTACACTCCAATTACTTCAGATCACTTCAGAGAAAGAGTATGTAGGCAGAGATTCAACCTTGAGCATGCTTGAGGAGGCTGATGCTACAGAGGTTGTTAACATGTACCTTCTAATGCCCCTTCCCCAGACATTTTTCTGCAGAATGATTTTTCTATAGATTGAGCTCAGAAACTTGCATTTTAAACAATATCAGGTAATTCTATTGGAGGCTATCACCAGATTTCAAACTATTCTGTATCTAGAGTACTCATCTGTGATTATTTCAGAATATCCTATATTTACAAGTGTTAACACGATACTTCTCTCTTGTGCTTGTCCATTGTCCCAGCTATGCTGTATCAAAAATATGGGTAACAATGGAGAAATTTTGTTAAGTTTTTAAATATATTTTAATGTCTGAATATTTAGTATTATTCATTAGTAGATAGAAAATATATGTGTGGGTGAAAGATGTTTTTATTTTTCTCCACCAGTATGTTCTGTGTTTATTTCAGAGGGCATTTAAGTATTATTTTAGTGGCATTGTTTCAGTTAATATTATGTGTATTTTACTAGGGCCAGGGATGTGAAGATACTTGGTTAAACATTATTCTGATTCTGTCTGTGAGAGTGTTTCTGGATGAGATTAACATTTTTGTAAGTAAAGTGAGGAAGGCAGATTGCCTCCCCAATGTGGCCAGACTTCATCCAATCCACTGGAAATCTGAATAGAACAAAACACAGGTAAGGGATAATTCACTCTTTCTGCCTGAATGTTTGCAAGCGGGAACATCAGTCTTTTGTACTTGGACAAGAACTTACACCATTAGCTCTCCTAGTTTTCAGGTGTTTGGATTTGAACTGGGACTCTACCACGAGCTCTGCTGGGTTTCCAGCTTATATATATGGTGAGACCTCTCAGCATCCATTATGATATGAAACAATTCCATAATGTTTCCTTACAGCTGACTCTTGAACAGAATGAATTTGAACTACATGGGTTCACTTATATGTGGATTTTTTTTTTCAATAAATACAGTACTATAAATGTATTTTCTCTTCCTTATGGCTTTCTTAATTTTTTCCCCTCTAGCTTACTTAATTATAAGAGAAGAGCTTATAATAAAATAACATACAAAATATATGTTAATAGACTTTATTTTATTGGTAAGGCTTCCAGTCAACAATAGGCTAGCAGTAAAGTTTTGGGGGAGTCTTAAGTTAAACATGGGTTTTTGACTGCATGGGGGTCAGCACCTAAACTCTGCAATGTTCAGGGGTCTATGGTATCTAAATACTGGTTCTGTTTCCTTGGTGAACCCTGACTAATACAGTCATGTAAATCAATAAAGGAAAGGAAGAAGATAAAAAAGGAATGAATACAGCACAAACCAGTCTAAAGAGAAGGAAAACCATATATTTTTTATTATAAGGTTCTTTATTCTTTCCTTTCTCATCAAATTTGTCAAAATTCCCCAAAGCTACTTCTTGAATCTTTATTAAAATTCATTTCAGATTTGGGGCAATAAAATATGTCTACCTAAGGTAGTGATTAAGCGTCCATATTAAAAGGTCTATAATGGTAATTCCATGGAAAAGGAACTTAATTAAATGTCACAGACTTTTTACTACTTCTCTGCTTAAAAAGTAAAACCATGAAGAGGGTTGCCTCAGGCTCTTCAAAATGCCTGTCAATATATTTTAAAAGCTGATGTTAAATCTTTAACCTCTTATTTATTTAAGAAAATGACATATTTAGTCCCTTATCATCATTTTAAAAATTACTAGGTGTGTTGATTTGTGTATTAGGCATATACTGTAGTATTTATCATTCCTGAAGTATAGTCAGAATTCAAGTATATGCCAAAATAGAGAAAAATTCCTTATGGAGATCACTTAGAGATGATGACAATGCCCATTCATGATCTGTTCTCATTGAGAGACTTAAACAGCTTTCATAGTGACATAATAGTTACAGCATTCCTAAACTAAATTTGTGGAAACTTTCCAGAAGGTTCTGAGTTGGTAGAATAGACTCATAGAAGATACTGGGGAGATTCTTTTTGCATACATGAAAACAAAAGTAAAAAAAAAAAATACTGAAAGCTAAAAAGTATACATAGGAAGTTGGGCTACTTATAATGCATTCTATCTGTAATGAATCTGATAATAAAATTATAGTGCTTGGCCTTTATAATTATGGTTGACCCTTGAACAAAATGGACTTGAAGTGTGTGGGTCCACTCACATGTGGACTTTTTGGGATAAAAACAATATAGTACTCTAAATGTGTTTTCTCTTCCTTATGGTTTTCTTACTAACATTTTCTTTCCTCTAATTTAATTTTTATGTATACAGTGGTTGATATATATAACATACAAAATATACATTAATTGACTATGTTATTGGTAAGGCTTCTAGTCAAGAGTAAGTTATCAATAGTTAAGTTTTAGGGGAGTCAAAAGTTATACGTGCATTTTCAACTATGTAGGGGGTCAGCACCTCTAACCTCCATGTTGTTCAAGGGTCAGAAGTACTATATTTGAAACAAAGATTGGGACTTTTCCCATTGTCTCAGAATTGCCCCCTATTGGGACCAAGCAGCACAAAATACCCTGAAAGCCCCCTTAACTTGCACAATACTAGCAACACAGTCTGAAAGATAACCATTAAGTTTCTAAGTTCAAGAAAGAAAACTGGGGAATTTTCAGGGGCTGGGTGTTGGCTGGTGATTATCTAAAGGATTCCTTTACACAGAGCTTCTGGAAGGTTTCTAGCTGCAAATCCTGAAGCCCATTCTAGTGCTGTCATCTAGTGCATGGTGAGAGGTTTCTTGGAGAGTGTGATGTGTGTGACTGTCCTGCAGTTGTAAGTGCAAACAAAGAGCCTACCAATTCCAAACAAAGTCTACCAATTCCAGAAAATGTTAGAAAGCTGCTGGAGTAGCTGACACCAGCAAATGACAAGGGGCTGAGTGTAGTGTGGCTTCAGAGGAAAAGGTAGCAGCAACTTTCTGTGGGCCCTTGTAGCTCTCTGCGTGGTTGGAGACCTTAGCAATTCCTCTAATTCCACTGACGACACAGGATGGGGCGAGATACAGGCAATCCACGTTTAAACTGGCCAAGGGAGGCTAGAGTCCCCCTAGTAACCTACATGCTATGGGACTGAGGGTCAACCTCTTTGAGGTGATGCTCAGCAAGCCACCTCCTTCATCTATGTGGAGACTCACGCAATGGTGCGTGTCTTCAGTAGCTAGTGGGACCATTTTGAGCCAGAGTAAGAAGTCTTCCTTCCTTCCTTCCTACATGTAATCAGTTGGTTAAGAAGATCTGCCCCTCTTAATTCTTCTCTGTTCTTAATTTTGGAAAAGCTAAACTAGAAGAGGGAGCAGAAGCAGGTATTTCTGCACCAAATCTTCCCATCCACCCCCCATAAGTACCACCACTACCACACACACACACACATACACACACACACACCCCTTAAGGACCTTCCCACAATTGTTGATGACAGCTAATCAGAAAGGAAATTAGAGACTTACAGTCAAACAAGCTGAGTTTTAATACTTAAAATTGACCCCAAATCATGAATTTGGCCCAAAATGCTATCTCAAGTTGAAGGCAGTAATTGGTGAAAAATATAATCATTTTGTATTTACATTCTCTAGGGTTGGCATTCCTCAACATATCATTTGAAAGCATTAACTGATTTTAAAAAATTGAGTTTAAATAAAATCCAGTTGTTTGTCTTACAAAGACTCCTTTGAACTGGTACTACAGTATAAAGTAACATGTGGTGAACATCTTTGCATTTAAAACATTAAATATATTTTTCAGAATTTAGTTTTTTCTATTTTTTTTTTCTGCAATACTACTTTTGGGTAAAACAGATACTATGTTTTCAAAGAATTAGAATAAAAGAATTTGTCATTCCTTCCAAAATGTCTCTTCCACAAAGAAGTTAACTCGATTGTTCAAGGTCATGGTTTAAGTCTGGTTTAGATTTGAATATATCACCAGTTGTCCTACATAGTACAAATAAGAAATGCCAGGCTGATGAAAACGCCTGTTCATCAGTGAAACAGACAAAGATTCTAATGAACACAGCTGATGCATGTGATCAAGTAGGCAGATGTGTAGAAACACATATTTCTATAAATTGCAGTGTGCTGGACTTGGAATGTTTTCTTGTTAGATTTCCTTCTTTAAGGCTACCATACCCTTTCAGATCATCAATCAGTACTGAAGAAAACACGTGATTTTCTACCTGTACTCTTTTGTAAATTTCTCAAATTTAAATAAATTGAGACATTTGCTGGAAAAAAGAGTTTCAGAGGCTTGCAAGTGTCAAATGAATATATAGTATATATGCTTTATTTATTTATTTATTTATTTATTTATAACTAGGCTCCATGCCCAACTTAAAGCTTGAACTCATAACCCCGAAATCAAGAGTTGGATGCTTTACCAACTTAGCCAGCAGGGCCCCCATTATGTATGTGTGTATATAGTATATATTATATATACTATATAATGTAGTTATTGGAAGTTTGAAAGATTTATCTCCATGAATCTCATCCTACTTTTTTTTTTAAGATTTTATTTATTTATTTAAGAGAGAGCGCAAGGGAGAGCATGAATGAAGGGACAGAGGAAGAGGAAGAAGCAGAGTTCCTGTGGAGGAGGGAGCTTGATGCAGGACCCTTAAGACTGTGACCTGAGCTAAAGGCAGGTGTTAAACCGGTTGAGTTACCCAAGCATCCTTCATCCTACTTTCTTTGCAGGCAGACATGTCTAAAAATTTATTTCTGATAGTGCTGAAGCCACTCCCATTGTGGGGGAGGGAAAAAAGTACATCTAAGTAACAAGACATAATGGAGTTGGAACCATTAATTGTGTACACAAAATAGAAAAATTAAAATGCTCCTTGAGCAGAATTTTATCTCGAGGAGTAGGTTTTAACTTGAGGCACTGCTGAGGTAACAACAAATGGTGAGTGGGGATGGATGGGGCGGTGGAGAGGATCTGGACCAGAGGGAGACAGGGAAAACTGTGTGGAGGCAAAAACGTCACAGTTCATTTTTGGGGCCTAGTCTCAAGCTAGAGTTAGCTTTTCTAACACAAAGTCTAAGAACTCCTTTTGATAATAGTTGTAGATGGCATCCACAGACATTTGATCTAAGAAAGTTCACATTTGTAACAGAAAGCCACTCTTTCAAAATATCAGTTTGCACAAATCAATGAATCACTAAGAAGGAAAAAAAAAGTAGCTAACAGTAGAAAGACCGTTGAAAAACATCAACATAGTAATAAAGACACAATGCTTTTGAATTTTAAAGATTCAACCAGAAATTGAGAGTTCTTTACAACTGTGTATTAGTTCTAAACCAGAAAGAATCCAGATCAGCCTGGGGAAATAACACTGTGTGGGATGTAGGAGTGAGTAAGACACAAGAACCAGGGCAACTAAATGTCAGAGAAGTTAAATCAGAACTGGGACAGAGATTGACCTACACTAATTTTGCTAAGATATTACAGATAATTAAATGAAAAGGGATTTTTATTTAATGTTGGAATATTTATACCACTTTGGCACTTGGCTAGTTATAAATATATTGCAAATACTGTGTAGGTCATTCCCTCCTAAAAGGTTTAATTCTTTTCAGTGGAAATATTTCTTTTATGCAATTTTACATGGAAAAAAATTAGTTCAACTATTATAGAAGAGATTTTTAGTTTTCTTCCAGTGCATCTCTCCTTTTTCTATAATAACAGAACCCCAGTTTGTCATCCTGGCACATAGTTACGCAGATTAAGTAGGAGTTTTTCATCCACTCTTACAACGGGGTGTGATTATAGCTCTATGTTCTGGACAATGGGATGTAAAAGGAAATGGTGTGTTTAACTTCTGAGTCTGGATATAAGAAGTTGGACCCTTTTATTTATTTATTTCCACCTGCTGGCTAGAAGACAGATGAGGTGTGTGCCACTTAGTTTAGGGCAAACCCCTAGTACTGGCAAAGCACCAAGGAAGAAGGGGTCTGGGACTTTGAATGTGAAGCTGGTATATTAAATAATTAAATCTGTGTTGCTTACAACACAACTATTTACTTGTGAGAGAAATTAGTTTTAATCATATTTAAGCCTCATTATTTTCGGTCTCTTTTAATAAGAGCTGCACCCAAACTCATATCTTAGTGAAGTACGTATCTGTTCATTTGTTCATTCAACAGATTGATATTTTACGTATAAAATATGTATATCCTAAATCATTCACTGTTCTGATGATGGATTTGACAGTGAACAAAATATGCCAGGCCCTTGCTTGAAACAGAGTGAAGAGCTTCAGGTAATAAATAAATAAAATAAGATATAGATATAAGGTAATATCTCATAATTATAAATGCCTTAAACAAAATGACACATAGAAATCTAGTAGGGAGATATTACGTACCCAGAGGAGGGGCTACTTTTAATGATTTGATTATGGACAACCTCGGTGAGGTGACAATTACCCTAAAATCAGAATGGTAAGAAATAGTTAAATATCTAAATATATAGAAGAGGAGTGTTCCAACGGAGGTAGTCAACATGTGTCAAAGACCTAAACTAAGAGGGAGCTTAGAGTTGAAAAGGGCTTCAGCAAACAGTAAACAAAAGGAAGTGTTGAAGCATCCAAGGTCAGAGAGACACACAGATGTCTGATCAAATGTGATTTTTGTAACCAAGGTCAAAAGTTTGCATTTTGGGGCACCTGGGTGGCTCAGTGGGTTAAGCCACTGCCTTCGGCTCAGGTCATGATCTCAGGGTCCTGGGATCGAGTCCCGCATCGGGCTCTCTGCTCAGCAGGGAGCCTGCTTCCTCCTCTCTCTCTCTCTGCCTGCCTCTCTGCCTACTTGTGATCTCTCTCTGTCAAATAAATAAATAAAAAATCTTAAAAAAAAAAAAGTTTGCATTTTGATGTCATCACGGCATGTAGCAATCGAAGGCTTTAAACAGGGCCATGATATGCTGATTTTCAATCCACTTGAAAAGATGCTGTAACTATTATAGAAGCGGGGAATAGGTGTGACAAAAACATGGTTTATTTTCCTCTTGGCCAGACAGTTAGGTGGGGCCATATGACTGACTTCTAGCCATGGGATATGAGTAGAAATGATGCAGGCCACTTTAAGGCCTGAACCCTGACACTTCTGAGAATTTCCATGAGATTCTGTGGATCTCTCATGCTTCAACTAATGGTTGGATGCCACACCATGAGGATTTATGGTGCAGCCACTACTTGAGAGAAGCTGGTCCTTGAATGACCGTATGGAGCAGAGTCTCACTAGTCAAAGTAATCTTTTATTTATGGTAAGCCACTGACACTTGGGTCTTGTTTGCTGAAGCATTTAACCTACCTTGACTGATAAAGACAGCTAGTGTGTGGTCTGAACAACAAACAGCAGTGGCTTGGACCAAAGGTACCACTGGGGGTTGTGTGAAGCCATCAGTTTTGGGATGTAATTAGAAAGTGGAGTGAACAGGAGTGAACATGGAGGAGATGGAAATAACAAGGATGTAAACAATATAAGAAATGGCTCTTTAAGATTTTTATCTGGGTCATTGTGTGGCTTGCAATTTCATTAACTGTGAGGGTTGGGGGGGGATAGGGAAGGGGAAGGTGTATGCAGGGTGGGGGAAATCAAGGAATCTATTCTGGCTAAGATACTTTTTTAGATGCCTAACTATACATTGAAATGGCAAATGTTAGATGGGTGAATCTATATCCCAGAGGAGAGGGAAGGGCTGAAGATCAATTTTGGAATCGTCCAATGGATGATGTAGACTCAGCCAACATTTGCATTCACAATACTTGTCCGCACAATAGGTTGTTTCTCATAACCATGCCCATTCCTTACCGATGTCTTCTGTTGGGGTTCACAACACTCATAAAGACCTTCTCTCCCACAATCATGATAGAGAGGAAGGTTAAGAAGATGTGAGCCTGAACAGGCAAGTTAACACAGGGTGAGGAATTAGACCTGGGTAGACACATAGATTTTACTAAAGTTCTGTTCCTAAGAGAATGATAGTTCCCACCCAAATGTCAAAGAAAAGAACAGGATTGGGACTGGGAACCTCTGAAGCACAGTTATATAGATTCTGCTGATTGTTGTTGAGATTACATTAAGAGGAAAGAAAAAAAGATGAGCACCGAGGTATAATTCCATTTACCACACTGTCGCTTAAGGTCACTGATGAGGACTAAAATAGTCTTTGCAAAAGTTCAATGAAGAAGAATAGTTTTAAAGAAAAGGCTGGCTAAGATTGAAAAGAAAAGATTATCATTGTTGCTACTTTAAATTTTAAACAAGCTCGTCTGAAAAGCAAATTATTTGTAGTTCCACTGTTCCAAGATAACTATTGTTAACTATTATGCTTTTCTATAAGTTAGTTAGTGAATTTTATTTCTTTTTGGAATTTTATTTCTTTTTGGAATTTTATTTCTTTTTAATTTGATAAGAGAAAGTTATTCCTCTGTTTTAATTTATATTCCTTTAAATTCTAGTACATTATACTTTTTACCCGGTTATATTTCTCTTATGTCAATTTGTCACATCCTTGGGCTTTGTTTTCAAGTGTCAGTCTTAGTCTGTGTTAGAGGCTACTGTTTTCCTACCTGAATATCAATTTTCTCTTTCTTCAAACCCCTAGCTTTTATCTGTGCAAAACGCTACTTGAAATAAGACATTGCCTGGCCTCTCTTGTAGCTAGGTGGGAGCACTTGACTAAATCTAAACAATAGTATGATGGTGGAAATATAGCATAATAGCTTCTGGGAAATTTCCTTCAAAGGCACTGATATGGACCCCTTACTCACTTCTTCCATCTTGATGCTTAAAACGTGGATATGATGGCTGAATCTCTATCTTGGACCATGAGAAGAAGGGCAACTTCTGTACCTGGCTCTCTGGAAGAAAAATGGGTTCCAGATGACAGGACAGTAACCATGCCAGCCCTGTTCTGTCCACATCAAGACTTTTACCTGAGAGAATAGATTTCTATTTTTAAGTTGCTATTTGACAGACTTCTTTAACTCAGATCTAAGCTTAATCTCAATACAGATAGTGGATCCAACCTTCATTTTCAAAAGACTGCTAGTTTGAGAAACTCCTTCAATGCAAGATAGTTGCAAGACAGAAATGCAAACTAGAAACTCTTTCAAAGCAAGAAATTATGAAATAAACTTATTTAAACATAAATTCTAGATTTAATATCTTGACTTAATTCCTCTCTTCTGACCCCTTTTTTCCCCAATTCTTTTCCATGCTACTCCTGCCCATTCTTCCCTTCTTCACCACCATTTTCCCATTCTGGGTATGTGTACCTACTTTCCTTCTCCAGTGCCTTTTCCAGCCTAACTGGTTCTTCTGCAAGAATTAGGAAGAGGCAATCCTCAAGGTGGCTAAAATTCGACTGGTTCGTGACTGTGGGAGCTAGAAAAAGGTATCCCTCTCTCTGGCTGGATCCAGCCCCACACAGAGCATATGGTTTGGCAGGCATAACCCTGGGCTGGATTTCAATCCTTCCTTACTCCCTTGGCTGGGTGCCCTCGTGCAATGAACTATATGCCCATGTTTGCAAGTCAGCCAGTGCTTTGCTAGCAGGCTCAGCTTATCTACAGCAGGATTCTGATGCAAAGAAATATTCAAGCATCCCCTAAATTGAGGGCACATTGGACGTATTGTCAAATGTCATTCATGTTACTGGTTTTCCAGCCTAAAAAGGGATTCTTCTGGCTTTTATTCTTGATTATGGTCAAGAGTCGTATGGAGATTCATTTTTCACCTGCATATGTTTTCACTGGTGCTGACATCATTTCTGGTAGCTCCTATTATTTCTGATTTCCTGTCTAGTTATTTGTTTGGTTTCCTGAACCCTCAGTACATATTTAGTTCTTATTATCTCGATTATCTCAAGCTTCCTCTTGTGTTGAGGTCTTAGTGACTGGGGTTGGTCAGAGATATAGAGGGGAACAGATACCAATAAAATTAATCAAATTGATTAATTACTGGCTAGTTCATCAGCTGTTAATGAATATTTTCATCATAGAAATGACATTTCAAAACATTCTCTAAATTAGCATTTTAGAAGGGAAATTGAAGTATTTGATAAAGAGATTTCTCTAGATACTTTAGGCTGTATTCAGTCTTATTTTCTTTACAGGCCTTCTTTTCCCTAATTTCTGTGACTTAGTTCAGTATACACAATATTTTATTAGAAGTTCTAGTTGTTTTACTACTCTTTCTACCAACATAACCTAAGATCTCTTGTCCTTTCCCACATTATAGCATTTATTTATTTATTTATTTTGAGTATATATTTATTTATTTATTTGAGAGAGAGAGAGACAGTGCATGCGTGTGAGTGGGGGTGGGGGGCAGTTGGGGGGAAGGGGCAGAGGGAGAGGGAGAGAATCTCAAACAGATTCTCTGCTGACTATGGAGCCTCTTGCAGGACTTAATCCCAAGACATTGAGATCATGACCTAAGCCAAAATCAAGAGTTGGGCACTTAATTAACTGAGCCACCCAAGTGTCCCAAATTATTGTGATTATATAACAGTTATTATGTCTTGTTTTCTCTGGCTCATCACATATAAATTTAAGCTGGACGATAAACAGTGTAAAACAAAACTGAACTGGTTAGACCTCTTTGTCATTTCCAATCAGATGCAAATGTAGTAAAGAATGAAACTCATGCAATTATTATTTTCCCCACATTTCACAACCATAACGATGTGGTTTCTGTGCCCTTCATGTGACTATTTTTCTTGCCCAAATGCAAAGAGCATAGGCGATGTCAAGTTTAAGATTTATGTGTCATGATAAAAATAATGGTGACTCTAAAACCACTGTAAAACGTGCAAAATCCTTGTTAAGTTTTCCTTGTCTTAACTTTTATTCTGTAGATGGAAAAATGAGTGTGAGAATGTAAAAATGCTTGATTGGAAAAATAAAGAGGTTCCCTGGAATCAGCTCAGGGGATCAAGCTTACCACGGAACTCTTGGCATGTGTTCCTGTAACTGGTATTTTGAGAGAACAGGTTCAAGAACCCTGGTCATGCGCTTGTAAGGAATTTTCGCTAAGGCTTTATTCAAAGACAGCTGAGAGCAGATTGTAATACATTTTCAAGTAAAAACCACAAACACAATGCTTTGCCTCTAACTTTTTCTTTCTGTTACTCACTTAATCCAAACCTTTGCTCAAATGTTGCCTCCTGAGAGAAAACCCCTCTGCCCATTCCATGCAAAATCGTACTTGTCATCCATTTCTTTTCTCTCATGTTGACTTGTCTTTTTGTATAACACTTATAACCAGACCTTATATTAAGTATATGACTTTTTGTGACTAGTAGTGGTGGTCTCCTTCCCCAGTGTATAAGCTTCATGAGGGGAAAGAAAAAACAAAACAAAACAAAACAAAAAAAACTTTGGTTTATTCCTGTATCCCTAGCACCCAGAAAAATCTCAGAGACAAAGATGGAATTTAATGAGTACTTGTTAAATGAACTATGATATATTGTTTTTTTTTTCTTGCTTCGTATTTATTGATATCTTGTTTTTATGCTGAATATCAGCAGCCACATTTAGACAGAGTTATAAGTATGATTGACAGGGTATTTTTGTAGTATTCTTAGTTTTCTTAGCCTTAAGTTTCTTCTTTACTACAGGGCACCAAATCATGTGAACGAAGCCATCCCAGAGGACTTCAAGTCCCCTTTAGACCTGCCACAGTTCTAAAAGAAAGCCAGAAGCATGACATCCTTCACTTTTTACCAGTCTCATCTCTCTCAGCCCTTGGCCTGTGTCACGATCTGCAAAGTTGGGAATTCACTGGAATGTGTGACTTTCCTTGCTGGCTTGCTTTTAGTCATTCTTTCCTTTCCAATAAATTTGCACAGCTTTTCCTTCCTGTCAGATGCAGTACTGTGCTTGTTCAGCTCTCAGTCTCAGAGGCAATCAATCAAGGCTGGGTTCCCAACTTGCTCCCCATTTCCCATGCCTTCTTAAGTTCACTGTTCTTCCACTGAGCAAAGAGCAGGTCCTGGGGACTGATTATCAGAACTTCTCACACTAATGAGCAATTTGTTGTGCCGAGGCTCTGGCTATATATATGGGGGGCTAGTGGGAAGGTCATCCAGGAGTTGTACATGTGACTTCTGTTCATTTTCCTCCTTTGGTAAGCCCAACCGCTACAAAATATCACATTGCGTTCAAAGGAGCTGGGGCTCACTTCATTTAGGCCATGAAAGGACATGTGAAGGACATCTCCCCCACTAACATTGCCAACTGCAACTGTGTGAAATTCTTGATGGGCATTGGGCTGAAGATCACTACTGGAGTTGGGGAGGAAAGGTGAGTGCTCTAGGCTGACAGTGACCAATAAGCAGATGTCTCTCTTGATGCTTGGAAACTTCAGTTTTTAGAATGAAGCCTATCAGTTTGTCAAATACAAATATATAAAAGATATATGTATATACATACATATACATACAGATATTAAGAAATCTATATACATAGATATGAAATATATAAAGTATTTTCCTCAAAGAGCTTAATGGTATACAAATATATTGTTCTAAAGGGATATGCCTGCTTCCACATTATTTATTTGATGAAAATGAGATATAACCATTCTTTATTTCTTATCAATCGTATCTCTAATTTTCTAGAACTTAAATCTCATAGAATGAGAGAGTTAGACTAGGTCATCCACATGACACTTGATACATTTCTGTTCCAAATGTGATCCTTGGAGACACAGCATGAGCTTGACCTGGGATCTTGTGAGAAATGCAGAGACTCAGGTCCCACCCAAGATCCACTGAATTAGAACTTTCATTTGCACTTGCTCCTAGAAGATCCATATGCATGTTACAGGTCACAAGGCACTAATCTTCAGCTCTAATATTTTGAAGTTGTATGATTACATTTCAGTAATCTACTATAATGATCCAAATGCAAACAATAGCATGAAGTGAAAGAACATAGATGTGAATTTGTATTTCAATTCCATCACTAATAATCTTTAGGAGGATAACTTCAGTTTTCTAGTTTTTAACGTGGAGAAAATGGCATCTGCCTTCAGGATTGATGAGGGTTAAATGTTACACATGTAAAGTACGGCCCATACAATGTCTGGTACCAAAGTGTGATAACTGTTCTTGTTAGTTCATTAAAATCTATGCAATTAAGGGATTTTTTAAAAGTAGGTTCCATGTCTAGTACAGAGCCTGATGTAGGGTTTGAACTCATGACTCTGAGATTAAGACCTGAGCCGAGATAACGACTCGTGTTGTTTAACGGGCCTAAGCCACCCAGGAACCCCAAAATTCTTAAGGCTTTTAATCATTTGAAGTTTTTTTGTTTGTTTGTTTGGTTTTGTGTGTGTATGTGTGTGACAGCCAGTAGTACTGTCTAATGAATTCCCTCCAGATTGTCTGTTGATGAACACCCTAGGACTAGAGGGACCTTTACGTTCCAGAGGGGAGGCTACACCCAATTTAACTTTTTATGGGATCAGGCTTCCCAAGTTCTCCAGGTGTTGGAAGCCATCATTTCCTAAGACTACCTTGGCACCTACACTCAGCCCTTGCATCCTCAGCCCAACATGTTTATGTGCTCTCTATACTCCCCCTATACTTGCCCTATTAAAAATTTTAAACTATGAGGGCTAGGGGCTTTCCATGAAGCCGAGTAGTCTCTTTGTGGCGTTTCAGCAAGATGCTTACCAGCAGGGCACTCATTCACTGCTGGTCCCTTAGTCTCGAGTTCCAGCCTATCCCAAGTAATGCCATTCACATTTACCTGAGCCCTTTGCCTTATGTTATTTGGGTAAAGATTGCCCTATATACTTTTAACCTAAATGGTGTAAGATGTTATAATGTAGGGACTAGAACTAGATCTCATAGAAAAAGCAAGAGAAAGAACATTCTACTGGGAGCTAAGACTTGGGTCTAATTCCATGTATACGATTAGCTGGCTCATCTCTCCAGTACATTTTATGAACGTAGGTCTTGGATTTTCCATTAAAAAATGGAAATACTGGATTAAATTATGACTCCCCCTTAAAAGTCAATGATTTCTTTTGTCTTTTTTTATCTTGTATGCATTGAGATGAAAAAACCAAAGGTTTTTGTGAAAATTTATGGATTTATCATCATTTTTCATTTAATAAAATCTTAAACCATTTAGGTTAAAACATCTTTAATCTCTTGTCTTGTATCATCTGCCATTCTTCACATAAACAATTTGTGACTCATGTGAGGTTCAGGGGAATTCCTTTATTCAGTGGCTCTGTTCTTCTAGGATATTGCCTTTCCCAAGCACATAGATACTTGAAGATTTCTAGGTAACTTATTTTGAAGAATCGTTCCTAAGGCAGTAAAAAGTCTATCCAAATAATTTTGAAGAAGCATTCCTTATCCAAGATGAACAAAAGATTCATTCCAAGATGAACAAGGAATTGTTTCTGCAACTGGCACAGACAGTTATTTCCATAATAAGAAATTGAGTGAGAGAAAAAAAAAAAAAAACAAATAAATCTAAAAAAATTCTTTAATCAGTGGATCTGAAGGCAGAGGCCTATACCTGGGGAAAAATTTCCAAAAAAAGGTCTTTCTAAACTGAGGGGAAAAGTCCAAAGTAACAAGATTTTCTTTAGTCTTCATTGATTTGGATTAAATTACAGCAATGGATAACAGACCCACCATTTAATGCATACCTCCCTTTTAAGAATTCATCCTAAACAATGTCCCTGTGGAGACCAAGAAAAGCAAGGCTGTACCCACCTCGAGTCTAGCCCTGACGTAGGTACAGCCATCTTGACAAAGTAAAAGCTGGCACCTTGCACCCCCTCTCCACCTGTTCCCCTCCCCTCGGTAGTATGTGTGACATTCCTCAGCCACCCCTGGCAGCCCTAAAAGAAAAACAAATAGTTAACTGGCAGAGATCACAATCCTGCAAGACAGGAGTCTCCTCTGGTTTACAAATGTCCTAGAGATTTACAACAAAGAAGCTATCTTAAAAATAATGTCGCCCTCCCCACCATAAAACTAAAGGAGGCTGAGACAGAAAGAAATGTTAATAAAGTTAAATTTCTTCTAAACCTAAATCTCACTAACAAGGATACTTGATAGGAGAAATGTGAAACTTTATCTCTAAACCTCCAAGATAGTGTCAGCAGTCATTCCCAAGTACATGACCCACTGATATACTTCTAAAGGGTCTCACGAGATTTTTATTACTGGTAATAAATAACCTTTCTCCCAACAATAGCTAGCCCCTCAAGGTCCTGGAGACCTTGCTTCCAAAATTTCTTAAGAGACTTACATCATCCATAACCCCCTTTGTCCTCACCCACCACCAAGTCCACTTCTACTCTGCCTTTAAAAACTCTGACGGTTTGGGGTCCAAGTCCCTACTCCGCCGTGTCCGGTATACTTCGGCCCAAGGTTAAGCTTGTCAAATAAACCCTCGTCTGATTACATCATTGTTGGCTCCTTGGTGGTCTCTCAGACGTGAAAACTTGGGCATAACATTGGTGTTGGCTCCTTGGTGGTTTCCCAGACATGAAAACTTGGGCATAACAGTCCCCTCACTGTATACTCCTAAGCATGAAGAATCTGTCCCTTCTGTCTTTGATAATACACTCCGCTTTGTATATTACTATAGGCTGTTGTACTTATAAAGTTATATATCACATTATAATATCTCTCCTATCGCCTAACAATCCCTATTTACAGTTCTGCCTACTCTACTTCATTGTGTGTTTCTTGAGGATGGGGACCTCATCCTAATCATTTTTGTCCTCCTGGGGCTAAGGCAATTCTTGGTGTAGTTGATACTCATAAATGTGTTTTAATGTTGAATGACTGAATTAATATGCATTAATTAATATGAGAAACCCATTACAACGGTATTTGAGAGAAGTACTATAAATAATTACGTGCTTTTTACTTTAGAGTGGATTTTCTAAACAAAAATAAGATGTGATCTGAATTTAGCCACATCTGGGGTAGAAAATCTGTTTTAAAATAATAAGGCTCTAAATGGAGCTCCACATTATGAATTGGTACCTAACACCTTATTTTAATATATAGATATTTTAATGTAGATTCCTATTGAATGCTTTGTAAGCACCTTGATATCCAACATCTTTATAAGCAATATTAAATGAAAAAAATTGGCAAAGCAAGTAAAGTAATCCATATATAAAAGACAATTTACATATAAAAATGAAAATGCTCATTTGAACTAAGGATTTGAACTCAGGAAGAAGATTTAGCAGAATTAAAAAAAAAAAAAATCCTTTTAAAAAAAGACATTCAAATAGGTCTCCGAATACCAAGAACCTACCTGCACCCAGGTGGCAAGTTATTATTTTTAATCCTTACATTTGTGTTTAATAAAACCATAATAGGGGAGAGTATCTGATAAGCCCAAAGGGACGTTACTGTAAGAATTCTTTGTAATTCTCGCTCCCTGAACCTTGCAAGCATGTTGAATTTCTGTCTATTTTGAAGAAAATGTAACTTTTGCTCTTTTTGTCTTGCAGTAGGTAAAGAGTTTGTAAACTCTGACAAATCACCACTGTGCTTTAGTTTATGACACCCTGGTGCTCTCTATGTCCATAGATGTGAAATTGTGAATTTCCAGAGAGGAACTTCAAGCTGCTTTGAGGTTTGAATCATTGCCTGGGAAGTGGGGTCTTCCACCTCGGTGCTGTTTCTTATGTGATTTATGGCCTTTCAGAGTGTACAACTGGATGTAAGTCACCGGGATAATCCTGCTCACTTCCAGATATTTGTTTGCAGTTGACTGTGGTCCCTTTCTGGTTTCTTTCCTGTTTCATTTCACACTGATAGGAGCACCCCAGCCTGGTGAGTTGGGGGTCACGCCCAAGGAAAGAAATGCCTCCTGCTTTTTGTTTCATAGCATTTCTACAGCTCCTTAGATTCCTATGACAAAAATGCATAGTTTCAGGTAAGAAACTTGTTTTGACTAGTCCCTCAACCTCCATGCCCTGTAGTTGAAACTGAGTCAGCATCCTTACATCAGCTGTCAGAAAATAGTGTGTCTTTTTTTTTAGTTGAAGTATGGTTGACAGATAATGTTATACTAGTTTCAAGTGCCCTGCATAATGATTCAGTAATTCTATACATTATGAAATGCTCATCTCGATGAGTGTAGTCAACATCTGTCACCATACAAAGTTATTACAATATTATTGACTATATTCCCTATGCTATACATTCCATCCTGTTATTTATTTATTTAATTATTTAATTCATTTATTTATTTATTTTTATTTGACAGAGAGAGAGATCACAAGTTGGCGGAGAGGCGGGCGGGGGCGGGGGGTTGGGGGAAGCAGACTCCCTGTTGAGCAGAGAGCCTAATGCATGGCTCCATCCCAGGACCCTGAGATCATGATTTCAGCCAATGGCAGAGGCTTTAACCCACGGAGCCACCCAGACGCCCCGATTTATTTTATAACTGGAAGTTTATACCTCTCAATTTCCTTCATTGATTTTGTCTATTTCCCCATTTACCTCCGCTGGCAACCACCGATTTGTTCTCTGCATTTATGCATCTGTTTCTGTTTTTTCTTTTTTTATGATTTTTCTAAAGCGGACGGGAATGCAGGAAAGGAGGAAAACGGAGTGAGTGGGAGGAGAAGCGGTACATTGGAGTCAGCACAAAAACCCACTCTTTTAAAGGGTAAAAGAAGGGTAGATGTTTTATAGACATATAACAATGTTTTACACCTTCACATTCAACTATATTAAACAAATCCAAAGATCCCTTCCAAGCATATCCAGCTAACTGGATGAAAGTCTTGCTTTGTACTGAGATGTCTTAAATCTGAGAAAAGCTATCATAAGGATATAGATCCTTATTTTTTTATTGTCCCTTTCTTTATTTATTTTTACAAGATTTTATTTATTTATTTGACAGAGAGAGAGATCACAGGTAGGCAGAGACAGGCGGAGTGGGGGAGGGGCAGACTCCCTGCCGAGCAGAGAGTCCGATGGGGGGCTTGATCCCAGGATCCTGAGATCATGACCTGAACCAAAAGCAGAGGCTTAATCCACTGAGCCACCCAGACACCCCAGGATGTAGATTTTTAAAAAAAGAATTTCCGCATAGTACGTTCTTTTAGTCTCCACAACATCAATCTTTATAGCAGAACCTTGGCTATTAATGTCTACCCAATAATCATATTTCTATGTATTCCCAGGCACATATTCCCAGGGATCCATGGCACACAGTAAAGAAAATATTTTTAGGAAATTTCTTCACAGAAAACCCAAAGTGAAACATTCATGAGAGCTATGTATGTTTAGAAGGTACATAGAGTCCAATCAAAATTTATACTTCAAGTGATAAGTCTGCACCATATCCAAATTAGTGTGAGTTAGCAACTTCATATTGCACAGACAAGACCCTGGAACTACTTCTGCTTCCATATATAGGCATACCCCAGAGATACTATGAGTTTGGTTCCAGACCACTGCAATAAAACAAATATCCAAATAAAGTAAATATCACAATAAAGTGAGTCAAATTAATTTTTCAGTTTCCCAGTATACATAAAAGTTACATTTACACTATATTATTAAGTGTGCAGCAGTATTATATCTAAAAAATTATGTGCCTTAATTTAAAACTGCTGCTAAAAAATGCTAACCATCATCTGAGATTTCAGAGTCATAATCGTTTGTTGGTGGAGAGTCTTGCCTCAGTGTGTGACCCTGATGTCTGCTGACTGACCAAGTTGGTGG
Organism: Mustela lutreola; assembly: GCF_030435805.1. Taxonomy (NCBI): domain Eukaryota; kingdom Metazoa; phylum Chordata; class Mammalia; order Carnivora; family Mustelidae; genus Mustela; species Mustela lutreola. Next base: position 94,855,320 of record NC_081295.1, read on the forward strand.
TTGCTGAAGGTGACAATTTCCCAAAGTAGCATAACATGAAATTTGTCACATCAGTTGACTCTTTCTTTCATGAATGATTTCTCTGTAGCATGTGATGCTGTTTGATAACATTTTGACCCACAGTGGAACTTCTTTCAAAATTGAAGTCTGTCCTTCAAAACTTGCTGCTGCTTTCTCAACTAATTTTATATAATATTCTAAATATTTTGTTGTCATTCCAACTATCTTCATAACATCCTCACCAGGAGTAGTTTCCATTTCAAGAAATCACTTTCTGTGCTCATCCATAAGAAGCAACTCCTCGTCTGTTTGAATTTGATCATGAGATTATCGCAATGCAGTCCCCTCTTCAGGCTCTACTTCTAATTCTAGTTTTCTTGCTGTTTCCACCCCATCTGCTGTTACTTCTTTCACTGGCTTCTTGAACCTCTCAAAGTAATCTATGAGGGTTAGAACGAATTTTTTCCAAACTCCTATGAATATTGATATTTTGACCTCTTCCCAGGAATCATGAAACTTTTATAATGTCATCAAGAATGGTGAATCCTTTCCAGAAGGTTTTCAATTTTCTTTGCCCATATGCATCAGAGAAATTCCCATTGGTGTCAACTGAGCCTTATGAAATGTATTTTTTAAAAGATTTATTATTTGAGAGAGAGAGAGAGAGAAAAAGGTGTGTGTGCAAGCAGGGGGAAGGGCAGAGGGAGAGAGCATCTCAAGCAGACTCTCCCCACTGATCCTGCTGAACACAGAGCCCAATGCAGGGCTTGATCTCACGACTCTGAGATCATGACCTGAACCAAAATCAAGAGTCAGACACTTAACTGACTGAGGCACCCAGGCTCCCTGAAATGTATTTCTTAAATAATAGGACTTGAAAGTTAAGACGATTCCTGGATTCATGGGTCATAGAATGGATGTTGTGTTAGCAGGCATGAAAACAACATGAATCTTGTCGTACATCTTCATCAGAGCTCTTGTGTACTGCATTGTCAATGAGCAGTAGTATTGGAAAAATTCTTTTTTTTTTTTCTGAGCAGTAGTTCTCAACAGGCTTAAAATATTCGGTAAACCATGTTGTAAAAAGACATGCTGTCTGACAGACTTTGTTGTTCTCTTTAGAGAACAAAGGCAGAGTAGATTGAGCATAATTCTCTAAGACCCTAAGGTTTTTGGAATGGTAAATAAGCACTGGCTTCAACCTCACAGAAGTGAAGAGACTTAGGGTCTTGTTCTTGATTAGGCTTTGGTTTAAGGGAATGTCGTTGGTGGTTTGATCTTCTATCCAGATGGCCGAAACTTCCTCCATATCAGCAATAAGGCTGGTCCAGTTTCTTATTATTCGTGTGTTCACTGGAGTAACTTCTAATTTCCTTTCAAGACTTCTCTTTGTGTTCATAACTTGGCTAACTGGCATATGAGGCTTAACGTTCGGCCTGTCTTGGCTTTTGACATGACTTCCTCACTAAGTTTAATCATTTCTAGCTTTTGCTTTAAAGTGAGAGGCGTGCAACTTTTCCTTTCACTTGAATACTTAGAGGCCACAGTAGGGTTGATATCTGACCTAATTTCAATATTGTTGTGTCTCAGAGAATAGTAAAGCCTGAACAGTCAGAACACATAGAAAACACTTGATGATTAATTTTACCATCTTGTGTGGGCATAGTTCATGGCTCCCCAAAATAATTATAATAGTAACATGAAAGATCACTGATTACAGTTGACTATACCAAATATCAAATAATGAAGAAATTCCAAAGATTGTGAGAAATAACAGAATGTGACACACAGACACAAGATGAACAAATAGCCAATAGACTTGCTCAACACGGAGTTGCCATAAACCTTCCATTTGTAAAAAAAATATAATATCTACAAAGTGCAACAAAATGAGGTATGCCTGTATAAACACTGGTATTATAAAGAAGTTAGTGTACTCATGAAATGTAAAATGTTCTGACTTTTCTTTTAGCTACTTGTGGGGGAGTGTGGGGTGTGGAGGCTCCAATTCCATTTTTTGCCATAAAACATCCCCCACAGAATTGTATCTGAATATGAATTTCTCTATTACTTTTTATCCCAGTTATTTAAAAATGGTTAAACATTCAGAGACCGAGAGCAGCAATTACTTGTTTAACTCAGGACATGCTGCTCTGGTTTTGCATCATTCAGAGAATTCAGGCAAAAGCAGACGTAATTTGACTTTTTTCCCCCCACTTCCAAATACTTCCCCCACTTTTTTCCCCCACTTCCAAATACTTCCCCCACTTCCAAATGACACCAGGCTCTTCTTTTTTCTCTTTAATGGAGCATGTCACTGAAGATAACTAGCTAATATTATTTATTAAATGTGTATCATGTGTGAGCAGTCCTCTTAAAACTCTGAATTCCAGAAGGAGAGGAACCCTGCCTTTTATCTATTTTTGAGCCCATCACAGAGCTGGACACAACTGCTCAATAATGTAATAACAAGGGTGTTATTACGCTACTCCTATTCAGCAAGAAAAGACTGTTTAGAGAACATTTTTTCTTACCATGAACTACCTTAAAACGGGTATATATGAAATATGTATAGCATTAGGATGCCTTTCGTAGTTTGGAAGTTAATCCTCAGTTGGAGGAGGCTGGGTGGGATTCCTGGGAGGGCTCCATGTCCTTCTCTATATCTAGGCAGATTATAGACTGTAACCTCCAAGCCACCACCTTTGTCATCCACAACCTGTCAGGTCCCTTGGTGGGAACCCTTCAAGTGGGTCTCCTTTGACTTCAGATGTATCTACACCTCAATTTCCCAAGACCTCCATCTCTTTGCCGAAATCTAGAAAAATACCTTTAAGAAGATGTGTGAGTTACATAGAGATTCCATAATGGGGTGTAGATTAAAGCTGAGATAACACTGTGGTGTGAATTGATTTTAGTAAAAATTTAATTGGGTCTGTCAATCTGTAAATACCAGGTTACCAGGTTCTTCACAGTGTGGCTATCCAGAAGGGACTTGGATCTAGTAATTCCTATTACAGAGGAATGTGCACGGGGCCCAGAAACAAGATGCAGGGGGTAGGGGAGGAGAAGAGAGACAGTTTAGAATATCTGATGATTTTCCCCTGGAGAGCCCTCGTTTCTGTTAGATTGAACAGGGCAGACAGCTGGTGTGCATTACAGGATTTTTGTCAGGCTACTGGAAATGGCAGCATCCTTACTTCCCATGATTTATGAATAGTATTTTGGTTTATTTGACATTTACTTTATTTAAGACAGCATCTCTCCCAGAAGGGTCATCAATCAACTCCTGAGGTCCCTGAGTGTGAAATCTGATAGTGTCCTGCTTACCACTCCCAGTCCACCACCACCAAGGGGCTGGAACCACATGTAAGAGGGCTGCCAGCCACTCACTCCAGTCAGCTCCCCCTGTTCCCAGACAGTCAGCAGCTTTTCGGTCTTAGCTTACTGTGCCTACAGATTTCACCAGAGTCCGGCAAAAGTTATATATACGCACTTGGTGCTTTCTCTTTGATGAGCTTTTCCATTTTGGAAAGAGAAATATTTCTAGATGGACCAAACATGGCAATGAAGATGTGCAGGTAAAGCCAAGTGTTTCAAATGGTTGCTGAAAGGCCCAGAATTAAATGTGTGAATGAAGGAACACACCGTAGTGGTAATTTTAGATGGAGGAGAAAATGTAATTGTAGAATCATTACTGTTTGACTGAAAAGCAATGAAATGCCTCCTTTACTTGCTATTAAAATGTTATTTGCTTTTAAACATATTCTCCAAATAGGATATGAAGAAACAGTAAGTTCTTATTTTCACTTACCCTGTATACTCTTTGAATAAATTCCTCTCTTGGCCTGAAGCTAATAAAAGGGACCCAGAGCATAGTAATGACATAACAGTAGCAGGGCCAACAATAATTGTCATCCGCAGGCCCAGGGAATTTTCCTAGGTAGTGCATCACGAGTGCTCCCAAGTTTCCTGTGGGGGTGATAAAAAACGGCCAGTATCATAGTGATTTTTATGGGTGGGGAAATGGAGGTCCAAAGGTCGAGTGACCCAGGGAATAGGGGGCTTCCCAGGTACACACTGGACACTCCAGATGTCCATGAAATGCCACAAAATCCAAGGTAGGCCTCAATTTCCATGCAGCAAAGGAACCGTTCCCATCTAGCTCTCGACACAGAATCCCTTCAAGAATTCTCTTTTCACCTATCATCCACAGAAGCTGGCAGGCGTGGTAATTAAGAATGTTGACTCTGGAGCCAGGCTGACTGGGTGCGAAGGTCTGTTCTGCTCCTTGCTAACATCTAGCAATGAGGTCTCCCACAAGTGACCTAACCTTTTCTTAAACTCCATTTCCTTATCTGAAGAGGGATTAGAATCCAAGCTACTTCAGGGATTGCTGAAAGCACTCGGTGTTGATCTGTATAAGGCATTTAGAACACTCTTGGGCCCGTGCCAAGCCTTATGTAAGTGTTTGTTAAGAGAATCAAATCACTCATCACTTTCTGCTTTCCCTCGCATTTTATTCTCCAACAAAAGCAAATTGTTTTGTTCTTGTTTACCTGCATGCCTTTGTTCCTGATGTTGCCTTTCCGGAAGGCGTCTCCCTCTTAGATAAGACCGCCTCCTTCCGTGGCTCCCATAGCTGACTGCTCCCCGCGCCCTACAGGTTTTCCTATTAGTCCATCACTTGTATTGTGTCCCAGTTCAGGTAGAATGAAGCCAGGTGGCCGCTGGCACACATTGGTCCTTGAATTCCATTACACCTCTCACCCAGTTCCTTCCTTTCTTTCTGGCCAATTATCTTAGCTACCTTTTTGGATGCCTCTTTCTCCCTACCCTAAGGGCTCTGCTCTAAATTCCTTTCTTTTCTCTCTAAATGTACTTTGCTTTTAGATGCTCTCTTCACTGCCCTGACTGCAAAGCCATTTTAACGACCAATTCTAAATCTATTTACAGATCTTTCTTTCTTTCTTTTTTGAAAGATTTTATTTATTTATTAGTTAGAGAGAAAGAGCGCAAGCAGGGGAGGAGCCTGCAGAGGGAGAAGCTGCTTCCCGGCTGAGCAGGAAGCCTGATGTGGGACTTGATTAGGATCAGGACCTGAGCCAAAGGCAGACGCTGAACTGACTGGGCCACCCAGGCATCCCCAGATCATTCTTTGGAGTTTCTGACCCCTATGATCAAATGGTTACCACATTCTCTTTCCTCACAAGTTCCAAAGGCACCAAAACCTCAACATACTCAGAATTGCACTCCATTTTTCTCCCCCTAAAAATGTCACTTATGCAGGTATTTCTCTGAAGTGCACCATGCTCATAATTACCCTCATTCCTCGTATTCTGTCACTTGCCATCCAAAGTCTGGTCCTCTCAGCCAATCTCAGCAAGGTCCTAGGAAATCTATTATATAGGTTGATAGAATCATGTAATAAGGGCCCCTCTCACTTCTCTGAAGGAGTGTTTTCTTTTTAGCACAAATGAATTTCAATATTGGGGTTTTGAGGGCCGGGAGAGGCATTTCTCTTAAAGTATATAGTTCAGTTGACTCCAGTAAGGCCCAGGCTAGAAGGTTTGTTTCAGGATTCCTTTGTTTATTATTAATTATAAGTCAGAGACCAGAATTTGATCCTTTTCTTTCATCTCTCTGCTTTTGAGAATTCCTTGCTACCTCTGTGGTCTTAGGGGCTCTGTTCTATTCCATTCCTTTCCATTTGAGCTTGACCCTCAAATCTCCCCATTTCCCTTCAGCTCTCTTCAGCTCCTAAATGTCTCTTGGACACCTCCACTGAAGAAGGGGTACCCTGGATGGCTGCGAATGCAGAGATGAAATGTGTAGTGAGCCGTTACCTACAGCTCACTAATCCTAAAATGCTTGTTGACCGAATACAGGTATTGATAACATTACACACTCACTGAAATAGTGCATATCTTTATAGAGAACCACCAACTCATGCCCTCTCAAATAAATGAACATTTCTACCCATACTAGATTCATTTGATTATTATCCTAAACAACTAGAATGTTGTCTTTAAGAATTCTTTGTAGACTAGCATAGTCATCTGTCCACAACTTAAAACATTCATACGTACATTATGTACATGGGCATCCATGCCACCCAATTCCTTGGAAAACCATTACACTGAACTACTATTACATAGACAAACCTTCTGGATAGTAAGTCAATAATAAAGAAAAATTAATATGGTGCTTGATTTCCAGAGCATTTTACAGATCTAAATCTAGTAACTTGATTTAGTATGCATGACTTCATTTGCTAAAGCACATACAAACAGTTGAACTTGACCATGTGACTTTCTGTCCACTTTTAAATGTCCTTTCTTCTAAAATATCGTCCTTCAACTCCTTCTAAGGCTGCCTCTTCTTCATAAAGCATTTGGGACTGAATTGAAATGAAGTGGCAGCTTTTCACTCTATCACCCCCTCCACAGCCCAGATTTATGTACTGACTTGCTTCCTCCCTTACCCACGGTGATTTTGTTATCTTTGTCTTTTGGTTGTGGGTATAATTTGTATTCCAATGTAAAACCTATGTCCATCTTAAATTAAAATCCTCATACTTCTGATTCTTTTAAAAGATTCAAATTTTGGAATTGCACGGTGTTATTTAACTCAGGCTTTAACTACTTCACTCCACTTACGACTAAAACTAAATATGGTTGTGTTCATGTGGCAGAGTAGATTCTTGAGAAGGATCTCATCTAACTGCTTATTTGATATTATCTGCAGTGAGTATTTCACTTCTAGTAAACGGTTTTGTGTGACAGAGTCACAGAGGTAGAAATCACATCTTTTTAAGGAGGCTCTTGTCAGTGAATTAAAGCCATTTTCCTTTATGTCTTTCTCACAACCTTACTGCATGAGACTGTTCTTAGGCTAAATACACAAATTAAACTATGAAATTAACTGTGAAGTATATCATCGAGTATATCATCCTTCTGTTTTGCACTTATATTAAATTGCATTTAGTGATGTGTTCTTATAGCAAGTCTGCATTAGGAAAAGAATTAATATGTCGGATTCTTTTTAAAGGAGAATATGCTGTGGGGCACTTCTTATTGTTCAGATGTCCGCATGAACTCAAGTGGAGTAATACCAGCTGGCACACTCTGTGCTTTCTGCCACCTCTCATTTGCGTCACCCCCGAGGCTGTCTTAATATTCTCTTCCTTAAGTACAAAACCACATCAAGGGAGGCCCCAAACACTGTGAAAACATTTTGAGAAAAATTCATCAGAACCAATGCACTCTCATGTCTTAGCTTGGCTGTTACTGCTTTAAATAAGTTGACTCATATCTGATTTGCATTTAACCGTACCTTTGACCATTCATTCAACAAATATATAGATTGCTGATTAGGTGTCAGACACTGTTTTAGGTGTAAGGATATAGTGACAGAAAAAGAAGTGTTCTCACTCTTATTGATACTACATTCCAGGGAGGGAGATAGACAATAAGTAAATTTTTTCAAAGTATATAATGTTAGGTCATGATAAATCTGATAGAGTAAAACAAAGCTAATGAAGCAGATAAGGAGGGTAGAAAGTGCCAGTGGCAGTGTGGTTCAGAGGAAAGATTTATCAGCTTATATATTTGGGTGACAAAGTGATATTTAAGGAGAGAAGTGGGGGACATTGAGATATGTGAATATGCAGGGGAAGGAAATTTCAGGGAGAGAAAAAAGTACATGAAAAGACCCTGAGGTAAAAGCATACTTGGCACATTAGAGGAAACCCAGTTTTTTTGTTTTTGAAGATTTATTATGAGAGAGAGAGAGAGAGAGAATGCAAGTGGGAGGAGTGGTAGAGGGAGAGAATCTCCAGCAGACTCCAAGCTAAGCATGGAGCCCATGCAAGTCTTGATCTCACAACGCTGAGACCATGATTTGAGTGGAAACCAAAAGTTGGTGCTTAACAGATTGAGCCACCCAGCCTCCCAATAGCCAGGCGTTTTGATGGAGCTCGTATAGGGTGGGAGTCATAGGAGAAAAGGTCAGAGATAAAATGGATCATGTAGACCATACTGAGTATTTGAGGTATCCTTGTAGTGAGAGGCAAGGCCCTGGGACATTTGATGGTGAGAGGTGACTTGACCTGATTTACATTTAGCAGCAGGAGGCTACTACAGTGATCAGGTGAAAGAAGATGATGCCTTAGACTAAGATAATGGTGGTGATGGTGGTGAGAATAAAGATTGCAGATGAATATTTGTATATGCCCAAAGGAAAGGGAGGGAAAGCAAGGGAAGGTGATGAAAGAGAGTTGTCAAGGGTTTGTGGGGGGAAGATCAGGGACTACCTGCTGAGGTTGCTGGGAGGGTAGGAATTAGGTCAGAATTGAACATGGAGCTCACGAAACTCAACACAACTGTGCCTGTGATTTCTTCATTTCTGCATGGTCTTTGTTTGAATGAGATCTCCTGAAATCCCCAGTCTTGCTCTGAAACTGATCTTCTACCCCTGGTTTGATACAACATTCTGTGTTTTCTTTTCTTTCCTTCTTTCCTTCTTTCTTTCTTTCTTTCTTTCTTTCTTTCTTTCTTTCTTTCTTTCTTTCTTTCTTTTGTAAGGTTTTATTTATTTATTTGACAGACAGAGAGACAGCGTGAGCAGGGGAACAGCAGGCAGAGGGTGTTGGGGAGGAGAAGATAACTCTCTGCTGAGCAGGGAGCCTGATTCAGGACTCGATCCCATGACCCTGGAATCATGACCTGAGCTGAAGGCAGATGCTTAATGACTGAGCCACCCAGGCATCCAAGCATTCTATGTTTTTCTTATTATTATTTGGAATTTTAAAATCTGCCTCCCTGTAACAGACCCAATTTGAGGTGAGTTAAACATTTGTTCCTGGGAGCTAGGAATGCTGTGAAGGACACTGACATAACAACAAGCTCTGTCATTATGCATATCTAAACTATAATTATATCATAATCGTTTCATTTTCTATAAAAGGTCTCTCACTCAGTATAGAAATGTGTTTTTTTTTAAGATTTTTAAAAATTTATTTATTTGACAGACAGATCACAGAGAGAGATCTCTGCTGAGCAGAGAGCCTGATGCGGGGCTCGATCCCAGGACCCTGGGATCCTGACCTGAGCAGAAGGCAGAGGCTTAACCCACTGAGCCACCCAGGTGCCCCTAGAAATGGTTTTGACCATCACTCTTTTGTGATCTTTTTGTGATCTTTTTGTCCTGGATCTCATAAAGAAAATCATGAGCCGAACTATACAGAAATATATAGAAACATTTCAATTGGATCTTTAAGGTCATTATATAATCTTACTGAACAGTGTGACAACTTTGGTATGTATATGGACTTTAAATTGTCCATATCATGTTTCTTATAATCTGCTCCTTACAGTGGATCAAGAAAGAAGTGTTAGGTGGCTGTTCACCAATGCTTGGGTGTGTGTTGTCTATGCATTTTTCCCCTAGTGGATGGCTTTCAAAATAAAATCTGAGAAAGAGAGAGAAGAACGGTGTGGGTGGGAGGAGGGAGAGACAGAGAGAGAGAGAAGAAAGGTAGAGACAGAGACAGAGAGAAGCAATTTAACGAATGGCTTTTTTCATCTCCAAAGGGAGTTACCCAGTCACTCAGCTGAATATTTTTCAAACCTTATACCATAAAGCATTAGCCTTTCTAGGTCACTGTACTGCATCTGAGCCTAAAATTAAAACCATAAATACTTAAAGCCTTAACTCTTACACTCTTTGAAAGCTGGTAAAAACAGGCATTCCCTTTGCCACTTTAGTGTGCTTATTTATGTGAGAAGCAGCATTTTGGAAAATAAGGCTTAAAAGCAGAATCACACAGAGAATAAGGGAAGAAAAAAACCAATGTGCATTTTCTATTTTCTTTTCCTTCTGTTTATTCCCTCCTGCTTAGTATCAGGATTCATATCATTTTCTACCCAGTTTCAAGAGGGAGAAACTGTCCATCCCAAGCTAATAGCCAAATCAATATTAAAGTATGGAAGGTGGTTTTAAGTCTAATATCTCCCAGAGCACCTGTTCCATTGTTGATGAACAACACATAACCAGGAACTATGGATTCTCTGATGCTGCATCTGACTTACACACCTTTCGTGATCTGGTCTGCCTCCTGAGCCATAATATCAATTGTTTGGGAACAAACTTTCCCTGACTTCCCATGTGCCTGGCTGCTGGCAACCTAACGCCATACTCCCCCTTCTAACCTCTCCCATGTCAGGCGGGAGGCATATCCTTAGGAACTACATTTTCTAGACTCGTGTGTACTTTCGAGACACCTGGAAGGTGAAAGAAAAGCAGAAGGCATTCTTATATTCTTCCAGTGAAAGTCAAACCACCTGTGCTCTGGCAAATGCGAGATGTGCAGGGTGGAAGCCACCATGGCAAGTCCTGACTTCCTCAAAGCTTCCTGTGTGCTGTTTCTTCTGAAGCTCCTGATTCCTTAAAGTAAGTCTCTTCTAACTTGAAAGGCCCATTTTCCCTGCTCCTGTTTGATCTCTGCAGATTGGGGGAGGAGATGGACTGGGAGAGAGAGGTCACTATAGGAACCCATGCAGCCTAGGTTCCTCTATGGAGAAGCATAGCCATAAAGTAGCAAGACAGATGCCACTTAGAAGCATACCACATACTCCAGAGCTGGGAGCTGAACTGAGTGGGAGATAACTCAAACCTATCCCCAGCTATTTGACTTTGAATAAATTACTTGACCTCAGTTTGTTCACTGTGAAATATAGTTAAAACCAGTACCTATCTCAGAGGGTTTTTATATGGATTAGTGAGGTAATATTTGTAAGATTTGCAGGAAAAAGAGTGGCACATGGTTAGTGCTATATGATTATTACAGAAGAAAATGTTAATTTAAAAAATACATACATCGAGGAGTGTCTGGATGGCTCAATTAGTTAAGCATCTAACTCTTTTTTTTTTTTTTTTTTTTTTTTTTGTTTTTGGTTTTTTTTAGCATCTAACTCTTGATTTCAGCTCAGGTTATGATCTCAGAGTGGTGAGACAGTGCTCTGCCTTGGGCTCCAGGCTGGGCGAGGAGCCTGCCTAAGATTCTCTCTCTCCCCCTCACCGTTTGCTCCTCCCTCTCCCTTGTGAGCTCTCTCTCTACAAATAAAAAAATAAAGAATATATACATTGAGATTTCCTTAAAAGTGGTCTCCTTGGGAAGATAGACTTTAACCCCAATGCTCAAAACATTCCTCGAATATGGACATTTTGAAACTTGTATCGACAAGCTATCCAGCAGTCACATAAAAAAACTGTGATTTTTGACGGTGGTTTGTTCTTCTGCCTGGGGCGGGAGGCTCCCAAGTTCCTGTATTTCTCCCTAACCATCCATCCCAGCTTTGGGTGAAAAATTGTATTATGCAACTTGGCCACTTGCCTTGTTCATGTGCTTTATCTCTGAATGATTTAGGGCTGTTTATACAACCAAACACACTCTCAAAAGATGAAGCATGGCTTCCCTCAAAAATGTTCAAAACAGCAGAGCATCCAAAGGGATTCCAACTGAGCAGTTGCAAATATGTCCTGGACAATGGCTCTGTGACTGGCATAAGCTTAGAGCCTCTCAGAATAACTCTTGAAAAGGAGAGAGCTCTTGGGTTGATAGATTTAAAGAAAAAATAATTTTCCTACCTGTGAATATGTGGCAGTTGTCCTTCATAAATTCTCAAGGATTGCAGTGAGAATGGAGAATAACATACAACACAACTAAAAAAAAATTACCAAACAGCTTCAAGGACAGAAAATGTAAGCAGAAAGGTCAAAATGATCTTTCTCTGTTTCTCTTGTCACAGCTGGCGGAGGGGGCCAACGTTACTCTAGCCATCAGGCAGAGGGCTACATCTGAAAGTTCCAGTTGGGGAAAATAGGGTTTCAAAGAGCAAGCAGGGATCCTTATTTTCCAGCAAACCAGTGTTTGCCCTTCAATGCTTTTTCCCGCCTACATTACTCAGTTTTGCAAAGTGAGACATACTTTTTGTTACTGGCAGATGCCACCCAGGGGAGAAAAAGGAAAAAAAAAAAAATCTGTCTTGTTTTTTCTCTCAGGTGTAAAAAATTTCCCTCTGGTTTGTTAGTGTCTCAGTAATCAGTTGAAAAATTCAGCAAGAATATGTCAGATAACCTAAAAAATGTTTTTCCAGGGACTTATTTTAACATAGAATGAAAGTATTCTGTGACAATCCTGAAGCCTGGAACAGCAGTTTGCAACTTGCTTATGAATTAATCTTTTTTATGCACTTTCATGAGGGAACTGATCCACCTAATTAATCCATTTCCATCCAGCTGAATTTAGATATCAGTAATTTATCAAGATGAGTCCTTAGGGCATGCCTGATTTCCTAATCCTATCCATTTAGGGCAAAATCTCAGATTAAGGATTGTAAAGACTTCATATATTTTAGTATTTAAAAATACTTAGAGATGCAAACCTGAGATTTACAGATACAAACACATACAATGCTCTGCATGCTTAATGCAAAATTTATAAAGTCCTACAGTTTTTTTGTTTTGTTTTGTTTTGTTTTGTTTTTTAATTCTTTGATGATTGTTCACAAATGTCTTTCTCTTTGGGATTTTTCTGGAATTTTCTTGAGTATACCCTCATTCATTCCTTCACTCAACCAACACTGTGTGAATGCCTACTGTGATTTTACCTTGTGTCAGGCCCTGGGAAATATGCAGTTCTTTTTTTTTTTTTTTTTTTTTTTAAGATTTTATTTATTTGACAGACAGAGATCACAAGTAGGCAGAGAGGCAAGCAGAGAGAGGAGGAAGCAGGCTCCCCGCTGAGCAGGGAGCCCAATGTGGGCTCGATCCCAGGATCCTGGGATCATGACCTGAACCGAAGGCAGAGGCTTTAACCCACTGAGCCACCCAGGAGCCCCAAATATGCAGTTCTTGATCTGGAGGAAATAGCAATCCAGAGGTGAAAGGTAGGTGGGGCTGTTAAGTGTATGAATTATCAAATAGCTGTCAATTATAATGTGTAAATTTACGTAAGTTTCTCAAGCTCATGCAACGTGGAAAATGGCAGTTCATCAGGGGTCTGAAGACTATAGGCTTTTAGCTCCAGTCTGCTGCTGGGTTTTGTAAATGAAGTTTCGCTAGGACATTGCTAAGCTCATTCGTTTATCTAGATCTATAGGTTACTTTCAGTTAGAAAGACATAGCTAAGTACTTGCTAAAGAGAGGATGGCAAAACCTAACATTTGTACAATCTGACTCTTTGGAAATGAGGTTTGGTTTCTCCTGGTTTAGATTATTAGAGCTGCAGATCAGGTGTTTGAGAACAGCTCCCGCTGGCTACAAAGCCCCTTCCACCTTATTTCGTCAAACTTTTAGAATCATAAATATCTTAAAGATTTCTCTAGTAAGTTTCTTTTTTTTTTTTAATAAATAGCAAATATTTTCTGTGCATCTCTTTAAAAAGGTTTGTAAAAAATTTTTTTGAGAAGGGAGTATAAATCTCCACTTCTAGAAAAAAGAATCAGTCTTCAGAAACAGTTTCTACTTTTGCACATATCCGTTCAGAGAGCGAATGGCAGAGCTGGGGAGCAAGAGATAAAATAAGAGAGTAGGACTACATTGTCTCAAAAGAGCTTTCCAGCTCCAACATCCCATAGCTCTATGTTTCTATAATAATAACTGCACAGGCCAAAATTAAACATAGCGCTGCAGCTGGAAAAAACACACAGCACAGTGGTTTGTGGAAATCAGTTAAGAACAGAGACGAGCCTAACGGTAACTGCACCATCACAAATCCAAATCTTCCACATCTTATTTTGCAAAAATAAGGCTAACCCTTAATCAATAACACATGATTCAGAGAACATTCAGAAAACATCAATGAAAATAAGTTGGCAGCATTCTCAATTCATCTTTGACATACATTAGATTCTAGTAGGAGGCTATGATGTGAAAAAGTGCCCTTGAAGAATAAAAAGACAACAAAAATTAACGAAAATCAGCCTCATGGCAATAATTATTTCTTCAAATTACTGAGTCTGAATGCTCCATGAAGACACATAGGTAAAGCTGTAATGTGAGCCTTTTGACCTGAGAATTGGCTGAACAAATCTGTATTTATAAGTTTTCTGGAACACCTACATTTAACTAACAGGTACAATTCCAAGAGGAAACAAGAGGGAGAGGGAAGTAAAGGGAACCAGCCCTCAAGTTCTTTTGGTTGCTATAATTACATTTGTGCTTGCTAATGAAACTTGGGAACATCTCTTTTGTCCATCATCCATTCAACAAACATTCATTGGAGACCCACTGTTTGCCAAACACTGAACTAGGTGCAGACAGTAAGGGAAACTTGCCCCTTGCTTCATGGTGTCTATGGTTTTGTGGGCCAAGAGAGGCATTGAACAATTATAATGCAATACGATGTACTAATGGGTGTAGAGGAATATGAACAAGAATGTGTCCGGTCCATATTACGTGGCCTAAGCTAAGATATTAGAGTCCATCTGGCGGGTCACCTCAGACCTCAGCTCTTCTCTGGTCCTTCCCCTCCCAATATTCCTTATTTATAGCTGCTCAAAATCCAAAGAAGGAAATTGACCTAGCAGCCATCTCAGAATGTGGATGAATGCAGGGTCATGTATCTAGCAGGAATCATCGGTACAGGTAAATGCTAAACAGATAATAAAAACAAAATGACAAAACTAAAAGTGACACAATCCATTTACTTTTGCAAGGCAATGATATAAAATGGGCAAAAGACAAAGCAGAATGTGTCTTTCATGGAAGGTAAGCAGCAAGATTTTGCTATAATTGTTAGGTACAAGACTGCTTAGCTGGAGTGTGCTAAACCATTGTAAACGTCTCTAAGTAAAATGAGTGCTCTAAGAGTTCACCTTGTTTATTCTGAGAATCCATCCGTCCCAAGACATGATAGGGTTCAGCCATCCAATTTGAGAAGTATAATTTTCTTTGAAAATGTTACTGGCATGTATAACATATTTTTTTTTAAAGAAAAAAAAATAAAACTAACCCTTGTGTACACCTCACCCACCCTAAAAAATACATTACAAATGAGTTTTCCTAATTTTTCCTTTATTCTATCTCTCTACTTTAATGTATGTAATAAAAAGTCTGAAATTTATTAATATATTTAACTTTCCACCAAACAATTTAAGAACATTTTATATTGATAACACCATTGCACATATATACTAATTTTGTCCTGTTCCTTAGCTCTATCTTGATACCTTTATACACCTTCCCCTCTCCTGGTCTCTTCCCAAAGAAAGTAGTAATTTTCTTTAAAATATTACTAACATACGATACATTTACTATTGGCGTTACTGTTTTATATAAAATTGACCCAAAATTTTATATTTTCTTTTTTCACATTTCTTTGTGCATCTTGCATCTTCTTTTTGGGATCATTTACTTTTTTCTTGAATTGCAAAATTAGCTATTCCTTTACTGTTAACTCACTTTTTAACTAAATTCAGTTGTTTTTTTTCCTTTTGTTTTCATTTGTTTGTTTTTGGTCTGAGAAGTCAGCATTTTACAGTTATTCTTAAAAGATACTTTCTGTTGGACATAGAATTCCATGTGAACAGTTACATTTTCTTAGTTATTAAAGATAATTATGTCCCACTTTTCATAGTTGTTGAATTGTCAGTTTAAATTTTGTTCCATTGTGTGTTCTTTTCTCTCTGCTTTTTTTGCTTTTGAAATCTTCTTTGAAAACAAAATAAAACAAACAAACAAACCAAAATCTTCTCTTTGTCTTTAATATAATTTTTAAAAACATTTTATTTATATGAAAGAGAGAGAGCACGAGCAGGGGGAGTGGCAGAGGGAGACAGAGAAGAAGACTACCTGCTGAGCAGGGAGCCTGATGGAGGACTTGATCCCAGGACCCTAAGATCATGACCCAGTCACTCAGGAGCACTGTCTTCAAAGTTTTATAATTTTAATATGTATTTTGGTTTGGATATCTTTTTATTTGTACTGTTTATGTTCTTTAAGTTCTTTCTTTTTATAAATTCCAGAATGTTCTTATTTCTTTGGCTATGAATTTTCTGCTATTCTTTCTATTCTTTTGTGGGGGGACTATGATTAGATGTCTGTTAAATCTTTTCATTCTATTCTGTACGCTCCTTAACCTTTCCTTTATAATTTTTGTCTCTTTGTCTAAGTGCAGTATTCTATAGTTTCTTCAAATCTTTTTTCTAGTTTATCTTCTTTCTAGGTCTCACCCATGGAGTTTTTAATTACTACATATATTTTTAATTTCTAGAAACTTTATTTGGTTCTTTTGCAAATCTTTTGCAAATCTGCCTTATCAATTTTTAAAAATTTCAGGTGTGAGGGCACCTGGGTGGCTCAGTTGGTTAAGCCTCCAACTCTTGATTTCAGCTCAGGTCATGATGTCAGTGTCTTGGGATCAAGCCCTGCATTGAGTTCCACACTCAGCTTGGAGTCTGCTTCTCGTCCTCCCTCTGCTCCTAACCTTGCTTACACTTTCTCTCTCTGTCTGTCTATATCTCTAAAATAAATAAATAAATAAAATCTTAGGGAAAAAGAAATAAAACCCTTTTTCATTCTTTAATTCTCTCTTTTATTTGTTTAAAACATGTGGACCATACTTGGCTTATGTACTGCCCTGGGTTCAAAGATCTGTAATCACGAAGGTCTGATTCTGTAGTTTGTTCTTTCTGTTAACTCTGGCTTATCATTGTTTGAGAGCAGATACTCTATTTGAAGCTTTATTTTCTGGAATTATTTAAAGATGGCAGTTAAAGCATATTTTTCAAAAGAGTAGCCATGTTTGCTTTTAAGTATGGAATTCCAGATAGGAATTCTCAATTTCTTTTTCATTTGACCCAGGACCAAAAACAAAAGAGACATGTTCTCCCCACTCTTTCCCTCTACAAAATCAGTTTTTCTCAGTTCAACCAAAAAAGGTGTCACCCTTCAGGGGTTCTGCATATGTGTGAGATCCCAGTTCTGTTTCTCACTTCACTCAGGTGCCAGGGTTTTCCTCTTGTCTTGTCAGACATGACCCAATGAAACCCAAGCCTGAAGCTATAGGGTCACTGGCTCCCCTCAGGGCAAACACTGGCTTTAGGGCACAGTTAACATTTCTGGATTTGTGCTTCCTTGCCATTGAAACCTCTGATTCTTTTCATTACTTTACTGTCAGGTCAGCTTCACTATAAAAAATATTCTTACAAAATGTTTTATTTAATATTTTTAAGTGTTGGTGCTAGACAAATTTTTTCCTGAGCATCTAAACTGCCATATTTCTGGGTAAAAAAGAAAAAAAAAGTTGATTCTGCAGATCTGATGCCAGTTTTTCTAGAGCTTGGATGGAAAAATCTGTTTTAGGGGCCCTAAGAGTGACTTGACATCCTCAGAAGGCAAATCACAAGTCTGTCACCAGAGCAAGGAATGTGAGAATGATTAATACAGCACTGCTTAGAGGTTTGGTTTTTTTTGTTTGTTTTTTTGTTTTGTTTTGTTTTGTTTTTTGTTTTCCAACATTATAAAGACAGAAGACAATACTCATTGGAGAAAATACATATTGGGTTGGAAGACCGGTGGGAAGAGGTTAACAAAGTGTCCTGAAATCAGAAAGGGGTTAAGCCTGGAAAAGAGCAAAGGAGAAAAGAAAGATCTCAGCATATCATCTTTCAATTGCAAGCTGTCTGGAACTCAACAGGATCAGCCTGGGCTTCCGAAGCCTGCAGCTTCTCTCTAAAAAATGACCATGCATGTGTCTATTAGAGATAGATTCTCAGGGTTCTCTGCCCTGTGTCTCTGAAATACAGATTTGGACCAGAGACCTTATGCCCAAGGAACTTGCTGTTGTTCATTCTTCTACTCATCCATAAATATTTTAAAAGGATGTATTTTTGAGTAACTCCTCTCTGTCAGGGTGTGCTAAGCTTGGGGATAAAGTGTGGAACAGGTGTGTTCCCACTGTCCCTGGTATTTGGAAACTCAAGGTCTATTTGGGAGAGAGAAGTTTCAAACAAATGTGTTTTATTACAATTCTGATAAGTACTAGAAAAGAAATAAACCTCCAAACCCAAGGGTGCAGATACCAGACTCTTGCTAGCCATTTTCAATTACCATGAATAACAGTCTCCTCTACTTACAAGCTTGGGGTAATTGTCTGTTAGCTGTGATTTCCCCACATTCTGCTCATACTTTTGAAAATGGGTTCTTTACCAAAACTCCCTCAAAAAACACCAATTTGGAAAATTGTCACTTTCCTCTTTCCTGTCTTTTTCTTTTCATGAATATGGAATGAACTGTTCTTCTTGGCAACTCCTGGAGGGTTTAAAGCAAGGAGGATGCATGATCCAAATGATATCTTAAATATCACCCTGCCTCTCGTGTGAAGAACAGAAGAAGCTGGGAGAGAACTAAAGGCAGAGCAGCAGTCAGAGGACATTGCTAGGATCCAAGTGAGCAGCAATTACAGTCCCACTAGTATGAAGCTGTGGGGAGATAGGGAGAAGTGTCAGTTTCAGATACATCGTGAAGGTAGGAATGTCAGGGCTTATAGAGAGACTGGATGAGGACAGTGAAGATAGTGGATTCAAAACTTACTCCTAAATTTTTGGCTAAGGCCGAAGGGTGAGTGGTGTAGCTATGACATGAGAAGAGAGGCAGGTTTGCAAGGAAGGAAAAAAAAAAGATTTTCATATTAGGGAAGTAAGTGTTGTGATGTTTAGTAGGCATCTAAATGGAATGTCCATTATGAAGTGATAGCTTGAGGGTTGATGAAGGAATGGGTGGTTGAGGAACAGAGCTGTGAATGTGGGAATGTCAGTGTTTAGGTGATATTGAAAGCTGTACGTATAGATGAGGCCACCTAGGAAGTGAGCAGATAGAAAAAGTTTGGATTTTTGAAGTCAGAAAAATGAAGAAAAACCATAAAAAGAGAATGAGAAGTAGTATCTTGGTTAGGAAAACATCCTAAGAGACTGAACCCTAAAAGCCAAACAAAGAAGGGAATAGTCAAGGTGTCAACTGTGTGGATTTGAAAAGATGGAGGTCATTGGTGACCTTGTCAATGTTTGTGGAGTGATGGAAACAGAGGTCTATCTGGAATGAGTTCAAAAGAGAAATCTGCAAGGAGTTTTGCTATGAATGGAAGTAGAAAAATTAGAAGTGAGTACTGCAGGGGAAGAGGGGTCCAGGCGAGTTTATTTTTTAAATGGGAGATACTGTAGCATGATTCCCTTTGCCCACATTTGTATTTAACTCCTCTTGTCCTTTGAAACTAAAGGACCTTTTCTGAAACTAAGTGGAGGCAGGCTACAGAGAAACCACAAAGTCTAGTAATAACAGCTCATTATTGCAAGGCTCCTATGTGAGAAGTCTTTATCATCTCTAGACCCAAAGAGGCATCAGGAGGAATGCTTTCTGGATTCTAGGAAGGGTTTGATATCACACTAGATGACTATGACTTTGCATGTTTATCATTCCTAGAGCCAGAGCCCACAGGATTAGAGGCTGTATGAATAGCGCTGGGTATGATCTAGGGGATTTAGCCAATATTCGTGAATATGTCATCATAGGATCATAGACAAAAATGTATCATTGCAGCTGTGTGTGTACCAGACTTCTATCTTCTAAGGAGCTTCCTGTGTTATCCTAACCCTCTTCTGGAACTTTTTTTTACATGAGCTGCTTTTGGAGTAAGGAGATAGAGGGCAGAATTAACTGGGGAAGTCAGTGAAAGCTAGACGGATATTCATTTGTAGGGCCAAGAGCTAGCCCCTTTTCAGGGGGAAAAAAAAAAAAAAAAAAAGACAAGATCCAAAAAGTTATAAAGAGAGCAGAGAAAAAGAAAGAGAAGAAGATCAGTGTGGATGGGTTTGAGGTACCATCTTGCAGAGTTCCGAGATTTGGGGAGATTAAGATGGAAGGTTTATGCCAGTGTCTTATTCTGGTCAGAATGCTGTCACAAAGTACCACTGACAGCGGAGAGTTATTTCCCTCAGTTCTGGAGGCTGGAGGTTCGAGATCAGGGTGGCAGCATGGCTGGGGTCTGTTGGGCACCCTCCTCTGGGCTGTAGGAGCTGACCTCTACTTGTGTCCTCACATAGCAGAGAGCAGCCAGCCATCTTGTGACTCTTACAAGGACACTAATGCCTTTCTTGAGGGCTCTGTCCTCTTGACCTCCTCTACTCCTAAGTACCTCCCCAAAACCCTACCTCCTAATACCATCATCTTGGATGGAAGGGTTTCAACATATGAATTGTGGAGAAACACACATTCAGTCAGAGTTCTCCAGTGTGGAACACTGAAAGGAAAGTAGAACAAATAAAATTCTTAACTTTTTCTATGTAATTTCTTTTTGGCACTTCAGTGAGAAACTTCAGTAGATATTTAATTTGTTCTTCAGGACTTTTTAGATGCCAGAATAATGGT
Organism: Mustela lutreola; assembly: GCF_030435805.1. NCBI lineage: Eukaryota > Metazoa > Chordata > Mammalia > Carnivora > Mustelidae > Mustela > Mustela lutreola. Next base: position 94,875,747 of record NC_081295.1, read on the forward strand.
TCTATTAACTATGAAGCTGTACAGATTTCTTTGTTCTAAATTTTTGTTAATGCAATTGTCTGTTTCCTCTGTAAGGCCCTGATCTCTCCCTAATTTTTTTAGCCTGGACACTTCACTGTGACTTACATGTGACATATATTAAGACAAAGCTGTCTTCTGGGGCCTGTGGCTTTCATGATCAAACTGTGCCCTACGTGGAGAGGAGCCCCACTTGGTTTCATGTTCTGCTGCTGTCATCTTAAAATTCTTAATTTTTTAATAAGGGGGCCCAGATTTTTATTTGGCACTGAGCTCTGCCAATAATGTAGCCGACACTTCACTCGGTAACTACCAAGGAGTAACTGAGGATAACCCTTTCTCCAAACAAGCAAGCTAGATATGGATTTTTTTTTTTTCATCTCTTTTAGTTCTAAAATGATCCTTCCATTTTTCTAAGTAGCTCTTTCTTCACATCCTAGAAGAATTGTTAACCAGTTATCAATCTGCTGGGAATAAAAGGAGAATTGAAAGGAATTAAGGAGAGAAAGCTGGACAATGATCTGGACAAAATGATAACTGACTAATTTGTGTGTGGATATATTACAATAATCTTTAAAAAGTTGCCCAAGCCAGAAAAGAAAAAAAAAGTCAGGGCAGAGATGTTATATACGAAGATAATATACCAATGATTAAAGTTACCGAAACGTTCTAGGTGAGAAGATACACAGCCTGCCTAAGAAAACTGCTTCGAATAGGGACAAGGCAACATTCATTCCCTGATTATGCTTTAACAGAAGATTTTTAATCTTGTTTGCCAAGTATTGCAGGGGATCTGTCTGGGAGGTGGGATGTGTGGGTTAGAACAAAAATTGGAAAGAAATGGACAGATACACATCTTCCAGAGTAAGGGACAATGGAATGGGTGGTGCTAGTGGTAGAAGCAATTGAGTTTATTGACAAAGTATTGACATTCCATGCCAACTGGAACGTAAGCTTTGGTGATGGAGTTCCCCCAAGAAGGAATAAGTTGTCTTCTGGGCTGTGCTCCTGAATCATTTACTTCTTCATCTTTGCCACAGCTCTCATGGCTTTGTACTCCAATTACTGTATAATTATTTGTTGTCAGTCTGTCAACACCAAAAAATATGAGCTCCTCCAGGGCAGATTTTAATTTTTATTCTTATATTCTAAAAGACAGCCTGGCATGAAGTAGATAGTGAACATTTGCTAAATACACACACACACACACACACACACACACACGTGCATGCACACATGCACCAAATTAGTCTTGAAAATCAAACAGGGTAGATTCAAGTACACTGAAAATCCTAAACTACTTTAGAGACACACTGTAATGATTGTGGTGGTGAGGACGAGCAGGATCATGATGGGAGAGATGATGAGGATGAGGACCATGACAAAGTCAATGACAGCATGCACCCTCCAGAACAAAAGAGTGGCCCCTTAATTTCTGGATAATGAATGCCATGCTAGGAGTCTGTGACAGGTTTGGCAATTGTACGCAGAAAAATTATGACTATATGACTATGTGCATGTGTTTGTTAGTTTTTCTTCTGATGATGACAGCCTCATCTTTCATCAGTATTCCCAATGGTTTGGATTTTTAAAAAAGTTCAGAATTCTGCTTTGTGGGAGAAAGCATGAACTACCTGCATGCTAGTGTAGTGACTGATCTCTGAGTTTGGATGAGATTTGAATCAAGAAGTGACCCTGTGCCCTTCAGTATCTTATTTAGCATGTAAGTAAAACCACCCCTACACTACACGTTGCCAAAAAAAAAAAAAAAAAAAAAAAAAATCATTAGGTTAAATGATCTGAGGTATCCTTACAGGAAAGATTCTAGTATGAACACAGAATGGTATTATATTAAATGATATTAGAAAAATTGGAATCAGAGCATAAAGCATAAAACACATTAAATGTATTAATGGAGAAGCAGAATGAGGTCAAGTATATCTTGTCCAAAGTGCTTTGCATGTAAAAATATTCCATTAAGAAAAAAGAATATTTAGATGATGTATTGATGTAACTAAAGACTACGAAATAATTTCCCAGGAAAACACCAACTGCCTAAAGGATAACATTACAAAAAACACTTTCTGATCTAAACTGGAACCTTCCTTCAGTTTTGAGTGCTGTCTGCCAAAGTGGACACCAGGAACAGGAGCTAAACAACATGGTAACTTCTAAATGTCTAATTTTCTCCCTAACATTTCCTGTAGAAAATTTTACATCCTAGTTCAGTATTTAAAAATAGTTCTACTTTTGGGGCACCTGAGTGGCTCAGCGGGTTAAAGCCTCTGCCTTCGGCTCAGGTCATGATTCCAGGGCCCTGGGATTGAACCCCACATCGGGCTCTCTGCTCAGCAGGATCCTGCTTCCCCCCCTCTCTTGCTGCCTGCCTCTCTGCCTCCTTGTGATCTTTGTCTGTCAAATAAGGAAATAAAATATTAAAAAAAAATAGTTCTACTTTTTTAGACCCCTACATGTTTCCTATTATGACACAATCCTTTCCACTTTGCTACCGAAGGATAGCTGGTCTTTAGAAGTTTCCTAATGAGGGATGCGTGTGTGGCTCAGTTGGCTAAGCATCTGACCTCAGCTCAGGTTATGATCCTGGGATTCTGGAATCAAGCCCCATGTCAGGATCCCTGTTCAGCAGGGAGGTTCCTCTTCTCTCTTCCCCTTAACCCTGCTCATGTTTTCCCTCACTTGCTCACTCACTCTCTCTCAAATAAATAAACAAAATCTTAAACAACAACAGCCAAGAAGGTTACTAATGAATTACAATTGCCCTCAGCTCAAAATAATCCACATGCCAAAGTGGCACATTTTAGGGTGACATAGTCTGCTCCCTTTCAATATCTTTCATTATCCTGGTTCTTTTAGTGGTAATGATTCACACTTTTCACTCATATGACAAACATGCATTAAATGCCTATCTTTGTGCTTGGTTTTGAAATAAAAGATGACTAAGATACAAATCCTATTCTCTGGGGACCTCTGTCCAGTGAAAGGGATGACCATGAAAAGCAGGAGGTACACTCAAGTGAGGCAGTCACCGCCAGAAGTATGTATTAAGTATTGTAGTAGTAGTATTGGTGGTGTAGTAATGTACTCAATACATTACTAGTATTTTGTAGTGAGGCAGACATCCAAATATGGCAAAAGCAGTATTTCTGGTCCTATTTGACTTTCCAGAACCTTGTCATTCCTATAGGGTTAGAACCATCTCCCTCCCTCATACAAATTTTATCTAAATTAAGTCTGTTATTTATGAATAATTTATTTAAGAATTATACTTTTTTAAAGGGTGGTCTTTAATTACAATATAATGGATTTTTATAACATATTTGTTTCATTATATATCGATTCTTGACATTTGAGAATACATCTAGCTCTTCTCTTTTTTTACTTCCACTTCCATTTATGTTATTTCTAGATGGATAGTGCAGCATTGGGATATGTTCCCTTTATCAAGAAAGATATTATTATATATGAGCAGAGAAAAAGCTTGTCAATCTGTGTTATAACATTCAAGAACAAGATTTTGAAGTGATCTGCAACCTATTGTCTGCTTTAGGTTGATCATTAAAGAAAATGTCAATTATTTCTTTAAAAGAATCAACAATCCAAGAAACCAGTTATATTTTGGTACAACCCTTTTGGAAAAAAAATAATATATAGATCCTTTTATACAATAACCCCACTCTGATACATAATTTACCAGAATCAGAGATATGTATATGAAGATTTCTTTGTAGCATTATCTATAATGACATTCTTTAGAAGTAACTTGAATAAACATTAGGAATTAATTCAGTAAATCACAAGCATTTAAGATCATAATATGTGGCCATAAAATCAGTATGAAGAGTTTATAGAAACATGTAAATATCTATGTAACAATAGCTAATATTAAGTGACCATTTATTCTGTGTCAGCTCCTATTTTAAGTACTTTATAAACATGATTCCATTAGATCCTCAAACATCCTCATGAGGTAGGTAATATTCTCTACATTACACAGATGAGGCACAAAGATATAAATATCATATCCAGGATCAAAGAGCTAGGCAGTGACTGGGCAAGGATTTGAAGCCAGAGAATGTGGTTCATAAATATTATGCCATATACTTTTTGGTTTCAGTTGCACACACACAGATAAGGACTAGAAGATAATAAAAATATTTGTAAATGATTGTCTTTGGGTAGTGAGACTATTAAGGTTTTTTACTGTTTTTCTAGATTGCCTATAATATATTAAATGATTTTAAACAGAAAAAAAATAAAGTGAAATTCAAAAAATTTGATGGTTAAGAGTAAAAAATAAGCACAGTGTCACTCAAAAAACAAACAAACAAACAAACAAAAAAAAAACCCAAAAACCCTGACATTGACTGCATAAGATATAAATTCTTAAATCCCATTTTGAGACTTATTACTTAAGCTACATCTGTTATTGCAGGTAAAACTTCCATTATTTGTAAGACCATGCAGAAATACTATTGCTAAATTTGTCTGTTCTATTCCTGTTATGAATTTTCAGACCAAGTAACATATGGTGCATCTGTTACGAAGTTTAACCTGAATTAGTTACTCTGCGCTTCTACCCCCCCCTCCAACCCAAGAAATACCGTAAATGTCTTTCTACCTTTCAAATTTAAGACTAGATTCATATATTTTAATGCTAGGCAAAGCAAGGAGTCTGTGGTGAGCCAAATCCATGTTATTTTTCAAAAGTGTATTACGTAGAAATCTTATTATTTAGGACAGTCCTCTCTCAAACTACTAGTAGAATATCTGATGTCTTTCTATAACAAGAAATTTGAAATTGTTTCTAATCACTGTTATTTAAAAGTTGAAGATGTTCACAGGGTGCCTGGGTAGCTTTGTCGATTAAGTGTCTGACTAATGATTTTAGCTCAGGTCATGATCTGAGGGTTGGGAGATGGAGCTCCTCACTGGGCTCTAAGCTGGGTATGGAGACTGCTTCAGATTTTCTCTCTCTCTCTCTCTCTCACCTTCTGTCCCTCCCTAATCCCCAGCATGTGTGTGTGTGTGTGTGTGTGTGTGTGTGTGTTCTCTCTAAAAAAAAGGAAGTTGAAGATATCTTCTATCACCATGGATTTTATTTTAATTTAAATCAACAGCTATTTTGCTAATGGTCTAATTTAGGGAGACTACATGTGTATTAGTTGGATAGACTGGATTATTTTATGGTAAGAAATTAATTTCAAAATCCTATAGATTTAGATTTCCACTTCTTGCCAAGATAGAGTCACAAAGACAAGACTTACAATCCCCTACCTCACCAGAAGCTATCAAAACAACTGGATAGATGACAAGAAACAACGGTTTTCAAGTCACTGGACATCAGGCATGTAAAGACAATAATCCCTGAGAGATGGGAAACATATGAGATGAGTCCCATTCTTGCTTCTAGCTTACTGCCTTGAGAGACTCTCCCGGCCATGGTTCAGAGAGGGGGAAGGTGGGCAGAGTCCAGTGGATACCCTGAATTGAGATGGAGCTGAGAGTAAAAGAACTCCAAGGTTTGTGGAACAGAACACTAGAGAGGATACAGCTGCATGACAAGGAATGCTGCTGATCTCCTAAAGGCCCCCTTCTAGAATTCAGTGCCGGACTGATCAACACATGTGTATAAAGAAGCTCCTCTACATTAAGGAAAGAATCAAAGGACAGCACGTGGTGCTCACAGAAAGACTAGATTAGTGCCTGTTACAATCAACCAGACTGGAAAACCTCTTCTTCAGGAGGCATTGGGTAGAGGACACAGAAAGAGTCTTGCCTCAGTAGGGGGAGGTGATTCTAGATGAACACTGCTCCAGTTTTACCTAACAAAACGTTCATGCAAGGATCAGAGTTTCCAGGGAAGTATTCCATTTCCATGCTGGAGAGTGTTGTGAAGCTTCAAAAATAGCAAATGAGAGGGGCTCTTTTTTGGAATTGAACTACCTTCTGGAGTGTGATAGTATAATATCGGTAACTGTCACTATATAACTGTCTGTTTCTAAAAGAGTCCCTGTCTGTCATTTGTTGAAAAATACCTAGCCTTCATTACGGTTCCTCTACTCATTATCCCTCTCACAGTTTTGTGAATTTTGATGGGAATCTAATGAGAAAACATTCTTATTTTTATTTATTTATTTTTAAAAGATTTTATTTATTTATTTGATGGAGAGAGACACAGCAAGACAGGGAACACAAGCAGGGGGTGTGGGAGAGGGAGAGGGAGAAGCAGGCTCCCCCCCCACCCAAACAGGGAGCCCGATGTGGAGCTTGATCCCAGGACCCTGGGATCATGACTAGAGTCAAAGCAGACACTCAAGGACTGAGCCACCCAGGCACACCAAGGAAATATTTTTAAATAAAAAATGTCCCTTGGTGTAATTTCCCTTCAGTCTGAGTGCTTCAATAAGCAACTCTGAATGCCCTGAACATGTGATGAATTAAGTTGCTTTTTAATTGAAACACACTCAAATATATGTGAAGATAGATAATTAGTCACGAAAACCACTTACTAAGGTTAGATATCACTTGTAGGTGTGTAGGCTTAGAACTGCAAGTTAAAGCTCTGTTGTTCTTGAAGACTTAAAAACAGCTTTGTACCTTTAGAGGTAACTACTGGAGAAAGAAGTATTTCCATATTACTTCCTTAAAAAGATCTTAGACTCTACATATTTCATATTTATTATGTAATTACATAATCTGCATGCTTCTCTCCCTATTCTGTTCCTATAACAGAAATTCTGTCTTAAAAACAGTGAAAATATGAAATATTTTAGTTCTGTCTGTGGTTGCTTGGTATTATCAACGCTGTTAACTCTTGCTTGCTATTTACCTAACATATGACCCTAAGGAGTACAAATTGTTATTTATTGCCAGCTACAGGTTCTGGTGTGATGACCCCCATCTACCTCCTCTCACTTTCCCGTTCTCTGCCATGCTACACAACCATTTTTCCCACCGGTGCACTATTTTTGACACACTGGCCTTGCTTTTCTTTAAGCAAATCACATTTCTTCCGGTTCCAAAGACTTTGCAACTGCTCTTCTCTTAGAATGCTTTTCTCCTAGGCCTGCATGGCTTGCTACCTCCCTTAATTGTTCGATACTCCCTTTGGTTTATTGACTTTCACCAAGGTTCTTAAAAGATACTGACAATGAAATCTCCTCCATCTTCTTACTACTCCCCCTTTTAAAGTCACTTTAAGCCTCTCTACTCCCTTTTCCCTCTCCAATCTGGTTAAATTTCCTAGGCTTTCATAAAAAGCTAGGAAGAGATAATCACCAAAAGCTTTGTTTCTCTTAGAATTGAGCTAGCTTGAGTCAATTTCTATGCCTGTAATCAAAAGAAACCGAATATAGCGAGTTCAGTTCTTTCAGGAGCTTTCTCTGTTTTTAGATTGATACCTCTCTATTTTTTTAAGGCAATGTCACTTTGTTCTGTTTACAAATATACTGAATATCTGCCAGAATTATTATTTTGTTATTGCTCTTGGTGAATTTCCATGTCTATTTTGCTTGCTTGTTCTTTCAGATAAAATTTGTATTTTGCTAATGTTGCCAAAAATTGTAAGTAAAATAGCAATTGTAGTAATAAATGTTTTTTGAAAAAAATACATAATTTATTATGTAGTTACATAATTACAACTCAAAATATTACAGACAGTGAATCCCTTGCTTTAACAGAAGTTTAATAATTTTACTTAAGTACTAAAGAAACTCAAAGGAAAGGAACTAACATTTACTAGGAGCCTGCTATCTGTAAACCACTGTGTGGCTGCCAGGAATAACACTTATTTAAAAAGTGAAATCTATTATTTCATGAAGTTTTGGTGTACGGGAACTCAATATTGTGATAAGAAATTCCATCCTGAAGTAAGTGCATTTTGGAGAATTAAAAATGAAGGAAATGTAAAAATGTGAATGTATATCATGTAACTCAGAAAAAATGATATGTTGCTTCTTGCTTTTTTAAGAATTGGATTTAATTTAATTTTTTTTCTAGTGATCCAAAATTCCTTGTTTATGCACCACACCCAGTACTCCATGCAATATGTGCCCTCCTTAATATACACCACCAGGCTCACCAACCCCCTTCAAACCCTCAGTTTGTCTCTCAGAGTCCATAGTCTCTCAGCACCTTGAACTTAGTAAAGAGAAATGTCTGGCTTTGTGTGCACAGTGAAAGCCAAAAGATTCATCTGATCATATTTATAACTACACTGTCCACCACCCTGTTGCCTAGTGAACCAGAAGTTTCCCTGAATCTTCCACTTTTCATACAGCTGCTTTAGTGCTATCTGGAAATGGTCTCAAACAGGATATTATTGATATGTGGGAGAAGGCAGGAATGTGAACAGAAAAAGAGGTCTTGTAAACCTGAAGGAAGAAAAGACTCTTCTCTAAATACAAGCTAGACTCTAAGAACTAATCTGGGAAGATATTATAAAGAAAATCCCTGAGAGAGAGAAGAAAGAGAAAGTGACTGATGACACAGGTCATATGAAAGGACCTAACAGATTCATTCCTAATGAAGGGCTGCACATACTTGACTGATCTCACTAGATCTTGTTCTTAATCTCCTGCGGTTTGATTTGTTTGTTAGATTCCCTCCACTGATTATCTTGCACAGTTCCTCTTAGTAAAAAGACAAATACAAAGTCTGGTGTGTGGTATAAACTTTCTAATACTCCATAGCTATTTATCTCTCACGGTGTGAATTCCACTCGATACTGCTAAGACTCCTTGTTTTATGAAACTTAACTGGATCTTGAGGAAAACAAAACCAAGACAGGACTACCCATTAAATTTAGACAAAACAAAAGACACTAGCCTTCTGATCACCTATTTAGCCCCAAACTTCAGACTCTCAGGAGTACAGAGGCAACCTGTTTCGTTTTCCCGTACTTGCGTTTTCCTTTTGAATACCCCTATTAGTGACCTGCTTATGGTGACAGAAACAAAAGCAGCACATGAAATCTGACAAGTATGAATGTACTTGATGGGATCCATTTTGCAGTCACTGGTGCAGATAATGTCTCTGAGCATGTAATACTATCAGGCATTACTCCAGAAAATCTGAAAAATGTATCTTTTATATTATCATTGGTTCCACCTTAAAAAGATTAGAAAAAATTTACACAATTTACTACCTATCAGAGATATCTTTCTATGTAAAGTGGGCAAATTCTATTTAAACTCAATAATTTATAAACCTAAATGTTAAATTTACACATTAAACAGTTTGGATTAAATTTTGCTAGGATCCAACTTTTAAAAAGTAAGGTAAGAAAAGAAATAAAATTGCATAGCTATTGGAAAAAAAAAAAAAAGGTTTTTTTTTCCCCTGGAGCTTGAAGAATCATCCGGTGGGTATTTTTCATTTTACTTCAAGCTAGGATACATTAAAATTCAGGGAATTTAAAATTCTCAGAAATGGGACAGCCACCTAAGTCACCAGGACGGCTGCCAATCTTAAGACTCCCGTGTGAGGTTTCCTCCTGATTGATCTAATGTGATCCCCTCCACATCCCTGGCCTAGTCACTCTGGCCAAGAGACCTCCACTGGGAGCCGGCCAAAACCAGTACCTGATTGAATTAAAACGCAACCGGGGACCGTTTCCTAGGGAAGTTGGCTGCGAGGACCACATGTGTTGGAATGTCGCATAGACCATGATGGATTTCAGTCTTTGCTGTTTCTTGTCAGTGTCTTCTACAGACTACTTAAAGCTATGAAATTGGGTAATTTCCCCTTGCCAAACTTTTCTAGTATTTCTATGGGTTTTTCTAGTATTTCCATGGGTTAATATGGCAAAACAGTATGCAGTTTTCAGGACAGACAATGGCATGGCATGGCACAGTTTCCTAGTCCATTCACCAGGCACCCATCTGTAGCCTAGGATGCGATGGGGAAGTGGAGGGATGCTGGCACCCCTCCAGGGCCTTTTATGGCAGAGATGCCTTCCCAGGGAAGGCAGGATGGTGATCAATAGCGATTTTTGTTGAGGGACGCCTCCAGTCGCTTTTTAACACACCTAAAACCTCTGACATACCCTGTGTGGGACGCCACCCAGGAGTGAGGGGATTTGGTAATGGACCTTCATTAATTTTCTGGAAGCATGGCCTCAGTAGGCTTCTTCAGTTTCCAAGGACTCTACCTTGGGGTGACTTTTAACCCACTGGAAATAATTTGGATTGCAAAACTTAGGAAAGGACTGAACTCCTGTAACACTGCATGGCCTCAGTGGGATCTATCAGTTAGATCTCCTCTGCAGGAAATAGGGCAATTGAACCTAGGGTGCCTGCATTGCTCACACCTAGGCCTTCCTTGCTCTGCACCAGGACCCCAAATAAGGGGTTTTTTGTGGTATGTGTTTGCCCAAACATACTGGATGATAATTACGATAGTAGGACTTCAGATAAGCCCAGGTTGCTGGGCCATCCCTAGCAAAGGGGACTCTGGTTTAATTTCTCTCTGTTTCTCCTAATAGATGTGGGGGCTTCTCCCTCACTCACTTCCCATGTTAATGGCTATAACTGGAGCCAACTGGGGTTAGTCTAACTCGAGACAGAGACCATAAGGAATATTCCCAAGCAGCTGCCGAAACTCTCTTTGTTTCGGGGAAGTTTCCCTGTGTTCTCTGGCCCGACTTGGACTGCTTAACCCCTTCCCCCTTGCTGATGGGAATGCATGGCATCTGCTCCTCTGTTGGGGCTGATGAGCTCTAAAACCGGGAATCCTTTCTCTGCCTCCTGGTAGCACTTTGTTTCCTCTGTTTCTCCCTTATTGTGTTTCTGCACCAAAGTGCGTGCAGCCTGCATGACTAGCCTCTAGATCATGCACCATGGCTCCTTTCTTCACAGTCAAGGAGCAAGAAGAGCACCCCCTGGACCTAACACCTCCCCACTCCAGATCTTCCCACCCGTGTCTCAGGTAAACATTCAACGTGGAGTGGACCCAGGTGGAACATAAATCAGTATTGGAATGAAGATAAGTTTGTTGGTTTAATTAAGATAAGACCTGTCTTTTAAGTTAACAGTAGTAAATGTGAAAATTCGAAGTTTACTGAAGGCCAAATAAGCTTGTGTTATTTACTAAAATTTGTTAGCAAAGAAATGACTAAACTGATGGTTAATTGTCTGTCTCAAAGTTCTAATGGGTAATTGCTGAAGTAGCTTTCAAAGTCTTTGGTAACCTGAAGGTTTAAAGTTTTGGTTGGATGACAAATGGAATTAAATTGTGGATATTTAAGTCTTAACCAAACAGGGTAAAATGCTAAGTCGTTAATTACTGGATGTAGGTTTGTTCTTTTGACTTCTAACTGCAAAGAAACTAAGAGTATTTAAATCTGTTGGTAAACATGTTTTATGCTTAACTGATTCATAAATTGCCACTTGAAGAATTATGTTGTAACAGTTCACAATTGGTTAATAACTAAAGGTGTTTCTAAGAATACAAAGTTCTGCTTAGTGTAACTAAGACTGATGGAAATAAGGGGAACTCTGTATGTAGGAAAGTAGGAGATATGTAAGAAAGATTTAAGGAATGGGAATACATTTTCTTGAGGGTAAGGGAAGGTAATTTTGTCCTAAATGAGATGGTTGTTTAGAAGGAAATGTCTTGGGACAAAACCTGAATGTAAAGGAAAGTTGTAGAAGGTTTGTGAAGGGAAAACTTCAGAAAAGGAATTTTAGCTATGGTCAAGATGGACTAAATGAATGGGTTTTTAAGGTACATTGGTATAAGACTGAAATTGTCTCTGTTCAAAAGGACAAGGTTTTTCTTAGATTAATTGATCTACTGTTAAGAAAATGTAAATGGTTTTCTCTTTGCCAGCCCAGAAAACCCAGTTTCTATGTTCTGTTTTATCAGGTGTTTAACATCCCTAATCATATTTAGGCATGTGTTTTAAAACTTTATAAGATTTTAGCAAATGTTGACAAGATTTAAGTTGTAAATCTCTTTAACTCAGGCTTTTCCTTGGTGTGCGAAGTTGCTCATGAAGTACTACTGAACCAATGATAAATCTTGGGTTACATTTGGGAAAATGCTGTAACTATTCTAGAGATTCTACACATTTCCTAAAGTTTTAATGTTTTGAGAGATCATCGCTTGATATTGTAATAATGGAAATGTTATGTGTCACAGAAGTAACCTGATTTCCTTGCAGCTAAATTATAAACTCCCGTGTCTCTTCAGCTCTAACCATATCCATTCTGAGTTCTGTCATTTATAATTGTTTTAATCCTCTCGTAAAATGAGTTTTATCTTTAAGGAGATTCTTATAAAGGACTTTCAGGACAAATACAGATATTTGATATACTTGAAAATCCTAAAATTGAAATGGGTAAGAATTTCCAAAACTAACTAAAGGTGCATTCACCAGAATTAGTAACATGGGAGTAAATGAACTAAAAGATTATAATGTTGTGTCTCTTAATGTTTTGTCTTACTTTAAACATTGCTGGTTCCCTCTAATGTTTGCTCTTCCAGACTAGGGATACTCGCTCCTAGTTATCTGTAACTTACAGAGATGTAAAAGTATTGATTTGTAAACAAATCAAAGCATTCAACTTTTCTATCTGAACCCTCTGAAACCAAAAGGTCTTAGTTAAGTATCCTTTCTTCCATGGCAATCAGTCATTTGCCTAAGTTCAATAAGAATCTGTTCTCCTTGTAACAGGACACCATTGGAAACTTGTTATTTTACCAAGGCTTTTCAAATATGTTATATTTGAAAAGACTCAGATATGACCAGACAGCTTTAAGGAACTAAGGTTGACTTTATGAAACCTGGAGCCATAAAGCCCCTTGGGACTGTTGGCCCGATACCTTGCTTACAGAGTTCCCAGCAGCCTCGCCAGGTGAGTAAAGAATGTCACTCCTTGGTAGGTGCAGTCTCGGGAAGAGGAATTCGCCCAGATCGACAGGTATTGCAGGCATGCCTCATGGCAAGTACATGGCTTGGCTTCTGGCCTGGAGAGGCTACTAAAAGTTCAACCTAGAGATTCCTTATAAAAAGTTCCAGCAAAGCAGATTCTAAAAGATCTATTGATCACACTCACTGTTCTTGCTGAGCTTATGTAAATAATTAGGCCAAGTTTGTTAAAACTGGACTTGTTTCTCAAGTGAATTAGTCCTGATTTGGCTATCTCTGGAAATGAGGGTTATTTTAGAGAGAAAAATTATGTTTTAGTAACATACCTTTATGTATATTAAATTCTAGATTTTCTTGTCTTTAAATGTTTGTTTACCTAAGCTAAACAATTTGAAGTAAACTTCAGAGAAGTTGCACAATAGCTTCTTTAGTAGATCTTATTATTTTGTGGGGATATTAGCAGAACCCCATGGCACATGATTAAACAACTGGAAAAATAGGATTGATTCCCCAACAATTGTATAACTTAAATAACACCTTGTGTGTGGCTGGAATAATGAAATTGCCTAAAAGCCAGCCTATCGCACTCCATAGGATTAACTATGGACTTGTGGAGATAATGGATGACCCCACTTTCATTATGAGTGGATTGGATGATGCATGGGGAACTCCCCTTATCTCTTGACAAGTTTTCTCACTTGCCAGTGATCCTCTGTGTTCAGGATATTGTTAAGGCTGGACCACTCAAAGGGCTTCTTATTGGTTTCATCCTTTAGTCATATTTATCCTAGAGGCCACCTCTGTTGAGGTGCAATTGCAAACAGATGTTTTAGCTAAGCATAGAACAGCCCTCATAAAAGAGCCTCAAAGCTCACTATGGGACAGTCCCTGACTATAATGACTTCACATCAGGTCCAGATTTGTCTTAGAAGCCAAAGGCCACCAATGGATGATGGAGGCCGACTTATTAAATATTGGGCCATACTTACAGATACGCCAGAAATAATACTTAAAACTTGTCAAACTTTAAACCTAGTTACCCATATGCCTGAACCTGACCACTGTACTTCTTTCTCTGTAGAGCAAAAATGTTCAGAAGGTTATTGATCTTGCTTACTCTATCTGGCCATATTTAAGATGCCCCTGTTAAAAATACAAATGACAGTTGGTTTACTAATGACAGTAGTTTTCATAGAAAGAATAAGAAAAGCTAGGTATGCCATAGTGCTCACTAGCACTTTGCAATTGCCAAAGCCTAAAAGTAAACATTAACACTGACTCCAAATATGCCTTCCTGGTACTACATGCCCATGGAGCTATTTGGAAGGAAAGGGGATTGCTGTCAAGCCATAACTCCCCAATCAAATATGGGCCTAAGTTACAAAACTCTTTTTATCGCTATACTAAGGATGGTGTATATCAAATCTGGAATACATATTCGTGGTTCATACCCACACTGATTGGAAGGTTCAGTCAAAAGGCAGTTTTATGCTGGGAACAAAAGAGTCATACGAGTGATACTTGGGCAAATAACACACGATATCTAGGATGGCTATCACTAGAAATGTGTTCCCAAGTAATAGTACTGCAGGCTACTGACTGGTTTGCTATTGACTGGGCAAGGCGACCTGGTATCAGATGGCCAGCTCCAAACGGAACCCACTGGATATGTGGAACCAACCTGTGGCCCTGGCTTCCTCCAGGATGGATAGGTTGCTATACTTCAGGATTTGCCTGGATTCATGGGCTCATTACTAAAACCATCACCACTCCAGCTAATCTCCCCACTTTAAAACAAAGATGGACACGATCTGTTTTTAAATGGTATGATACTTAGCATCCATTTTTATTCCATCTGCGGGACTAGAGGATGTCATGTGGCATGTAGAAGCCCTTAATAAATATACTACAAAGGCACTCAATGATTCACTAAATAGCATCTCCCTACTTCATACTGAAGTCTCACAGATATGCAAGGCAGTCAGAAAATAAGATGGCCTTAAATGTCCTGACAGCAGCCCAGGGTGGCACATGAACAATTATCAAACAGAATGTTGTGTGTACATCCCAGACTATCACAAAAATGTCACAGGATCGGGGCGCCTGGGTGGCTCAGTGGGTTAAGCCGCTGCCTTCGGCTCGGGTCATGGTCTCAGGGTCTTGGGATCGAGTCCCGCATCAGGCTCTCTGCTCAGCAGGGTGCCTGCTTCCCTCTCTCTCTCTCTGCCTGCCTCTCCCATCTACTTGTGATTTCTCTCTGTCAAATAAATAAATAAAACCTTTAAAAAAAATGTCACAGGATTAATAAAGGAAATGAATGCCCAGATTAAGGCTCTACAAGATCCTTCTCTCTCTCTCAGTGATTGGTTAAGTTCCTGGCTTGGAGGAGGGCTATGGCCAAATCTCCTTTTCGGGCTTCTCATTCTTATCTCCTTATTAACCTTAATATGTTGCTTTGTTCAATGTTTCTCTACTTGGTGCCAAGACTCTATTGCTTCAATGATTTCACTACAACAGATGATCCTTGTCACGCGCAAGGACGCCTCTTCACTGTCAGTGCTGGATTCAGCTGCCTCCACCTTTCGTAACTCCCTTATATGTTCCTACCCTGATCAATATTGACCCAAGCAGGTAGGGACAGCTCTACGCCCCTATTCAGCAGGAAGAAGTTACAGAAGATGAGACCTTCCACCTTCAACCACCTTAAAGATTTAAGGGTCAAAATTGTTTGGGGGGAATGATGAGGGAGCAGGAGGCTGGCTGACGACAGAGCAAAAGCTGGCGCATTGCACCCCCTCTCCACCTGCTCCCCTCCATAATATGTGTAGCATTCCTCAGGCACCCCTGACTGCCATAAAACAATAAATAGTTAACTTGCAGAGATCACAATCCTGCAGAACAGGAATCTCCCTTGCTCTACAGATGTCCTAGAGATCTACAAACAGGGAGGTTACCTTATCAATAGCACAAATTTCCAGAGGCAAATAACTCTCAGTTCCTAAAGCCCTAATGTCTCCCTCCCCACCATAAACTGGAGGAGGCTGAGGTAGAAGGGAATGTAAATGATAGCAGGATCATAATACCCCACCAAGAATCTCCCAACTATCTTGATGTTAATGCCTGACCTAAAGACGACATTGATCAAGCCATAAGGGCAAGGCCTTCCCCTGGCACCTTGTAGGCCCTCCTTAACATGTGAAAACTCTGTTGAAACCTCCCATCCCTTCCCCTCACCTTACCCCAACCGCAAGGTATATAACATGCCTACCCTCACAACCCGGGGCAGCAGCAGCTCTTCCTGCCCACAGGTCCTGTCCCCGTGCTTTAATAAACCACCATTCTGCACCAAAGACGTCTCAAGAATTCTTTCTTGGTCATTGGCTCCAGACCTCAGCCCACCGAACCTCACCTAGGTTCTAGAACTTCATCAATAAGGTATGAGAGAATTGTTCCCATAACAAAGAAACCATATGCCTATGGCTATGTCCATTGAGGATGACTTAGTTTTATTCTAGCTTCAGTAAGCCTCTGGGTAAGGGAGGTGGGGAGGTAAAGAAGGAGGTGGATATTTCTAATGAAACATAGTAGATTGGATGCATGCATTTATATTTGCTCCCTCCTGGAGCCCCATTAAATGACATAGGTTTTTTAAAAAAGGTATATATACTATAAAAATTGGAACAGACTCAATAATGAATAAAATGTTAACAAATGGGGAAAAGGAAAGCAGGTGGCAGAATGGTAATTAACTAAGCATGGGGAGGATAAAACCTGTGTGCCTGAACAGAAGGATGCCAATAAAGATTTAAATTGCGGAAACCTTAGAAAGATTCAGGAATTGCAGGCAAGTTAGTACCTCAGAAGGTAGGAATGGGTTGCACTAAAAAGAGGAGGTCTGGTTGAAACCTTTATAAAGAACAGTGAGACCTTTAGGTAGGATGAGGTTTCTTTCTGATGAAATTATTAGAGGACTGTAACTTGCAAGACACTAGGTACTCTCATTCTAAAACAGAAAGTTTTAGAGAAAGCTCAGTATGGAAGAGATTCCCAATATTGCTTTTTTGCTATGCTTGTGCTAACAGATACATTCCCAGTAGGCAGGAAACTAGATTGAGTTTTCTCTAAACCAGTGGTTCTTAAACTGTAGCCTGAGGATCAGCAAAACCAGTTATCACCTGGAAACTTTACAAAAGCAAATTCTCAAGCTCCAGCTACAGAGTTAAAAAAAACAAAACAAAACAACAACTGAGGGCGGGGCCTCACAATTTGTGTTTTAACAAGCCTTCCTGATGATTCTGAGGCACTCAGTTTGAATCTCAAGCTCAGATTTGGGAACCGCTGCTCTGGAGTTTGCTGGTGCCAACCGGGATCAATCCACCAGGAAGCCTGTCAGTTAGCTACACCCAAGCATGCAGAGCACACAGAGCTTTCAACATGCTTTTTAAGTACCTGACATAGAAGGTCACAAGATACCTGAGGAGGGCCATGGAGAGGGAATGCAGAAAATTAAACAGGGAAACAACAACAACAAATCAACCCAGAGATGTGTGATATTAAAAAGAGCAGAAGAAACTTCAAAAATTATAAATGATGTCTTTCGAAAATTAAGAAGAAAGAAGACTGAAATCATAAAACCAGATGGGATGATAAAGAAAAAGGAACAAGAGGAAAATAAGCTCTTTGGAATTGAAAGCATGATTGCTGAAATTGATGAAGTTCTTGAACCTAAGTGAGATTCTATGGGCTGAGGTCCGGAGCCGATGACCAAGAAAGAATTCTTGAGACATCTTTGGTGCAAAATGGTGGTTTATTAAAGCATGGGGACAGGACCCGTGGGCAGAAAGAGCTGCTGCCCCGGGTTATGAGGGATGGCAGGTTCTGTACCCTGCGGTTGGGGAAAAGTGGGGGGAAGGGAGGTTTTAATGGTGCTTTCATATGCTAAAGAGGGCCTACGAGATGCCGGGATTCCAGAGGCCTTGCAGCTTGATCAGTGTTGTCTTTTGGCCAGCCATTAACATTTCTGCTATCAAGCGCCTTTGTTAGTGAGATTCGGGTTTAGAAGAAATTGAACCTTATTTAGGGCTGAGGAACTGAGTTATTTGCCTCTGGAAATTTGTGCTATTGGTAAAGTAACTTCTTTGTTTGTAGATCTCTAGGACTCTTGTAAACCCAGGGAGACTTGGTCTTGCAGGATTGTGATCTCTGCAAGTTCACTATTTGTTTATGGTTTATGGCAGTCAGGGCTGCCTGAGGAATGTCACACACATTATTACCAAGGGGAAGGGAACGGGTGGAGACGGGGTGCAAGGTGCCAGCTTTTGCTTTGTCCTCAGCCAGCCTCCTGTTCCCTCATCAAAATTACCCCTCCCGCAAAAAAAAAAAAAAATTCTTTGGAGGAGTTACATGTGGATTTCATCCAGATTGAAATAATCCACTTGTACCCAGCACAATTAAAAAAAAGCTGCACCAATCTCTACTTGAAATTTCAAAACAGTAGGGCTTGTTGCCAGAAGTGGAAAAAGTTACATATAAAGCCCAAGAGATCAGAATGGCATTTGGTAACAGCAGTGGCCACATTGGAACCGAGCAGACAATGGGGAAATGCCTCCAAATCTCAGAAAGAACTTCCTAATGCTCCGCCAAACCATTAACGTTAAAGTTTGGAATAAAGATATTTTCAGATATATAAGATCTCAAAAATTTACCTCCTAAGCTCTCTTACTCAGAATATACTCCACATGAAGAAGACACAAGATTTGGGAAATGGGGCTATCATCACAGGGCATGAAGCAATTTGATCCTGAGGATCAAATCTATGGGAAACGCCATCAGTACAGCAAACTCCGAGGGTAATCAGTTGCCTGGTTCAGGAGAATAGGCGTCTCCAGAAGCAACATCTCTAAGAGGGGAAAAAGGGACCCAACCAATTACTTAAAGTATTTTGACATGTGGGAATTAATAGTAAATTTGGAAAGAATTAGCAATATTAACAAAGCAAACCAAAGCAATTACTAATTTGAGGGAAAGATGAATAGAAAAGAAATGTAATCGTTGCTCAGTTCTGAAAAATATTTATAGTCATTGTAATATAAGCACTGACCTTTCATTACTTTACTAAAAATGACTATATAGCCATAATGACAGGATGTAGATAGGGAAGCATTTATGGCTGAGGTGATGTAACTAGGCTACATTCTCACATTCTATAATAAGAAGTCAATAGATAAAGTACAATTGTTAAATCAATCATGAAACAGCAGAATAGTCCTGAAGAGGCCTGCACTCCATTTAAATGTAGAACTGAAACTAACCAAATGGGAACATAAGGGTAATATTATGAAAAAAGTTATGCAATAACAAAGGTCATATAACAAAGGTCCTGAGCTGGGAGAGAGAGAGCTATAAAAGAAACAAAATATGCTAATTTGAAAGTGTTCCATTACAGGAAAGAAACAAGGGTGGCCTGAAAAAGGGAAACAAATATTTAACAAACTTCAGTTTCTACTGTTTTGCATAATCTTTTTCTCTGATCCACAGAAATTCTAGAAATGCATGTCTCTTTTAGCTTGTTGAACTTCAAATAAAGTTGAGCAAATTTTCAGGTCCACAAATTCTTTTGCTTTTTAAAAAACATAAAGTAAATAAAATGTAATCACTAGTAATAAAATACAGTATAGTCTCATTTTATTTTTTAATATATCACCTATGTATAAACACCCATCCATCCATCCATCCATCCTTAAGTCTGCAAAAGTTTATAAGCACTCTCTAGATCAAGATTTACCAATTTTAATGATGACTGTTCTGAGTGGTGGGACTTGGATTTTTTCTTTTTTTTACTCTTTTCTTTGTGCTTTTTGCATTGACTGAATTTTTGAAGAAATAATGATATCAGTATTAAGACATCTTAAATTTTGAAACTGAAGGGATCTCTTTTAATGAATTTTAGTGCTTAAAAGGAGAATGAGGTCATTCATTTTTATTATGCTTCTGTATTATAATCTCTCATGTTTTTAGCACCCTTATAATTAAACCATTTGTTTCATGTTGCTCCTTTCCTCATTTGCTATTTTTTTCTCCGGGTAAAACATCATTATATTATGCTTTTTATCCTTCTGAGTCATACAACTATGCTTAACTTAAACCATTATTTATAATCCTCCGTATCTTTCACATTTGAAATAGACATAAACAAGACGGTCACATTTTTCTCACGGATTTTTTTTGGTGGGGGAGCTTGAAGAAAAATGCTGTGAAAGATGAAATTGTAGCTTATATCTGAGGTTTTCTGTTTGCTTTGAAACATTCAAAGACGTATCCAAATATCAAGGAAAGGATGCTCTTTGCCTACCTTTACTTGTTGGCATCTAAGATAAGCACTGCCTCCACCAAGAATAACATTGACAACAACATAACAAAAGTTGTGGTTGGTGATGTAATCAAAGCACTATTCAAACTATATAACAATGGAAGGTGGGGTGGGGGGGTGGGGGAGGGTAGGGTGAGGGGAGGGACAGCTGGTCAGAGCAGAAGCTGCCAGAGTTGGAAGGTGTCTATGGCAGCATGTTTTAACCCTGCAATTGCTGGATTGTGGGGAGATCGAAGAGGGTCCACAGTGGCACTGGCAACTGGAGATGATGGTGGGCATTCAGGAGGCTGTGGGCATCCAGGAGGCTTAGGGCAGCAGCTATATATCTGTCAGTGTGCAAATGTTTTAATTTAGTAGTTCAACCACTATTAGTGGTTAGCTACAGGTAGTACCCTAGCCAAGAATGAAGACTAACCTTGATTCAATTCTTATGATTATACAGTGTTTACACCTAAACTCACTCCTCAAGAACAAAAGCAAAAGTTAAAGCCTGGCTTTAAAGATCTCTAGTACATCACCGCTTGAAATCTCGCCATTATTGATCAGTAACTTTGGGTTAAACAGTGCTATCATTCTTTTTAAATGATAATATAATTTACTAGTAACCTCAACACTATTGTGAGCTATTAACACTGAGGTGGAGTTCTCTCAAATGGTTAAGAACAGGACGTCAAGAGAAGGGCAGTTTTGGAAGACACAGGGAACAATATAAGTAATGGGATTTTTTAATGGGTGAGGTGGTAACACAAAAAGAAAAGACAAAAAGAAGTAGAGGAGAATGCCAATCATAAGAAACAAATTAGGAGAAATGCCAGAGACAACCATTTTCTACTTGTTAATTTTTCCCAGTCTCCATTCTGGAGAGAAAACAAGAAAAAAATTGACTCCTATATTTCATCTCATTTTAGCAGCAGGCAAATGGCTAACCTTTCAATACATACTCTGTTCTGGAGCCGGACTCCACTTTCTCCTCCATGTTTCATACCATATTTTGTTCTACTGTGGAGCCAAATACATTCATTGTAATAAAAACGTAGATTTTGAGAACCAAAAGAGTTCTAGGGGTTAAAAGATAAAACTATGTTTTGGTGATTAGTACCAAAGAAGCAGAGATCCTGATTCCAAAAATCCAGGATTTCTTAACCTTATCACTATTCACATTTTGGTTGGACATTTCTTTGTTGTAAGGGCCATCGTGTGCAATGTAGTGTTTATTAGCATCATGGTTTCTACCCATCAGATATCAGTAGCCTTCCTCCTGACCTAATAAAAAATACCTCAAAACATAGCTGAATTCCCTTGGAGGGGCAAAATTGCTCCTAGTTGGGAACAGTGCAATAATCAAAGAATCACTTGACTTTAGATGACATAGTGTTTTTATTTCTAGAATATTTTCCTAATTGTGTTTAATGTAGGCTAATATTGCCATTGACTATTATTTGCTGACCACAAATTATTGGAGAGCAGGGAAGCTGGCCAATAAATGTAAAACTATCATCCAGAAATTAGTCTGGGATTTAGAACATTTCATACTAAACCTCATTTTTATAATCAAGCTGTGACAACACCATTCACTCGTTTCTTTTCCTTCAACAAGGATTTGTTTTGCTCAGCACCATTCTAGATACTGGGGATAAAAAAGAAAGTTGTTCCCCAATGGAACTCACATTTCTATGCCTGGGTATAACTATGACAGCAAAATTCTAAAATGCTAAATATGTACTAGCTGATATATGACTCTTAAGTCCCACTGTACCCACAACAGTTCTAAAATAACTTTTAAGCATGTAGGTATTTTAGGGCATGCTACAAAGGACACGAATGGTGGTTGAAATCTAAAAATCCAATATTCACATTGAAATACATGAGGTTTCCAGAGTGCTTCTAAGCTCTCTCTCTCACTCCATTATTTTGGTGCCTTCCACTGCTCCTTTCAAGAATTTAATCCCCAGCTCTTCTCCCTCAGCTCAACTGGTACATTCTGAATTGTCCTTCAACACAATTGTCCCTCATTGTCTCATTTATTCTGGGAAGCCTTCATCACTTCCAAGGCTGGGTTAGTCTTCCCCACTGAAGTTCCTTTAAAATTCTCTCTTTATTCCATTACAGCCTTTATACTCTGTTGCAGTTATTTGCTTCTTGAAGTTATAGGATGTACCTTCCTATATGGAGTGTCATAGTCTGTCACATATTGGGTTATTGATGGATAGCCCAATTGGGTTATTGATGGATAATTATTGAGTAAACAAATTCATGACTAATGCACTTGCAAAATGCCTCGTTATACATTCTAATGTTTATGACCCATCCTGGCTGAGGTAGGTATTGATCCTAGAAGATATCCCTTTTTAGTTTTAAATTATTTGTATTCCCAACCTTCTTGGTTTCCATTGATTCTTCAATTTCTGACTGTCTAGTTACTAATCTTGCCTTGTCTTTGGTATATCCTTTTTACTTTGTGAGGTTGACCTTAAAAACTCTACCCCACCACTAGTCATTACTCTCCATATATCCCTTCCTCCAAGCAACCATGCATCACTGTTTTACCTATCTACACCTTTTCCTAACTGTGCTTTTACATTCATTCATCAGTTAAACTAGTAATATTTCTTAAGTACCTATTGTGAATTTGGCACTGTGCTCCTGCTCTTAGAAAGTACATAGTGGGCCATATGCTTCCTCAACTTTACACAGACATCCTGGGTCTTTTGTACACAAAGTGGATGCCAGAGGGGATGGGTCATATTTTTGAGATTGATCCTCAAACAATCCCTCTACTCTCCTATTCTCTGATCTCATGCCTGCCTCCTTCCCCCTTCAGCCATCAAATCAGTTCTCAGATGCCTTGTCTGTTCTGTCCTTGCAGGTTGGTAATATCATTTGGGGGCTTTTATAGGCCACGTCATTCCCCAATTTCTTATGTTCTTTACTTGAATAAAGTATTTCTTGAGACTACTAACCCATTTGATACACCTCACTCAGCTTGTTGCTGCAGCCCCCAAAGTCTTGAAAAGCCCTTATTAGGTATGGTTCATTAGGGAATGAATGCTTTCCTTGCTATCTATCAAGAGTGGGGTTAAAAACACCATTCTACCTTCCCCGTGAAAAAGGGTGACTTCCTCAGGGACTTCTCAGCTCCCTGCTCCCAGATAGGAGGTGAATTCTATCTGGCTGAAAGTTTGCTACAATCTCACTGCATCAATACCTCCAGAGATATTTACATTATAAAATGTAGATGGTTATCTATCTTTTAATAGTTCAAGTAATACATCCCACTTAAAAATGTGAAAAGTATGAATTGTCATTCATAAAAGAAGAAATTTGTATTGCCAGTAAGGAGATTTAAGAAAGTTCAGCCTCTGACCTAGCAATTCTCCTTCTGGGTATTTATTCAAAAAAAATAAGAACATGGGGGCGCCTGGGTGGCTCCGTGGGTTAAAGCCTCTGCCTTCGGCTCAGGTCATGATCCCAGGGTTCTGGGATCGAGCACCGTATCGGGCTCTCTGCTTCACAGGGAACCTGCTTCCTCCTCTCTCTCTGCTTGCCTCTCTGCCTACTTGTGATCTATGTCTGTCAAATAAATAAATAAAATCTTAAAAAAAAAAGAAAAGAAAAGAAGAACTCAAACTTGAAAAAGACATATGCACCTCCATGTTCACTGCAACATTACTACAATAGTCAAAATATGGAAATAACCTATATGTCCATCAACAAATGAACAGATGAACAGATCAAGAAATATGGCATATATACACAATGGAATATTATTCAGCCATAAAAAAGAATGAAATGTTGTCATTTGCAACAACATTAATGAATCTTGAAGGCATTATGCTAAGTAAATAAGTCAAATGGAGAAAGATAAATACTGTATGATCTGTTATATGTGGGTTCTAAAAACAAAACAAAACCTCCAAGTTCACAGATACAAAGAACAGATTGTAGGTTTCCAGAGGAACAGAGTTGGGGGTGGAATTGGATAAAATAGATGAAGGTGGTCAAAAGGTACAAACTTCCATTTACAAAATAAGGAAGTCATGGGATGTAATGTACAGCATGGTGACTACAGTTAATAATACCATAATGAATATTTGAAAATTGCTAAGAGAGTAAATCTTAAAAATTCACATCACAGATAACAAAAATTCTAGAAGCTTGTGTGGTGATTGATGCTAATTAGACTCACTGCAGTAGATCATTATACAATATGTACAAATATCAAATCATTATGTTGTACACCTGACATATAACGTATGTCAATTATACATTAATCTAAAAAAGAAGAAAAGCCTCAGCCTCAGTGATGAAGATATACAAATTAAAATAAAAATGTAATAGCATTTCTTGCTTATCAAGTTATCATCATAAAGATGAAATTATCTAGAATTGATAAAGGTTTGAGGAAATAGACACTGTCATGCCCTGATGTGAAGATAAATTAGCATAATCTTGTTGAAAAGTAATTTGACAATGTTATTAAAAGTGCATACATAGGGGCACCTGGGTGGCTCAGTGGGTAAAAGCCTCTGCCTTCAGCTCGGGTCATGGTCTCAGGGTCCTGGGATCGAGCCTAATGTCATGTCGGGCTCGCTGCTCAGTGGGGAGCCTGTTTCCCACACCCCCGCCTCTCTGCCTATTTGCGATCTGTCAAATAAATAAATAAAATCTTTAAAAAAAAAAAAAAGTGCACATATATCTTTTGGCCTGGCAATTTTACACTTAGGAATTTATCATAAGGAAATAACTATAGAAGTGAATAAAATTTCATGTCCAATGATGGTCACAGCAGCATTTTAATAATTGAAGTCATAGTGATAATGATGATAATTACAGTAATAGCATTCATTGAGTGCCTACTATGTGCTGGACACTGTTCTCAACTCTATGAAGAAGGTATTATTATTAGTTCCATTTTACAAATGAAGATACTAAATTATAAAGAAGTTAAGTAGCTGTCCAAGGCCCCACAGTAACTAAATAGTGGAATCCAGATCCCACTCAGGCAACCCATCTCTAGACTCGAGGTTCGTAATCACTAAGACTATGGATGTAGTGATGTAGATTAGGATATATTACCATACACCCATATAATGGAATGTTATACAGTCTTTTAAATAATTTAAAATATTTGGTTACATTGAAAAATATTCCCAGTATATTGATGAGTGAGTAAAACAAGCTAGAAAAACAAATTTTACAGTCTGATATCAGTTTTGTTAAGATATATGTATATCTACTGTAGTAGGTAGACTTCTAAGATGACTTCCAAAAATTCCCACCTTCTGCTATTCACACTCTTTTGTACTAGGTTGCCTTTGAGAGTAAGCTAGATTTAGTGACTTGCTTTTAATAAACAGAATAGAACAAAAGTGATGGACTTCCACTTCTTTAATTAGGTTACAAAAGGCTATGACTTCCATTTTGCTTGTAGACTCTTTTGTGGGCTTCCATGACGCACTCTCTTACTCTGAAGAATTCTGTGAGACAAGGAATTGAGAACTGTCTTTGTCCAGCAGCTACTGAGGAACTGAGACTCTCAATCCAACAGTCTTAAAGAACTGAATCTATTGATAATGACTGAGTGAGTTTAGAAGGAAAGTTCATTGCAACCTTATAAAAGAACCTAAAACAGAGGGTTCAGCTAAGCCAAATCCTGGTGTCTGACTTCATAATCTATAGATAATAATTGTTGTTCTTTTAAGCTGGTAAGTCTTGGGGTGATTTATTAGGAAGCAGATAGTCTTGGGGTGATTTATTATGCAACAGATAACTAAAACACACAGACACACAGACTTTTATAGCATATCTTTGAACAATATGATTATGATAATGAGAATGACATCTTCTCAATTTTGCTTCATTTCATACTTTGAAGTTTTTTCTATAAATAGCATATGTATGTAATCAGGGGAAAAAACCCTTATACTGAAGGAGAAGAAAAGCTAAAGATAATTCAACAAAATATGTATCTTTTGTCTGACAATTTTAGAACTCCCATGCTCCTTCAAGTAACATGATGGAACCTATAAGGATAAAATTGCTTTCGTGCTATACATCCAGAACAACTATATCATGTGAACTGGGGAACTTCCAAAACAGCCCTTTCTTTTAAATAATTAATTAATCAATGGAACTAGAAATAGGGGTGCCTGGGTGGCTCAGTCACCTTTGGCTCAGATCATGATCTTGGAGTCCTGGGATAGAGCCCCATGTTGGGCTCCCTGCTCAGCAGGGAGCCTGTTTCTTCCTCTCCCTCTGCCTCCTGCCCCCTCTGCTTGTGCTCTCTTTCTCTGTCAAATAAATACATATGTACATACATACATACATACATAAAATACCTAGAAAAAGAACTAGAAATAGGAAAATTAGGAAATGATTAAATTTGGCCTCATTGCTTCTCCCCACCCCCTTCCTCTTCTTCTTCTTCCTTCTCTTCCTCTCCTCTTCACTTTCTGCTTCCCCTACTCCCCCCTCCTTCTGTGTGTGTGTGTGTGTGTTTTGTAGCTTCTTTACTAATTCACTCAGATTTAGTATTTTTTTTTAAAGATTTTATTTATTATTTGACAGAGATCACAAGTAGGCAGAGAGGCAGGCAGAGAGAGAGGAGGAAGCAGGCTCCCTGCTGAACAAAGAGCCTGAGGCAGGGCTTGATCCCAGGACCCTGGGATCATGACCTGAGTTGAAAGCAGAGTCTTTAGCCCACTGAGCCACCCAGGTGCCCCGAGATTTAGTATTTTTATGCTTCTTTTCATTTCTGCTAATATCAGCCTACCATTACTAGTATTACTGCTAATCACAGTTCTTCCTCTACTATACTTCCCTTTCTCTACAGAGCACCACTAAACGGCCAAGAGGCAGTAGGACTTGATGGTCAAGAGAATTCTGCTTGAGTGAAAGCTTGCTTTACAAACACTTAGTGTATTCTGGGAAAGTAAGTTAAGCTCTCTCTATTGCAATTCCATCATATAAAAATGAGGATGACAATAATGCCTACTTCATCATTTGTGTATTAAATTAGTCAATTCATTTAGAACAGTTGCACATAGTCTAAGTAAATGTTATCATTTATTGTATTTACTAATTGCTATTCATGACTGATAGATTTCTAATCATGATAATAATAACTACCAGTTATTTTATCCTTCCTATTTTCCAGGTATTGTGTTAAACACATAACATGTGTTTTCTCATTTATCCCACCCAATAACCCTGTGAGATAGATATTATTATTCCAATGATGGCTAAGTTAATTAGGGCCAAATAAAGTTAGGTAACTCATTCAGCAATAGGACAATGGAATAATAAAGTCAGGATTCAATACTCAATTTTTCCATGTTTCTTCAAGTGTGAGATGTGTACTACTGGTGAAATGATTTTAGGACATACACAAGCTCATCTGTTTTTATTATTTCTGTTATTGTGTCAGTATTCCAACACTTAGAAGCAACCAGAATATTCTATTTATTTTTACATTCTCATCAGAATATTAACACTGATCTTACTAATGTAAAAAAATAAACTCTTATATAGATGGTAGTCAAAAATATTATCACCCAGTAAAAGAAGCCTTCTACCAAAAATGACTATATGGGTCTATTTCTTTCTTTCTTTCTTTTTTTTTAAAGATTTTATTTATTTATTTGAGAGAGAGAGAGAGAGCATAAGTGGAAGGAGACCCAGAGAGAAAGAGAGAGAGAGGGACAAGCCGACTCTGTACTGAGTGGGAAGCCCAACACAGGGGTCAATCCCAGAACCCTAAGATCATGACCTGAGCCAGTTGCAGATGCTTAACTGACTGAGCCACCCAGATGCTCCATATATGGATCTACTTCTATGAGGTTCTGGAAAAGGCAAAACAAATAAATGGTATGATATAATTTGACCAGTGGTTATTTTTGAGGGGCTAGTGTGGGGTAAGGGTTACTGGGAGGGTTATGAGGGAATTTGCAACAGAGATAATGTGTTCTAAACGTTGGTGGAGATTTAGGTTATACAGATGTATTATTTTCTCTCAAAGTTAATGACTGATATAATTAATATTTGTGAATTTATTATATATAAATTTTATCTCAAAAGAAACAATAAACTGTAAACAACATTGAACTCCAGTATGTAAATGACATGAATACTGAAGTGTTTGGGGATAAAGTATAAAATGCATCAAAAATAAGATTATTGATCAATGGATAGAGGATAGGTAGATGAATAGTATGTGATAAGGAAGTGTGATAAAGGTCAATCGTAAAATCTAGGTGGCAAGTATGATTTTTTCACTTTTTATGTATATTTTCAAATGTTTATAATAAAAAGGTAATAAAAATAAGCTCTTAATGACAAAATTTGCAAGGTTTTTATTGCTTAGTAAGCACATTATGTGAGATATTTAAGAACTTTGTTGCCGAATCTGTGTGTTTGTGTGTGTGTATGTATATCCTTAGGTAAAGCATTACACAAGTCTAAATTCTTCTAAGTTCATATTCCCTACAAGTTTATAAATCAACCACCCATTACCATTTATACAATTCTCATGGCTGTATTTTTGATGTCCAAAGAATAAATGGACTTTTACTTATTAAATCTGCTTTCTCCTAGAAAGTAATACTATTTTTAAAGACAATAGTCTTGTTTCTACCGAGTTTTAAAATACACTATCTTTATCATTTTTCAACATGACACATCAATACACCTGACTCTTCTAGGACTAGACCAATAAGAATATCTATTTATATTCGATATAATCTATGCACAAAATCCAAAATGTTTCCACACAATATCTTTATAGATCATATATGTGTTAAACCACGAAAGGGAAATAATTCTATTTTTATGTATAAGAATATTAAGACATAAAGATGATTTCTATGGGTACTTACATAGAATAAGGATAAACCCATGGTTTTCAGACTATAAAGCTACATCTTTTATATTCCTATTATCATACCAATATTCATATTGGTATCATCTGTGATGTAATGTCATCTAGTATGGAATATCATACCAATATCCCTATATTGGTATGCTACAATTTTTACTTATCACGAAAAAATCCACTGCATGTTGTTGTTGGATAGTTACATTCAAAACTTCATATTCTTTTCTTCTTTCTCTGTGTTCTCAATCTTTTTTTTTTTCATTTTTAATATTCATTTCTCCATAACTGCTCATCTTACTTAAAAATTCCCTCTATTTTTCAATGAGTTTTTAAAGAAACGAGATTTGATTATATGAAGAATGACTTAAAATCATGTTTTAAATACTCTTGTCTAATATCAATGACAATTACTGAATTATTTTGGTAATTTAATGCAATGTCCTCACATTTTTTTCTTAAAATAAGTTTCTCAAAATAAATTACTAAACTTCATATGGAATTCTGTTTACAACTATAAAGTTTCTAAATAATTGTTCTAAGTAAAAATGATGAAAATTAAAATATTAGGTCATTATTTATTTTAATTCCATGTTTCAACAGTAAGCACTATCTGTGTATTCCTCACTGTGAAAGTCAATAGATAGGCACACACAGTTCTTTCCTCCTCCCCAATTTTGTTATTATATATTTTTTTTACATTTTTAGGTTTATGATAGTTTCATTCTATTCTATGTCTGCAATTCTTTGATTGACAACTTTTATTCTATATTTAATGTTGTTTTATCATGGTTTCTCCTGAGTTTTTATTTGATTCCTTTCCTTTGACATTTTATAAAGGAGCTTCTTTTTTCAAGAAGGGGACATGTGTATTTTATTCCCCGAGCTGTTACACACAGGAGATCATCCTTCTTTATTTTTAATGCCTGAAGGACAATTGGGGGTAATTATGAGTATTTTATTTCTGTCCCATATTTCTCTATTTTTCCTCAATCACAGCTTATCATTATGTTGATGCCTTTGTCTCCATTTCAATCATCCTCTCTCTAATTACTTTTCTATTTTTGTTTTTTTATATCATTTTGTATGATTTATTCAAGTCTGTGCTCTATGTGCTCTATGCTTCTAAATATGTCTTCATTCTTTTTTATTTTATATTTTGTTGCTTTCAAAGTAGTTCATCCCTCTAATAATGGCTTGATTTATTTCTTTCGATTTCTCCCCCTGAGTTCTGCCAGTTTATTTTTCCTCTTTTTGCTGTCTCTTCAGTTTTTCTGTTTTCTTTTGTGTCTATTTTCCACATGTTTGTAATCCTTAGAGAAGTTATGCTGTTTGTATCTTCTATGAAGCATGCTTTGAGGTTTCTCTATTTTCTGGGATAAACTGCTTTTCAGGTAGAATTTCATTATTTTCATTTTGCTTACACTCTTTTCTCTTTCATTTTGTGTGATGGTGTCTCTCTAGTTATGGAGAGGCAATTCCATCTGGAGCAGGTATTGCTGAATGCTGAAGGGATGGCCGTGGAAGTAAGGTGGGTTTACCTTCAAGTTTCAGTTTCAGTTGGCCATCTTAGAATCTCTTTCACTAAATCTCTGTGTCTCCATCCTTGTTGCACATCTCCCATTTATCTTTGGCATTCAAGAGGTCAATATGGCATGTAGAGACCCTCCTGAAATGATGGGTTCCCTAGAATAAGAAATAGTCTATACTGTCACCCTATCTACCCTTACCCAGCTTTACCTTCATTAATGAAGACAACCTTTTCCTTTGTTCCATTTTCCCTAACATCTCACAGTATTGGACTGGGTTCTAATGGATCATTCCTCTGACCTTCTCAGGGTTACTTTAGCTTCTACATCTCAAGGATGGTGTGAACTCTTTTCAGAATTGAGACATTTAACTCTTAGGAAATATGCAACCTGCCATAAACCAAGGAAATGGACTCATGTTGACTTTTTTCATCATCTCTCATATGGTCCAATATAGCAGATATTTCTTACAATTTGTAATTGGGGTTGCGACTGTTGTTGCTTTCAGTGGTTTGTAAGAGAGGGAGCTATTAAAAATGTCTGTGGAAGCATTTCTAATTGGAAGAAATGCCTGCCTGTGAAGGTGACATCAGGTTCCACCCCTCCTTGAACTTTATCCAACACATCCACAACTTGATCTCTCCCCCTCAGAAAACCTGCAAGGTGCTGAGTGGTTTTTGTTTTTTGTTTTTTAATTTTTAAAATTTAAATTCAATTAAGTAACATATAATGTATTATTGGTTTCAGAGGCAGAGGTCAGTGGTTCATCAGTCTTATATAGTACCCAGTGTTCATTATATCACATGCCCTCCTTAATGTCTTACCACCCTGTTACCCTATCTCCCCATGCCCATCCTCTCTAGCAACCTTCAGTTTGTTTCCTATGTTTGTCTCCCTCTTTGATTTCATCTTGTTTTATTTTTTTCCTCTCTTCCCTTATGAGCCTTTGTTTTGTTTCTTAAATTCCACATGAGTGAGATCATATGATAATTGTCTCTCTGATTGACGTATTCCACTAAGCATGGTGCTTTATCTCTGCCAAATATCTTAGATTATATCCTAAAGCAGTCCTTATTTTTTCATATGTATAAAAATCAGAACTTAATGTCCATGAAGAAAGGGATGACATCAGTCTGGATTACCTCTTTTTTCCCCATAATAAGTGCTCAATAAAAATTCTGAATGTAATCATGAATTAATTCATGCATGTAGTATAAGTTAAATTCCAAACAAGATTATATTATCTTTGAGGGCACCCAAGGTTTATCAAGATACATAAGTAATTTTTTTTAAAAAGACTATAAAATACTACATATTATGTATATAGCAAAGCAGAGAGTAAATGAGCCTTTATAATGAGTTGAAAATTAAATAATTAATTTAATTTAATTACAAATATATACTCAACATCACTCGGCATCATGGAAATACAAATTAAAATCATAATGAGATACCACCTCACATTGGACAGAATGGGTGAAATTAACAACTCAAGAAACAACAGATTTTGGTGAGGATGTGAAGAAAGGGGAATCCTCTTACATTGTTGATGGGAATGCAAACTGGTACAGCCACTCTGGAAAACAGTATGAAGCTTCCTCAAAAAGTTAAAAATAGAACTACCCTATGACCCAGCAATTGCACTACTAGGCATTTATCCAAATGATACAAATATAGTGACTCAAAAGGGCACATGTACCCCAATGTTTATAGCAACAATGTCCACAATAACCAAAATATGGAAAGAGCCCAGATGTCCACTAACAGAAGAATGGATAAAGGAGATATGGAATACACACACATACTGGAATATTATTAACTCAGCCATCAAAAAGAATGAACTCTTGCCATTTGCAGTGACATAGATAGAACTAGAAGGTATTATGTTATGTGAAACAAGTCAGAGAAAGACAATACCATATGATTTTACTCATAAGTAGGATTTAAGAAACAAAACAGATAAACATAGGGAAAGGGAAGAAAAAAAAATAAAATGAAAGCAGAGAAGGATGCAAACCATTAGAGGCTCTTAACTATAGGCAGGGTTGCTGGAGGGGAGGTGGGTGAGGTAATTGAGTAACTGGGTGATAGGGATTAAGCAGGGCACTTGAAATGATGAGCATGGGGTGTTATATGTAACTAATGAGTCACTAAATTCTACCTTTGAAACTAATAATACAGTATATGTTAATTAAATTGAATTTAAATAAAAAATTAAAATGAATAAATGAAAATTTAAAAAATAAAATTAAATTAAAAAAAAGAAATGAAGTGTAGTTTAATTAAATAAATATAACAAATAAGTTAAATTAAATATAGATACATTTGAAAAATTACTAGTATGGATTTCATATTTCTGAAAGTTAACGTAAAATAAAAAAGTCGACATCAAAATGCTGAATAATTGACAAGAGAACAAGAAAACTATGTTCCATGTGAAATAGAGGAAGGGAAGAAAGTTGTTCAGGTATGAAAATTTGTGTTTTTTTTTTTTTAAATTTGCTTTTATTTGGTTCTACAGTAGAAAAAAGAGTTTTCAGTATTTAAAAGAATATGATTAAAGTAAGTTTTAATGATGCCTTGTAATGTCAATGTTGGATTTATGCATGATTCATAAATGCTTCCGAATTTCCAAAGTGAAAGGTTTAGGTTTCAGTGGCTTAAATATTTAGTTTTCCTTAGTTCACACATAAAAGCAGGACATTAAAGCAGTTTTAAAACAATACATATTTTTTCTATCTAGGGAGGCACATTTAGTATATCCAGATTCAAAGGGCAAGTAACTGAGATTTCCAAGTTTAGTTTTTGATGGTGCAACCATATGACAAAACTCAGTCTTTATGATACGATTGTGGTAAATGTCTAAAGATATACCAACATATTAAGGAAAAACAAAGAAGATAGTAAATTACCAAGAAACTAAGCAACTATGCCAATAGTTTAAAGACTTATGAAGTTCAATTAAAAAAAAATCTTGGAAATATTATTGTAATCTAGGCTAATTTGTCATTTTTAATCTTAGAATTTAGGAAAACAAGAGAATTCCAGTTTTGCCTTTACAAAATATTATGAATCACAAATATTAAACATTTGGCAGTAAACCAAATGACAGTTTAACCCAATTCCTATGTAAATTCATTAGAGCCCCACACATGTAAGATTTAAACAAAAAGAATGACCTATTTCTTTTCCCTTGTATTCTGATATATTTAAACAGAAATGATAGGATTATTTCTAGATATGAATAGTGCTATCTAGATATCTATTCTAGAAGTGAAGAGTGCTATAAATTGTCAATAGTTTTATTTATTTATGCTATAGAAATACATAGATAATATAGAAATATATTTGTATTAGTAATGTTTCCAAATAAATACACTTAGATATTGATAATTACTATCTATTTCATAACTAATGATGACTACAAAAATATTCAAAGATTCCTTACTTTGCTATATATTAAATTAAATCTTAAATACATTGATTTAAGAGCAATCACACTAAAAATGATTCTTCTAGATAGGAAATTCTCTATTACATATAAAGGTTCAGTGCATTACAATAAATACTTGAAGAAAGTATACATAAGGGTATGGTTTCAGAAGATATTTGCCAATGATTAAGCATCAGAAAGAAAAATAAATATTAATAAATTACAAATATAATTTAGTGAGGAATTTAATGTACAGGCAATTTATCAAAATTGTAACTATGATCTAAAATAAAATAGATGTGCAATAGAATTTAAGTTGGGGAAATTTGAAAGGTAGGGAAACAATTACATAATTTATAAATCAGGATTTTCTGTAAGCTTGTAACTTAAGGCAAATTTTCATATTTTCTCTTACGTTCAATTTTCCCTATGACGTTAATAAGAGTAGAGGGTTAACTCAATTTTTTGCAATGAAATGTGTAATATGGAAATTAAAAAAAAATTGTGACCATTTCAGACTTTTTCATTTATTTATGAGAACTGATTTTTTTTTTTTAACCAACAGAGCCACACAGACACTGCTGCTTATTGTTTTAAGGATTTTGTTGAACTGATTTTTATTCATAAAACATAATATATCTTTTCATGTGACTCTTTGGAATTATTCTCAGAAACTTATAGACTCCTGCTTTCTTTATGTATAGCTCCCATTTTTACTGCTTTTTCATAGTGACAAAGTTTAAAAAAATTATTATGCTGATAGGATTGGCTATAAGAACTGAATCTATAATGCTATATATATAAATAATGCTATATGTAAGAGGTATAAAGATACCTTAAATAAAAATTGCACAAGGCCACACAGCACAAAACAAAGAACATGTTAAAAACCTATAAATGGCTAAAAGACAGACATCAAGACACATGAAATTTATGAAGTAACTAGCTAGAATAGTCTAATATTTTGGATAGTAATAAAATGATTTTCAATAACAAAAGAAATGCATAGTTAACAAGGGACTGTATGAAACTGCTTATGTAGTCAAAATATTTTTAGCATTATAAAGTTAGAAATATGTAAAAATAGAGGAAGAATAACTTATGATATAATTATTCCCATTCAACTTTCTTGTCTTAGAAGAAATCCTTTATTTAATGAAGAGTGAAAAAAATTAGTTTTAATTAAATAAAATTCATGCTGATTCAATTACTATTTATATCATATATTCATATTCAAATAACTTTTTATTGCTGTGCTCTATTTTTCACTGTTCATTTTAAGCATAGAAAGCCTAACATTTCAAAGATTTTTATTCAAATACATTGGTATTTTTAGCAATATCCATGGAGTCGACATACTGAAAATAGCCTGTGGTGATGTTATTTTACATTGAGGTGAATTTTTCTTTTTCAAATTTCATTTTCTTTTTTTAGTTGTTTTGTTTTTCAGTATCTAAATTATTTCTGATCAGAGGCCAAATCAGCCATGCCTCATGGTAAATTTCAATCTATACCGAACTGGGTAATTATATACACATATGTGTCTATAATATATTAATACCATATAATATTATCTTACTATTATATGTATATTTCCTTTTATCAGATGAGAAATATATCTGAGTTTTGAGAAAATCTGGAACAGTGTTAGTTTTATTTATAAAACTTCAGTTAGTCTATTAGTTAGCTACCCACAAAGACATGGAGAGGAAATAGGCTTAGCAGTGGAGAGCTTAGGTGAATCAGAGCTCCCATGTTTGTGCTCTAGCACCATCATATATTATTGGCTAAGACCTTGGGCCAATTATTAAAATTCTGTCTCATTGTTCTGATCTATGGAAAAAGATCCTTTAATGGATTATTTTAAACATTAAATAAATTAATACCTGTAAATCATTATCATTGGGACATTCTAAGTGCCAAATACATTTTAATTATTATTCAAATGACTTTGTTCATTTTCCTGGCTTCCTGACCACAGAATTTGGCTTGTAGAAGTGTTTTACATAGGTAATGCATTTTTAAACATTCCATTCCAATGCTTTTTGGCTGTGTATTTATCTTCTAATGACAAATCCTCACTATTCTCTATTGTCCTATGTCTATTGCACGTACAAGTGTAAAAAGCCTTTATATGAGGCATTTGAGTTCAGAGCCTTTTGATAAGGATTTATGTGTGCTACTTTTAGCAGTCTTCATTTGCTTTGTAAGAATTTCCTTATATCCTACTATTTTCAAACCATTGGATCTCTTCTGCCTAATAGAGCTATATTAGCCTTTCTCTCAATCCCGTCTAATCAAACTAGAACCCAGAATACTACAAAGAATGGTATTTTGGAACTGTAAGCTCTAAATCACCATGAGCATTAGCTCTGTTTTCTTTCATAATGAATGTCGAGTTGCACAGCAGGATGACCAATATAGTTTAGTAATATAGTTGCTTCTAGATTCCTATTAAAGTTCTTGCGGTGAGAAACACTTTTCTTTCAGAAGGAAATGCCAATGTTTCAAAGGAAAAGTAATAATTGGTCTGTAGTGAAAGTAAGTTTGAAAATGTTTATATTTAAATATTATCTATTAAATTGGAAACTGAAGACAATGAGCAAATCACTATCTAAGAAATTATGTGAAAGGCAAATTTGAGTTAGAAGGCAGTTAATATTAGATATACAATATATATATAAAATATTCATAAGATTATGGTTTAAAAACAGAGCTCAGAAGAATATCTAAGAATTAGAAGTGATACTGTGGTTGGTTCAGATTCCTCATATTATAATATCGTTATTTGGATTAACCCATTAGTTGAAAATAAGAATATAATGTATAAGAAAAAAGCTCATCATCTGAAAAATCAAGAAATAGCTGCAAATATAATGGAGAACTTTATGGCCACATTTTGGGGACAAGACTGAATATAGAGTAATAAGTAGAATTTCATAGAAATTCCGTTTCTTCCTTGAGGGTTTTATTTATTTTATAATACTGCACCCTTGCACTTCAGGTCAGTAACCTGAAGGAATGGGAGGAGACAGAGATTCTATTCCATGGGTTCCACAAAGTGAGATGTTTTACTGAGACACCTTCTCCACTTTGAACTGGGACCTCAAAGGCCACAGATTCAGAACAACAATACACTAGAACAAACCGTCACCTCTCACTTCAAATCACAGAGCATTTTAGAGAAGACTGTATCTGTGCTGAGTGTAGCAGGAGAAGAAAAATAAAGAAGAAAAAATGTCTTAAAAATGTGTTTATATATGGGTTTTTGTGTATAATTACAAACTGAGACATCATAGTCTGTGTGGAAGGGAAACTCAAGCTATGAATTACATTTGAGATGGTTTCCAATTAGTAGTGTCCCCAGGTGCTAGACAGATACAAACCCAAACAGAAAGTCCCTTTGGAAGAAAAAATACAATCACAGTAATCTGAAAATACCCATGAAGTTTTTTCATTCCTACTACATTTCATTTCTACTACACACTCATAAATAACTAGGCACACAAACACAAAAAAACAAGGTGATTGATTTAAGACCTGTGCAAATAACAAACAGCAGAAGAGTGATAGAGACTTTGGATAATAGAACGATTCTAAAAAGCTTAGGTTATACTTTCTATATTAAAAATTATATGACCTTGAAAGTATGTTCAGATAATAGTAAACAGATCTAGACATAGGAGGCTCAAGGAAGAATAAAATTAAACTTATAGACATCTTAAGAAATCCAATAATAAGCATTTAAAAATGTAATGGGAGGGCACCTGGGTGGTTCAGTGGGTTAAGCCGCTGCCTTCGGCTCAGGTCATGATCTCAGGGTCCTGGGATCGAGTCCCACATCGGGTTCTCTGCTCAGCAAGGAGCCTGCTTCCTCCTCTCTCTCTGCCTACCTCTCTGCCTACTTGTGATCTCTCTCTGTCAAATAAATAAATAAAATCTTAAAAAAAAAAATGTAATGGGAATCTTAGCAACAGTTTAGGTACAGTGTTTTAGTCCACTCAGGACACTATAATAAATGTCTCATGAACTGGTTGGTTTATAAGCCAAAACATTTGTTTCTTACAGTTCTGGAGGTGGGAAAGTCCAAGATCATGGTACTAGGAGATTTGGTGTCTGGAGAGAACAGTTCCTGGTTCATATATGGGCCCTTTTCATTATGATCCTCACAAAGTAGAGGGAAGAAGCAAGTTCTCTGAGGTGTCTGTGATTGAGTGCACTAATACCAATCATAAGGGCTCTGCCTTCTACTCCTGGTAACAATGGTAATGCTGACCATTACTTTGGGGGTTAAGATTTCAGCATATGAATTTGTAGGGAACACAAACATTCAGACCAAGCAAAAGAGAAAAGTAGTAAAGTATTCTATCAAACAGAAGACATTATTCAGAATGTAGCACAAAGAAATGAAGGGAAAATATAAAAAGTATTATGAGATATGTGAATTATAACATATGCTTGATTGGAGTTCAAGAGGAAGAAAAAGAATAACATAAAAATATTTCAGTAGATAAATCTTGGTAGGGTTTTTTTTTTTTTTAATTTATAAAAGTCAATAACCCATGAAATCATGAGGTTCAGTGAATTGAAGAAAGCCACATATTGATATATCCTACTGAAACTGTAGAAAACCAAAAACAAAAAATATCTTAAAAGCAGTCAGGAAAAACAATAGAATAAAAGTGATGGAGAATCATCATCTTCAATGTAGTAAAATAATTCTATACCCAGCAAAAATAACTTTCAAATATGAGGGAAAAAGACATGTTCATAAATACAAAAACCTGAAAGAATTTTTCACTAACAGAACATCTTTAATCATAGCAAACAATTCCTGTTAGAAAGAAGAAAGGGATTTCAGATAAAACATTTAAGATTCAGAAAGAAAGAACAATCAAAAAGTAAGTATGTGGGTAATAGTAAAAGACCATGAACTATATAAAGAAGAAATAATAATGTTCAGGGAGGTTACATAATAACATCGGAATTAAAAAGCTTCATAGAAATAACATGTAAGTCAGGAGTGGTCTCAATGGAGCTTATGCGATCTCCTTTTTTACAGAAGAAAGACAAACGAAGGTTTTGATAGATTTTAGATTTTGGATAAGTATAAATACTGTGATTTCTAGAAGAATCACAAAATTGGAAGCATACATTTCACTTTTAAAATTGCAAACAGAAAAAAAAATAAAATATACTAATTG
Source organism: Mustela lutreola (assembly GCF_030435805.1). Lineage (NCBI taxonomy): Eukaryota > Metazoa > Chordata > Mammalia > Carnivora > Mustelidae > Mustela > Mustela lutreola. The sequence continues at coordinate 94,915,061 of NC_081295.1, forward strand.
AATCCAAAAGAAGGTTTAAAAGACAGTAAGACATATATATATATATATATATATATATATATATATATATATATGCAACATATGAGACAAATAAAAAGCGCAAAATAAAAGGATAGATTTAAATCTGAAGACATCTGAAATTGTATTAAAGGGCCTGAAGAGACTAAGTTCTTCAGCTAAAAGACAAAAATCATTAGGCTGGAAGAACCTCCACATCTAATGATCTACAATTTACAAGACATATATGGAAATCTGAAATAACAGAAATGTTGATCCTAAAATAGTAGAAAAACATAGTAAGTATGAGCAAAAGATTCTGATGAGCTATATTAATATCAGAAAATAGATTTTAAATCAGAAACCATTTCTAAAGATGAAAAATCATTTTATATTGATAAAATATTTAGTTTACCGAGAAAATGTAATATATATATATATATTATATATATATACCCATTATATATATATACCCATATATATATCACATTACAACATGGGTGAAACTGTAAAGAAAAGCTAGGAGCTCATTACCTTAAAAGTCAGCAGTCAGGATAGTGGTTATAACAAGGAGGGTAGGTGTGATAGAAAAAGAAATTCAAGAGGCTTTCAGGCATGCTGGTGATGTTCTATTTCTTAATCTGAGCAGTAGTCACACCAGTGTTAATGTATAACTATTAGTAAAAAGTATATATACAGGTTTTATACAGTTTCAGCATGTATGGAAATTCTTGATTTATTAAGTGAAAAAGCAGACTGCATAATAATATATATATTATATATACATAGAATTATCATAATATATAATATATAGAGAGTCCTATTTTGTTGTAAAGATCTATATATTTACCTATCTATAGATACAGAGATAAAGTCAAAAGATAAAGCTGAAATTTTTATCAGTTATCTCTAGATGGTAGTTTTATACTTTTTTTCTCTTTCAGTGTTTTCCTATAATATACATTGTTTTTGCAATAAGGAAAAAATGAATTAAAAAAAACTTCCCTACCAGTTAGGAATATAAAATAGGGTTTCAAAGAGAGAAGAGAGGTTGGTAGAAGGATATGTGTCAAACTTGAAAACGGAAAATGAATAGCTTTGTGGAAAGTGAGACATAGATACTCAATGAGGAGGAAATACTTGGAAAGCAGCAATGCTTAAAAGGACTTCAGGGTGAATATGGACAGCAAATTAGTTGGAAGCTTGCAGTGTAATGTGCCAGGAAAGAGCGCCAGTGCTATTTTCAGTTGGAAAAGCACAAGCACCATGGCACAAAACAAGGACAGGAAGCCTCTTTTTATATATATTTGGAAAATCTGACTGTAAGGCACCAATTCTATATCAAACTACTTTTAGCTTAAACTAGGTACAAGGAAGAAAATAGCCACTGTGACCTAAAAATGATTATGATGAAATGGAATTCTCCAATGAAATAATTTCCCATTCTTGCTTCACAGAGGGCATAGCCTCTATTAATGTCAGCCCCAAGTTTTACCAAGGGTGATGGTAAAAACACGTATGTTTGAAAATTCTTCTTTGGGGTCTTTCTCAAAGGATATATATCAAAATAGCCATGTAGGATACAAAAATAAATCTGCTTAGGAGGCTTGTATGCCTTAAGACTTCAACTTGTTGGAGAAAGTAAAGAATTATAATAATATACAGGAATTATAAAAGTAAGAGGAATGAATCCTGACACAAGACGGGCCTCAAATTAGAAATATAGTGCACGACGTCCAAAAGACATTGTCAGTTTAGGACATCCACAATGGCTGGCCAAATATAGCAGCAGATGTCCACTGATAATCAAGTTTAGGGAGGCGATGCAGACTGCTCCTAGGTCTGCTGATGGCCAAGAGTTGGTTGGTGGAGAATAGGATCCAGTGCTCTTGAAGAAAGCTGGTTGGCTTCGGATCCGGCAAGATAGTGGGTGGCTGTACAGTGTCTAGCCAGAGACTGAAAGGCTTGGAAGGATGTAAAAATTCCTCAGGTGGTATAAATAAAAGGACCTTAATTGAGAAGCTTACTTACAATCATATGGGCAGAGCCAAAAACAAGGGAGGTTGAGGTATCTAGAGACAATCAAGACCAGGAAAGTCTTAAGAGTTACCACTTTTAGGTCTAAAGGAATAAAGGGAGGAATAGTATAACCAATATCCAGTAACAGTGGTAGATACAGAGTACCTGCTGGCAGAAGGTAAAGTTGTCAGATAAATAGTGCCAAAGTGGAGAGGGAAGGAGAGACCTTGACCTTCCTCTTTCTACCCTACTATCTCCTGGTCATGCCTCTTAATTCAAAGCCAGAGGACAAGGGAGCCTTGGTGCAGCAGTCCATAGGAGTCAGCCTTCTAGAGCAAAGATCAGAAAAGGGAAGGATAGAGAAGAAAATGTGTTGGTGATGATGGAGGGTGGGGGGCAAACAGAGAGTAACCAGAACAAATGCTATGTGAGGAAACAAGGGCAATGGCCAGTTATGTACAGTGCAGTTATGGGCCAGTATGGCAGAGCTAGGCTTCATTTGGTCAGTCTGAAAATAATTTTAAATTACTTCCTACTTTGTGCTAGACCAACTGCTAGAAAAACAGTAAGTTGATTTTTTCTAAAGAAGGCTTTGCAGCTGAGTATAGAATTGAAGATAGGCATATAAACAAGGGTATAGAGAAGGTAAAAAAGGAAACCAGTCATTCTTGGGATTAAAGTAAGTAAAAAATACCATAGAGCAAGAGACATTTAAGCTTTGAGGATCAGAACAAGAGAGATATACAAGGAATTTCTGGAAAAAGGGATAATATGAGTTTGGTTTGAGCAGTTTGGTTTTGGTCACAGCTTCCAATGCCAAGGAGATTGGAATTAGAAGCTCATAGAGACTAAATACATGAGTTTCCTTTGACAGACATCTCTTCCTTGGCCATAATGCTACAGAAACACGGCAGTGCTGAGCTGATTAAGTAGGTGATATATTGGTAATGGTGTTTGGGTAGGATGGGTGAATATAGGAATTCTCACATAATGTGCTACTGCTTTCAGGTTTTCATCTTTCAGGATAGGATTAGAAAGAATTAGCAGACTGGGCAAAGGGATGAACAGACTGGAATAAATAACACAACACAAAATAAAAATATCATAGGATGATCAAAGGGTTCAAAGGGGGAACAGAAGGGATGAACCTCAAACACTTGGAAAACATAAAAAGATGGTGACTCTCTGAGGACTAAACTCATATGATCAAAAAATAATCCACTGATTATTTCTAGTCCCAACTGAAACACTATTTACTTAATTCATCTACTAACATATTCAGTGATATTGAATCATCATATCGATAAAGCTTATCAACCAAAAGAGATAGCCAATATAGAATGATAAGGTCTAACAATGTGAGTTTCTGTACTGTGTACACAAAACTTTCCAGGGAAGAATGACACCAAATCTGGAAGGCATGGGTGGGCAATTGGGCAAAAAATCCGTAAGGTACCATTACGTTTTAATTATGTTCATCACAAAGCCTTCTGAGTAAGACTGGTCTTTTTTTATATATCTTGAGAAAAGAAAGCCTTGTTAGGGGAAATATGTAGAGCATTTTTTGGGAAAGGTTACCAGAACAGAGGTTTTGGCTAATATTATCTCTTGTCAACTTAGTTAATGGGATTCTTTCACTGAGAGACTAGTTTTCCCACTGTGCCTTTGCAATACAATTTCTTAACCTGTAAGGCAGACATTCTAACCCTGGAATACAGTAAAATTGCAAATAAGTCTACCCTTTGGAGTCTCTTGGCAGTCTCATTCAGTTTCCTCTGGCAACTATACAACCTCATCCCTTTGGATTTTCTGAATCTTAAAAATAGGTTAACTTGTCTACAGGAGAGAAAGTTAAAGTCTTAAGTAGAAATCACACTTCTAGAAATACTTCAATAAGATGACTACAGGAAATGTATGGATATAACAGTTGATCAAAGCAAAGCCACCCAGGCTGCAAAATAAATTTAGTTCATCTCAAATTTAGTTTTTGCCTTCCATTATGTTATGAAGGAGGCACTATGGAACGGTAGAGAACTGGCAGTTTTCAAACATTTGCTTCTTTGTTTTTTAATCCACGGAAATTTCTCCCCAAACAGAATCTTTATGGCAACCCATCATGTAAAAATATCAGGGTGAAGTGCATGGTCAGAAGCAGGAAGGAATATCTAGGAATTCTGCTAGCTCAGTTCTTCCCAAGACCCATCATCCTCACACATCCCAAGGAGTCCCAAGTGCTCAGTTTGAGAATAGTCAACAGAGTCAAGGAATCTGGGAGAAAAAATTGGCTCTGATCTTTGATTCATAACAGATTTGAGAACCGTTCAGGTGTTTCATTTCCTTATTTAAGAGAAACAGCTGCCCAGATATCTCTGGGAAAATAAAGAAGCCATCGTCATAATAAAAAAGAAAGCCATGGGAATACTTTTAAGTTTCATAAAACACCAAACAAATGATACGACATTTAGACTAAACTCTAATATTTGGAAATCCCAAATCCCCTCATTATATAAACATTTTCAATGGCTTTGTTTAAAAGTCATTATTGCCAAAATTTTAAAAGAACTCATACGATTTCATACAAAGATTTATATCCATTTCTAAAAAGTTGACTTTGCTGTGAGCTAGTGGATTACAACTTATTCATTCAAAAAATAATTACTGAGCACTTATTGCTTCTGAAACATTGTGCTAATACAGTAAAGTATATAAAGTTGCCCTGACCCTTGACCAAGACACAGGAAAGGGAGGGCAAGGTAACAGATTTATAGAGTGAATCTATTCACTTACTGTTAAGTATTATAATGAGTCCTCCTTATCATCATCACAGTTTCACCCAAAAATCTCTAAGTCAGGTGCCTTGTAGTGGCCTCTCTGTATATGTGTGATCTCGATTGGTTTTCGTTCAGCGAAATGAGCTAAACAACTCACCTGCTTCCTTTTTCTTTCTTTCTTTCTTTTTATTTTCTTACTAAAAAGTAGCTTAACCTGTGAAAATTAGTAATGGTAAACCTTGCTAATAGGGAGTCAAGAGGTTTTGGCAAGGAGAGCTCTCATATCTTTCTACTCTTAGTCAACTGTAGACCCAACAGGAAGAAGTGGACTTGACCTTGCACTTTGGATACTACTTTACTCTGCTCGCTAAAGAAAGAAATGTTCTCATCTGCCCCTCCCCCATAAGCCAGTGAAAAGTCACCATGCTTCCAGTTCCTAGTTTATGCCAATGGAATTTCAGTTTATAACAGCCTCTCCAATTTACACTTTTCTCCTTAAAAAGTGTACCTTTCCTTTGTTTCCAGGACTTGCCTACAGTTTTGCCGTAGGTTGTTCGCCCATGATTGTAATTATCTTTTTTTCCTAAATAAACCTATCTTTTGCTGGTAATAAATGGCGGTTTTTGTTTTTAACATTGACAAACCTATTCTAACACCCACTTCTTTCTGATAAAATCATCTCCTTTTCTTCATTATTTGGTGTTAGCATTGACTATTATGCTTATAGCCCATATTTTTTATTATGTCACTCAAATAATACTAGGAAATATTCTTAACTAATACTTTTCTGATTTATATTATGAAGTACAATATTTAATTAGGATATTCCATTCTCTGTAAACAATTACTGGAAATACCACTTGCCAGGGCACAGTCTTATTCCATTCAGATGAGGCCAATGTGTGGAAGCAGTAGGGAAGATACTTGCATATACTTTATTTTAAATTTAAACTCAGGATTATAATTTCTCTAAGGGTACACAGTGGGATTTGTAAACTGAAGCTTGAATAATAGTTTTGCCTGGATCTGGATAAAGGCATTTTTCTATCATTACAAAAGAAATCAAGCAGTAAGGCACATACATTTGATGCATACATAAGCCACATTGTTCCAGGAAGGCAGGTGGGAATCAGTACACAGGAATTCTGCAATTCTTAGAGGGCAAGGGCTTACCACTAGGATCCTCAAATCAACAGAATAATTTTCTCATCTTTCTCTGCTAATTGTCCTTTTTTGTTAGGTGACTGGGTATGAAAATACTAGCTTGAAAAGCACTGAATGTAGAAAGTAAGTGTCCAGTTTTTAAATGATTTTTTTTTTTCCTGGATGGAACTTATTTTTCCTCAGAAAAGTGATGGCATAAGCCTGAATGTATTTTCACCATTCAAGTTTCCTGCTTATTTATTTATTTTAATTTTTTTAAGTTTGTAGTTTAAATTGCAGCATTTACCTTGGTGCAGCACTGCAGAAAATCTCAAATATGGTTGCCAGCTATAGCTTTCAGGCATTAGGGATATTTTTTCCTTGGAACGTTCTGACATGACACTCAAGACAACTTCAGTTAATGGAGATAACTCAGGTTGCTTGTGATGGAGATGTATTTGAGGAAGGCTTAGGTGCCCATGCTGGAGAAGTGATAGTACCTGACATAGTAATAGTTCTATTGAATGCTGAATAAATTGATGCTTTTCACACTTCCCTATCTGCTTTAATACTCCAGACTGATTCACTATCTGATTCAAGAGGGAAAAAAGCAAGAGCAGAGCAAGAGGCATATTTACAAATCGTTTCATTTTAAGTTTAAAGCAGCATCAGCTATCCTCAAGATAAACAGTACCACCAAAATGAGTCCATATGCTTCTCACCCTGAGTAAATTGTGTTATGTAACAGTACTCTTCCTTATTCCAAAACTCTAACTACCACTGGAGGAATCTTGTTTGTATGAAAAAGTGCAATAGATGGAGGTGGATTCCAAAGAAAGTGCAGAATCTTAAAGAGTCAGGATATAATTACTACTAATGTTGGACAGTGTGTACAATAAAAGTACACATTATTCAGTGCTACCTGAAATGTTTGGCATAAAATTCAACTTCTTACTTGTTATGCCAAAATCTCTTTCCTTCCCACCTCCTTTAAAAGGTCTATGAAAATCAATTATGAACACCTGTCTTAACCCATTAGTAACCTCTGTCCCAGGAAGTCCATTTTAAAAGCTACAGAAGAAGAAGAGATATTAATATAAGAAATCAGAACTAAAGAATAACAGAAAAAATAGGGACATTAAAAAAGCCAAGCTAAAAACAATCAAAAGTTCAGAATTTTTTTGCTGTATGAATTCTAACAGTCACAAAACCATCAATAAGTCAATGTTTGCAAAATGCTTACTATGGACACTGGAAAAGATGTTAAGTAGACCCATACTAGCTTCCAATGAACCCCAAATCCAGAAAATAAGATGACATTTGCTCTAAGTGTCAAATGACAGATTCATTAATTAAAGAATAAAGGTAGAAGAGATGTTAAAGACCAATCAGTATAACTTCTTCATCTTCTGAAAGAGAAAACATGGGAGGCTCAGGGAGAGGTCACCTGACAGACAAGAGGCAGGAACTGAACTGGACTCCAAGTCTTCTGACTCCAAGCCATAAGCATGGGAATATTTTTATATCATTGGCCAACCTTTGCCCCAACGGAAATAATAGTTAATTCCAGAAGCAGGGTGGCTGCAATTAATGTGGCTAAGAAATAGTTCCAATGAAACTTTCTTGATGTCATAATAATAGGTCCTGTCTCTTCCAGGAAAGAGTTACTTTGGGAAGGTAATACCTTAATACCCCATGTAAAGTAGGTCTTTTGGTAAAACCAACTTACTGAGAAATATTTCTAATACCATAACATAATCATTGAAAAAGTTTAGCCAGTCAAGTCTTATAGGGCCCATTGTGTGCTAAATATGCTGGTTCTTATCTAGGGAAATAGCAGTGCCCAGGAAATAACACCTTAAATCCCTGGCAAAACCTTCCCCTTTGTAAGTTCCAATACCACCTCCTGCAGAACCAACCCAGAGGAGCAGCTACATATGCTTCTGATGAGTTCTCCCAGTTGGCTCCTCATCAAAAAGTCCCCACTTACCACTATAATCTACTTAAGACATTAGTTCAACAAATTTTCTAGAGTGTTTTTCTAAGATTTTTCACTGTGACATATATTAGGAAAGCATCTTACATTGTGATCTATTATACACACACATATATATTAAACTGATACAAAATATGATGCAATGACACTTTACTATGTGCAACAGCTTCTGATATTTCCCATTCCTTTCTATTCTCTTTTCTTCCACTTAAGTGAAATACAAATATGGATCATGATACACTAAATTGATTTAGTGACTCTAATAGATCATAACCCATTTGAGAAACACGGAGAGACCATTCATTCCTTAATTCCACATATGTTTATTGAATGCCTACCCTAGACCAAGTATTGTTTTAAGCGCTAGGAAAAAACAGCAAATGGAGCAATGAAAATTTACATTCTTTTAGGGCTTACATTCCATTACCCGGAGACAGATAATGAACAAGACCAAAGTTATATTATATTGTATATTAGATAATGATGAGCTCTAAGGGGAAAATTGAAATAGAGAGGGAGACTGGAAGCACTGGTTAGGTGCTTGTGGTTTGGGACACAGTGGCCAGGAGAGTCCCCATGAAGAAGGTGACATTTGCATAAAAACCTGCAGGAAGTAAGGAAACAAGTCTGCAGGCATCTGAAGAAGAGCTTTCCAGGTGGAGAGAGAGAGACAGGTTGAATCTGAGGTCAGAGGGGTAACAGATGCTAGCTTTGTTTGGTCTTTGGAGATCACTGAATGTTTCTATCCATTAAATTTGTCTTAGATGGGAAGCTGTTGGGGATTTTGAGCAGGTAAGTGATATGATCTGACTTACAAGGTAACAGAGTGACTCTGTTAGGTGGGACCATTGGTACTGCTGTCAAGTCATATACTTCCCCTCACAGAGGAATCACAAAGGCCCACAATTCCCTGGTCTCTGCTGGGGACTTTCATTCCTATATAGTGATGTATACCCCCTGATCTGACCATTTTGTCATCCCTCCCATTTTCCTCCTGCCTTCTGGAACTTAGTCTATCATCACCAAGATTCCCTACCTCCAAAATCTTTTCCCCAAATATAATCTTTGGCTTCTTGCTCTAATCAAAGCTGGCCATCTGCTGATTACACTGCTTTCCTGGCCCTCTCCAGTGCAGACCACTTTGTTCTCCCACTCCTCTTCTGCAACTGGACTTGAAAGTTTTATAGGTGCTATCTATACCCCACAAGGAGTCAAAGATATTGTTTGTCTTCCTTAAAAGCACCTACTCCTTTGAATGTAGGCCATGTACTATGCAAATCAGTCATTTTAAAAAAATATTCATTAACAGAACTCAGGATCGATTTCCCCCATTTCCTAAGATTTAACATGGAACTCTCAGTGTGTCAGGGGCCATCACAACTCTTGTCATAGTTCTTCATGACTTTAAATTCCACAGGGTAAATCCATTCTATACTCAGGTCTCATGGTCTTAGGAACTCATAATGTTTTAAATTCTACATTTGTTTCCCAGCTCAAAACGATCAAATCATAATCATTTTCATAAGTAATAATTTCTTCTCAAAACCTTTACACCACATATCTCTAGAATCCATTTCTTTCCTTTCCAGCTCACTCACATTAAAACTGGGTCACAGATTGCATTTTCCGAAGACAGCCAGAACCATAGCTCCCATTCCACCTGTTCTTCAGCGATGTGACTCTGCTTCTCTCTCAACCCTGCCACTCTTTCAAGAGGTGGAGTCCCAATACCCTGTTCTTGAATCTAGGCTAGGCTTTGTGCGTGGCACATAGTAGAATATGGCCGATATGATGCTATGCAACCACCAGCCCTGTAGTTTTTGCTTTGGTCTCTTACAACACTTTTTCTTGGAGCCCTGAGTCTTCACATAAGAATCCTGACTACCTTAAAAATACCACACTGGGGGGCGTCTGGGTGGCTCAGTGGGTTAAGCCTCTGCCTTTGGCTCAGGTCATGATCTCAGGGTCCTGGGATCAAGCCCCACATCGGGCTCTCTGCTCAGCGGGAGCCTGCTCCCCCCTCTCTTTCTGTCTGCCTCTTTGCCTACTTGTGATCTCTCTCTCTCTGAAATAAATTAAAAATCTTAAAAAAAAAGATACAAAAAATACCACACTGGACAGGACACATTTAGATGCTATGTTCAAATTTCCCAGCTGAGATTCTCCTTCAGAAATCTCAGGGTTGGTACCAGCCATGTGGGCAAAGAAAGAATCTTAGAAGTGGCTGTTTTAGTCCCACCTGTCCCAGACTTTGGACTTCAAGTTACCCTCAGCTGAGGCTCTAGACCTTGTGTAGATAGAATAAACTGACCTCACTGTGCCCTTTCCAAAGTCCTAACCTACAGAAACTGTGAACGTAATAAAATAATGCTAAATAAATAATAATAAAATAAATAAAACAAAATAATAAAAAGTTGTTTTACACTACTAAGTCTTGTGGTATTTGTCATACAGCAATAGATAACCAGAATAGACTTCAACCTAAAACAGTTTCCTGATTTCATAAAAAGTCATAAGATTTTGACCCTATCAGTTTTTCATTATGATGACAATGAGAAGAAATCCTCATTACCTTTATTGTTTGGCTTTGTTTATGTGGGACAGAGAGTTGATACCCATTAAATAATCCATTTACTCTCCTACATTTTCTATATTTCCTTAAGCTGGCTTATGGCCATGTGCATAGTTCTGGCCAATAGAATTTGATGAGAAGTAACTGTATAGCTTTGAGTGCAAGGTAGTTATAAGTAGGTGTGTTTTCTCTAGCTGTTCACTTTTCTGTGTACATAGCTGGGACCATAAACTATGAGAAGACAAGATGTTGCACCACAAAGGCATCCTAAATCCCTGAATCTTTGCTGTAAGAGTGTTTCTGAGGAAAGCTTCCTGATTCACATTAAACTACTGTGTAAGCAAGAAATGAATCTTTGTTGTGTTAATCCAACTAGATTTATAGCATTATTTGTTACTGCGGCATGGTTTAGCTGACCCTAACAAGTAAAATCTTCATAATCTGTCAATATAGTCACTTTTTTTGCATACACTATAAGCCCTCCTCCTCCCCGACCCCCGGGAGTTTTTTTCTCCAACTAAATTCCTGTCAATGACTACTCAACTCTTCCTCCAAGTGGCTAGGGGTGGGGGTGGGGGGGTGCAGTGGTGGGGGCACTGACTCAGCAACCGTGCTGAATTGATTTCTTTTTAAAATTCATGACCATAAACTTCAAGTAGGTCCTTGTGCTTCTTAGCTGTTCACCTAACTTCAATTTGTTCTCCAATTTCCAAAGCGACTCTTTTAAACTCTCTTCGCTTTCCTCAAATCAACACCTCCTTCCCCAAATTTATGCTCAGCTGATGACTTGCTTTATATTTTACTGACAAAGTTGAAGCCACAGAAGGGAATTTCCACATGCTCCCACCCCCACATGTACCAATCTATCTGGATCTGTCCATATATTTTGCCTTCTCTTTTCTTAACTGTAGATGAGTTGTCTATGCTCTTATATAAAGTCAATGACTCTGGCTGTGCGTTGAATCCAGTCCCATCTCTCCTACTCAATGACAGTGTTTCTGCAATTTCTTCCTATCTCTGCTTTACTATGAAACTTTTTGTGCTGTGCATCCCAATTAGCATACAATCATTATTTCTCTGTAATGCAAAATTCCTTGGAAAAATTACCATTACTCACTGTCTTTGCTTCTTATCCTCCAAACTCTATTGAACCTCTTTAAATTACCCTCAGCACTCCTCCAAAGCAACTCTTGTCAAAGTCACCAATGACCTTCAAATTGCTAAATCAAACAACCAATTCTCAGTTCTCATTGGACACAGCTGCTTCGCAGCTTTTGGAACAGCTGATCTCCAGCTGTTTGGGAAATGCCTTCTTTACTTGGCTGCTGAGACACTATTATCTTTTGATTCCCCTACTATCTCACTGCTTCATCCTTCTTAATGTCATTTCTGGATCATCTTCATCTTTCCAATCTCTAAGCTTTGGAATGCTGTAGGGCTCAGATCTCTGACTTCTATTTTTTATCTAAATTTATCTTTCTAGTTGATCTTATCAGATCCCATGACTTTCATTATCAGCTATGCCATGATAAATCCAAAATTTATATTTCTAGCTCCACCTTACAGATTTTAATTCTTAGCCTGATCTACATATTGTCTTATATAGCTAACCCCCCATTTTCCCACTTGGATGCTTAATAGGTATATCTAACTTACCAGATAGAAAGTAAATTGATATTTTCCTCTCTAACTTATTCCTATCATGATCTCCCTATGATAATGAAGGGCAACTGCTTTCTATTAGATATTTAGTCCTCAAAGTTTGGGATCATCTTTGACTCTTCTTTATCTTATGTACTATATCCAGTCCTGCAGCACATCCTGTCAATTTTATTTTCAAATACATATCCTGAGTCCAATCCCTTTTTACCATTGTCTCTGCTCCATGGTATTTCACGTCACCACCATTATAGCCCACGAATTTTTGCAATAACCTCTTACATAGTCTTCCTATAACCATTCTTGCTCCATTGTAGTCTCATTTCCATGTTGTAGCCAAAGATGTGTTTTAAAAAGTAAGGCAGGGGCACCTAGGAGGCTCAGTCAGTTAAGTGTCTGCCTTTGGCTCAAGCCATGATCCCAGAGTCCTGGGATTAAGCCCCATGTAGGGCACCCTGCTCAGTAGGTAATAGTAGAAGTAGTAGAAGAAGGAAACTGCTTCTCCCTTTCCTACTCCCCCTGCTTGTGTTCCCTCTCTCTCTCTCTCTCCGCCAAATAAATAAACAAAATAAAAAAACCCAAAAACACATAAAACATAAGGCAGATCACACTCTCCTGTTGCAAATGCTTCAGATAGCTTTCCGTCTAAAGTATTAAGTTCTTTGAGGTACCTGTGTAGTTCAGTCAGTTGAGCATTGGATTCTTGATTTTGGCTCATGTCATGATCTCAGGGTCATGGGATTGAGCCCCTTTAGGCTCCATGTTCAGTGTGGAGCCTGCCTGAGATTCTCTCCCTCTCCCTCTGTACTTTCACTTTCTCTTTCTCTCTCAAATAAATAAAATCTTTAAAAAAGTATTAAGTTCTCAGTGGCCTCCATGACCAATCACTACCATCTCTCTAACTCCATCTCATAATACTCAGACAGTTGTCCACTGTGCTCCAGCCACACTCCTTTCATCGTGCTTCCTCAACTTCACCAAGAGGTCCTTCTAAAAGCCTTTGCACATTCTCTTTGTCAGAGATACTCTTTTCTCAGGTTGCCACATGGCTACTTCTTCACTTCCTTTAGCCCTCTACTTCAATTTCCTTTTTATCCCCCCAGAAAGTCTTTTCTCTTACCGCTTATATTCTTTATCCCTTATCCTGCTTTATTTTTTTTTTTACTTTATATCGCTTATCTTATTTGTTTATTGTCAGATGCCTCCCCTTTGCAGGCCTACAATGTAAGATCCATGGAGGCAACCACTTGCTCAGTTCAGTTCAATACCTTTTACTCTCGAATCCAAAATACATGGAACATATATATTCTCAATAAATATTTGATTGACTTAATAAATAAATGAATATGGAGCTCAATTTTAGATGATGAACAAAAGTCTCCTATCTGGAAATGCTGGGCTCACCTGAACAAAATAAGTCACGTGGATGTGTCCCTTATCTTTTTTTTTTTTTAAGATATTATTTATTTATTTGACAGACAAAGATCTCAAGTAGGTGGAGAGGCAGGCAGAGAGAGAGGAGGAAGCAGGCTTCCCACTGAGCAGAGAGCCCCATGCAGGGCTCGATCTCAGGACCCTGAGATCATGACCTGAGCCGAAGGCAGAGGTTTAACCCACTGAGCCATCCAGGTGCCCTGGATGTGTCCCTTATCTTTACTCACTATCTTGACTACTTATTTTCCAAGCTCTATTGAACTCCTTCAAATTATTCTCAGCACTGACCCAAAGCAGCTCTTGTCAAAATCACCATGGCTAAAGTAAGACTCCAGGCATATAAAATAAACTCAAGATAGACTGTAAATTAATAGCAAATCAAGGCTATCACTGACTTTGGCAACTATCCCCAGAAGATCAGCAAAATACAGCAGAAAACAGGCTGGTGCCCATATGTAATATTAGCCCATATTTCTCCTCCAAGAAAAGGAAACACATTCACATAAAGCAAATGAAGTGGGGGGGGGGGAAGGCTGACAATGAGTTATAAATTAAATTAGTGGCACTGTTACTGGTTTATGTTTATATAGAGAAAAGATAAGTTGGAGCAAAATGGGATCATTTTAGGTGTTTTAAAAAAAAATAGGAGAAGTCTGGATTTCCTTCTCAGATCTTTTCCAGAGATAGCACATATGCCTATGATCATCTTCTTTTCCAATCTGTAATCTTATTGGATTCCAATTGGAATGTTTCCATCTTAATCTGGAACATACAATTTGAAAGACATGTATTTACTTATGGGGACACCAGGACAAAATATAAAAGTTAGTACAGGTTTTAAAAATGCCAGGTATAAAGATACAGTATATGTGCCTCTTAAACAGCTCCACGGATATTAAGTAGATGAATGGTCAGAAAAAAGAACAAGCAGATACAGTCTAGAAGGAAGATAGCTGGTCAGAAATAACATGGCTGAAGAACAAAACACCATCAGTGACATACCTAGCTTCAGGGATAGGTTATCATGAAAGATAACTGATTTTCAGTCTTGGAGCACAACCTCAGATAAATCCTTGTGGGAAGATAGGAATAGAAATAAGTTTACCAGAAGAGTTGGACTTCTTTCCCTTACATCCAACTAACTTTAGATTATGCAGTGTTAGCACCATGTAAACTGTAATCAGTCAAGTGACTACTTTCAACCAATGCCATATGTACTACTAGAAGATATATATCTGCCAAACTCAGCTTATTGATGCTCAAAATCACGTTCCACCTCATCACCTTCATAGACTTGTGCTCTGCATGCTCTATGCATGAGCATAGACTTGTGCTCTTCATAGACTTGTGATTTTTCTATTCTAAAGACCCTCTCCCTGTCTCTGTCTCTCTCTCACACACACATGAACATACACACACACTAAAAGCCAACAAAAGAGAATGGAGATTAGAGGTTGAAGGATAACACATACCTTAAATGACTTTATAAAGAAATGATCAAATTCTAACTTCAATTGAAAATAAGATAACTAATACTATAGGATCTTCAAAATTTAAGATTGAAAAGTCCAAATCCTTCATTTAATGTATAAAGTACTGGGACAAAGGGACTATATATTGCAGCCCAATAAAACATACAAAGTTAGGGGGAAAGCTGGGATGAAAATTCAGATTTCCTAGCCCTGTGGGATAATCCTTTCATTTCACTAGTTCTCGATCTTCATATCTTTGTTATTACAGGTCGTTTTACAAACAAAAGAAAGCACAACAAACTACCCCTTGATGGGCCAGATATCTTAGATAAGTATATATTGATAAATTTATTATTGTTACATTTTCAGAACATACCAGAAAAGTTCATTTCAGAATATTTTAAGGACTGAATTCTAAGAATACTGAAGAGTAACCATTCACCAGGCTTCCTAGAGACTATACCTACACTTTCTAAGGTTGATTTATGATCTTAAAATCACTGAGACAGAAGAAAAGTGAGAAACATGTGTGTTTCAGAATCTGGGCCTTTTCTTCAGTGTTAGTGCTTTCAGTATTATTATTTATTTAATGGATAAAAACACCACTTTGATTTTGTAGCATCTACATTATAATTCAGCCTCACTAGAGACAATTTTTCTCCTTATTTGTATGGAATATGCAATGCTATATATTATAGAACTTTCTTGATAAATATTTCCATTACCCAATTAGATTGCCACAGTTTTAGAAAAAGCCCTAGTAGGGTCTAAGGTATCTAATTTGTCATTTTAAACAAGCCATGTTTCATTTGTGAACCACAGTGAATGATTCTTAGAAATTTTATGTTGATATTTCAAGTCAAGAGGCTAAGCTCAAAAAACATAACAAGTATAAATGGTTCAAATCTAGACACATCCTCACCACTTGTGCAAACAAATTTTAATATAGTTATTTGGGAAAAAGAAAAATACTTGTTGTTAAGAAGATGAAGATGCATTTAAAGGTGATATGCAAAATCCAGGCAGACTTTCAATTTCTTGAAGCCAAGGGCTGTTTCCTATTTATCACTAAATCCGGTGCACTTAAATCTTGATGACATTTACTATATGCTATATAAGCCTTAGATATATTCTACTACATTCAAAAAATAATTCTTTGAAAGTGATAAAATTATGATCCTTATTTTACGCAAGAGGAATCTGAGGTTTACTAAGATGAACTAACTTACTAGGGCCACAAAGAACTTGGGTTTCCAGGTAAAGAATTTGGACACCAGCAACCTACACTATAAATCTATTTTGCAGTGTTCTCAAAGATGTTTGTTAAGGTGAAAACAAAAAGGGCCTGGATCACTTAGAAGACTTTCTGACCACATACATGTGTCTTTTTAATTTAATAATAAAACTGTAATTTATAGCTGATTTTAGCATGGGGAGTGAAAAGCAATTGCTTTACAACTGAAAACTCTCCTGCTCATGTCAGTTTACCACCTACAGACCATGATTACAGCTCATCCTCCAAATCACTGCATGTAGGGAATTATATCATATCTGACAGAACTCTTTTGTAGAACCACAGATATCACCTTATCATAGCTTTTCTGATACATTCCATCAGTCTTGTTGCTAAGCCATCATTCACATTTCTTCACAGACTTGATCTTCTCTTTTGCAAGAACACACACACACACACACTCATAGAACATTTTCTAGACATTTATGTATGTCTGGAGAAAACTTATAAGAAGGGATAATCTTGGCTGGGGATGCTCATTAATTATTCTCACCAGAGATGAAAAGAAATTAGAGGATGTATCTTTAGTGTAGTAGGAAGGTTTAGTTTATATGGAGGTGGGGAAATGTAATATATTTTCTATAAAAACTTTGAAGTGAATTAATAAATCAAGGTTACTGAAAAAGTTTTTTTTTTCAATTAGAATAAATCAGTGGTTCTTCGAATTTTCATCCTATGCTATTCACTCTTCACTATCATCAACTTGAAGATGTTCATGAATATGAACCACAAAATTTGTTCAAAGTAAGTTTTGGATCTCCATAATCCCTGGCTTATAATATTTGAAGAAGCAGAGTAGAAAATTCCAATATTGTATTATTTAAAAATAACCAACAGCATTAATTTTTGCAATATAAATGGGAAGATGACTTGGTCAGCCTAGATTTTCCAAAAGGCCCAATCAGGTGAAACAGATGTTACCCCAGGTAAAATCTTACATAATCACACAAACATATCAGTGAAAAGTTAAAACAGATTTCTGCCTGAGAATTCAAGAAATGTACTACCTTGCCCCACATCGGTAAGAATCCAATTACCACAAGGATGGATAGTTACCCATGGCGAAGAATGGGATTCCCAGCAGGGTGGAGTTGTACTTTCCATCAGTGATGAAGAAGATCCCTGCTGCCGTGATGATGGAGATGCACACTGTGAGCACCCCCAGGAGGCCAAGGAAGGGCTTGCTGCGCAAACAGTCCTTCATGGAGCTGGAGAGGGTGGCTGTGGTCAGGATCAGCACAAGGCTCACCAGGACCTTGCTCCTGGCCAGGATGCTGGTCTTATGAAAGTCTCTCCAGAGGCTAAAGGATGCTAAAGAGTAGAGCTGGAGGTCCTGGTGCTCTTCCTGGAGCTTCCTCATGAGCTTACAGAACTCATTCTCCCACTTCTCCCCTATGAGGTCTTGAGTGGCAGAGCCATAGGTCTGGAGGTAGTAGGTGATTTGGATGGCTCTGGCTGACTTGACCCGCTGGTCCTTGCTGTTTGGCACTTCCACTACCCCGCCTAGTTGGTGTCCAATAAAACTGCTCCTCCCATCCTTGAAAACAGAAAAAGGGGAGACTAAAGTTACCAGAGGGATGCGCATTTCAAACAACAGATTCTTATTCTAAATGAAATAACACAACAAAGGCAGAAGGAGGCTCTTGCAATTGTGAATGGATGTGGGTGGAGTGGCATGTGAGGATTTTATATTCAACCTTTTGGAGTGCCATGGGATACCATGCAAGATGATCAAGATTAGAAAGATGCAAAGAGTATCATGAAGCTATAGAAGACTCACCACATGCATAGGAAAATGTACATAAATATTATTTTGATCTATCCTATGCATATTCCCATTCCCATCATTTCCTTCTATAACTCCTATATGCAGGATCAAGTTTGATGACTCAGTTTCAGCCAAAAGTAAAACATGGCATGAGTTAACAATATTTCAAAAATTAAAATAATAATTCATTTAATAAATACACATTAAACTTTTCATGGTTAACACACACACCTACACCAAGACATGCAAGCACACACAAACATCACAAATATTCATACTCTGGGGATACAACCATATATTGCAGAATAAATAGAAGATACTATTTTTTTTTACAATTAATATAATAGGGTTGAGAGGTTTTCTAAATATTATGTGAACATCTGTTCATTCATTACATAATTCCCTCCAAAATTGTGCCTCAGACATTGGTTGATCTTTTCCCCATAGAACACAGTGGACAAATCCCCCAAACAAAACTGATGAGATTTCAGATGGGGTGGCCAAAAGTCATTTTGGTTTCAGAATTTCACACAATGTAGAGCAGACAAAGTCATATGAGTAGGATATTTATAAGAGAAGCAATCACTTCTCTCTAAGGTACATTCAAGGTGGACACTGAGTTGCTTAATTCAGAGCAGTAATTCTCAGCCATTGGTGCCTCCTCAGAAAGAAATCCCTGACAGACATCACCAAATTTTCAACAATTTGGGTATTTTCTTTTTGCCACAACTGTCATTTACTTCCATGGCAATGCTTGTCCGACATGATACTGAGCCTGATAGCAGGCTACAAGACAGAGCATAGCATTGAAAATGGGCCACAGGTACTGCACAAAATGCAGGCACAAAGGTAAATTTATGCTATAAGGAGAATTTGCATTTGCTACATCAAGCAAGACTTTTATCTCATGAGGATAGAAAAGTGTAGAGTCAGAACCGGGAACCGTTCTTTCTGGAAAGGTAGTATGGAAGGGCAACAAACCCAACAGTCTGATAACTGTGGTGATTTTCACAGAGCTGTGAGGCACTGCATACTCAACGAAACAGGTGTGACAGTTCTCCTGAAGGAGAACACTTAGGTCTGAGGTACTTGTTCCCATACGTATTTTTAACATACACCAAAGTAACTGTAATACTTGAAAGTGTGTTGTAAACACAAACAGTCTGAAAAATTTATAGAAATTACCAGTGGTGTAAGAAGGATAATTAAGAATTGTGAGGAAGAAATTTTACAGTCATCTCACATACCCATTTCCCTTCCACATGTTCAATAAAAGCAATTTTTCTATTTAATACAACCTGACCAATTCCAGTTGAATGATATATATTTTTTAAAGATTGTATTTATTTATTTGACAGAGATCACAAGTAGGCAGAGAGGAAGGCAGAGAGAGAGGAAGGGAAGCAGACTCCCTGCCAAGCATAGAGCCTGACGTGGGGCTCAATCCCAGGACCCAGGGATCATGACCTGAGCCGAAGGCAGAGGCTTTAACCCACTGAGCCACCCAGGTGCCCCAACAATATATTTTTAAATAAGAATTTAATTTGAGTTTTATTCCCCTTTGCTTGGTAAATCTCCCACTTCCAAGGCATCTTTGTAAATTTTCCATCTTCTTTTCCATATCTATCTATCATTTACCTATCTATCTATCTAACATTCCAGCTAGAGGTTCCCAATGCTCTCTTTTGAAACCTGTAGGTTTCTTTGATGACCTGCAAGTGAAAAGATAGGAAAACTTCAAAGAAGGAGTGGGAATCCTATCCCAGCAGTGACAGACTGGAATATGGTTTCCACTTTAAATAATCTCCATTCTTGTTCCTCAATCAGTCTTGTTTATTTTTGTTTTAAGCTTGGTATAATTTTTAGCTCCACCCCTGTTTCTACTTCTTGAAATCCCGTCTGTGATGTTGACTTGTGCTTTTGATTATTTGAAAGAGAAAGTATTTTAAAAGCTATATTTATTCACTTAAGAATGTGCAGTTCCATCTGTCTTTACTCATTCCTGTCATCAAAAAGATTTCCCAGGGATCTTTAGCAACAGAACAAAGATTTATGCATCCCTCAGGCCTCATTTGGAGATTATAGTGGATCAAAGAGGGCACTGATAATGTGTCTGGACCAAAGTCAAAACTCTACAGAAGGCAATATATAGATTTTTAAATAACGGATCTTTATTGAGTTTGGCTAACTGCTCACCCTCCTTTTGAAGTTGTCTAATTTCCATTTGTCACAAAGATTACTCCATAAAAGATATGCTTTCAACCCATTATATTTAAATGGATGTTACAAATAGAATGAATTTTTCCTCTCTTAATCTATTCTATTTCTTGTACCAGAACAAAATAAACAAGGTCTTTAGAAGTCCTTGAACAGTTACCTCTGCTGAAAGGTCCACATTTTGTACAGTCATTGGCCCAATCATCCTACTCAGTATAGTCTGAGAAATATTTGTAAGGTAAAGTTCTACTATTTTGTAAGGGGTGGTAGAGGAGTTTCCCAACTTTACCGATTCATGAGTGTTTCTATATAGGAGAAACAAAAAATGAATGGAACATGTGTTTTAATTATCCTCTGGGCAGAACTTCCTTGGACCTGTCAGTAATCAGGAAGTCATGTGACCTGGGTTGCAGCATGCACCTCACACTAACAATTTAAGAAAACTTTGGCTGTTCAGTTCCCATTGCAGGTTTCCATTTTATCATCTCTAAAATGAACAGATATGAATATATGAGTAAATGTTTATATAATATTGAAGATATATTTCAGCTCTATTAATCTATAAAAATACCACCTATAAAGCTATGCTGGTGAGAGCTGAATGCCAGAAATGATATCGTTATTATAGAGCCATGAATTGATTACTTTTATGGCATGAAACAATCTCACCAATTGCCAGGAGGACGTTTTTGTTTAACAGATGAGCAAACATAGAGGCTCAGAGAAGGGAAACCTGTTAGTCAAAGTGATGAGACAGGGTTGCAACGCAATTCTAATTCCAAATCCAGAACTTTCTAGAATCCTATAGGAGTGATTTCAGGGAAGCTGCTTTAGGTCCTAGTCCCCATTAACTGCACTTTATGATTAAAACTTGTTTCATGTGTAGATTTCTTATTTCCCAATATTTTACTCTCCATTAAACCAAACGCCTACCATTTCTATTGATTCAACTTCCTCCTGTTCCAATAAAACCTCCTACACAAATGCCAAAGTTCCTTTAAGTGGAGAAATCCCATTTATGTCATCATGAAGATAAACCTTAAAAATATGACAAAATGGTAACACATCACTTCCAGTGCTTTCCTGTTTCAGTGTTTCATTGAACTGAACCGGCATCATCAACAGGGGATGAATTGAAGCTCCTAACTCATATCCTTGTGCCCACTTCTGCTTTTCTTCAGTTTATTTCTCCACCTTAAAGCCAGAACTCACTGGCATAACTCTAAATGAGACTACACCATTTATACTCTTAAAAGCTGTTGGCTTCCACTTGCATTAGGAATAAAAGAAGAATTCCTTACCATGTCTGCAAGGCACTGCATGTCCCACTGCTGGCTGAGACTCCGATCTTGTCTCCCACCCCTCTTCTCCCCATGAATTCTGTTCCAGCCTTCCCACCTTTCTTCCCACTGCTTGAACACACCAAGCTAATTTTCACCACATGGCCTTTGCAACTAATGCTTTCCTCCATGATTCTAAGGCGAGGGCTGCTTCCTCCTGGATGCCTTATCTACCAGAAGACCATTTGAACCACATGATGATCTAAACTATACCTCCTTCCCACACATCACTTTATCACATACTGCTATGTTGTCTTTTTCCTCCAAAAGATTCCTATCTGAAGCGATCTTATTTAATCAATCAATTTCTCCTCCACTGGACTGTGTGCTCCTTGAGAGTAAGCACCTTTCCTATCTTGCTCACTGGTAATTTCCCTGTGCCTAGAACACAGCCAGCTATAAAAGGAACGTTCCCTATCGGTTAACTAAGTTCACCTGAGATGTATGTAACTAATCTTACATTATTTTTTAAGAGACCATTTTGCTAAGAATAGAAGTGAGAGATAGCTCGAAGTATCTGAGGACAATAGGGCCTCAGATGAAGAGAGGTATATACAGAAACTAGAGGCTGGTGCAGAAACACACAAATACAAGTTTTACCCTTTTTTTCCCCTCAATCCCTTTACTGTAGTGTAACATTTCCCTAAAATGTGTTTCCTCTTCCATTTTCACTGCATACCAAACATGTGGAGGGGCTAGTCAACTGACAGAGGGACTTAGTACTTGGAAAAGGGTTTGTAGGCACTGTGGCCTCGGGGCAAAGGACAGCTCAAGGTTCAATGAACTGACAGAAAGGAGGAAGTCTGAGGCTAGAGAGGAAAGCAGGGCCTTTTCAGGAAGAATCAGCAAAGCCTTATTAAGGAGCTGGAATTAATTGTTCTGTAGTAAGAAACTACTGTGCTTAAGCAGGGAATGAATGGCGTGCTTTCCTTTTTGGAGTGCTCTCTCACTGCACTGTGGCAGATGACTTAGCAAGTCAGGGTGACTTGAAAGGAAAGAGCTCCATTAAGAAGTCCCTGCAGCATTTCAGGTTCTTGATGCAGCATGAAAAAAATGTCAGCTGAGCCCGTCTGAGGTAGGTGAATTGTTCCAAGGTGAATCAATGCATTTACAGGTTATGAGGCTACCTCATAGCCAGGAAGCATCACATCATACTCTCTCTCCAGAAGCAGTAATGCTAGGGGGAAAAGAAAAAAAGAAAAAAAGATCTTGGGTTCTTTAGGTCTTATTTCATTTACGGTTACTACTTTGTAGCTCTTGAAAACTACCGCCCAATCTAAACTCTACAGTAGAAAAGGAAATTAAAATCCCGAGACAAGATCAAAGAATAAATTCTTCAAACGCTAGGAGAGGAAAGAGACATTAATGTCATAAACCATTGTGCAGAGAAAAAAAAAAAATTCAATGAGGCTTTGAAATTATAGGGGAGTAAGTGTCCTATCTGCTCCGTGTATGTGCTAGGTTGCCGTTAAAATACTTTCTGTGATTGCAAGATAATTTAGCTGCAGAGCTTCTGTCCAAGACAATCGCATTTCAGATTGCATTGATTTTCAATGAGGTCGACTCGGCAAGGATATTGGAAACTTTTAGATCGTCAGTCTTTTACTGCTGAAAAGAAAATCTACCTATCTATGTATAGTAGACAGGGACATTTCTGAAGGAATGCTAAAGTTTGTTGTTTTGTTTGCTTGATGTTTAAAAGACTTTCCCTCCTATTTATTTCTTAACTTACATCCCTTTGTTTTATTCTCAAAATCAAATATTGTAGAATAAACTATGATTAAATGAAATCATCAGCTATCTTGAATTTCCTCATCAGAGCTTCATGTTTAGTAGAAACAAGCAAATAATGAGAAAGCAGTTCCTATATGGTATTTAGTTAAAGAAAAAAGAATGAAGGCTTTGGGGTGTCTGGGTGGCTCAGGTCATGATCTCAGGATCTTGGGATGGAGTCCCACATCAAGCTCTCCGCTTAATGGGGAATCTGCTTCTTCCTCTCACTCTCACTCTGTGTTCTTCCTCTCTCTCAAATAAATAAATAAATAAATATTTTTAAAATGAAGACTTAAAAGCACTAAACTGCCCTAATAAAGAATAAGTTGAATTTCTTATAAGGACACATTACTCAACTAGGAGATCATAGTAGTGCATTTTAATTTTTTTTCAAATAGGAAAAGTTAAAAAAAAGAAGCTTTATGTTGTTGAAATGAAATGCAGACTTTAGCCAGTCAGAATATAACAGAATATTAAAAATGCATTCTAGCATATCACTTTCTAACACATGTGACAGACTTAGTTTTAAGAATTTTCTTTGCATCATCCTAGGTAACTCTTCCTGTCATTCTACGAGAAAGTGCTATGTTGTAGTAGTCTTAAGTCACCAAGGAGGACACAGGTACCTCGGGGCAGGGGAAGATAATGTCAGGTTATACAACTACTAAGTGGCATAGTCAATCACTTATTCCTCTTTTTGACTCGAACATGTATGTTTTTACTACAACTGCACATGTGTTTAAATAATTTATGAATATATTTGAATGAAGGGAAGTATAAGATAGCAATAATGTACACAGACCCAAGAGTTCAGCTGTCTCAATAAGAGTCCCAGTGTCAACATGGGCAAGGTGTGGAGCTGTCTGGACGTCAGTCTTATCACAGGTTAAAATAAAAATCACATGGCATTGTGAGGATCAAGTGTGCAAATGCGAACGAAACATTTAGATTAGTGTTCAGAAAGTGTTGGGTATTATTCTTATTAGCATGTCATAAATTAAATACTTGAATAACACTGTCTATTCACTTAGACACCTAATATTCTTCTACATTTCCCATCAAATCTCTGTAATAAGAGAACACAGGGGACAGAATCCAGGCATCTGGCTCCAAGTTCCAGTTCTGCTACGATTGTAGCAAGGTGACGGGGCATGCTGCTTGATTTCTCTGGATACCAACGCCACCTCAAAAATAAAAGTCTTGGCGTATATTATTTCTAAAGGTTTCATTAGCTCTGTATTTAATGATTCATCTGTGGTAAAGTCATTAGACACTGCAAAGTAGACTAGAGAAATCTACCCTAAGGGAAAAAGCAATAAGAAGGAAAAAGAAACATAAGATGGCCCATGTCCATTTCCATAGAAACAAGAAGCTTTTTAGCTCCTTTAAAATCTGGACCCCAGTAGCTTTTTTCTCTCTCTTTGAATAACTTCCAGAGAGAATTCTTCTCAAGTGGAAAAAGATCAAGAGTTTGCCCAATTTTACCTAGATGTAAATCATCTCTCAGTGTCCAAATGAATTAATTTCTTATACAGTAAAATTCATTTTCTTTTCAAATATTTATTTCATGAGTATTCTGTCCTCTGTATTGGTTTACTTATCACATAATTGAATAAATACATTTAATTTCTCCTTTATCGATGCCAAATCTTTTTTTTAAACATTTTTTAAAACATTTTTTAGAAGATTTTTTAAATTTATTTGACAGATCACAAGTAGGCAGAGAGGCAGGCAGAGAGAGAGATTGGGGAGGAAGCAGGCTCCCTGCTGAGCAGAGAGCCCGATGCGGGGCTCGATCCCAGGACCCTGAGATTATGACCTGAGCTGAAGGCAAAGGCTTTACCCCACCGAGCCACCCAGGCGCCCCTCAATGCCAAATCTTTACACAAATATCTTTTAAAAGTGTGGAAGTAGAGTTAACATCTACTTTCATGTGAGGTGCATAACAATGAACTTTCTGTTTTTCTGTAATTCATCTTAGTGACCTATTCCAAAAATTTCAATTGCAAGCAATATCACTATTTTAAAAGAGTCTTTCATAAAAGGATCAATGGAACCACTCACAGTGAAGCATTCTATATCAAAGAACATTTAGCTTTAATGTTATTCTCCATAAAGGAAGCTGGCCATCATTGGTATGGGAACATCTGTGGAATGTACAAAGGCCTTAAGTGCAGTGCCCCCTCCAGGAGAGGCGTCAAAAGACCTGCCATAACAGCTTTTCCTTTGGGCAAGAAACTCTCCAAAAATCACTCTAGCTTTCAGTCACATGCTATATCAAGAGCGTGGCACCTGAGCCATTAATACCTCTGAGTGGAAAAATAGATCAGACTAACAAGTTACAGAGACAAAAAGTAGAGTTCAAACTTTTGATTGAGAAATCAAAGGGAAAGAGGAAGGATCAAAAGCATACGTATTGTAGGGAACTACATGGGGCCGTCCTGTGGAAAAGTCTGGGCATGCTTGAGGATGCAACATACAGACGGAAACAGTCAAGAAAGACAGAGTCATTCATTCCGCTGGAGATGTATTCAGTGAACTCATGCTTTGTGTCAGCCAGCTTTTGAGGTTAGAATGGTGAACAGCTATAGTTCCTATATTCAGAAAGCCTATGCTTTGGGATGAAGTGGAAGATAGGGGGAAATATGTAAGCAGAAAGGCCTTTAAAAATATATATGTAAGTATTAAGGGAGCAATAAGAAATAATCAGCTAGCCTAGCAATAACTAAGAAGACCTTCCTAAAAGAAGGGTATCATAGCTGAGACCTGAAGCATGAGTAACAATTATCCAGGTAAAGACGGGGTATTAGTTGGTTGTCTTGGGGAAGAATGATCTTCTAGGCAGAGGGAACAGCATTGCAAAGGTCTAGAAAGGAGAATATTCATGTAGTGTTCCCGAGACTTTGAGAATGACTGGAATATACAGTGCATAGGAGTGATGCCGAGATGAGTACCAATAGTGAATATGAATATGGAGATTTGCTTATTCAAAAGCTCTCTTTGACTGCAATGTGAAAAATGAACTTTAGGTGTGCTTTGAGATGGAGATAGACACTAGAGAGGGGGCACTGGATGGTTTTCTTACGTTCCTCATAGCTTTATTTAAGCCAAGACCAACCTGCTTATAAAAGCATCATTTTAAAAAATTATTTTTTATTTTTTTAGATTTTCTAGAATGCACACTATTCTGGAAAATAAATTTTCCTCACACCCAGGCCTTTTTCCAAAGAACATCTCTTCTGGAGCTCTAGAGATTCTTGGAGAAAAGCTTCCTTCCTAAAGGTACAGCAGTTGCCAAAAGTGATTTAGTTACTCTAATGATTCCCATAAATCTAATAAATCCAAACAATATGTGGGTTGAGTGTCTGGAAAGGCAAATTGTTAGTGTGTGTGTAGAAAACAAGATAAGGACAAATAAACAGAAGAAAAATATCTCTTCCTTGGAAGCATTTGTACTTTTGTTATAGAAACAAAACCTATAAGGTAGTGAGAAAATAAAGCAGCACAGAGTATTAAACTCTGAAGACATTGCTGAAGAATGCAGATAACTGCTGAGGGCTGCAAAATTAAAAACATACAGCATGATCTCAACCATGTAAAAATAAATATGCATGTATAAATATTCAAAGGAAATCATCAAAATTTAACATTAGCTCTGATTTGGTATAAAATTATAGGTCACATCTGCTTTCTTGGTTAGTTGGGCTATTTTGTATTATTTTTTTTCAAAGCACTATTGACTCATCAACAAAAATAATAAAAATAAATATGTTAAGGGAATGGCATGAAGGGAAGTTAGGAATGGGAATGATAAATTAGGTTTGACTGATAATCAAATTTCACTTTAACAAGCAGTGGAAGAGGAGGGAGGGCCAAGAATCAAGACTCCCTTGTTTCTGGGCTCAAGTCCTAAGCAATCTGCCTAGTGGCTTCTAAGTCAACTTGAATTATGATGGTTCATTCTTCTCCATGAAGGACTGTGATTTTGTCCATTAAAATATAATGAACAACAGCATTCTACTTAAAGTTACAGGTAAATAACAGCAGATTCTTGGCTACGATGATAAGGTAAAGTGTTAACACTTAACTCACAAGTTAATCTGAATTTGCACTGGCTAACTGGCATTGTCTTTTCTTTCTTTCTTTCTTTCTTTTTTTTTTAAGATTTTATTTATTTATTTGACAGAGAGAGAGAGATCACAAGTAGGCAGAGAAGCACGGGGAAGCAGGCTCCCCACCAAGCAAAGAGCCTGATGTGGGGCTTGATACCAGGACCCTGAGATCATGACCTGAGCCGAAGGCAGAGGCTTAACCCACTGAGCCACCCAGACGCCCCTGGCATTGTCTTCTCAAAGAAAAGACTGTGAGAACCTTGGTGGCTTAATATTACTTTGTCTTCCATTGAACTTGAGTTCCAAACCCTCATGGTGTCTTTTTTTTTTTTTTTAAAGATTTTATTTATTTATCAGAGAGAGGGTAGGCAGAGAGTGAGCACAGGCAGACAGAGTGGCAGCAGAGGCAGAGGGAGAAGCAGGCTCCCTGCTGAGCAAGGAGCCCAATGTGGGACTCGATCCCAGGACGCTGGGATCATGACCTGAGCCGAAGGCAGCTGCTTAACCAACTGAGCCACCCAGGCGTCCCGCCTCATGGTGTCTTTTTAATTTTTTTCTTTGTATTGTTCCTTCCCATGAATTTTTTTTAACCTGAAAACAGAAGCCAAATTAATTGACCAATCAAACAAACGTGTTTTGAGTATTTGCTATACATAAAACAGCACTCTAAGCTTTCTTTCTTTCTTGAATTATCCAAGATAATTGTAATCATAGAGGTCTAGGTTATGAGGTTGGTTACAACTTCCAGGAAATATGCCATTAATTTCTGCAGTGAGGAGATAGCATTGCCATTTATGAGCTCCATTTTTCTAATTTCTTCTACTTTCTATTTTTCTTTGTTTTCCAAGATTGAATATAAGTTTCATGCAATGGGATGCCTGGGTGGCTCAGTTGGTTAAGCAGCTGCTTTCAGCTCAGGTCGTGATCCCAGAGTTCTGGGATCCAGTCCTGAATCCAGCTCCTTCCTCAGCAGGGAGCCTGCTTCTCTCTCTGCCTGTCTCTCCCCCTGCTTCTGCTCTCTTTCTCTGACAAATACATAAATAAATATCTTTAAAATTAAAAAAAAAAAATTCATTCAAAGGGGCCTCTACTTATAATTAGTTAATTAGCATTGCTATCCATTTTATTGCTCCATTTGGCCTTCCAAGTTCAGTGAAGATAGAAAATGAAAAGTGGTATATTTCTGAAGCTAGAGGAAATGAATTTGGGGTACATATTTCAAGGAAAGGTAGAGGAACTGACATATTGGGAAAGAAAGTGAAACTGAGAGTGTAACTTTTATTTACAGCTGTGTCTTAATTTTTTTGATAAAATAAAAGTGACACGTCTGAGTGTCTGCTGAAGTGATCAGATGTTAATATCTCATCATCTTAAATGAACATTGTCCTTGCTCCATCTCCCTTCTCCCCTACCTCTGCTGCCTTTTTTCCCTGCCCTTTTCTCCTCTCTCTCCTTCCCTCTGACCCTTTCAGTTTTCCTCCTCTTCTCTTTCCCATCGTTGTCCTTCCTTTATTTGAAAGACAACTACCTCAAAGCCACAGTGAGGGATAACTATTGAACTATGTCAGTAAAATACTAGATAAAGAATACAATGCTTTCTTAAGTCCATTTTATCTTCACTAAATTACCTTTCCTGTTTAATCCCCCAAAGGACAGACATGCTTTCAAAGTATCATGTGTGATATACATTCTAATGAGGTCCATGAAATTTTTCTTCATGACTACCAAGATATCCAGCCTCAAAGATATTAAAATAATTGAAAGGCTTTTGATAAAGCTCAGAAAGTAAGTACTCTCCTATCTTGCAGCTCCACGTGGGTTAAATATTACTTCTCTCGGCATGAGAGATGAGGGTGTAATGGCTCACCTTTGCAAGTGTGTTAACATTTTCTGGGTTGATGTGACATATTTTTCTCAAGTGCATGGGCTAATCTCTGTATTAAGCTCTATATTCTTGGATATCTAGCAAAGGAGCATTTGGATGCATTTGGGAGGTAAATTTTTAAAAGGCTAATAACACTTTTAAGATACCAGAGTAAAAAATTAATTCAAAAGCTAAGTGAGTGTTTTTTCCTTGATAATTTCACTGCAAAAGATTATTCAAAAATCTTTAAAGATTTAGAAAATTATTTTCTGCTTGTATTTCTTGAGAGGAGAAGAATCACTTTTCTGGTTTTCTTTGTTTAAATAAAATTATTTAAATAAAAATTTTAAATAAAAATATGTACATACAAATACTTGCCTGATGTAGGAAAGAAGTAACCCACTCAAGTTAAGCAAGAAAATATGTTGGAAGCATATTAAGTTATGCATAATGACTGTATTCTAGTTTTAGTAAGAAAGGTAAAATTTCATGTTATTTTATTACCTAACTCAGAAAAATTCAGGGAACATTCAAATAAGTGTTTTTATTTTATACTCCTGTAAGATTTTTCAAAGCTAATATCCACTATTTGATCCCATTTCCCCATTTTTTGGTTTGGGATGTATGGTAATCTTAATAAATTAGGTGGTAGTAAGTTATAGTGAGTAAAAGCATATATGATGGATTCTCCCAAACTGTTTTGGCAATTGATTTACTTTTTTGCAAAAGGGATTTTTATACAATAGGGGAAAATACGCAGGCGGACAGTCTCATAATACTGAAAGTCATCATCACTGTAAATTTACTATTCAAAATTAGGCCATTTTGAGGCGGGCCGACCTACATTCTAGCCTTTGGAAGTTTAATCGCCTCCACTCGATAAACATGATTGCGGCTTCTTCCAGGCACACGTAAATATCCCTCAGCTGTGGCAGTTCTAATATCACCTAGCTCTGTTTCATGAAGTTTGGAGACAATGCTTCTAATCAAAATCGCACTCCTTTTTTAGGTTGGTTTCAATTTACTTCTCAGTTTTCAAAAATAGTGCCAAGCTTCAATAGCCCAATTTCTCATAATTTGACAATCAATGTATTTTTCTTCCACAAATCACTACCTTGCTTTCTAAAGCACAAAACTTGAGCATAGAGAATTCTCTTGAACCTGTTCCTACAAAGGGTTAGGAAATGAACTGAGATCTCTTGCCCATTCTTTAGACAAGACATTCTAGATGTATCACAGGCCACATGACTGGCAAGAGCAGTTTGTCTTTAAGGTTTGGAGAACTTGGGACTAAAATGGTCCTTCTGTAACCAAAAGCATCTGGTGAAGGAGCCTCTCTTAGCTTCCCTACTTTATCACCTCTCTTTAAATTTCATATGTAAAAGGACACCACACAAAAGCCAGGTGTGATGATTCTACACCGACATGGTTTCCATTTTGTGTTTGCCCACTGTCTTTTCACCCATGGGATTGTTCAGAGAAATACAATTTCATCAAAATAATTAACAGCAGACTTTGATTTTAATATGTTTGCTTCAGTATATTTCATGCTTGCTATAACTACATGTTCTCTCTCCAATATTCTGTACCATCTCACAGGCATCACTGATGTTGATTCAAGAATGCTAAGAACACTGTGTCTATCACAGTGTTAATAGAAAGCCAATGTATTTCCTCTCCCTCATTGATAGCAGATATTTTCATTCAAATGACTTGATTATATTAAAGTGAAAAGAAGGAGAAAAGATACAGAATGAGAAATGCAAATATAACAAGGACACACAAAGACATGGTTTCCAACTTAACACACCCAACAAAGAACCAGTTTTTTAGAGCACCTGCTACAAATGAAACTCTATTACAGGCACAAAAATGTGGAAGTCTGTTCATTGTCCTAAAGACATTCACCATCACTCTACTTTACTGCAACACAGGTTCATTTCCCTATAATTTTGCAAGTAGTCAGAGAATTCTAGGGGACTATGTCACACATTCCTTATGAATAAGGTGAGAGTCTCTCTTTTTTACAAAGCTTATGTAAAGAAAACAGTCTAGCATCTTTCATTTACATAGAGGTGCTTTGTGGAAGCACAATTAACTTGGTAAGTGGGTGTCTGCTTTGACTGAGAGATCAGGGCTATTTGAAGCCACTGCAATCAGTTACATAAGCAGGTATTTAGGGGAGAGTTTTCAAATGCATATTGCTATGTCAAGGCACTGTTTTTAAAAAAAAAAAAAAAAACAAAACAAAAAACAAAACAAAACAAAAAACAATAAGAACACACACAGCAAAAACAACACTCCCTTAGAATTGGGCTGGCAGCTGTCTGGACCACACTGGAGCTATTTACAAGGAAATACTGAGCAAGTTTCTAAAGGAATGGAATGGCACTCAGCACTGAACTTCTCTGTTTGGAATAATACTGGATTCTTCTTGGTATGGAAGTGCAATGAGGTCCACCACTCCCTCCAATAGCAGGGTTTTTTCCCCCCCTCCAATAGCAGTTTAAGCAATGATGTTTACTATTTGTTATCCAGAACAAAAAAGAAGATAAGCCCAAGGGAGACCACAGAAGGGTCTTGTCTACCATCTGAAGGAATCAGGAAGGGTTGCTATTGACAATCTTTAAAACAAGAAGGTACCCGATGAGATAGATGTTAGAAGTTCCCTCTGATAACAGTAAGAAGAATGGTCTGAAATGCCTGTGTGCACATGTTTGCGTGTTGGGATTTTACAACAGTGTTAATGGCTGTGGTGATGAATGATGAAGAGGTTCTAATATACTTTCAGGTAAGAGATAAAGAATCCCTAAAAGGGCAACAGACAGAAGAAAAAGAGTTAATAAAGGGATATTTAAGAAGTACAGTGGATAGGACTGGGTGACTGCCTACATATGAAAAATGAAGGGAAGGAGGGAGCAGTGAATGAGGACGCCCCACTGTGGCTTAGGAGCCTGGTGTACCACAGTGGCACTCACCAACCCAAAGACTCCTTGTGTGGGATTGGGGGAGCTGGAATTGAGCTCAATATTTTGAGCTTTAAGTACCTGAAAAACATCAAGTTGGAGATATTTACAAAGGAATACATTGCTTAAGACCAAGGCTAGAGAGGAATACTTCAGAGTTATACACATTAAGAATTTGATCTAAGGCCACACTTGTCCAGAGAATGAATAATGTTGGAAGACAAGAAGCTTGGGCAGAATCCATAAGAATGAGGAAAATAGTGTCAGTAGAATTCATTAAAAGGTGAACAATGCAGAAAAAAAACCAGCCTTTTTTTTTTTTTTTAAATAGAGACTACATATGTTGATGAAACATTTCATCAACTCTGATGGGAAAATATATTAAAGAAAGGAGGAATTATAACGGATGGCAACCCATTTGCTGACATTTGTTTAATTATCTCAGAATAAATTTTTGTAGGATATGGGCTTACAGTACACTCAAATGTTCCAATTCATTGAAATGAAAGTGGTTCAGATCCAAAGAATCGTCTTCAGTTGGAATATTTTTTCAGTGCTTTAATGGGAAATTCCCGCCAGTCAAGTGAAGTTGTATCCTGTTCAACCTTTTGAGATGAAGGATTTGCCTTTTTTTTTTTTTAAGATTTATTTATTTATTTGACAGACAGAGGTGACAAGTAGGCAGAGAGGCAGGCAGAGAGAAAGGAGGAAGCAGGCTCTCTGCTGAGCAGAGAGCCCGATGTGGGGCTCGATCCCAGAACCCCGGGATCATGACCTGAGCTAAAGGCAGAGGCTTTAACCCACTGAGCTGCCCAGGTGCCCCAAGGATTTGCCTTTTAATGAGAAATTTGCATTTCATTATAAGTATGTACCCTCTGTCTTTTATTTGGTTATTCTCTACAGAAGCAGGTTCTTCTTTGGACCATGTGCAAGGCATATAATAATGACAGGTTCCAGAAAATTTATTTCAGACATTTAAAATAAAAAAAGGCATAGTTAAAAGAAGCGAGTACTAAAACACACACACACACACACACACACACACACAGGTTCCAGAAAATTTATTTCAGACATTTAAAATAAAAAAAGGCATAGTTAAAAGAAGCGAGTACTAAAACACACACACACACACACACACACAGGTTCCAGAAAATTTATTTCAGACATTTAAAATAAAAAAAGGCATAGTTAAAAGAAGCGAGTACTAAAACACACACACACACACACACACACACACACACATACTCTCTCTCCTTTGCTCCTTTGGTGGGTGAGATATTAAAAGAATACTTAGAGGTGACCTCACAAATTTCCTGTTTCATGGCCAGGTATCTGTGAAGACAGAACTAGTCATGAAGAGTTGTGTTAGATTAGATCATTGAATATGCCAAAAATTATTTGTAAAAGGGAACTTGATCATCAAGGCCACCTGAGTTAGCAGTGTATTTTAAGCAAGAAAATAGCCGCATGCATTGGTATATGGGGTGTGTGTGCTTGGGGCGGTGGGGAGAGTTCCAAATTCTAACCTAATATGGATAGACAAAAGTTAAATTAAATAATAAAGAAATAGCAAAATGATCTCCTATCTATGAAGCAATAGCACATTGCATTAAGAATAATTTTAGCAGCTAAACACATTTGCTGCTTATGATAAAATAATCACATGGTCAGGTTTTCCAGTTGGATCAATATGATCATTAATGTCACAATATCTCCGAGGGAACATCAGAATTGTCTGAGACATGTCAAATTATGTGCAAAAGAGTTTCTTATATTTGGTAAACAAAAGTTAGAACCAACATCAAAAATTTCAAGAAACTTAAACTGGAAGAAAGCTCTTTCCTCTGAAGTCTTACAGTATTTTCTGGATTCCTCAAATACCATTTTTTTAAAAGATTTTATTTATTTATTTGACAGAGAGAAATCACAAGTAGATGGAGAGGCAGGCAGAGAGAGGGAGAGAGGGAAGCAGGCTCCCTGCTGAGCAGAGAGCCCGATGCGGGACTTGATCCCAGGACCCTGAGATCATGACCCGAGCCGAAGGCAGTGGCTTAACTCACTGAGCCACCCAGGCGCCCCTAAAAATACCATTTTTAATCACTATATGTTAGTTTCATTATTTTTGTTTCTCCATTCTTTATTGGAAATTCCTTGAAGGCAAAATAGAGAGTTCAATATTTTTATTTTGTTTTGTTTTGTAATTGCCTATGATAAAATATCTTCTTAAAAATCTTCCATCAAACAAAGAGTGGTATGTACCTTATTAACTTAATTTTTTCCTTTCTGAACTGTTTGTCTTTTCTGAATAGGAAGGGAGAGGGTTATGAGTACATAAAGAAACCAAATGGCATAATATACATATGGAATTCCAGAGTTTGAAATGGGCTTCTAGGCAAGATAGTTAATCATCTCTCAGAGGTTATCTAGCTAAACCTCCCACCAGTATCATGGGAAATCTAATTTGTTGGAAACTGTGGATCTAGAATGTTTTAATTAGGAGAACATTTTACATTTACAGTTGTCTCCCTTATCCACAGAGGGCACATACCAAGACCCACAGTGGATGCCTGAAATTATGGATAGCACTGAACTCTATTTATACTATGTTTTTTTCCTACGCTTAAATACATCTATGATAAAACTTAATCCGTAAATTAGGTACAGTAAGAGAACAACAAAAAAAACTAATAATAAAATAGAACAATTAAGACAATATACCATAATAAAAGTTATGTGAATGTATTCTGTTCCTCAAAATATATTTTTTTAATATTATTTATTTATTTATTTGACAGAGAGAAAGAGAGAGAGAGAGATCACAAGTAGGCAGAGAGGCAGGCGGGGTGGGGGGAGAGCAGGCTCCCTGCTGAGCAGAGAGCCCAATGGAGGACTCGATCCCAGGACCCTGAGATCATGACCTGAGCTGAAGGCAGAGGCTTAACCCACTGAGCCACCCAGGCACCCTCAAAATATCTTACTGTACCCTACTCACCCTTCTTCTCATGATGATGTGACAGGAAAACATAACCTAGTGATGAGATGAAGTGAGAATTGCATTGTGATGTAATATTAGGCTGTTATTCATCTTTTTTTAAAAAAATTATTTGTTTTAGAGAAAGAGTGTGCACGCATGAGAATACAGAATGCAGTGAGTGGGGGGTTGCAGAAAGAGGAGAGAATCTCAAGAAGACTCCCTACTGAGCATGGAGCCCCACGCAGGGCTGGATCTCATGACCCTGAGATCTAACCTGAGCTGAAATCAAAGAGTCAACTCAACTGACTGAGCCAACCAGGTGCTCCTGCTTCTGATGATTTGTCAGAAGGAGGATCATCTGCTTTCAGACTGCTTGACTAGGGGGACCTGAAACTGTAAGACATCGAAACTTCAGAAAATGAAACCAGGGATGTGATGTGGGGGGTGGGGAGAGACCACTGTATGTTTGTGGACACGGCAGGAAGCTGGGAGTGACCCAGAGACTCTGGAAAAAATGTGATGCTTTGTACTGTTTCCATCCTTTCTGTTAATATTTGGAGTCCCGTGCTCTCTTCTATTTGTGACTGTAAAGAAAACTAAGTGACTTTATAACTAAGAAGTCCTGTACCAAAATCTCTCCTCTTCCATCACTGCTCAGCCATGTGACTGTTGGCTTCTATCCAACCTGAACAACAAACATCTCAAGGAGCATTGTCCTGGCTGTACCTCCTGAGCAGGTGATATAGAACTTCACTTTTTTTCATCTGCAGATTTAGTGTGAAGTTAGTTTGCTCACATTACAAACAACACTGCAGGCCCTGTGCATGGAGACTTTCTCAATGCCCAGGCAGCAATGGTAGTCATGAATAAATAGTATCCTTTCTGGAAACTCTTCCTCCAGATGTGTGGAGACTTGTAATGCTAGATCATAATGGTAGAGAAGAGCAAGACATTAAATTAGCAGGTAGATGAATGGGATCCTGGTAAATGAGGTACCCTTGGAGGAACTGTGGGCCTCCTCGGCGGGGGCACTACATTTTGTAGAAAATTCTGAGATACTAGATGTTGGAGAAAAGGAAATCACTTAAGCATACTGTACACTTCTGACTAAAATTAGTTTCTTTTGTGTGGCAGATACAATAGTCATTGTCATTTTACTAAGAAACACAAATAAAACAAAAGAAAAACCCCACAGGTGCATATGACCTAAAATGCCAAGTGTATGGTACGTAGGTTTTAACCTCAGTGTTGGTACCTTTGGAAAAAGAGAGATGTGGAAGGACGTCATTATTAGGCGACCGCCTGTGGTTGTGAATGCAGAACCTGGGATATGGGCCTCATCAAAAGGGAGTAGAATTAAGGTCTGGACATAAGGATCAGCAGTTGGCTGCACTGTGTTCTTTTAAGCTCCTTGAAAAAAATGAAGATGACCCAGTGATGTTTTGGCTAATATCTTACATAACAAAGCTGAGGGTGGGAAAGCATTACATTTTTAATGTATTTTTATGGTTTCAGAGAATTTTAGTATCGTTCATATTTGAATGGAGGTTCACAGCATTAAAACTACTTGAAATTTGTAACAGGGAGGGTATTGGAGTAGGAGAAAAGGGTCTTTGGGTGGACTGTTCTTCACTCCTTTGCTGTTTCTTTCACTCCTGAAGGTTGGCACACAGTGCACTTGTCCTGATCTGTCAGCAGATCCATCACTAAAGCCCTCATTACTGTTGCCACCAACTCTTATCAGAATAAACTCCCTTTGCAGTCAATGAAAATTCTACTTTTCACTGATTCATCTCACTCCCTAAACAATGACTAGAAGACAAAATGTTGTGAAGAACTGAGTAATAATAAGATGTAGTTAAAGGTATCTGGGCAGTGAGCTACCTTATCAGAGACAGCAAAGTA
This sequence comes from Mustela lutreola, assembly GCF_030435805.1. Classification (NCBI taxonomy): domain Eukaryota; kingdom Metazoa; phylum Chordata; class Mammalia; order Carnivora; family Mustelidae; genus Mustela; species Mustela lutreola. The sequence goes on from NC_081295.1 coordinate 94,952,337, forward strand.
CCTTCTTTTCCAGAAGAATTGTTACACACTCTCTACATTCACCCTCCCCTCCAAAACTGGAAAAACATATTTCTCAGAGTCAAACACTTCTTCCTGATGCTATACTACTCTTATACTCTACAATGTGTACCAAATGCAAAATATACTGCCTTTTCTTCTTCAAATAATCATTTTTTTCTTATTATCTGTGTGGTGAATAAATAATCCCTTCATTTTGCAGAGAAATGTGTTGAAATACCACGATTTTTTCCTCATACATATAATATACCATTGAAACACTTACTTGGAAGAGGGCAACATATGAGTCTACATGAACAGCTCAAACTCTACCACTTATAACAACAAAGTATGGGGTTGGGTTACTCTGAGTTGGGAAATCAATCCTTCAGAAGATTCTAGTATTTCATTTAATTACAGTGGTTTTCAAAGTGTGTTCTCTGAACCAGCAATGTCAACATCACCTGAAAACTTGGGAGGACTGCAAATTCTGTGAATCAAAAACTTAGGGAGTAGGGCCCAGCAATGTGTGTTTTTAATAATAAACCTTTAGATGAGTCCGATGTACACTTAAGCTTGAGAAGCACGGCCCTAGAAGAACTTCTTTCTCCTGAGTTTGCAGTGTCAACTTGATGGCAGTGAGTCAAATTTGTCCCGGAAACATGGCAGGAAGTTGATTTTTTTTTCTTTTTTTTTGATTCCCAAGAAATTAAACATGTGCATGTTAGTAGAGAGATGGCTAAAAGAAGGGGATCAAGGTAGATTAAAATGTAAGGCGAAAGAGGTTGTGCTAACAAGACAGACAAAGGCGCATAGGCACCCAGGAGAAAACATCAAAGCACAAAGATGAGGAAGTAGGAAAGCACTTAAACATGTCACACTGAAGAAATGTAGAGACACACATACTCGATAAGCCAAGGGTCTTTTATCATCAAGGAAGTATACATAAATTTGTGTCTTTTTTTTCTTTTCTTCTTTTTTTAAAGAAAAAAATCTCATTCTGATCAAGCTTGGGCTTAGTCAGACGCGCACTAGGAACTTCAGAAAGTAGACTTCAAGAGTTTCAAAGAAAAAGTTGACAGAAGCTATGACATCTTACTCCATTACAGAAAAAGAAATCTCAAATGTTGGAGAAGTCTTAAAAATATCATGCAGATTATGTTAATAGAAATAATTGCACTGAGGAAGGAAAAGGGGAGAATCCTACAGGAAGTGAGGTGGCAAGGAATATTCTCCAATGAGCCTACCTTTTACAAAGAGATGTCAAAAAATGTAAATGAGGAGACAGTTTAAAAGAACACCATAGATCTCTGAGAATAATGTTCAGAAGGCTAAATTTAAAATAAGGTGCCAATGCTGAGTGTAAGAAAAAAGTTATTTTTGTTTGCTGTGAATATTTGACTTATCTTGTTTTCTTTGTTTGGACCAAGAAGATCAGAGGAGAAACAGGCTCCCTGCATTGGGCTAGTAATGTAACTCTTGGTGGCTGACCAAAAAGAAAAAAAAAAATGGAGAATAAAGCCGCTGCTAAATTTCTGTCTTCTCTATGAGAATGAAGGGGTGGAAGGATATAGGGAAAAAAAGAAATGGGACTGAGTAAGGAATAGATGATAAAACATATTATTGAATGATGCTTCTAATTGTCTGCTGACCTGTGTGAATTACCACTGTTCCAAGAACATGAGAACATGAGAAGAAGACCCAGAGCTGTCAACAGTGATGTTGATGCAGCCACAGTGAATACAGAGGAATCATTAGCTTGGCAATGGGCAAATGGAATTTTGGTTGAAAAAAGAAAATGTGAATTTCTCACACACCTCTATAAAGATTGATGTTGATTTGAGGCCTGATATTTGGTTAAGCCGTTAAGATAAGACATAAGGGATAACATGATGCTGATTTGAGGCACCCCCCTTTTTTTAACAGAGTCACAGATAGATGTATCAGAGAATGGCAGAGGACCTGGTGTTCTTCACTCCTTCAAGGCAGCCTCTGAAAAAGCCCTTATGGGCAGTGTCAGAATTCTCACTTATTCTTTCAAAATGTAAATTGCTCAAACTACTTTGGAAGAATTTTTGGCATTATTAAGTAAAGTTGACTACATCTACAGACTCCATGACTCTGGTATTCCTCTCCTAGCTAAGGAACCTGTAAAAATTTTGCACACACGCACCAGGAGACATGTATGCAGGTATAATACTATAATGGCCCAAAAGAGCAAACAAACCAAATGTTTATGAATATTAGAATAAAGAGTGACATGAATGCTTAATCTGGCAATGAAAAGGAACTAATCAACACTAAACACATCAGCATGGATAAATCACACAAATAAAACTTTGAGTGAGATTAGCAAGGAATATATCACATTGAAATCCTCTTATATAATGCTCAAAACAGGTGAAATAATTTTATTATTCAAGAATGTATACTTAATGGTGATGCAACATGGGGGCTTAAGGGGGTAGGAGAAGAAGAAATGAAACAAGATGGGATTGGGGGGGAAACAAACCATAAGTGACTCTTAATCTCACAAAACAAACTGAGGGTTGCTGGGGGGAGGGGGGTTGGGAGAAGGGGGTGTGGGTGGGATTATGGACATTGGGGAGGGTATGTACTTTGGTGAGTGCTGTGAAGTGTGTAAACCGGGCGATTCACAGACCTGTACCCCTGGGGATAAAAATATATTATATGTTTATAAAAAATAAAAAATTTTTAAAATTAAAAAAAAAAAGAATGTATACTTAAGTGTAAAAACTGTAAACCAAAACAAGGGAAAGATGTTATCAGAGAAGTTATGCTCTTAGTGGTTATTACTATTCAAGGTAAGGGAACATGGTTGGAAATAGCTGCTACAGGAATCCTGAGCTGCTGGAGGTGATTTATGTTTTAACCCTGGTGCTGTTTCATGGTGTTTGCTTTATAATTGTGCTTTAAACTATACATATCTCCTATATATTCTTCTGTATGTATGATATATTATCCAGTTAAAATGCTAGAGAAAATGTCTCTCATGGTATTACTGCACAAAAAGATGAAGAAAACATTTTGGAGGATGATAGTTAATAATTCCATGAATTTGTATTACTGAGCAAGATGCTGATTTAATTACTGTATCAGATGAGGCTCGAGAGAATTTTTCAGAGGCATATTGAAAGGTTCTGTCTTCAACCTTGTTCATTGTTTTATCAGGGACTCAAATGGAGATATAAAATATGCATATCAGATCTGAAGCTTGCATTGAAAATAGGATGGGTACAGACCTCGTCATTATTTCTTGGACTTTTGTGTACATACGAATCACCCGGGAATCTTGTGGAAATGTAGATCCTGGTTCAGGCAATTCCTTCCCTCCAAATTGGGAGTAAGTCTTTTTTGTCTCATGGGAGTCGGGAATGAAAGGAAAAATATCAAATGTGCCCTACTTTGTAGCTCTCATCAAGAGCAAGTTAGGGACACCTGGTGGCTCAGTCATTAGGCATCTGCCTTCAGCTCAGGTCAGGATTCCAGAGTCCTGGGATTGAGCCCCACATCAGGCTCCCTGTTCATCAGGAGCCCTGCTTGTTCCTCTCCCACACACCCTGCTTGTGTTCCCTCACTTGCTGTATCTCTCTCTGTCAAATAAATAAATAAAACCTTAAAAGAAAAAAGAGCAAGTTTTAATGATCAGGTATAAATGTGAGGGTCAACAGGATGGTTCTAAATTATGAACAATAACTGTTTTATGAATAACTTTATATCTTGGAAAAGAATGGGTTTACAATAAGGAAGAAAAAATAAGGTGTGTTTATTGTTTGTACTCTATGCCAGATGAGTTGGCAGGTGCTTTCTTTTCTTTTTTTTTTTTTTAATAATTTATTTATTTATTTGACAGAGAGAGATCACAAGTAGGCAGAGAGGCAGGCAGAGAGAGAAAGGAGGAAACAGGCTCCCCGCTGAGCAGAGAGCCCGATGCGGGACTCGATCCCAGGACCCTGGGATCATGACCCGAGCCAAAGGCAGTGGCTTAACCCACTGAGCCACCCAGGCGCCCGGGCAGGTGCTTTCTTATTTTTTAATTCCTTCCACCACTCCATGAAACAGATGGAATTCTTATTCACATTTTATAGAGAGAAGTCAAATGGCCTCGCCAAAGTTACACATCTCCTAAGAGATAGAGTCAAGATTCAAATCCAATCTTCTACCTTCAGAGACAGTGCCCCTTTTGACCCACCATCCTCCTTCACTGCTGCTCCAAGAAAGAAGCAAAATCTCATTTTGGTGAAGTATGGATGAGAGGTATCACTATTTTTAAATATCCTGAAAATTGCATCTTTAATATATATAAAAATCCATGGTGATGATCATGGCAGGTATCCATTCTGAATATCATTTTTTAATGAAAATTCAAATATCAACTCATTACAAGTAAATAACTATTTTTGCTGGATAACAGTGAAATGAGCTTTGTTTTATAAACTAGTTTCTAGGGAACTTAGCAGTTACAAGTTCAATTTTGTGAGTAAAGGCATATCTCAGAGATAGTGAGCTTTTGCTTCTAGATCACTGCCATAAAGAGAATATCACAATACAGTGAGTCAAATGAACTTTTTGGTTTCCCAGCCCAATAAAAGTTATGTTAGCACTATACTGTGGTCTATTAAGTGGGCATTACTGTTATGTCTAAAAAACAATGGACATACTTTAATTAAAAATATTTTATTGCTGAAAAATGTTATCATCTGACCTTTCAATAAGCCACAATCACTGTTCGCAGATCACCATAACACATATAATAATAATAGGAAAGTTTGAAATATTGTGAGAATTAACAAATTGTGACTCAAAGACATCAAGCAAGCAAATGTTGTTGGAAAAAATGGTGACAACAGACTTGCTCAATAAGGGTGGCCAGAAACCTTCAATTTATTAAAAAATGCAGTATCTATAACATGCAATAAAGCAAGGCATAATAAAATGAGTTATGCCAGTAAACTGAGAGGAAATGTGTCTCTTCCAGGGGGTGATTTAGTCAGAATATCCGTTTTCAGAATAGAGAATCAGCCCTGTTACTATCACCTCTGGTTTCCCAAAGTGCTCACCCTCCCACACTTCGTAATATAGGACATCAGCTCTTTAGTTCCCTATCAAAGCATGCAACTTCAAACATTATGAAATCCAACTCTTACCAAATGTTTAGCTAAATAAAGTAACACTTGGTGGAGACTACATAAGGGATACACTGCCCACTGACTGTCGGATTTGTTAAAATCTCTCCTTGCTACCAGTTAAAACACAACAGGCCTACATGCCTGGCCCTCCATGGGTTAGCAGTCCACAGAACTTCCACCATTAAAATGTTTTCATGTTATGTTCTCATTTTTCAACATAAGTTGCTGATAGCCACAGCTGTATACACTTTTTCTCTGTGCTTGCCAAAAATGTCCAGTCTATCAATCCTTTAAGAGTCAGTAATAGAGAAGATTGGTAAAATCATATCTTTCTTGTTGTGAAGGTCAAGCCTTTTTTAGTTGTATCTTTTGGGATCCAGATAACTGATCTGGATTTGAAGTTTAAGCTTTATCAGCCATTCGATCACAACCACAAGCATATCTTTATTTTCTTCTTTTATTCTGTTCCTTTGATCTTTTTGAAAGCCATTTGAAATTATTTATGATTTCTTTTTTTTTAACAAGTAAAAATTCTCAGAGGGTTTAGAGAGGTGGGGAAAAAAGCAATCCACTCTAAAAATGCCTTTGCTGATTGGTATAGTTTAGGACATGTACAGAAATATTGATGGATTGATTAGAATCTTGGTGGGCAAGGTCATAACTGTAGGAACCAAACAAACTGGTCTCTTTTGAAGTTCACATACCAAATGGTGGGGATATTAACAAGAGGCCACTGATGTGTTGTTAGGTATAAGCACTTTCTTCTCTTCTTGTGGATTAACTCCAAGAAAAGACAAAGAACAGCTATCACTCCTACTACCACCACTCATGCCAACCAGTTTTAAACTCAAATCCAGGCCCATAAACAGGAGTTTCCCAAATGGGAGTAAGTATGGGTCTGCATATAGCTTCCTGTTGGGCAGAATGCAGAAAGACAACCACCATGAACCAGGAGCCAGAAGGTTTGTTTTGGGTTTTTTTTGGTTGGGTTTTTTTTTTTTTTTTTTTTTTTTTTTTTTTTTTTTTTGAGTTCACTCTTTTTAGCTTTGTGTCCTTGGAGAAATCACTTACTTCCAGGAATCTTAGTTATTTGATATTGAAATGAGGACGAATAATGCCAATGCAATTCAATACAATAGAAATATCAGCTTCAAACTAAGTCTGGGCTAGTTGGCCACAGCTGGATGTAAAACAAGTCCTTCAATGGGGCTGAAAGGTGTGATGGAAATATTAGTTTAGCACTCTGGACTGAGAAATGGAAATTGATTAGCATGAACACGGCTGCCCTTTCCAACCAAATCACTGACCTAATCTTGTTTTTCTGATGCTGTTTGCTGGACTGCTCTTTCAGGCAACTCCCCCCAGGCCACTGCATTGCAGTTTCTTCCTTCCTGTTTTTCTACCCTGCAGTTCTATTTTGCAGTTTCTAGATCTTCCCTTCATCCAAACACTAGGCAGACATCTGACACTGTAGACACTTAATAAATATGACATCAATCAATAAAGTAATTAATCAGAAACAGCTGCCAGTTAGATCCAGCGCCACAAACAGTTGCTTGTATTTTCTCATTTGCTGAATTTTTATCCAAGGAATAGTGGCCAGGAAGGAATACTGCCAAATTGTTGTCTGCTCTGATTTCTGACAAATGTCAGTGGCGTTTGGTCTAGTTTCTTAGCTAATGTATCAAATATACTTGTTGAGTTTCTACTACTGTGTACTGAACTGAGGGATGGTATTAGTGAATAAGTTGAAAAGATGAGGGAAACGGATACTATGGTTGGGACAAATTAGAGAAACACCAGTACATTTATCAAAAAAGTCTGAAGGTGTAAGCAAATCCACGTATTAAAGGTATTCACTGCTAGGGAAGCATGCACATATCTTTAATACAGATAAATAGGCACAGACACCTTTCGACTTTAAAGGTATTTTTCATTTCAATAAATTTCCATATCAATCCCAAGCCTTCTCAGAGTGGTTTATAATTTTCTGATCCAAGCTGTTCTTTTCAGCATCTATAACAATATTAGTCACGTCCAGATGCCAATCTCAGGCCTACACCTCACAGAATCACTAGGGGAATATTATTCATTCCCTCTGATAGTATTGAATAATTCTTTTTATGCTGAGAGGCAGCATTTTCTGATGTACAAAATCAGAAGACTAGAACTGAGAATGTCAAGATTTTATTTCCTCACCATGTTCATCTTAGTTTTAAGACGTTTACCTCAAACCCACTTGCACTTTCTGTACATTTCTTCATTATTAGTTTAAGTCATTAGAGTGATATCTCATATCACAGGTTTGCCATAAAACGTGCTTTATCCTGTATGCCATGGATACGATCTCAAATCCAAAGTGTTCCCCCTCCTTAAATTCAAATAAATGCCCGTGTTTGCTTTTCTCACTATGTAAAATGTCTCAAAGAAATGCCACCAAAAATAGGTGCCAAGCTCATAACAATATTCAAAAATGAAAAACGTGCTTCCAGATGCCAAGTATTTATAAAAGTGAGGCTGTCTGCCTCCCTGAGGGGATATAGCTTCTCAGATGCACTATAACATTTATATTGAATACTTCGGGATAGAAAGGAGAGATGCTATTTAACCCCAGGGGGGACAGAGCACAGATTTTGGGCTTAGCCCTTTATCCCAAATCTAAAGTAAAATTTAGTCTTCAATGTAGGAGAATTAGAACACAAAACTCATGGGTTTGAAGGAAAGAAGAGGGGAAGGAACGAAAAGGGTAAGCTCATTATTCCTGATTGAGCCTGATTGCAAGACCCAGTATTAGTCCTATTTTATGAGGCCTTCCTGAAGGGGAGTTTAATGCTGCTGTTTTATGTATTTTCATTAATATTTTAATTTTTGTGCTTGCATCCTGAGGCATTTTCATGAAGGCAGCAATTTTAGATATGGAAGAAGAATATAACAGTTTTTTCTCCTTGCTGCCATAATATTTTAACATGCCCTAAAGATATCCTCATCTCTTTGGGAGCTAGGCTCTTTTCCTCTGTTCTTACAGTGTGGGGATCCTTTCTAAACTGAATCCAAGTTTGTAATAAAAATCTGTAAACATTCGTCTAGTTTTCTTTGTAGATTTGAGTCTTCCTATTCTAAGTGCCATTCTAGATGTTATATTCTTTTTTTGTTTTTTTGTTTTTAGATGTTCCATTCTGAAGAGTGAATGAAAACACAGATGTATAACCTAAATTTGAGGTGAGGGTATTTGATACTCAGCAGAAGAAAAATGTTATTAATTATTTTGAAAAAAAAAAAAAAAAGAAAGACTTAAAAATTGCTAAACTAAGGGTTGGCAAACTAAAGCCCACCAACCAAATCTGGTCCTTGCTGGTTTTTGTAAATAAAGTTTTATTGGTACACAGTAGTATGCATTTGTGTATGAATTGTCTGGAGTTTCACAGAAAAGTTTACTGACACCTTGGCTAGAACATATCTGTATGTTCCAATTTTATTTCCTATTATGTTATATTGCGTTTAGAATTTTTTTATTGAAATGAGTAACTTACGAATTTTGAAAATGAACTTGGGAATTTTCAGGTTTAAATTTCCAAATATTTTTGGCATGCATTCCAAATGACAAAGTCCTCAAAATACTGTCAAACAACATTTTATTAACTAAAATGCTGTCAAGTTTCAATGTAATAGCACCATAATATTTAGAGGCTGCAATTCTAGGCAGAATTTGGAAACAGGATTCATATGTTGATATTTCTCCATCAAAACTTAAAAAGAGTATATGATTCCATAATTGCAGAATATGCCCCATTCCTTCTTTAAAAAAAGAAACAATAACTGCTACCTACTTCTCCTGACCTTTTTCTACAGCCTTTCCATCTCCGTCACAATAGTTTATTAATGCTGTCACCTCTGCCTATCAGTCCTCTATCAGTCATGGGAGGAGAGGAATATCCTAAAGATTCCCCACCTCTGGTTCCAGTCAGCCCTGCATCCAAACCATCCAGAGAAGAAAGCTGCATGTCATCTTTCTAAAAATACATTTTTGGGGTAATAAATTTTACTAACAACCTTTAGAATTTGAAAGTTTTCTTGAAGCCTAATAATTTACTGTAGTTTTATTCTGTTCTCTCTTCTAACTCAGAAGAGATAGAGCATTCTCTTGATCTCACTTAAAAATATTTGTAATTGTTATAATATTTCTAAAATTGCAGGTTTTGATATTCCCACAATGGCTTAACCCACATAGGATGGTTCATTTTCATTCTTTTTGTTCTTGAGATGATAAGACATCTTAGGTGCCCCCACTTTAGAGACCCCTATAATTGAATTGTGTTTATTATTATTTTTTTTAATGTATTCATTCCCTTTGGAGCATAAGCATTAACATTTACTCGTTGCTTATTTTAGTAAAGTTACTGAAAAGTATTTCTCATTTCAATCTTTCCAGGGACCTCAGGATAGTTCCTGAGAGAGAAAACGTCATTTATCCCAATATCACACAGCTAGTAAGTGACAAGGCTAGAATGACATCTTAGATCTCCTGATGCCAGAGATGGAGTTTGTGCCTCCTGAATTCTGCAGCTTGGAAGGCAGGGGTTGAGTATAACATGCCTTTGTTTTTCCAGAGTTCAGCACAGATTTTGGCATATGGGATAACCTCACTAAAATGTATGTTGAATAAATGAGTGGCCAAACAAAATTGAACAAGCTGTTCAAAGCCTATGTAGAAACATTAGCTATATCTTCAGCAGTTGTCATGTCTTGGTTTAGCTGTGACTGAGCCAGTTTGACTACTTCAGAATTTGCTTGAACACCATTCAGACATTTAAGAAAAATAGAAAATTGGAGAGAAAATACTCACAATATACAGATTAAATAATATTGAGGAACAAGTCAATGTAAGTTACTTGGGAGAACACATCAGAGCATCACTCTACAACCTGCCATCTCTAAACTAACTTACTTTAGTGTATGTGCTTACTTTAGCTAATTTCTAAATTTCTTCCCTCAGGATTGTTGGGTCAATAGTCCCCAGATATTCACCCACATTTAAATTTATGTGTCTTACTCATTCCTATTGAAGCTGCGCCTTCATAGAAACAAGAGAATTCCAGATGCATTGGCTCTGTTGGGAAACCCTAATCCTTTAGAGTTTTGAGTGAACTCTCTCAGTCTCTCTTGAATGAAATACAGGCAGATGAAAAGTTTTAGTCATATTCCCAGTATCTTGATTTCATGTTAAATTAAGAAAATATACATTAAATGATAAGATGGGTTGATTATTTTCTATTTCTATTTTCTTTTAATATTAGTTATAAACTAGTATTTTAACTGGGTTAATGATACACTCTTTAGGGATCCTTTTTTTAAGAGTCTCCAGGAATTTCCCCTTTCCTTCAGCTGTGTACTTCTGAACTTACTGATATTTATATGGGGATAGCTGTCTCAATTGTTCTTTTATTTATCTTGTTTAAAAGATTACCTGCTTATTTGAGAGAGAGAGAGTGGGCACAAGTGGTGGGGAGGAGCAGAGGGAGCGGAAGAAGCAGGCTGTCCGATGAACACGCAGCCAGAAGCCAGGGTTTGATCCCAGGAGCCTGAGATCATGACCTGAGCCAAAGGCAGACGCTTAATTGACTGAGCCACCCAACGCCCCTGTTCTAACTTTTAAAAGGTCCTTTCATTTATTGAAATAATATATATTTTATCTGATTTATGATACAAGTTATCAATTCTTGAACCCAATAAAATGCACATAAAATGAGATTTCCCAAAAGACATTGTCGAAAAATAATAGAATGGAGGCTTGTTTGAATTAAGTGCTCCTGTTTAGGGTACATTAAAGCAAGCTGTGTTATTAGGAAGTTAGAGTAGCTCAAGTTACATTTCTAACTTCTGGAGAAAACATCATGAAGGGAAAAAAATAGCATGGATGTTCATAAAAGCTCCCTTGGTACCACTGCCATAAGCCAAATATGCCTGGGATGCTTTGGATTCATTCAGAGCTTGATTATTGGGTTGTCTGGTCCATGTTCCAATCACCAAAATGGCTTTTTCCCCTTTGTTCCCATGAGATGAGGAAAGACTTTAATAAGTGAACCCAAATTGAGATTTTTTTTGATAGAACTCACCCTTCCTTTCTGTCTTCCTTGTTCTAATGACTACAACGTCTTTTTCAAAACAAACAAACAAACAAACAAACAAACAAAACATATCTGTTAAAAAGCACATCTGGCCAATTTCCAGTGGAAAATTCAATTTTTGTCTGTCTATGTACCCTGAGAAAATTCCCTTAGATAAAGAACTAAATGATCTTTAGAAATTTGTGTTGCCTTGATAACTGCAATGGTTGCGTGCAGACTTCTTTGATTGTCTTTTACCTTTGTCTGTATTTACTCTCAGTGAAACTAATACAAAACTACTGAGCCTGATCCATGGAAAAATTTGGAGTTTGGTAGCTTTGATTGCTTATATCATATGCAGTCAACCACTCAAGCAGCATAGATTAAAGCATAAAAATTGCTGCAATCACGGGGTATTATAGATTCTCATTAGAGTCCCACAATCAAGAAACTCGGATGAGAAGAGCACACAGACGTAGTAGCACACATATGTACCCTATCATATATGAAGAAAAACCATGTCTCGTTAAGATGTAAAATGGGTTTTCTTCTAAGAATGTTACCTCTTTCAGGGCATAGAAATAAAAATACTAAGATTACTAGTTACCTGAAAAACGTGTTAGTATGGAACACTGACTATTCTAGAAGCTGTGCATTCTGGAGATTTAGTGCAGCTTTGAAACTATTACGATAATCCAAGATGAGCCTGGGACAGGTATTAGGACAACTTGGACTAAAATAGATCATGCAATAAATAGCCAAGTGTGAGAACAGACCCACTAATGAGAAATATTTAACAACAAGCATTTACTCAAATGTCATCTATTTTCTACAAACTGGAACACAGCAAGTGGTCCCCCAGTTCCATGATTACCTTTTGATTTCCGGGGGAAATACGTTTTAGAAGGGTCAAAATACTGCACTTGAAAAATGAACTACAGGCCTGAGTGAAACTGGAATGACTACATAAAATGTAGAAAGGCTGATTTTTCTTAACTGAGTTTCATAAAATTCTCTTAGGGCAACCTGTCTTCTCTGTGTTAGCAAAATGGGGAAAAATCAGGTGAGCAAACAGCATATTCTTTACAGTTCTCCTAAAGCTGCGGAAGGTGGCTTCTGCGATTTAGCAGGCCTTTTCCCTCTTTTGTGCCAGGAACTAGGTTTTGTAATATTACCTTGAGGATTTAGCATCTCGGCTTGGCTGTTTCTGACTCTCCAAAATGAGGAAGATGAATTATTTAACATCCAGGAAGCACCAGCTGTGTTCTCTCCTAAAACTGAGCTTTCCCCACCAATGGGATTTACAATTGAAATAGGTTTCTAATCTAAATAGGACTACAGTTTTGACAAGTGAACAAGACTAGGGAGTTTTTCCTAAGTGGAGGAAAGACATTAGTGAGCATTTCTTAGTGGTTTTCCCTGGGTACTTAGAAATCTTCCAGACGTTATAGCCTCAAGTCTTGCAGAGTGGACAAAGTACTCCTGATACGGAGGCACAACTCTGAGGCCACTTCAGAAGAGGATTTATAACATGCAATAGGAGACAATCTAGGTTAAGTACAAAGACAATTTTCCTGAGGCTGGTATTGCAGAAGGAGAAGAGAATCTGAGAGAGCTCTTTCCCTCAGTGTTCAGAGAACCAGAGCAGTGGCTCTTGATGGGGAACAATTTCGCATCCCAGGGACATTTGGCAATGCCTGGACACATTTGTTTTTGGTTGTCAAAACCGGGGAGAGGAGCAGGATACTGCTGTGTCTCGTAGGGAGGGGCCAGTGACACTGTTAAACATTGTATAATGTGCAGGGCAGTCCCTCCCAACAAAGAATTATCAGCCCCAAAGTGTCAACAGTGCCAAGGTTAAGAAACCCTGACCTAGAGAACTTATGCAGTTTTGGAGTTCTCTTAAATGTTAGCATACTATAATTAACTGTTAAAGAGGGCTTTCTGTGACTCTAATTAGCCTACCTGGGCCAGTTCTAGGAAATAAGATAATTCTCCCTGTTCATTTACTGAGAACAAAAATGCTGGTTTACCACCCAAATGGGTGCACTCTAAAGATGGGCTCTTCTTCCACCCCAGGTGCTCTCCCTGTACTCCTCCGGCTGATTCCAACCTTTGTTCTTGGAACTAGCTCAAGTCCCACTTCATCCCAAAAGGCCGAGGGAAAGACAAAGGTGATCCATTGTTCCTCTGGACTCCTTTCTATAGCAAGTGATGTCTGCATACCCCGTTGGACACTGACCGGCTCATCTACTTACCGTACGTATGTGACAAGGCAACTGCATTGTGAACTTATTCAGTCAAGTCAACTAAATTGTAAATTCCTTACTGGCAGGGATACTGCTTCCGAAACACAGAATCTATTACCAGCTTGCACATAGTGAGAACTCTGTAATCCTTTATTCATTATGTGATGATGAATATTCAGTATCTTCATATATTCTGAGTACCCTCAGAGTGGTAGTTATTAAATAAAATTAGAAGGGCTTTGGTTGCTGGTTTTCCCCAGTCTAAATTGGTGCGGGAAGAGATCATATAAAAATTACATCAAGGGCACATATTGTATAGAGCACTGCGTGTTATACGCAAACAATGAATCGTGGAACACTACATCAAAAACTAATGATGTACTGTATGGTGACTAACATAACACAATAAAAAATAAAAAAAAAATAATAATACTAAAAAAATTACATCAAATGTTTCTATTTACAATGCTTCCTAGTCTACAAAGCTAGGATGTGGACTTTGATATCTGGTCTTTGTAAGAACAAGGTATCAGGGGGCGCCTGGGTGGCTCAGTGGGTTAAGCCGCTGCCTTTGGCTCGGGTCATGATCTCAGGGTCCTGGGATCGAGTCCCGCATCGGGCTCTCTGCTCAGCGGGGAGCCTGCTTCCCTCTCTCTCTCTCTCTCTGCCTGCCTCTCTGCCTAGTTGTGATCTCTGTCTGTCAAATAAATAAATAAAATCTTTAAAAAAAAAAAAAAGAACAAGGTATCAGCATGACTTATTAGAAAAAGAAGAATTATTTAGGGTCATTCTATGTTGTTAATAGAAAAAGGAATAATGGAATATCATAATAAAGAGAAATAGTTTTATAATGGAGAAGTGTCATGATATTAGTCAGGTTTATTAAGGCTTCAGAAGAGTATTCCAAGAAAAGTGGCAGAAATTCGATCAATTAAGTGAAATGCACATAAATTGAACTTAATAAAACTGCCTAAATTGCTTGGGAAAAAATGCTGTAGGGAATACACTTTTATTAGTTCTGGGTAAGGATGAATTTGATGATACAGTGAATCCTTTTCCACTTTCAATCTTGAGTTTCATGAAAACCATCAGGAATAACTTTAGAAATATTATGTGCAAGGAACCAACGACTGAAAGACCTCTGTGGTCAATGTGTGGTCAGTGGTGTAGTAGTAAGAATAGAGGCACTGCAGTAAGAATCCTGGCTGCACTCCAGTCTGAGTGAACTTCGACCACTACTCAGTCTCTGTGGGTTCACAACCCCATTGTGTGCTAGGACTGCTCCCAGGGACCTACAACTCACAAGCCATGTGCTAGCCCGGCCTCCAAAAAATTCAGAGATCAAAGAGACTTCTTCAATCTGTGGTCTTCCAATCTCCGAATTAAAGCAAACAATAGCAATAAAAACCAAGAGAACAGAAATAATTACGGAGATAAGTAAAGCAAAATAAAGGTGTTGCTATAGGAGAGTCGGATAAATATATCTAGATTTTCTATTTATGAAGATTGAATTCACTGGGTGATTATTTAATGCTGCACTTCACTTTGCTAATACAAAGAATCCTCATGAAAAAGGGAGAAGGCACAGTTCTATTTTATGTTTCTCAACAAGGAGACCTGGAATCCTACAATTTCTACATAAACATTAACTCTCAGAACCGCACATCAAACATCCTGCGATCAGTTGGAAGTGTGAGATATCTTTGCAGATTGTATTTACCGACTTTGTTATGGATAGATTTAGCGTGACCTTTTGCTAATGATATAAAAGTGACTACTTTATTTAATGGAGATAAAAATGCTGATTTAGCACCCATGTCTAAGAGACGTTGATCAAACCAGATATCACCCAAAACAAAAATAGGAATTGATTCCTTATTTTTTGTAATTATTAAAAATGCTCAGCATTTTCACTGTGATTGTTTCACATTTTCAATACCATTGCTTCATGATTTCTACAAGGTGTCTTGTACTTGTATATATGATTCGTTTTTGCTGGTTAAATAATCTCCCAACTGAATAAAAGTTACTATACCTCAGGGAGGAAAGACTTGAAGGTGGGATGATTTTTGGGGTCGTGGAAAGTTCCACTCTTCAACAATCTTCTGGCTAGGTCTTGTTTGTGCTTAATAACCCTCGTGCTTTTTCATCTTGATATTTCTTGGTCCATTCCCATAAAATTTTCCTGCTTTGTATTCATTTTTTAAGTCTATAACATTATTGGGATTTTATGCTGACTTCATAACCTTCAGAGTAACTGATCATAGCAAAATATTTCCTTCCTTATGGAGAGCAGTTTTCCATTGACCTCAATTTTAATGAATACATTTTGAAAAGAAAACATTTATTACCAATTGAAATAAGCATCTCTGAAAGACTTCTCCCACCAGTAAAGAGTAATTTTTGTATTGTTTTGTTTTTTGTACCTGAGGAGGCTGAATCTGATATAAAGCCAATGCTGGACTATTCAAAGCTCTGGATCATTTGACTCACCTTTAAGATTTAAGGTACCACACTGTACTGATTACCACCCATTTAGTTGTCTTCCTTCTTCACTAGACTAGGTTTCTAGAAAATAGGATCTGTAACTTATCTCTATAACACCCTGGCCTCGTGCAGTTTCTGAAGCAATGTAAGCATGGAATACATCTCTATTGAAAAGGCTATTTATTGAGATAAGGCAGATCAGAGAGAAGGAGGTTTGGAGCACAGAAGAGACTCGCATATCTTTATAAAGAATGGAACGTATGTGTTTAAGACTGAGGAGACACATCAATTTCCCAAACTTTAAAGTCTGCTGAAAACAAAAAGGCTGTGAGGTGGAGAATGTGGTCTACATATAAGAAATTATGCAGCTGGGGAGGAAAAGGCCAAGAGAATATAATGACCATTTCCAAGGTCACAGGTAGAAGATGGATTAAAAACAAACAAGAAAACCCAAAAACCAAAAAACAAAGAACAAAAGATCATAACAACCAGGGTTCTCCTTCTTCACTGAAGGAAGAACAAATAGAAATACCTGTTTTACATAATCTCACAAAACAAACTGAGGGTTGCTGTGGGGAGGGGGTTTAGGAGGGGGGGTGGGGTTATGGGCATTGGGGAGGATATGTGCTATGGTGGGTGCTGTGAAGTGTGTAAACCTGGTGATTCATAGACCTGTACCCCTGGGGATAAAAATACATTATATGTTTATTAAAAAAAAAAAGAAGAATATTTGTTTTAAAGAGACAAGGAATAATTTTCTTTGAGAAGGACATAGTGAATAGGTTACTGAAAATATTTATATACAACAAGGCTTTCTGAAATGTGCAGATTAGATAACCTTCCAAAATTTCTTTTAATGAAGCCTTATGAGTATATATGCACAAACTATGATGCTTATGTCTGAGTCCTTTAGAAATGCATGCTATAATTGCTGAATATTCTTTAGAACAGTAAATAAAAATCAATTCCCTATCTTGTATGTCTCTGCAAAATATGAGTATAGATTCAACTTTCTCAAAAGCTTTTGCTTTTTGCCAAAGATGAAGTATTTAATATAGAACAGGAGTGGGGTACCAAATGTTTAATTTCTTTTTTTGATATATAATTTCAACTTTTCAATGCCCAGTGGCACATCACATCATTCATACAGATTAGGAAAACATCCCTTTTTACCTCATTCTATCAAGTGATTTATAATTGCCACTTAAAAACAATAAGCAAGGGAGTATATGATTTGTGAATCTGCTAGGCTGCTAATGGAAAAGCTCTCTACTGACCCAAGAAGGGCACTTAAATTGTTATGGCTTCTATGTAGTTGGAACTACTTTAAATATTCATTGCACTTTAATGAACATACTTTTCCTTTAATTAGACATGGTGTTAATACTGTTTTAATCTGAATTGATTTGCCACACTGATCTGGGGAAGTCTGAATCTGTTTATGAATGAGTTCAAAGTCTCAAGCTTGCTAAAACTAGTAGTTAACGTTCCCAAAACTCTTGTGTCTAGAAAAGAAGTATAATATTTTCACAGGTGAAAAGATACAAGCTATGGCATTTAGCTGAAGGTTAAATAAATTTTGGGTAAGCTAAGGCTGGGAATATTTCGAAATTCTTTAATATCATGCTTTTAATACTCAAAATATAACAATTAAAAAATTATTAATTCACTTGATCTTTCATTCATTCAACACATATTTATTTCCTACTATGAACTTATCAAAAGGATGGGCTAACAATGGAGAGCATTAATGAATTATTTGCAAGGTAGCAAAAATGACAGCTTCACAATATGAAGGAATTTGGTTTATCTTGGTGAAAATCAAGGAGCTAATAAAAACTTAAAAAGAAGTGGAAGTCTATTTCCCATATAAGTCTATATAGGACTATAATAAGTCCTAGTATTATACCTTTTTGAACTCTCAAGATTTATTATCTTTGCCTCTATCACCATAATAATATTTATCATATAAATATAATAATATTTATCATGTGCCTACAGGTTTTCTTCATTAATCTCCTTACAAAAATGTATTAAGTAAGCATGCTTTTTTCAAGTGTCAAAGGATATATTTTCCCAATGTATTTAGCAATCCAGGATTTAGCAATATATTTAGCAATCCAGGATATCTCTGGAGCATCACAGATTGATTAAGACATCATATTTCTGGCCAGTCAATACCAGGTTAAGGAATTATAGGTGAGGATGAAGTTGTTAATTTGCCTAGAGAGCTCATGAAGGCAGTTTACCTGGTGGGCGTCTAGTACTGTGAGGGCTGGTATCAAGGCAAATGCTCTCTCCCTTGGGACCACAGACAGGGCCTGCAGCTAGTGTTCAGGACAAAGAGCACTTCCCCTTTAACCTCTCATCCTCTGCAAAGTGGCTCAGTAGGATGGTGAGATCTTTCTGATCTAAGGTCCTTCAGTGTTTCTCAATCTGGTTATCCACCACAATCATATAAAGACTTTGAAAACACCAATGCTCAGGCCCTTCCCCAGAGAATCTAATTCAACGGTCTGGGGAGGGGCTCCAGAGCCTGCTAAAATTGGAAAGTTCGTCAATTGTTTCTTTGGAGAATCACTGAGCTATAGCAAGTGAAAAGCAGTAAAAATTACTTTATAATAGGATAAGCCACAAACTACTCTTAGAAGCTTAATCTTGGATGTGGTCCTTAAGTAAATTACAGCATTTTGGAGTTGGTCTATAAATAAATCAGGTCCTTCTAATTTGTATACAAGGTTTTTCTCAGAGCACCTGCTCCCCTGGAACTTCTTGACCTATATTTGTATCTTGCATTCATAAGTGCCTATACTTACCAAAGAAACACTTAAATCACATAAGAAAATGCTCTTTTCCTACAGCTTCTGTTGACAAGCCAGAATATATTGTTTTCTTCCTTATGCCTATTAAAGATAGTGAAAATCAGTTCCAAAAAACACTGCCCCATAAACACTCTAAAGATAACAATAAATGAACAATTAAGTAAATTATGTCATAGTTACTTGCCAAACTTTTGAGCAATTTTCTCAAATTCTTATGAAAAAAATGAAAATAAACAGGACCAAAAAAGACATATACCATATATGACAACTACGTATTTTATAGTTAAGGACTAGAAATACATTGTTTATAGAATTGGTGAGTGGAACTGTGAAAGATTTTTCACTCTGTTTCCTAATCTTTCCTTGGTACTATTATACTGTTGGAATGGTTTAAAAAATAACTAACATTTATTAAGAAACTGCCAAGCACCAGAAATTTTGAGAATCTATAGAATGGATATTAATATTATTTTTTAACAGAAAAACTGAAGGACAAAGACATTAAGAAACATGTCTGAGTCATAGAGCTAGTAAAGGACAAAATTAGGTTCAAAGATTTGTCTGTTTCTTTTTTATTATCCTCTTCATCATTATTTTTTAAAATTGAAGGAGGGTACTCAATCAATAAGAGCTCTGCCTCTCATCTCAATCCATTAGGAAATATGACCCACCTCAATAAAAACATTAATTGTTTCAGGCTGTACGTTTCACATCGCGGTATACTTTCTGGATACTAAACTGAGGGACATGGGGATTAGAAGTGAGGATCTTATGAATTTAGTTATCAACTAACAAAACATCCTTCTATCAGGAAAAAGTCAAGTAGGAAAATATCAGTTTATAAACAACTTTTTGAGCTAAGTTAACTAAAAATATAAAGTTGGGCATTGTTTGACAAGAGACATACTGATAAGATGTGATTAGTTGATAAAACAAAATTCTGAAGTTTCTCAGCCTAGAAAGATTCAAGTCCTTAAAAATAATCCCCAAGGTAAAAAAATGGCTGGAAAGAACGAAATGATAATAAAAGGCAATTTGCTAATACCAGTTTTATGTGCCATTCCCTTCGAGAGATACGCTCTATCTATGAAAAGGGGTCATTAAACTAGTTCAGACCCTGAGCTTC
The DNA here is from genome assembly GCF_030435805.1 of Mustela lutreola. Classification (NCBI taxonomy): domain Eukaryota; kingdom Metazoa; phylum Chordata; class Mammalia; order Carnivora; family Mustelidae; genus Mustela; species Mustela lutreola. The sequence goes on from NC_081295.1 coordinate 94,972,272, forward strand.
TCAGCCCCCTGGGAGCTCTAGCAGGGTGTGTGTCTGTCTTGGGGGGCACTGACTTGTACCCCACCACTCATTGTCCTCATGCTCCATTACTCAGGCTCTGCCTCTTCCACCCAGGAATTGGCCCTACAGAGATCATCCCACAAAATGCACTGAGCAAAGAGACCTGGTTCCTGGGAAGAGAGAAATGAAAAACTAGAATTTTCTTGCATTTTTTTTTTAAAGCTAGAAATCTGAACCAGATATGATCACTGCCCTGAAAAGTCTTATACTCTTGAAGGAAAATAAGACAGATTCTAAATAACACATACACTCCTTCGTGCTGTTATACACATGTTTAATACCTTGCTTCATCTTTGTTTCTAATGCAATATCATGCGTGGAATGGGTAACCTATCCTATCTAGTGTTCAAATTTTGCATTGCTAATATTCCCATGCTACAGATTTTCACTAATCTATACCCACCATCTACATTCTTTAATTAAATTTTTTTCTTGTGTATAAATATTCTTAATCTTCTCATAGATAAAATATAAAACAAAAGACATTTCTGCTAAATGGAATCTTTTCCCAGTGTGGTCTTTGGGTAAGTTTTTTATTCATTACATTTTCATTTCACTAGCAAATAAACACTTGGAACTATTAAAATAATAAATGTAACTTGGGTTTCCTGTGGGCACAATGTAGAGATAAGGTCATAGAAGAACTTGTTTCACTTGCTTGTATCCTCACTCTGAAACAGAAGTCTGCCCCTGAAAACTTTTACCCATGCATCTCTGGGAGTCCTTCTGCTATCTTTACTACATCCCAAATAGACTTTTCCTCGTTTTCTCCATTTCCCTGGTTGATTGCCACTGCTGTGAGTCAGCACTGGTATTGGTCCCTGGGACTTTCTGAAGTCAATACGGTGGCTTTCAGAAGTGAGTCTGTGAATTTTCATACCACTGGGCTCCTAGATAAAATATTGGACACCCAGTTAAATCTGCGTATCTGATAAGTAAAGAGAGCAATATATAGGGGACATACTTATACTAAAAAAAATTATCCTTTGTTCATCCAACATTCAAATTGAACTTGGTGACTTGTATTTTTATTTGCTATACCTAGCAACCCTATCATGTACCCATGCCATGTTATGCTCTCTGCAGTCTCCCCTGAGCTAAAGTCACATGTGTGCTGTGTACATGTGGGGAAAATCTCTCTCTCTCTCCTTCTTCTGATGGTTTGTTTGTTTTTTTTTTGTTTTTTTGTTTTTTTTTTTTTTTTGGCTCTTTAGATCAAAGCTAGCTTGCTTGTGCCTCATATATCTCATATATCTCAGGACCCTTCACAGAAACAACTTTCAGTGTCTTTCTGTGGCCATCTATCTTGAGGGTTTAGACACAACCTATGAATGTCAGGCTCACTGGCATGGGCTTTTTTCCTTGTCCTTTTAGAATTTCCCCCAAGGGCTTGCCCTACAGATCTCCTTATTGGCTGGCTCCTCTCAGGCAAATCAATTTTTATAATGAAGGCTTCCAGCTCTATCAGCTTATAAGGTACGTACAATTTTATTTCAGCAAAGACTTACAACAAATCTGTAACCACTGTTAGACTGTGATTACGGGAAATGCCTTCAAAGTACCTCTAAAGTTCAGGGAAGTGTTCTCTACCTTTGGAAGCACTTAGAGAAACTCCAGGGAAAAAGTGGCTTTGGGACCTTAGTTTTTCAGAAATGTGGGTGAGTTTGACAGTGAAAGAAATTCCAAGCAAAAGGAACAGTATAAATGGAGGTAAGAAAAGAGGGAAGTTCAGGGTAGGCTTACTTTGGTTTGGTGACAGCATATGATATAGTATAACCTGAATCTGTAAAAAAAAAGTTGGGGACCTGACCAAGGAAAGTTCTCCATGGCCATGGTCAGGAGCTCGTAACTTCTTCTCCAAGCAATGGGAAGCACTTACAGGATTTGGTTAGAAGAAAATAAAATCAACAAACAGTAATCAAGTCCTGTTACACAGATTATGTTTCAAGTGTGAGAAATTACAGGAGAGAGATTAGATTATCAGACAAATAAAAAAGGTAATGGGTAATGAAGGCCCAAGAGGGGAGAGAAGAGAAAGACAAGGAAAAAATAATTGAAAAGAAGACCTTGGTATGAAACCTTTGGAATCCATTTAATCAGCAGAAGAAGGTTTTTGTTTGTTTATTTGTTTATTTATTTATTAATTCCAAGCACCCAGGCTCCTCCAGACTGATTAAGTCAGAATCTTTGGAGTATTTTGGAGGCCTCCCTCATGACTCCTGTGCTTAGGCAAGATTGAACACCATTACTGTAGAATAAGGGTTCTCGCACTTCAATAGGAATCAATCACCTACAGACCTTGTTGGGTACCCTCTTAAAGTTTCAGCAGATATGGAATGAGGTCTGAGGATTCACATTTCTATCAAGTTCCTAGCTGGTTTTTATGCTATTGGTCCAAGGACCACGTTAGGAGAACTCCTGCCATCAGAACCAGTAGTTAATTAGCTATTACTGTGTATGCATGTCTTGGATGGTTGCGGGTAGGGGAAAAAAGTTAATTATAGGTGATGGACATTCTGAGCCTGAGTAAATGGTGCAATAGAGATGCCATTCAAAGAGTCATAGATGTAGAAGAAAATAGAAGTTTGGCTTGAATGAGAATATTGTGAGAAAAGACAATGGAAAAGAGTGTTCTATGGGGGCCATTATAAGTACAGAGTAGTAGGAAGAGGGAGCCAGCAAGAAGTAGAGAACCATCAGAGATGGAAGAGGAGAACCAAATGCCTCTAGAGGAGAGAGTGGTCAAGGCTACTGTACTAAGAACAACAAGATACTTCCAAACCCACTGAACACAGAAACCGAGGTCCCACACTTTCTTTATCTTCACTTTACTATCCTTAGCAAAGAGAGGTCACATTCAGAATGATAACCCTGGAGGCAGCTTAAGGTCTTCAATGCAAAAAACAGAGGGATCTACGTCCCTCATACTGTACTTACTAAGGAAAAGAGGATACTACCATATGACACAAAGCTTTTTCAGCTTTGAGGGTTGAAACAAAAAGGGTTTTTCACTTACTTAATGGGGATAAGGACAAAGTATCAGCATGCAAGCAGTTAAGCCACCAGCAGTTGTTAAGAATTTACAATGAACCGGGTGCTGCATGCCATCCCTTTCCTGCTCACAGTATGGTTTGTAGACTAGTGGCATCGGCATCACTTGCTAGAAATGCAGACTGTCACCCATACCAGACCTACTGAAACAGAATCTGTTTTTTTAACAAGATCCCTAACCCAGGGATCTTGTTAACAATTAGAGCTCGAGAAGCACTGCTTTTAGGTATCATGAACTCATTTAACCTACTCAATGCTAACCTTCTCAATGCTAACCTACTCAATAGTAGGAACTATGAGAAGGGAGCTAAATTACAAAGAGGTGAAAAAATATTTGTACAGAGTCAGAGAGCTCATGGGGCAATGATCTAAACCAAGACAGTCTAGGTCCATAGACCTGGATCTAACTTGTGTTACACCAACCCTCAAGAAAGTCTCCAGTGGCCCTCAGCACCATCGTTGCTGGAAACTTCCATCCATGGTGGCTCTTATCCAATGCTTCTAAGGTTCATGTCCTCCCTTTTGTGCTCTGTGTCTACCATCCAACTTAAGGAAGTTAACCTCCTCAGCTTAGATCTCAATTCACAGTCACTTCCTCAAGAAAACAATTTCCAATACCCTAAGAATTGGTATTCCACTCTTTCTTTCATCATTTATTTATTTATTTCATCATTTATTTTTCTTACTATGATAAAAATTTATGTGATTTTTTTTGTTTTTTTGTTTTTTTTATGAGGCTCAAGCTCCTGGAGGGCAAATGCACATGTGTTTTGTACCTCACAGGATCTCCAATCTGCCCAATACAGAGCCTGGTACATAGTTGACACAGTTGTTACCTGGATGAGTGTGTGCAGGAATGGCTTTTGAACCAAACGTGCATCTTGTCCATATTAGCATGACCTGCAGTGACACTCAAAACCGAACATTCTCTCCCTCCACGGAATTAAGAAAACTGGTGAGGCAAAAGCACAGACCTGAACAATCAAAGGGAAGTATAAACTTTGAGGCTGAACCCTAACCCTCCAGGCAAGTCTGCGTCTGCCATGAACCTTCAGGACCTCCTGAAGCCATGAGAACCCTTTGTACACATTTCTGCTTTCCAGAATCCAGAGCCTATACTCTGCCTTCAGGCTTTGAGACAGCAGAGGAAAGTCAGAGTGGCCCAGGTGAGGCTTCTCCATGTTGGGAGGGTAGATCTGGAGGGAAAACATTGGCTGTTCTAACACAAATCCTGTAACAAAACAGAATCCATTCATTCTGAGCGCTGCTCATCAGGTACCTTTCAGAGGTCCTGAATTCCCTTGAATGACGGAGAATAAGTCTTGATTTCAGTGAATGGCTCTACCATAATAATCCTATCTGAGAAAATTGGATTGCAAGGCCACTTTAAAATATACTCCACTGTAATTTTGTGTTTCATTTTCCCAAACACTCTTCCTCCTATGGATAGTTCCTATACCTTGTGTTCTCATATTATATTAACATAATTAGGCTAACTAGGCCTTAATGTTGCTACTCTTGTAAAATAACTGCAAAGGGGCTTGAGAAAAATGCTGCTGATGTTTTTTCTTAAAGAGATGGTTAGATTTAATTTCAACATTTTTGGAAAATATTGAACGACAGTAATCAGCTTTAAGCTTAACCAGGTGACAGTCCCGACGACAGATGACAGGGATGAGGGTTTCTCAGTGTGGAAAAGCTGCTTGCTAATTCTCCAGGCATTTCTTCAGTGTCTCTACCGCATGACTCAATCATATGGATACAGGCTCAACTACTCAATTTTCTTATGGGTGTTTTTGGTCTGAATTGACACGTGCTACTTCAAGCTCAGTCACGAATGAAGAATACTTAGGTCAACCTTGTGTCTTAGACCTGAATTTCTCAAACTCTTAAATGCTTACAAGTCATCTAGGGGCCTTGTGAAAATGCAGATCCCAGTCAGGTATGACCTGGGGAGTTTTCATTTCTAATAAGCTCCTAGGTGATACTACTGCCATGGGTCCATAAACAACACTTCGGGGAGCAAGGTCTTAGAAAACAAAATGACATTGATTTTGTGGTATACAATTCAACTTGGCACCCTGATAAGCCAGATGCATTGCCTAATTGTTGTTATGTGCCAAGGCTTTGATGAATGTAACCCTATCCACCAGCACTTGGGCAGAAATAATCCAGAGAAATGAGTCACTTCCAGGATTCCATCCTGGGGAGGGGGCCCCTGGGGTGATCTGTTTGACTCAGGGAAGAAACAGACCTGCTGTCCAGTCTAGAGCTGTCTTGGGCAAATATAGAATCTTGGAATTTCCAGGTTTCCTCTTTAAAAATATTTATACTGAGCACAGAGAAGTGTTTGGATGTGTCTAGAATAGGTTTGAGCATATGCTGATCACTCTAAAATTGAATTAAAAGCAATGTGGTCCAATAATTGTGTAATAGCTACCAGGTTAAAATGGAAAATACTCTCCAAACACAATATAAAAACAAAATAAATTAGCTTGTTTCAGTTAAATAATGTGTATCATAGAAAAGATTAGGAAAACAACTGTTAGAGCTAATTATTGTTTAAAGTGGCAGGAGAGGCAAGGGAGTGGTTCACTTTATTCCTCCTGTGTTTCCACCATGTTGGATGTGTCAAAGAGGAAAAGGTAACTTTTCCTTGCCCTTACCCCAAGCTCCTGGTAGTCTTGTACCACTGAGAGAAGTACCAGCAGAGAGATTTGATTAACTAATCCTGACATGATGGTTAAGAAATAGATGTTACAATAATTTCACTAGGAGACTATGATTAACATCATTCAATAGCATAGTTCACATCTAACCAAATACATCTACTTTATTCCATAGGAAAAAAATATTCTAGTGTATATTCCCAAATCCACTGTGATGATATTCATCTACTAAATGGTGGAATGTTACAGAAGAATATTAGGACTTGAGGCCCAGACTGGTGATGGGACTTGTCCATTGTCACACAAATCTTCAAAGAACTAGGTTTAGAACTTAGGTGCTCTGAACATTTCTCAATTTAGTCTGCATTGTTTTATCTCATGCTATCTAATCAATCTTTTTTCCTGATGCCAATTTAAGACAAAAACATCCAAGCTTGTCTGACACAAAATCCTCTGTCTGAGAACCTGGGGCCATATTATAGTCTTCCCACTTACAGTTGATCCTGAATCCTGACTAGGGTTTGTTCTGAGTTGATGTAAAATGATATTAAAGATGAAATCATGTGTCAGCGAGAAATTTGCTAAACAATTTGTAGCAGGTTCCATGATATGCAGAGGGTAGGAGTTTGTCCAGACTGGAAGTTTCATTCCCTTATGGTTGAATAAGAGAATTAAGGCTTCCTTTCACCAACTTGTGGACTGGTGATTGGCATTAGATTTGTCTTAGTACAAAGATCTGTTGTTACAAAGAATGGTACAGGGTATGATAGGACCTAATATAGCATTGGGATTAAGAATATGAACTTTGGTACAGACACACTTAGATTTAAATCCCAGCTCCAACCTATACTACCCTGGAGAGTCTTGTAGAAATCCTTCATCCTCATGATCTTTAGTTTCCTTACCTATCAAATGACAATAAAAATATTCCTCTGACTTATAAACTTGTAAAAATAGCATGGTGTGTCTAAAACACCAGTATCACATAGTACACAATGTGAACATTCAATAAGGTAATAATATTTTCCCTTATTAAAAGATAGAATCAGGAAAGTAAGCTTGAATCAAAATATCCCAAGGTAAGATCCTGACATGGATGTCTAAAAAGGTCTAGAGAATGACCTTTCTTGGAAGTTTCTAAAAATAATGTTGGTCCTCATTCATGTTCGCTTATGTTGTCCTTCCACTCAGACTGGAGCTAAGTAATCAAGGGTAACATCTTCCAAACCTGGAAAATGAAACACTGTCCCTCATGAAGAAACAAGAAAGTCTTTTTTTTTTTTGCTCCTATTCTTGAGTGCAGTGTATTGAAGCACGAATGCTTCAGTTAAACATCTGCTCATAGGTATGATATTAATGAAATTTAACAGGGAGGACAGGCTGCAGGGGAAGCAAATCTGCTTCATTTCCTCTTTGCCATTTGCTATGGACCGCATTTGTCTGTTTCTTCTTTACCTGTGCTTTTACTGTGGTAAAAATAAAGAAGGAGACATGGAAATTGTTACTTTCTTAGAATTAGCCAGATGGAAAAGTGAGGAGAAATAACACCCGCAAACACCTAGGCCACTTGAATAATGGAAACATTTCTTTGAGTCCAGAGCAATCCTTGCTTAAGGATTTTGATGCCTGATTCATTTTATTCAAGAGCCTGGTCCAGCAAAATGTAAAGTATTTGATTTAAAAATTCAGTCTGGCCGCATTGTATTAAGCTAAATAATGTGTAGCTTTCCTAAGTTGGGGGGCGGGGGGAGGCCTCCAAACCGAAATACCTTATAGAGATCTGGAGAATGTAGAGAATACCTTTAAAAATAAAAGCATGCCACAGAGGTTTGAAAAGTGGTGATAATTTTGTCATATCACAGTACAAATCTCCAAATTAATAGGCTAATCAATGATGTGAATACTATCTACAAAGAATCAGATTAGGTTGGAGTGGGGGACACAAAAAGCATGCTTAGAAGGAGTATAAGACTTGAACTTTGTACCTAACTGGGGATATAATAATGGATATGATGATATAATGATTTTAATAACAGGTACACTCATAGAGTTCGTCATAGCGTTCGTATTTCATAGGTGTGGAAATTGTAGATTTTGGCACGTTTTCTACATAGTCTTTGAAAATGTGTGTATGTTTCATATCTTCTGTAACATCTTTATTTGAGCCTTTCTTTGGAATTCGATGCCAGCCAACTTTCTATGTCCCTGCTTCTTGGATCACCTTGTCAAGATAATCATGTTTATCAGAAGTTCTAAACCCTTCTGTCCTCAGGACTACTTGGGTGTCTTCAAGATGTTTGGGAGATGCCCTTCCAATTGTCAGAGCTGTTTCTGGCCACTTTTTTCTGTCAAACAGTGTTTACACATCTACAGAGATCTCCAAGAACTGACCTACTGCTTCTTTCATGTCAAGAGATTGCCAATTATCCAACCAGTGTGCTATTTATTATCCAACCAGTGCTATTTATTTAGCCACAACTCCGGCTTCCCTGGCCCACTGATAGCATCTTCCATCATGAAAATTTTCCATATTGAGTTGGGAAGGGCAGTGACCCAAGTATGACAAAGGAAAGCAAAATGCATTAGAGAGCTATAAAATGTAGTATAAATTTCCCCTCAAATCGCATAAACCAGAAGTTCTCAAACTTTACCACACATCAAAATCACAGGGACAACCTTTTGAGAATCACTGCCACATGTGAATCAAAATCATTTCCAAATAACATGCAATCCAAACAAAAGACCCCCTCATTTTGCTCTGTGACAAGGAGTTCTTAACCTAGAAGTTCTTGGAGACATTTTGATAAGATTCTAGGTATTTGTGGCACTGTACAAATTATATATTATATTACATTGGCATGGGTGCAGTTACCACTGGATGCTTGAGAAAGCTCACTGCTCTCAACAGAAACTCCAGGGATTCATTTTCTCAAAGAGCTTCTATAAGTCCCACTGAGGCCATGCACAGAGAGTCAAGCCAGCACACTGGAGGAGGCACTGATATTAGAATGTAGCAGAATAAGGTCTATAGAGCCTATATGTATAGAGCCAATGTGTAATTCTCCTGTTCTTTTTATGGTACGTAGAACAATTTTACTACTACTACACTGACCTTTGTAATCAATTACTCCATTCTTCTATGGTTACCCACTGACTCTTACGGAGATGTAGATCTACCAACCAGTCAGCCAGAAAGTTTAGATGGAGCACCAGTTATAGGCCTAGTATGGTGTTGGTTCAATGAGGAACCCCAGAAATTGCAGAGTCCCTGCTCACAGATAATTCTGCGTGAAGATACTGACATATATTACTTTTAAGCCCCATGAGAATAAAACCTTGCTTTTCTTACCTCAAATCCTGTCTTGTGGGCCTAGAAGAGCCCCCTAGTAAATCAGAGGAGCACAACCAATCATTATGTGAGTGCATCTAAGACCTCGGGGGTTTATACCGTAAATATCATAATGATATTGCCAGGTAAACAAAATATTCACAGTGGCTGATTGGACAAAGCTCTTACACCTGGAGAATACTGCTGAATGAAGGAAATAAGGGACCCAACTAATAATGCATATGAATAATCAGTAAACTTGCCTCAATAGGTAAAACAAATTGATGCTTAAATATGAAACAGTTCCAAAACCTTTCTTAAACCAGATGTCTGGCATAGCTAGGAACTCAGGTAAAAGACTGTGGACTAGAAAGATCACCTCTCCACTGCATTCTTTTCCATAGCCAGTGATAATGTTGATGGCAAAAGATTCAGGTAACAAAAAAACATGCTGCCCACCCATATATTCATGCTTCCTTCAGTAAGTACGAAGCACGCAAGGCCTTACCTAGATTTCAAGCTGATGAATCATCTGTCTAGTTTCAGTAAACCCCAAGGGACTGCTCAGCTTTGTAAAGCTGAAACTGTGTCAGCTTCTGGATGCATTTAAACAGGACAACATGCTAAAAGGAGGCAGGTTATGAGGTTTCCTGAGGCATCCCTGGTTTCTAAGTGCATTAAGTTCTCCCTCATTGCACAAAAAAAAAAAAAAAAAGCTTTTTAACTAAACAAAACCTGGAGAAAGTTCTTTTTAAAATCATGTATGGATGCTGTTTTTATCAAATCCATAAACAGAAGTATTAATGATTTTCTATGTGAGGCCATTCACTTATCCAAACTGACAGCCTTCCTGTTTCATTATCTCCACGGAAGCACACACATAGTCTTATACACATCAGAAGCAAGAAAATTCCTCCTTCTTGGGAAACACCTGTCTTGGGAGTTCTTGGTTCTGAGCATGCACAGGGTCGAGCATACAAATGGTGCAGTGACTCTTTTAGAAGTCACATTTGTCCCTGAAACTTCAGTCACCTGGAGACTGCATGCCTCATTGCCTGCAGCAGCTCAATCCTGACAGTGTAGAATGAATTTAGAAATCTCATTTGAGGAACAAAATTTGACTTGAGAGTTTAAACAACACAATATATCTAATGCTGAAATAATTTTTTTTTTTTTGCAATTTTTGCTGACTGTAGAATCAATCTTTCTTTCTCCTTCTTGCTATTGGGCTGTGACAATAATTTCAGTTTGGTTTGGATTTTTTCATGGAAAAGGAAGATGACAGGACTCAGTAAACTAGTACATCAGTGAGCTGCATATCTCCATTTTTACACACAGAAAATTTCTGCTTCTTTTGCTATGCTAACAGACTTACACATAATTCCTGGAATCCCTACTACATTCATAACCACTGCTCTCAGACACACACTCACAAGGCACCAAAACACAAAATCTCTGCATGTCAAAATCAAGCTAGGCTGAAGATGTAGATAGGTGGATATGGCACCAGGTGGATGTGTAATCAGTAATAAGAAATACATCGAACCCCATAATGAAAAGAAATCCCCCAAATTGTTCAGGATTCCCCCTCCCCCTTCCATTCACTGATTTATTAACCCTGAACAAAGATGTAATTGCAGGGTCTCAGAAACAACTTTTTTCCTTTTTTTTTTTTTTTTCCATTTTTGGCATTTGTTTTGTTCGGCTTTGAATTTCTTAATATCTAGTCAAACCATTCATTGCCTGTTTTCTTCACTCAGTTGCCCATCTTCCCCTCCCCCAAGAAATGAAAGAAGCATTAGCTTCTGAGTCTTAAGGATGAGACCTCTGCATTTTCTTTGCTTGTTTAGGGCAAGAAATGAAGTGCTGCCTCTTTAATTGGCAGAAGCATGCAGGAGGAGCATACCTTTAATTTAGTGTTGGGATACCTCACTTGCACCCTGGCTGTTGTCTTATTGGAGACGGCAGCCTGCCTGAGATCCTCTAGCACTGAAATAATATCATCCAGCACGCATTTCTTATCCTGATTTTTCAACACACACAGATGGGAAAAAGTATAATTATAGCCCTTGTGGTTCACCTTCATTTCCAGCACGGCTCGGTGGGTCTGCAGGATCCCCTCAGCCTGGAGCAAAATATTGTCCCCGGGTGGGGAGAGGAGGATCACCCTGCCATACCTCCCAGGGGTGTGTAAGTCCGAATAGAGCTGGCTTTTGGACTGGTCCAGGGGGAAAAGGCTGCTGGCCAGGCTGCGCTCGATCTTGGCCAGGCTGTGGCTGGGAGCGACCAGGCGCTCCAGGTCGCCCTCGGGCTGGAAGCGGTTGAGCGCGCTGAGGCCGAAGGTGATGGTCAGGACTGCGGGCACGGTGAGGAAAAAGACCGGGTGCCGGCTCACGCACAAGCCCAGCCTGTGGCAGAACGACTGGAGCCCTCTGCGAAGCACCTGCCGCAGCATCCTCCACCAGATCCAGCTCGCAGGCGCTCCCGGCCGTCTTAAAAAGCACATGTGACATGTGTAAGCGCCGGGCTTCCCCTCACTCCCCCATCCCATCCCCTCCCGGCCAGCCCCCTTCCCCACACCGCCGCGTCCCCACCCCCGCCGCTTCACCCCCAGCCACTCCGCCTGGTCTTTCCCCGGCCCCACCTCCATGCGCTCTTACTACTCTTTCAAACACTGCAGCAAGTTGCAGCAAGGCGGGCAAATATCGACAGCGCGCGCGGGGGCCCGCGGCGGACACTGCGGGGGCACCGCGGGGCCCACCCTCCCCGGCCTCCCCGCGCCCTCGCCGCCTCCTGCGCCCCTCTCACCGCATGAGCAGCGTTCCCGCGGTCTAGCCCTTCATCTCGGTGCTGCAGTCCCCCGGCCTCCCTCGCTGGAGGTGGTTCCGTGCGGAGCGTCCCACAGATGTGGATTTCCTCTCCGTCCTGATGGGGTTCCGTGCCTAACTGGAACCATGTGCCTCGGTGTTGTAAGAAGCAGACATGTGCCCCATAAGGGGCGGGGGGGGGGGGCGGGGAGGAGAGAGACTAGAAGGGAGGGAGCTGTTCGGGGGGGGGGGCAGCTAAGCTTTCCTTTTTTTAAGATGCTGGCAGTTATTTTTAGAGTTTTGTTTTCCCTCTTCCCTCCTCGCTGGAGTGAATGGAAGAGGAAACGGGTGAAGGTGCTGCTGGCCCATTGGAGCACTGGCAATTAGAGCCGGGGGGCGGGGGGGGCGGCGTGGAGGGAGGGAGCTCGAGGGCTCCTGGAGGCAAGCGGCGTTTTTGCCCCTCCAGTTTCCTCCAGTGCCCTCGAATTCTGCTTTTTCGCTGAAGAAAAGGGAGCGGAGAGGATGATGCTGCATTTTTAACATACCACAAAGCATGCAAGGGATTTCCTTGCAACACCTTCCACGCTGTCATTCCACAGACTAGCAGGCTGCAGCCCAGGGCTGCGAGAGACCCGGTGGTGCGTTAGGAATTTGGGAACCTTTCCTAGCTGTGGTGATTGGAGGTGAGGCATTTGCCAATAGCAGTCGCCTATGGCTTGGGGTGTGTGTCTGTGTGTGTGTGTGTGTGTGTGTGTCTGTGTGTATCCTGCGCGTTGGTAGTGAAGATCCACAGGCAATGTGTGGTTTCCCATAAAATATTACATTCACTTTCTGTGCTTGTGAAGTTTAGACAAAAAGTTCTTAAAGCTGGTTTCAGTTCCCTTCCCCCATTCTCCCTTCCATAGGAAGTGGACCAAGAGGTTATCTAATTTTCTCTTGTGAGTGGAATTCCAGAAACAAACATTTTGGGACACCCATCACACAGTTTTTGCCTGAATAAAGAGGACTAGGAGGCTAGGGGGAAACACATTGGAGTTATTTGATGTGTTAAACAGTGAAGTCTACTTCACCACAGAGGAAAGAAAACTGCCACCATGTACAATTCATCCCTCAGGACCTACCACTGTGAAGGTGGGAAACTCTCATCAGCAGATCCCATGATCTTCAAAAGCTTTAATATTAATAAATGTGTGTGTGTATTTTATTTTTTACTGATGGGACCTTTCACAAGACCTTGTTCTGGAAAGGATATGAAGAAGTCTAGAAGACAAGTTCTAAATTTGGTTGTGAACTAGAGACCTGCCTTCCAAAGCTTCTGTTCTTTTTGCATTGACTTCATAGAGAAGATTGAGTTTCAAGAGATGATTCCTTCACACTTTCCTAATCATAGTGAAAGGATCTGTTCTTCATCACATACTTAGAGATGTGCCCATCTATGCATACAAACAAGCTGAAGTACTCATCCTCTTAATAGATGCCTTTTATTTTTGCTAGTGGAATAAATTTTTCACTTTGGACACCAGTGAGACTGCAGACAGCTCAAAAACAGGGGCAACGTTTAAGGGTAATAGTTCAAATGTAGTGTTATATATAAGATTAAGAAAAAATTCCAGTCTTTTAAACTGAAAGTGACCTTGGAGACCGTTGAGTTTGCATCTCCACTGTGGGCAAGAATGGCTTCTATAATACTCCTGATGGCTCTCCACCCAATCCATGCTGCTCTATATAATTTCTATTCTATTCTAGTCTACTCTGTTCTATTCTATTCCATTCTACTCTATTTATTTGATGCTTTTTTAAAAAAAAAGATTTTTTTTATTTGAGAGAGAGAGAGAACGTGAGTGGGTGGAGAGGCAGAAGAAGAGGGAGAAGCAGACTTCCCACCGGCCCACTTCCCAACATGGGGCTCAATCTCAGGACCCTGAGATCATGACCCGAGGTGAAGGCAGATGCTTAACTGACTGGCTCACCGAGCCAATATATATGCTTTTATATCAGTATGAACACATGGATATTTATACATATTTCTATTGTGTTTGGGTTATAATTCAATACCACTTCAATTACTTTACTGCTCAAATTGTTCCAACTCTGTTCATTGGCTTCTGTCTCCCTTTGACACATCCCATTATTATTATTGAGTCCTTTAAAAGAAAAAAAATGTATTCCATACATTCTTGCTCTGTAATATATTCTAGGCTTGTCTTGTATATTTCCTGCCCCAGTATCAGCCATTTCTCTAAGAAGCTCTGGTTTGTTTTATTAGACAATGGTATTAGAAGCAAAAATCTGATGCTAAATGTGCTACTTGCTGTTGTGGTACTATCACTTCTAAGCCTTCTCAACTGGTAACAAGAAAATACACGGTTGTACAGATCTTCCTTAACTTATGCTGGGATTATGTCTTAACAAACCTGCAATAAGTTGAAAATATTGAAAGTTCAAAATGTATTAATACCCCTACCTACCAAAATTATAGCTTAGTCTAGTCTGCCTTAACATGCTGAGAACACTTACATTGGCCCTACAGTTGGACAAAATCATTTAGCATAAAGCCTATTATCATTATTTTTTTAAGACATAGTGAGTGCACATGTGTATGGAGGATGGGGCACAGAATGAGGGGGTGAGAGAGAATCTTAAGCAGGCTCTATATGGAGCCTGACCACAGGGCTCGATCTCAGAATCCCGATCTCAGCTGACTGAGCTACCCAGGCACCCAAACATAAAGCTTATTTTATAATACAGTGTTGAATATCTCATGTAAATTGATTGACTATGGTACTGAAAGTGAACAACAGAATGTTTGTAAGTACACTGGATGTTTACCCTGCTGATTGCATGGCTGATTGGGAGCTGTGGCTCACAGCCATTGCCCAGCATCACCAGAGATTGTCTTACTGCATGTGGCTAGCAAAATTCAAAGTCTGGTGTCTACAGGATCATGAAGTTGAAAAATCATACATTGAGCCATTGTAAATTGGGGACTGTCTATATACTAATCTGTGCATGTGTGTATCTATGAATAGTTCTCTGTGGCTCTCTAGATCTACAATAAGCTAACAAGAGTTTGTACTTACGTCCTCTGACTCTAATATGTTGCCATGTGGATCGCTGAAGCCTCTTTCCCATGCTTGCCTGTAACCTCTCACTTCAATAGTGACAAACGGGGGTAGTAGGTGATTTTTAAATTGCTTATCTATAATGAAAACGTATTTTTATTGGAAAAAAAAATAAGGGATAAAAGAAAAACATGGTTCCTTAATTTTGATACTGTAAAAAGCTAATGTCAAATACTATCATGGCTTCGTTAGAAAGAAGAAGTATATGCTCAGAAGAAGAGAAATGTTAGTCATATTTCAGATTAACCTATAGGAAGTTAATTTGCACTAAAATATCACTGGATATCAATCACATGATAATTCTAGCAAACCTCATTTAAAATTAAGCTTACTATAAACCTGAAAGCAGTACCTTTAGAGGCCAATCAATAACAACACCAAAAAAATCTGTGCTGTTCAGTACATATGGGTAGTGTCTTTTCTGATATATGTTGATCAGTATCAGTTTTCAAGATTTGGAACCAAGTTGGACTCAATCCAGTTGGTCTTTTGTAGGATAGGACACCAGAAGAACATGAATTTGCACAGAATGGCCGAGTTCTAGGCCAGTTTCACAAGTTACTTCCTGGGTGTTTTGGGCAAGACTCCTGACTCTCTGATCCTGTTTCCTTATTTATGAACTTGGATTATGTTCTTTTTTTTTTTTTTTAAGATTTTATTTATTTATTTGACAGAGAGAGAAATCACAAGAAGGCAGAGGCAGGCAGAGAGAGAGGGGGAAGCAGACTCCCCTCTAAGCAGGGAGCCCGATGCGGGGCTCGATCCTAGGACCCTGAAATCATGACCTGAGCTGAAGGCGGAGGCTTAACTCACTGAGCCACCCAGGCGCCTCTTGGATTATGTTCTTTACCCACTTTTTAATTCATTCATATCCCCATTCACCAAAACACTGTAATTCTTGTTGTATAACTAATGCTGTAATGCTAGTGATTGCAACAAATAAACCTCTAAATGTTAGCAGTATAACACAATACAAGATTTTCTCTCGTTCAAGGGAAATAGTTCATTAAGGATCTTCCTGCTTAGTGAGAAAAGGTAGACCTTGGTTCCACAAGTCATTCATCCTCCTTTAACTCCTGGCTTCCAAGGATATTCCTGAGGTCATTTCGTAGCTAGTCACCAGCCTAGAGGAACCCACTGGGGAGGTGTTATTGGCTCAGTGTGGAATAGGATACATCACTTCCTCTTGCATCCTAAGATTAGAATTTCATTGCAACAGAGGCTGAATAATGCAGTTTCACATAGAACTCATTCTACCACAGCCATCTCAAGCAATGCTGGCTTTGGGGCTTCAAGAAAATGTTCTTTGAGCTTCTTCTGTGGTAGCTTTAAGGAGTTTGCGTTGCACCACCATCTTTGTCAGGCCTATTGTATCTAGGAAGGGCACATTTTTTTTTTAAGACTTTATTATTTATTTGACAGAAAGACAATGAGAAAGGGAACACAAGCAGGGGGAGTGGGAGAGGGAGAAGCAGGCCTCGCGCTGAGCAGGGAGTCCAATAAAGGGCTCCATCCCAGGAGAGTTGTAAAGGCAATTTTGGTCTTGATCATTTTGGATGTTCCTGGTTGCAACTGGTTTAAACAGTAAGGACATTTCTTATCTAACACAACACAGTGTTCAGAAGAATGGTAGTTATAGAGCTTGTGAATTTAGAGGTTCAGGGGTGTCATTAAGAACCTAAGTCTTCTTCCTCATTCTGCTTTGCCTATCCCCAGAGCATGAGCTTTGTGCTCATTCTTGCCCACGGACCACACAACAAGCAAAATGAAATCCTGGGGAAGAAGCAGCTGCCTCTTTCTGTGCATCTCTTCTAAGAGTGAAGAAGCTTTCCCCAGAAGACACCCCCAATGGATTTCCTCTTAAGTCTTATTCCTCATGCCCATGTCTAAACCAATCACTGGTGAGAGGAATGGTAGCACAGTAATTGGTTTAGACCAATCTGGACTCAGATTGTAGGGCTGGGAATGGAGCCAGCCTCCTCTCTGAGAACATTGTCATGTGGGAATTTATGTGGGGTTTACTTTGTTAGTTTGTTTTGTTTTAAACAAAAGTTTCTTTAGGAAGAAGCATAATGTGATGGCAGGGATGTTTGGATGTTGGGCAGCTGACATTAACCTTGGGTATTGAGTTTTTTTGCTTGGAGCAAATTAGTTTCTGGAGACCGGACTGAATGGAATGGAAAATAGACTCATTATCTGACAAAGGAATTGTTTTTCTGATCTGTAATCCACTTATATTAATAGTTTTATAATATGGCACAGAGGGAGTCCAATGATATTTGATAATTTAAAAATTACCTTATTTCCATATGGTACAAAAAATCCACTATCTCCCATCACCATTTCTGTATGGGTAGGAAATGATGGACGGGTAATGACTGAAGAGTTTATGCAAGCATCTTGATTTAATAAAAACAATAGGAAGTTTGATAGGATTTGCATTAATCGATAACCAAAAATTCATCATAGATAAGACTTTGCATCAAATTTGGCTTAGACGTTCAGTCTCCTTGTCATGTTGTTGCACCCTGTGCGTTTAAAACATAGAATAAACACCATTCTCATTCCAATTATAAAATACCTACACTGCGTATCCAAAAAAGGAACAAACAAGTGTAGGCATCCATTATTCTACCATTTATAAGTAAATCCTCAGTACCAAATTTTTGCCAGAATTCGTATTTTTCTATGGTGGAATTTAAAGTTAAGTTCTGGAAAAGATTTCAAACAATCAAGGTTCTCCTTTCCCTTAACTTTCAGTTAGGGTCTCCTCTGGTTTCACCTCTGCATCACTTTGGTTCAATCATTCCGTGTCAGTATGCCTTAGATCTACATCTGTAAACTCATGCAAAGTTGCAGAATTGGACTAAGTGATCATTACCTTGACCTTCTGCTATGATTCCATAATCCTCTGAAAGTTAAGTTCGTGGGGCTCACTTGCTAGGTTTGCTACATTTTAACAAGGGCAAACTCCCATTCCTTGCTGGAGTCCCTGCCTTGCTTTCCTGTTTACTCTTTGCACCCTATCAAACAGAGAGTCACTGAGGGTTGGAGTGGCCCAGCACACAGGAGAATGAGAGCTTTAGTTATGGTCTGGGAAAAGATAGAGAGGCTGGAAAAATACTTGGAATATTGTAGTCATGGGAGAGTGGTTAGACTGAAGATGAAAGACTGCCTGCCAAGATACAGCTCAGTCAGAGACTTATTGCATAATGCACAGAGATGACATGTTATTTTGTACGCATTCCATTTTCGATCATTTAAATAAAAATTTTCTAATTTGGGAATAAGTAAAACATACTTATTTTTTTTTAAAGATTTTATTTACTTATTTGTCAAAGAAAGAGAGAGAACACAGCAGGGGGAACTGGAGGCAGAGGAAGAAGGGGGTTCCCTGCTGAGCAAGGAACCTAACCCAGGATTCAATCCCAGGACCTTGGTATCATGACCTGAACTTAACCAACTGAGCCACCCAGGCATCCCTAAATCATACTGTTTTTTTTTTTAAATCATCTTTTAGTTTTTTTCTTAAATCCAAATGTAATACAGATCAATCAGTTGGCTCCACAAAAAACCCTACATGTTTTCCCCCAGTTTTGTTTCTTCCTTTTTGTCTTCCCTTCTTGCCTTCCTTCCAGTAGTAATCTCTCTCTCTTTTTTTTTTTTTTTTTTTTCTGAAATATTCCTAGCAAGGCCTCCTTGAAATTGCTCTGAAAACATATCTCTTTCTTCTGGTTGAGCTCAGTAGTATACATCTCTCATATTGTTTGTTATAACATTACACGTCTTCCAAAAAGTGCAGTGCTCATAATCAAATCAAGTGGGTGATTATCAACCTGGGACTTTAGTGGTATTACTGCACCCAGAAGGAGCTTCTAAAGGACAAGTTGCTCATTAATTTCAGATCTGACCATGAAAATGCATCCTATTTCCTGACAAGGCAGTTGTCTCATCAGATCCTGGAAAATAAAGAATTTTATGAAGCCAGTCATTGAGTGGAAGTGAGCATCTGATTCACTCTGGAAGAACTGCTCGAGTGGGAAAGCACTAGGGGTGTCGCCCTGTGTTACAACTCCACATTTATTGCTGCATCATCAAATACCAAGATTGATATTATAGACAGCAACAGAAGATAACACTCCCTAACTCTGGTAACAGCAGTCTTCGCCCCTTGTAGGGTCTGAGAGAAAGAGATATATGAGTCCCAAGAGGAGGACTTGGAGAGGAGGCAGAAGGGTCACATAAAGCATGGTCTATCCTGGCAGGGAAAAGAATTACACCACTGACATTGTTAAAATGACAATGAAGGGTGATCGTAAAAAAGCAGACCAGATTCTAATCAGTTTTAACATTTCTTTAAATTTTCTACAGTCAGTGCCATTACTGGCTATACAGGAAACAGAGTGCTCCTACTGCCTTGCCCTCCCCCACACTTGGTGCACCACTGGTCTCAGTGCTTGCAGCCATGATTTCTCAGTAACTTCATGTCCTGCATATCTAGTGCCGCATATTACTGAAGAGATTGGAATAAGTTTGCAGTCAATATGGAATCACAATACAAAAGATTGAGTTGTTCCGCTCCTAGATTATAATGCATGCCCCCTGTGATGACCCCCACACCCCCACACAGAATGGTATCAAAATGGAGGGGAGAGAAATGGAAGGGCCTGACCCCTGATGTAACAGGACCCGCATATGACTTAATTCCAAATAGAGTTCTCTCCCTGAGGAAAACAGGTTTCTTCAGAAAAAATGGAAGTGAAATGGCATTAGACAACAGACAAACTCAGACTACTTATAAGCGTGTTTGACATTCAGAAATTTGGTCTTCAGCCTGTCAAACAACGTGAGAAATTCCACTGTGAACTTTTGGAAATTTTCAGCCCTTTGGCCAGGAAAATCAGTATAAACAAAATGAGTTAATATTCAAATAGAAAAAAAAAAAAAAAAGCTTCCTATGACCATTCACATATATATGTAAACAACCCATCTTTACAATAATGAGGACTTAACTTCTGGAGATTTAATTATCTTGTTGACATAGGCAAAATCAATAGGCATTTATAGAAATCATGGTAAAACCTTTCTGTGGGCCTTGTCTTTGGTAAAGTGGCCCTTCTTTGCGAGCAGCTGTGAAGCTTAGGGAAGTCTTTATTCTGTTGTATTGGGATAATCTATGTCTGTCTCCTACACAGACCATAGTCTTCCTGAGGGCAATGCCTGTTACCCCCTGGTCTCGTACCTTCAGTTTCTAGCAGAAACCTCACATACAGTGAACACACAAGAGCATAATAGCTACTACTTACCTCATCCCAGAATGGCTCTCCCGATGGGAGTGATGTATTTAAAAAAATAAATAAAAACTAAGGAAGAATAGAAGTATAAAGGTCGCTGAGGATAAGACACAAGAAATTACTTTCGAGCCAGGGGTTTAGTCCTTGCGGTTGATGACATGGGTCTGTACTTCTGTTTGCCTTGTGTCCACTGTCCTTTGGTTGTTGTTGTTGTTGCTGTTCCTGAGTATCTCCTTGGCCCTTCTAGCTGCCCTGTCCCCAGCCTCAGCCTTCCTCGTATTTTCAGATTCTCTGCACCTTGGAGTTTACCTTTCTCACTCTTGCTGCTGTTTGTCTGAGTTTCTCTCGTTGATGAATTTCAAAGTCTAAACAAGTCCTATGATAGCTGGAGAGTAAATTCAAGGGCAGGAATAGTAAAAGGTGAGACTGAGAGATGAACAGGTACATGAATTAAAGAAGCCTGGAAACTGGGTTCCTTCAGCATGCTGACTAAACAGAGACTTCCTGAATAACCAAAATGTGC